>NC_080752.1:5906777-6531777 GCF_020826845.1 Diceros bicornis minor
AATCTGGACCTTATTAGTGGCTTGGATGTGGGAAATTTCTGTGGAGTGATGAAGGTAGACATCAGATATCAGTGGGTTGGGAGGAGTGAACTGGGCTATAAAGAGGAGTAAGATGAAGAGATATCTAAGATTGGGACATAAGGTGAAGGGAGTGTTTTGTTTTGATTTGTTGTTTTCTTAAGGTAGAAGAGAGTTCAGAATATATACTGGGGGGAAAGTCAAAAGAGAGGGAGAGAGAAGTGACATTGCAAGGTCTCTGAGGAAGTGACAGTGACAGGACTAAGCATACAAGTCATAGGAGACGGCTTCAATAAGAGTAGAAACAGAAGGGGGGGAGGGAAGAATGAGATGGATACAGATCATTTAACTGTGACCAACAGAAAATTCATGACCACATTCCCATGGACCAGCTAGTCTCATGGGTTCTTCCTTCACAACATCTCATGTAGATGATGAGGAAGAAAATCTGATCCATTGGTTGGAAATTGAATTTCAAGTCTCAACTGGATAGAATAAGAGGCTAACGTCAACAGAAAGAAATATTGTAGCATGAATGTAAAACCCCTTGTCCCTCCCTTGGGCTCAAGAAGCCAACCATAGCAAGCTCAGATGGGGCAGCAGTTCACTGGGCAATAATTGAGGACTGAGAGTGGATCAGTGTAAGGAAACTTCCAAAAAGTCAATGTGAGGTGACATCATTGAGAAAGGTTGCTGGCAGATCACAGAAGGTGGCATGGAACTGTGTCTGCAGTAGCCAGGCCAAATGTGGGGCATCTTTCTCACTTCTGGGTCTACATTTTAAGGGGCATGTGGACAAATTGAAACAGGTTATGAAGAAGGGTCTGGAAACCACATCATGTGAGGAAGAGTCGAGGCAAATGGGGATGTTTGCCATGCAGAATAAAAGGTGAGGGGCATTATGGAAGCTGAGGGCCAACTCTCTGAAAGGCTTTCATGTACAAGACATGAGACTTGTTCTGGATGATCCCAAGAGGTACAGGTGAGGGTTACACCAGGGAAGCAGGTTTCAGTGTAATAGAACCAACTTACATTAGTGAGGGCAGTCCACAGACATATCGCCTGGCCTGGAAGGTAGTGAACTTACTGATCCCATGAAAGGATCAAACAAAATGTCAAGGATGCATTGTGACCAGTCTTGCTGGTGGAGTAGGAGGGTCTCTGGTCCACTCTATCTGGAAGAGTTGAGGACTTTGCTGTTCCTCTGTGCTCTCCTTCTTTCAGCTTCTCCTGGACCTGATGCCTGGACCATTGCAGCCATCTCTCAGTAGGCATCCCACTCCCTGTCCTTGCTACGTACTCGGTGACCAGAATATAGTGCAGGATTTAGGAAAAGAGCAGAGAGCAGAGGGGAGAGGGATAGAATGGCCAGGAATGAAGGAATGAGAGGCTCCAAGACCACTATGAGCCTCCTTTCTAGCCATAACAAGTCCTCGCCTAGGGCTGTGCCAGAGAGGAATGCCAAGACATCAGTATCCTGTTTGGAAGCAGTTATCTCCCTCCCCTTCCCAAATGAAAGCTTCACAGCTCTTCCCCGTTCTAACATCTCCCTCCACCTCCCAAATTCTATGACTTGTCATGCCTACCTTCATCTCTCCTACCAGTGCCTTGTCCTGTAGCCTTAATGGGCTGCAGAGGAGAGCTGAATGCCTCAACTCCATAGCACAAGCCTTCACTTCCTTCCATTTTTCTCCTGAGGAGCACATCCAAAAGACAAAGATGGAGAGAGAAAGACACAGAGACAGACAGATCACTGTACAGAGAGGAATAAATGAACAGAGGACAGAGGTCAGGAGCAGAGCAGATGCCCAGATCCTGATGTAGATGGAAAGGAGGTGAAGGCAGGGAGACACCAATCAGAGAGATGGGGCAGATGAGGAGCCTCAGGCAGGGATGCCCAGGGATAGGACTGCATTCCTCAGGCCCCTGCCTCTGCTCCTCCCTCCTTACCTGGTTCTGGGCTCAGTGAGGGATGAGCTAGGAGCCTCACGGGTCCTTCTTTAATATTCTGCTCCTGATCCTCAGGGAGAACAAATCGGGCAGCTTCTCAGTGAGTCTCTGTGCCGCGGGATTCTTCAGACCCCACAGCAACCCCCCCAACTCCTGAGCACATATTTTACCTTCCCAACCTGGCACTCAAGGCCTACACACCCAGGTCCCCTGACCTTACCAAACTGACCCACCCTGCTCCCCACAGGCCTCTCCTGCTCTGACTTGCAGTCCAAGGGGAGAAGTGTGTGAATATCAATTAGAGTAAGTGCATGGATTGAGAAGTGCAAGGGGTGAGGGCTGGCAGGCGTGCCAGGAAAGCCTTCCATGGACCACAAAGAATGAAAGAGGTTTTGGGGAAGGGGAATGGCATGGAAGGGCTCTGCTCTGCTGTGCTTTCAGCCCCCAGCACCCTGCTCTGCCCTCTCCATCATGCCCTGATAGGTACTGGCCTGCATTGTGTCTGACACCTTGTGGCCCCAAAAGACTGTGACTCCCTGCAGGGAGGGAATATGCCCCAAACAACTGTGAGATCCCTCATAGAACCTGGCTCAGGATGAAGCAGCTCATAAGTATTCCACAGAGAAGCAAAGCCCTGTACAGTCAGAAGACCTGAGATCAAATCATGGTTCTGCCACTTACTAATGGTGTGGTATTGGACAAGATACCAGCCTCCCTGTATCTCAGTTTCCTCATCAGTAAATGGGATAATACTAGTATAGGTAGTTGTGGGGATTAAATATGATCAGGTATGAAACAGATATAGTAAAATGTGCATATAGTTTATGCTCAACCTGACTCCCCATCAACAGATGGTTGATCTGTTCTGCTTGTTCTACAAATGTGTATTTTCATAATCACTCATAATCAGAGTGGTCACGGAACCACAGTTTCTCCCTCTCAGCCAGCTGGCTCTGCTTCTTGAATGGGGCAGGGCGTACAGCTGGTGCTTCACAATTGTAGTCAGAATCAGTCCCAAGCATAGATGGGGGAGATAACCCCTTGGATGATAAAATGTGAGAAGTCTTCTTTGATTTGTAATCACCATCACTGTAGTCAAATAGTAGTGCTACTCAGAGATGGGAACAGAGCCATCTTGTTTTCAAACTCTGCCTAGAGCACTGGATTGTGATAGATTCTGAGCCGCACCAAGACTCACTGGGAAAGACTGCTATGATTGATCAGTAATATCTGCCATGAGCACTGAAGGGGACATTAGTGGAACATGTAGATATTAGTGTGGTGTTCCAAAAGTCCCCAACAATTTTTCATCATTCCCCCTCTTATTAGTATGTTCAATTCAATTCAATAAATATTTACTGACACCACTCTGTATGACGTTTTAATGCAGAGATAAGTGACACATAGCCAGCCCTGGTGGTCTAGTGGTTAAGACGCTACTCTTTTTTTTTTTTTATATAATTTTATTTATTTATTTTTTTTTCCCCCAAAGTCCCAGTAGATAGTTGTATGTCGTAGTTGCACATCCTTCTAGTTGCTGTATGTGGGACGCGGCCTTAGCACGGCCAGAGAAGCAGTGCGTTGGTGCGCGCCCGGGATACGACCCTGGACCGCCAGCAGCGGAGCGCGTGCACTTAACCGCCAAGCCACGGGGCCGGCCCTAAGACACTACTCTGACTGCCACGGCCTGGGTTCCTTTCCTGGTCAGGGAACCACACCACACCACGGGTGTGGTTGTCATACTGTGGTGGCTGAGTGTTGCTGTGATGCTGAAAGTTATGCCACTGATATTTCAAATACCAGTAGGGTCATGTGGTGGACAGATTTCAGTGGAGCTTCCAGACTAAGACAGACTAGAAAGGAGGACCTGGCCATCCACTTCCAAAAACATTGGCCATGAAAACCCTGTGAATAGCAGTGGAGCATTGTCTTATACAGCACCGAAAGGTGAGAAGATGATGCAAAAAGACTGGGCAGGGTTCAGCTCTGCTGCACACAGGGTTGCTAAGAGTCAGAATGGACTCCATGCACTTTCAACAAAAATGACACATGGTCTGAGCCCTCCAGAGGCTCACGGTCTACTGAGGAGAAATAGTCAAAACATACCAGTACACTGTGATAAGGACTATATTGGGAGATGTCCAAGGTACACAGATAGGAAGACTGATTAGCACTGTGTAGGGAGAAGGGACATGAAGATTTCACAAGGGGATCCTTGTGTTGAACGCTGGATAATGACTGAGAATTTACCTTCCAGAAAAGAAGTGCATTTCAAACAGAAAACAGCATGTACAAAGGCATGCAGAGTGCAATGGGAACACAAAGAAGCAAGAGATTCTCATGGGGGGACTGAGGCAGAACTTCTGGAAGAGGAAACATTGATACTGAGATTCTGAAAGCTAGGGCTGAGACAGATGGCAAGTTCAGAATAAGCCAATGTTACGCGTTGAATTCTGTCTCCCAGAAAGACATGTTGAAATCCTAATCTCCAGTACCTCCAAATATGACCTTATTTGAAAATAAGGTTGTTGCTGATGTAATCGGTTAAGATGAAGTCATCCTGGAATAGGGTGTCCTTATAAGAAGAGAGAAGGTGATGTGAAGATAGGCACACAGGGAGAAGGCCATATGATGACAAAAGTAGAGACTGAGTGACGCAGCTGCAAGCCAAGGAACACCAAGGATTGCCAGCCACCACCAGAAAGGAGGAAGAGGCGAGGAAGGATTCTATCCAGATTTACTGAGGGAACACGGCCCTTCTGACACCTTGATTTCAGACTTCTACCTCCAGAACTGTCAGAGAATAAATTTCCGTTGTTTTAACCCACCCAGTTTGTGATACTTTGTTATGACAGCCCTAGGAAACTAATACAGATAGGGTGACGGGGCATCTGCGAGAACCCGTGTGAGAGAGGCACTGAGGAGGAACAACATTCAAATCTTTGATCCTTTCTCAAGTTTTTCAAAACGTTGCCAAACCTCAGAATACCAAAAGGTCTTTTTTTAAAATTGATGTCATAATAGTTTATAACATTGTGAAATTTTAGTTGTACATTATTGTTTGTCAGTCACCATATAAATGCATCCCTTCACTGCCTGTGCCCACTCCCCAACCCCCTTCCCCCTGGTAACCACCAAACAGTTTTCTCTGTCTGTGTGTTAGTTTCTCTTCCACATATGAGTGAAATCATGTGGTGTTTGTCTTTCTCTGTTTGGCTTATTTCACTTAACATAACACCCTCCAGGTCCATCCATGTTGTTGCAAATGGGACAATCTTGTCTTTTTTATGGCTGAGTAGTATTCCATTGTATATATATATACCACATCTTCTTTATCCAATCATCAGTCGAGGGACACTTAGGTTGCTTCAACTTTTTGGCTATGGTGAATAATGCTGCAATGAACATAGGGGTGCATAAGCCTCTTTGGTTGTTGATTTCAGGTTCTTTGGATAGATACTCAGTAGTGGGAACTCTCATACACTGCTGGTGGGAGTGCAAACTGGTGCAGCCACTATGGAAAACAGTATGGAGATTCCTCAAAAAATTAAGGATAGAACTACCATATGATCCAGCTATTCCACTGCTGGGTATTTATCCAAAGAACTTGAAAACAGCAATGCGTAAAGATACATGCATCCCTGTGTTCATTGCAGCGTTATTCACAATAGCCAAGACTTGGAAGCAACCTAAGTGCCCATCAAGGGACGAATGGATAAAGAAGATGTGGTATATATACACAATGGAATACTACTCAGCCATAAGAAATGATGAAATCCAGCCATTTGTGACGTGAATGGACATTGAGGATATTATACAAAGTGAAATAAGTCAGAGGGAGAAGGTCAAATACCATATGATCTCACTCATTAAGTAGTAGATAACAACAACAACAAACAAACAAACACATAGAGACAGAGATTGGATTGGTGGTTACCAGAGAGGAAGGGGGGAGGGAGGAGGATGAAAGGGATAATTAGGCACATGTGTGTGGTGATGGGTTGTAATTAGTATTTGGGTGGTGAACATGATGTAATCTATGCAGAAATAGAAGTATAATGATGTACACCTGAAATTTATACAATGCTATAAACCAATGTTACTGCAATAAACAAAAAATTAAAAAAAAATTTTTTTTGAGGAATCTCTGTACTGTTTTCCATAGAGGTTGCACCAGTTTGCATTCCCACCAGCAGTGAATGAGGGTTCCCTTTTCTCCACAACCTCTCCAACATTTGTTATTTTTTGTCTTGGTGATTATAGCCATTCTAACAGGTGTAAGGTGATATCTTAGTGTAGTTTTGATTTGCATTTCCCTGATGATTAGTGACGCTGAACATCTTTTCATGTGCCTATTGGCCATCTGTATATCTTCCTTGGAAAAATGTCTGTTCATATCCTCTGCCCATTTTTTTTTTTTTTTTTTTTTTTGTGAGGAGATCAGCCCTGAGCTAACATCCGCCAATCCTCCTCCTTTTTTTTTTTTGCTGAGGAAGACGGCCCTGGGCTAACATCGGTGCCTATCTTCCTCCACTTTATATGGGACGCCGCCACAGCATGGCTTACCAAGCAGTGCGTCGGTGCGCGCCCGGGATCCGAACCAGCGAACCCCGGGCCGCCGCAGCGGAGCGCGCGCACTTAACCGCTTGCGCCACCGGGCCGGCCCCTCCTCTGCCCATTTTTTGATGGGTTTGTTTGTTTTTTTTGTTGTTCAGTTGTGTGAGTTCTTTGTGTATTATGCAGATTAACCCCTTTTCAGATATATGCTTTGCAAATACTGCTCCCAGCTGGTGGGTTGTCTTTTCATTTTCCTTCTGGTTTCATTTGCCTTGCAGAAGCTCTTTAGTCTGTTGAAATCCCACTTGTTTATTTTTTCTTTTGTTTCCCTTGTCTGTGTAGACATGGAATTCGAAAAGATCCCTCTATGACCAACGTCAAAGAGTGTACTGCCTGTATTTTCTTCCAGGAGTTTTACAGTTTCAGGTCTTACTTTCAAGTCTTTGATCCATTTTGAGTTAATTTTTGTGTATGGTGAAAGAAGATGGTCTATTTTCATTCTTTTGCAACTGGCTGTCCAGTTTTCCCAGCACCATTTATTGAAGAGACTTTCCTTTCTCCACTGTATGTTCTTAGCTCCTTTGTCAGAGATTAGCTGTCCATAGATATGTGGTTTTACTTCTGGGCTTTCAATTCCATTCCATTGATCTGTGTGTCTGTTTTTGTACCAGTACCATGCTGTTTTAATTATTATAGCTTTGCAGTATATTTTGAAGTCAGAGATTGTGATGCCTCCAGCTTTCTTCTCTTTTCTCAGGATTACTTTAGCTATTTGGGGTCTTTTGTTGCCCCATATGAATTTTAGGATTCTTTCTTCTATTTCCATGAAGAATGTCATTGGGATTCTGATTGGGACTGCATTGAATCTGTAGATTGCTTTAGATATTATGGACATTTTAACTATGTTTATTCTTCTGATCCATGTGCATGGGATGTCTTTCCATTTCTTTATGTCATCATCGATTTCTTTCAATAATGTCTTATAGTTTTCATTGTGTAGGTCTTTCACCTCCTTGGTTAAATATATTCCTAGATATTTTATTCTTTTTGTTGCAATTGTAAATGGGATTATCTTGCTGAGTTCTTTTTCTGTTAGTTTGTTATTAGAGTATAGAAATATAACTGATTTTTGTAAGTTGGTTTTGTACCCTACAACTTTGCTGTAGTTGTTGATTATTTCTAATAGTTTTCCAATGGATTCTTTAGGGTTTTCTACATATAAAATAATGCCATCTGCAAACAGTGAGAGTTTCACTTCTTCATTGCCTATTCGGATTCCTTTTATTCCTTTTTCTTGCCTAATTGCTCTGACCAAAACCTCCAGTACTATGTTGAATAACAGTGGCGAGAGTGGGCAGCCTTGTCTTGTTCCTGTTCTGAGGAATGGCTTTCAGACTTTCCCTGTTGAGTATGATGTTGGCTGTGGGTTTGTCATAAATAGCCTTTATTAAGTTGAGGTACTTTCCTTCTATACCCATTTTGTTGAGAGTTTTTTTATCATAAATGGATGTTGTATCTTGTCAAATGCTTTCTCTGCATCTATTGAGATGATCATGTGATTTTTATTCCTTATTTTGTTAATGTGGTGTATCACATTGATTCATTTGCAGATGTTGAACCATCCCTGTGTCCCTGGTATAAATCCCACTTGATCGTGGTGTATGATCTTTTTAATGTATGGCTGTATTCAGTTTGCCAATATTTTGTTGAGGATTTTTGCATCCATGTTCATCAACAATGTAGGCCTGTAATTTTCCTTCTTTGTATTTTCCTTGTCTGGCTTTGGTATCAGGATGATGTTGGCCTCATAGAATGTGTTAGGAAGTGTTCCATCTTCCTCTATTTTTTGGAATAGTTTGAGAAGGAAGGGTATTAGATCTTCTTTGAATGTTTGGTAAAATTCTCCAAAATTGCCGTCTGGTCCTGGACTTTTATTTTTTGGGAGGTTTTTGATTACTGTTTCAATCTCTTTACTTGTGATTGGTCTGTTCAGATTCTCTATTTCTTCTTGATTCAGTTTTGGGATGTTGTATGAGTCTAAGAATTTGTCCATTTCTTCTAGATTGTCCAATTTGTTGGCATATAGTTTTTCATAATATTCTCTTATAATCTTTTTTATTTCTTTGGTGTCCGTTGTAATTTCTCCTCTTTCATTTCAAATTTTATTTGAGCCTTCTCTCTTTTTTTCTTGGTGAGTCTGACTAAGGGTTTGTCAATTTTGTTTATCTTCTCACAGAACCAGCTCTTGGTTTCATTGATCCTTTCTACTGTTTTTTTTTTTTTTTTTTGGTTTCAATTTCATTTATTTCTGCTCTAATTTTTGTTATTTCCCTCCTCCTTCTGACTTTGGGCTTTGTTTGTTCTTCTTTTTATAACTCTGTTAGGTGTAATTTAAGTTTAATTGTTTGGAAATTTTCTTGTTTGTTAAGGTGGGCCTGTATTGCTATGAGTTTCCCTCTCAGGACTGCTTTAGCTGCATCCCATATAACTTGGTATGGTGTATTTTCATTTTCATTTGTCGCCAGATATTCTTTGATTTCTGCTTTAATTTCTTTAGTGATCCATTGGTTGTTCAGTAGCATGTTGTTTAGTCTCCAGATCTTTGTCACTTTCTCAGTTTTTTTCTTGTAGTTGATTTCCAGTTTCATAGCATTATGGTCAGAAAAGATGCTTGATATGATTTCAATCTTCTTAAATTTATAGAGGCTTGCCTTGTT
Organism: Diceros bicornis minor; assembly: GCF_020826845.1. Classification (NCBI taxonomy): domain Eukaryota; kingdom Metazoa; phylum Chordata; class Mammalia; order Perissodactyla; family Rhinocerotidae; genus Diceros; species Diceros bicornis. The sequence continues at coordinate 5,916,020 of NC_080752.1, forward strand.
TCCCAACATATGGTCTATCCTTGAGAATGTTCCATGTGCGCTTGAGAAGAATGTGTAATCTGCTGTGTTTGGATGGAGTGTTCTCTATATATCTATTAAGTCCATCTTCTCTACTTTTTCATTTAAGTCCACTATTTCTTTATTGACATTCTGTCTGGATGACCTATCCATTGATATAAGTGGGGTGTTAAGATCCCCTGCTATTATTGTGTAAGATCCCCTGCTATTATTGTGTTGTTGTTAATATCTCCTTTTAGGTTTGTTAATAGTTGCTTTTTGTACTTTGGTGCTCATATGTTGGGTGCATGTATATTTATAAGTGATATGTCTTCATGGTGGAGTGTGCCTTTTATTGTTATATATTGCCCCTCTTTGTCTCTCATCACCTGCTTTATCTTGAAGTCTCTTTGTCTGATATGAGTATGGCAACACTTGCTTTCTTTTGTCTGCCATTAGCTTGGAGTATTGTCTTCCATCCTTTCACTCTGAGCCTGTGTTTGTCTTTAGAGCTGAGACATGTTTCCTGGAGGCAGAATATTGTTGGGTCTTGTTTTTTAATCCAACCCGCCCCTCTGTCTCTTTTGATTGAAGAATTCAGTCCATTTACATTTAGAGTGATTATTGATACATGAGGGCTTAATGTTGCTATTTTATCACTCATTTTCCGGTTCTTTTGCATTTGCTTATTTCTCGTCCCATGTGTTTCGGATACCAATTCAGTTTGGTAGTTCTGTATGACAGTTTTCTTAGCTTTCTCTTTATTTATCATATGTGTCCCTGTTCTGTTTGTTCGTTTAGTGGTTACCATGAGGTTTGTATAAAAAATCTCGTAGATGAGATAATCCATTTTCTGATGACCTCTTATTTCCTTAGACTAAGTCGATTCCATCCCTTTCTCTTCCCCTTCTAAGTTATTATTGTCACAATTTATTCCATCTTGTGTTGTGAGTTTGTGTTTAAAGCAATGAGGTTATATTTTTTTCTTGGTGTTTTCCTTTTCTTAATCTTTGATGTTATAATTGTTTCCTAACCTATTCTGATACAGAGCTGTAATTTTTCTGATTTTGTCTAGCTATTTTTCTCCTTGCTCAAAGATTTGTATCCCCTTTCTCTTTTTTTTTCAGGCTTGAGGGCCTTCTTGAGCATTTCTTGTAGTGGGTGTCTTGTGGCGATGAACTCCCTTAGCTTTTGTTTATCTGGGATAGTTATTATTTCTCCATCATATCTGAAGGATATCCATCATATCAGGATACAGTATTCTTGGCTGAAAGTTTTTTTCTTTCAGAATTTTGAATATATCATTCCACTCTCTCCTAGCCTATAGAGTTTCTGCTGACAAATTGGCTGGGAGCCTGATTGGGATTCCTTTGTATGTTATTTTTTTGTCTAGCTGCCTTTAATCTTTTTTCTTTATCATTGACTTTTGCCAGCTTTAGTACCATATGCCTTGGAAAGGGTCTTTTTATGTTGATATGTTTAGGAGATCTTTTGACTTCATTCACATGTATTTCCAGCTCCTTCCCCAGATTTGGGAAGTTCTCAGCTATTATTTCTTTGAACAAGCTCTCTGTTCCTTTTTCCCTATCTTCTCCCTCTGGAATACTTATAATACTTATGTTGCATTTCCTAATTGAGTTGGATATTTCTCAGAGAATTTCTTCATTTCTTTTTAGTCTTAGTTCTCTCTCCTCCTCCATCTGGAGCATTTCTGCATTCCTATCCTCAATAATGCTAATTCTTTCCTCCATATTGTCAGCTCTGTTCTTTAAAGATTCCAAATTTTTCTTTATCTCTTCCATTGTGTTTTTCATCTCCAACATTTCTGATTGGTTTTTCTTTATAGTTTCAGTCTCTTTTGTGAAGAAGTTTCTATTTCATTGAATTGTCTATTTGTGTTTTCTTGTAATTCGTTGAACTTTTTTATGATAGCTATTTTGAATTCTCTGTCATTTAGGTTATAAATTTTTGTGCCTTCAGGATTGATTTGTGGGTGCTCGTCATTTTCCTTCTGGTCTGGAGATTTAATATATTTTTGCATACTGCTTGAGGGCATGGCCTCATTCTGAGAATATCTGGTGGCAGCTTCCACCTGCCGCCATTAGGTGGGGGTCAAGAGCTGTGTATTCTGAGCCCACTGTAATCCACGGGCGCCCTGGCCAACTGGTTGTGCTGGGGCGCTAGGCAGTGGGGAGGGGCTCTTTCTTTGGCCTGCCTGATCCCCGGTGGCTTCTCGCTCTTCCCTCACTATCTGCTCTCCTGGGGTGTTAGCTTGATGAAGGCACCCCCTCCACAGTTCAGTCCCCTCTGTATGGGAATTTCCCACAGGCTGTGTGAGAGCTTGGAGAGTGACAGTTTTCCCACGGAGGGCCATCTCTCCCGCCTCTCTCTCTGAGAGCCATGCAGACCTGGTCCCAGGGTCACTGTTGTTGGGGAAGGAGAGGAATTCTCCTTACCTCCTTCCACTTCCTCTAGGGGTTCCAGCACCTCCACCTTCAGATGTATGGCTGTGTGGGTCTCTCAGACCTTGTGTTGTGTGAATGTCCTCTGTTGGTATGTGAATGTCCTTTTTGTTGTATCTTAGTGGGGAGAATCTACAGGGAAAGCTCACTCTGCCATGATGCTGATGTCACCTCCCCAAAAGGTCTTTTTTTAATGGAAGTTAAATTTTATCAAATGGAATGTATGCTGTATTATCAATTGCCTTTTCAATATCCATAATATATCAAGATGTATACGCCCTTAGATCTGTTGAAATAGTTAAAGCGAATGCACATTTGAGAATCTGAGAAGCATTTAATTTCTTTTATTTAATAGATAACTTTAGTCTATTTACTTTAATTGATATAAATGATACATTTTTCTTGGTTTAGTGTATTTTTATGTTATGCTTTTGGTTCCTAGTGTTTTTTCCTTTTTTCATTTGTTTATCCACATTTTCTTTGTTTCATGCTACATCCTTTGGTTTGAAACTTGTCTATCCAATTTTAGTTGAGATATAATTCACATGTCATAAAATCTACCCATTCAACATACACAATTAAGAGGTCTTAGTATATTTGCAAGATTTTGCAACCATCACCACTATCTAATTCAAGAATATTTTCATCAACCCCCAAACCTAGTAGCCATTAGCAGTCACTCTCCATCTTCCTCTCCCTCAAGTCTCTAGAAACCACCAATCTATTTTCTGTCTCTTTGATTTGTCTATTCTCTACATTTTGTATAAATGGAACCATACAATATGTGGCCTTTTGTCTCTGGCTTTTTTTCTACTTAGCATGATGTTTTCAAGGTTCATCCATGTTGTAGCAAGTCCATTCCTTTTTATGGCTGAATAATATTTCATCGTATGGATGTACCACATTTTGTTCATTCATCAGTTGATGGACATTTGGATTGTTTTCACTTTTGGTTATTATGAATAATACTGCTTTGAACTTTAGTGTACAAGTTTTTATGTGAAAATGTGTTTTCATTTCTCTTGGATATCTACCTAGGAGTGGAATTTTTGGGTCATATGGTAACTCCATGTTTAACTTTTTGAGAAGCTGCCAACTATTTTCCAAGCGGCTCCACCATTTTACATTTCCATCAGCAATGTATGTGAGTTCCAATTTCTCCACATCCTTGTCAATACTTGTTCAATCTTTTTGATGACTATCATTCTAGTGGTTGTGATGTGGTATCTCATTGTGGTTTTGATTTGTATTTCTCTGATGGCTAATGATGTTGAATTTTTATTTTTTCATTTGCTTATAGACCATTTGTTTCTCTTCTTTGGAAGAATGACTACTCAAATCCTTTGCCATTTAAAAATTGGATTATTTGTCTTTTTATTGTTACGTTATAAGAGTTTTTAATATATTTTGGACACTACACCCTTATCATAGATATAATTTACAAATATTCTCTCCCATTCTTTGGATTGTATTTTCACTTTTTTGATAGTGTCCTTTGAAGCACAAAAGTATTTTAATTTTGATGAAGCCTAATTTATCTATTTTTTTCTTTAATTGTTTGTGATTTAGGTGTTATCTTTAAGAAACCATTCCCTAATCCAAGGTCAGGAAATTTACTCTTTTTTTTTTTGTAAGAGTTTTATAGTTTTAGCTCTTATATTTAGGTCTTTAATTCATTTTGAGTAAATTTTTGTACATGGTATGAGGTAAGGGCCTAACTCAATTCTTTTACATGTGGATATCTAGTTATCCCATCACCACTTGTTGAAAAGACTATTTTTTTCCCCATTGAATTACCTTGGCACCTTTGTTGAAAATCAGTTGATCACAAATGTGAGAGCTTATTTCTAGACTTTTAATTCTATTACATTGATCTTTTTGTACTATTTTTGCAACTCTGCCTATAGATGTATGTGTTTATTTCTGGATTCACAATTCTATTCCGCTTATCTATAGACCTATGCTCGTGCCAGTACCACACATAGTCTTTTATTCTTTTAGCTTTATTGAGGTATCATTGACAAAAAAACTGTATATATTCAATGATGTTTGTTTTGATGTTTTAATATATGTATACCTTGTGAAATGATCACCACAATCAAGCTAATTAACATATCCATCACCTCACATAGTTGCCATTTTCCTCTGTGTGTGTGTGTGTGTGCGCTGAGAACACTTAAGATCTACCTTCTTAGCAAATTTCAAGTATACAATACAGTATTTCTAACACACAGTCTTGATTAATCTAGCTTTGTAGTAAGTTTTAAATTGGAAAAACTGAGTTCTCTGAATTTTAGGAAAAACTTGTCAATTTCTTTCCCAAATATTCGCTGGGGTTTTCATAGGGATTGTTTTGAATCTGTATATGTTTTTGGAGAGTACTGCCATCTTAACTATATTAAGTCTCCTGATCCATGAACATGAGATGTTTTTCCATTCTTTTAGATCATTTTTAATTTCTTTCAACAGTGTTTTGTAGTTTTCAGTGTCCAATCTTACACTTCTTTTGTTAAATTTATTCCTAAGTATTTTAATTATTTTTGATGCTATTAGAGCAAATGAAATTGTTTCCTTAATTTCATTTTTAACTTGTTATTTGCTATTTATAGAAATACAATTGATATTTGTATGTTGATCTTGTATTCTGCAACCTTGCTGAACTTGTTTATTAACTCTAATAGCTTTTTGTATGTGTGAATTCCTTAGAATTTTTATATACAAGATCCTGTCATCTGAAAACAGAGATACTTTTACATCTTCATTTTCAATTTGGATGTCTTTCATTTCTTTTTCTTCCCTCATTGCCCTGACTAAAACCTCCAGTAAAATGTTGAATAACAGTAATGAGAATGGACATTTTTGTCTTGTTTCTGGTCTTAAGGGTAAAGCTTTCAGTCTTTCACCAATAAGTATGATGTTATCTGTAGGCTTTTCATAGATGCACTTTATTAGATTGAAGAAGTTCATTTTTATTCCTAGATTGTTGGATGCTTTTATCATAAAAGAGCGTTGGATTTTATGAAATAATTTTCTGTATTCTTTGACACGATCATGTGGTTTTTGCTTTTTACCCTATTAACGTGGTATTCACATTGATTGATTTATGTGTGTTGAACCAACCTTTCATTCCTTGGATAAATCACACTTGTTATGGTGTATAACTTTGTATGTTGCTAGATTCAGTTTTCTGGCACTTAGCTGAGGATTTTTGTGTCTATGTTTTTGAGCTGTCAGTCAGTTATTGTCTTTTCTTCTGATATCTTGGTCTAGTTTTGATATAAGAGTGATACTGGCGTCATTGAATGAACTGGGAAATACTACTGCTTCTTCTGTTGTTTTTGAAGAGTCTGAATGGACTGGTGTTGATTGTTTAAACATTTGGTAGAATTCACGAGTGAAATCATCTGGTCCTGGGCTGTACTTTGGGGAAGTTTATAAATTATTAATTAAATCTTTTTACCTTCTATAGACATATTCATATTTTCTATTTCTTTTTGAGTCAGTTCTAGTAGTTTATGTCTTTCAAGAAATATGCCCATATCTGCTAGATTATTTAATTTGTTGGCATAGTTTAATTGTTCATAGTATTCCCTTATAATCCTTTTTTTAAAATTTCTGTAAGCTTTGTAGCAATGTCCCCTATTTCACTCCTAATTTTAGTAATTTGTCTTCTCCTTTTTTTTTTTCTTGGTCAATCTAACCAAAGGTTTGTATCTTTTAAAGAACCAACTTTTGGTTTGTTCATTTTCTCAAAATTTTTTCCCTATTTCCTTTATTTCTACTCGGATCTTTATTTCCTTCCTTCTGCTTGCTTTCACATTAATTTGCTTGTCAATATCTAGTTTCTTAAGGTGAAAGGTTAGGGTATTGATTTGAGATCATCTTCTTTCTCTTATTTTATTTATTTATTTTTGCACAAATTTTATTTTATTTTCAAACTGTACTGAGATATAATTGACATATGCCATTATGTAAGATTAAGGCATACAATGTAAATGATTTGAAATACATATATATTGTGAAATGATTGCCACAATGGGATTAGTTAACACCTCCATCAACTCATGTAATTACCTTTGTGTATATGTGTGTGTGTGTGTGTGTGTGTGTGTGTAGAGAACATTTAAGATCCACTCCCTTAGCAACTTTCAAGTACACAATACAGCATTGTTAACCTAGTTACCATGCTGCATATTACATCCCAGAACTTATTCATCTTATAATTGGTAGTCTGTACCCTCTAAAGAACAATCCCCATTTCTCCCACTCCCCAGCCCCTGGCAACCACCCTTCTTCTCTGTTTCTATGAGTTCCACTTTTTTAGATTCCACATATAGGTGAGATCATACAGTATTTGTCTTTCTTTGTCTGACTGATTTCACTTAGCATAACGTCCTCAAGGTCCATCCATGTTGTTGCAAATGGCAGTATTTCCTTCTTTTTAATGGCTGAATAATATTCCATGGCATATATAAATATATACCACAACTTCTTTATCCATTCATTCATTGATGGACACTTAGGTTGTTCCCACGTCTTGGCTATTGTGAATAATTCTGCAAGAAACATGGGAGTGCAGATATCTGTTTGAGATTCTAATTTCATTTCTTTTGGATAAATACTCAGAAATGGGATTGCTATATCATATTGTAGCTCTATTTTTAATTTTTTGAGGAACCTCATACTGTTTTTCATAGTGGCAGTACCAATTTACATTTCCACCAACAGCGCACAAGGGTTCCTTTTTCTCCACATCCTTGCCAACACTTGTTATTTCTTGTCTTTTTGATAATAGCCATTCTAACAGGTGTGAGGTGACATCTTATTGTGGTTTTGATTTGCATTTCCCTGATGATTAGTAACGTTGAGCATCTTTTCATGTACCTGTTGGCCATTTGTATGTCTTCATTGGAAAAATGTCTATTCAGTTCCTGTGCCCATTTTTAAATCTGATTATTTCTTTTTTTGCTATTGAGTTGCATGAGTTCCTTATATATTTTTTATATTGACCCCTTAGATATACGATTTGCAAATATTTTCTCCCATTCAATAGGTTGCCTTTTCATTTTGTTGATTATTTCTTTTGCTGTGCAGAAGATTTTTAGTTCAGTTGTAGTCCCACTTGTTTATTTTTGCTTTTGTTGCTTGTGCTTTTGGTGTCATATCCAAATAAGTCTTTGCTAAGGCCAATGTCAAGGAGCTTAATCCCTATGTTATCTTCTAGGAGTTTTATAGTTTCAGGTGATAAATTTAAATCTTAATCCATTTTGAGTTAATTTTTGTCAGTAGTGTAAAACAGGAGCCCAATTTCCTTCTTTTGCATGTGATTATCCAGGATTCCCAACACTGTGTTTTGAAGAGACTGTCTTTCCCCATTAGGTGTTCTTGGTTTCCTTGTCAAATATTAGTTGACCATATAGGTGAGGGTTTATTTCTATTCTCTTGATTCTGTTCCATTTTCTGTGTTTCTATTTTTATGCCAATACCATACTGTTTTGATTACTACAGCTTTGTAGTGTAGTTTGAAATCAAGAATTGTGATATGCCATCTTAGTTTTCCTTTCTCAAAATTGCTTTCTCTATTCAGGGTGTTTTTGTGGTTCCATACACATTTTAGGATTTTTTTCCATTATTGTGAAAAATGCCATTGGAATTTTGATATGGGTTGCATTCAATCTATAGATGGCTTTGGGTAGTATGGACATTTTAACAATATTAATTCTTCTGATCCATGAATATAGGATATCTTTTCATTTATTTGTATCTTCTTCAATTGCTTTCATTAAAGTCTTGTAGTTTTCAGTACACAGATCTTTCAGCTCCTTATTTAAATTTTTTCCTAAGTATTTTATTGTTTTGATGCTATTGTAAAGGGGATTGTTTTCTTTATTTCTTTTTTAGTTATCTTGTTAGTGTATAGAAATGCAACTGATTTCTGTATGTCGATTTTGTGTCCTGCAACTTTACCGAATTCTTTATTGATTCTAACAGTTTTTTTGGTGAAACCTTTAGGATTTTCTATGTAATATCATATCATCTGCAAAAGAGATAATTTTACTTCTTCCTTTCCAATTTGAATGCATTTTATTTCTTTTCTTGCCCAATTGCTCTGGCTAGGACTTATGTTGAGCAGGAGTGGTGAAAGTAGGCATCCTTATCTTGTTCCTGATCTTAGAGGAAAAGCTTTCAACCTTTCACTGTTGTCTGTTCAGATTTTCTACTTCTTCATGATTCAGTCTTGGTAGGTTGTGTGTTTCTAGGAATTTATCCATTTCTTCCCACTTGTCCAATTTGTTGGCTATAATTTTCAGAGCAGTCTCTTATGATCCTTTGTATTTCCATAGTATCAGTTGTAACCTCTCCTTTCATTTCTGATTTCATTTATTTGAACCTTCTCTCTTTTTTTCTTAGTCTAGCTAAATGTTTGTCAACTTTGTTTATCTTTTCAAAAAACAGTTCTTAGTTTCATTGATCTTTTCTAGTGTTTTTTCTGGTCTCTATTCTATTTATTTCAGCTCTGATCTTTGTTATTTCCTTCCTTCTGCTAACTTTCAGCTTAGTTCATTCTTTGAGGTATAAAGTTAAGCTGTTTATTTGAAACTTTATTTTTTTTTAAATAGGCATTTTTTGCTGTAAAATTCCTTCTTATAACTGCTTTTGATGCATCTCATAAGTTTTGGTATGCTGTGTTCTCATTTTCACTTGTTTCAAGATATTTTTTGATTTCCCTTTTGACACATTGATTGTTCAGGCGTGTGTTGTTCAATTTCCATATATTTGTGAATTTTCCAGTTTTCCTCCTTTAATTGATTTCTAGTTTCATACCATTATGGTCAGAAAATATATTTGGTATGATTCAATCTTATTAAATTTGCTAAGACTTGTTTTGTGACTTAACATATGATCTATCCTGGAGAATGTTCCATGTGTGCTTGAGAAGAATGTGTGCTCTGCTGCTGTTGGATGGAATGTTCTGTATAGGTCTGTTAGGCCCATTTGCTCTAAAGTATAGTTCAAGTCCAATGTTTCCTTATTAATTTTCTGTCTTAATTTCCGTAGTATACAAAAATTTTGCCCCTACATAGCTTCTTTCTCTCTTTCCTCCTTTGTGCTATTTTTTTTTTTTTGAGGAAGATCAGCCCTGAGCTAACATCCATGCTAATCTTCCTCTTTTTGCTGAGGAAGACTGGCTCTGAGCTAACATCTATTGCCAATCCTACTCCTTTTCTTTTCCCCAAAGCCCCAGTGGATAGTTGTATGTCATAGTTGCACATCCTTCTAGTTGCTGTATGTGGGATGCGGCCTCAGCATGGCTGGAGAAGCAGTGCGTCAGTGTGTGCCCAGGATCTGAACCTGGGCCGCCAGTAGCAGAGCGCGCGCACTTAACCGCTAAGCCATGGGGCCAGCACCCTTTGTGCTATTTTTGTTGTATAAATTATATCATTATATATTGTGTGCCCATTAACACTGATTTATAATTATTGCTTTATGCAATTGTCTTTTAAATCAGATAGGAGAAAAAAAGAGTTACAGACAAAACATACATTTATACTGCCTTTTATGTTCACCTATGTAGTTATCTTTAATAATGCTCTTTACTTCCTCACGTCCGGGTTAGAGTCCTTGATTTTTATCCTGGTTTAAGGAGCCATTTGTAACCTTGACCTGCTTTCCTCTCTGACTATTCTCTCCTCATTTTGACTCAGACATACACCCTCAGCTTGATCTTACTTTGCTTCTCTTAACCTACTGCATGTAAACATCTGTTGAAACTACTCTCCCAAAGCCTCCTTATTGCTGAAAGTGGCAAACACTATTCAGTCCTTGTCTCACTTGATGTGTCTGCACATTTGACCACGAAGACCACTGTCTTCTTCCAGACTTCTTCTCTCCTTGAATTTCTGCATCATTTGTCATGGTCTCCAAGTTTTTCTCTCCCTCCTTGGCCCCTCAATATCATCATCTTCTCTGGATTCTCTCCTTGAAGCCAGTCCTTAGGTATTGTGGGTTTTCAGAGTTCTGTTTGCAGCTCTCTTCTCCTTCTACACACTCTCTCTGGGTGACCTCATCCCCCCAATGGCTTCAGTTTCTGCAGAAGTGCTGACGACACTCAGATTTCTATCTTTAGAGCTTTCTCTTGAGCTCTAGACCCATTAATCCTACAGATACTAGGAGTCCCACAAGCTCCCTGAGTCCAACTAAACTCATCATCTGTCTTCCTGGTTTCCCCCTACCAAATTTCCCACTTCCATGTTCCCAGTCTCAGTGAATGGCACCATCACCCATTTGATTAACCAAACCTGGAATCCATAGTTGACTCCTCTTTCTACCTCCCCATTTCCTAATCAGCTACCTAGACCCATAGAGTCCACCTTGTAAAGACCTCTTGTCTAATATCTACCTCTCATGTTCAGCAATTACTGCTTTAGTTCAGCTTCTCATCATTTCCCACCTGAATGTATGCAGCAACTGGCATCCATCTCCTCCAATTTAGTCTCCACATCAGAGCCAGAGTAATCATTCCCAGATATAAATCTAATGTCATGCCTCCTTAATGGATGAAGTCATGCCTCTTTTGTCTCCACCACTGTAAAATCTACCCTCTTTAGGCTATTTTTCAGGGCATGATAGATACGCCATAGTCTGTCCTTGCCTACCTTTTCATCCCCATCTCCCATCATTCTCAGGCTTAGCTCATGCTTCATGACTTCACACATGATGTCCCTCTACGTGGCATATCCTTCTCTGCTCTTCCTCTTCTAGGATCAACTTGACTGTTACCTCTGGCAGAAAGCCTTTCCTTGCTCTTCAGATTGAGTTACGGCTCCTTCTATGGGCTCCTTGGAATTCATGTTCTAACTTGGTCCTAGATATCATCTCATAGTGATGAGTAAGAGAGATCTGGGTTTGAATCCAGCTCTTCCACTTACAGACTGTGTGATCTTGGGCAAGTTGCTGAGTCTATCTGGGCCTCAGTTTTCTGAGACAACAATATGATAGCACCTATATTACAGGGTTGTTGTGAGGATTAAATGAAATAATGAAGGGAAAGTGATTGACACAGTGCCTTACACTCAGTAAATTTTCATTGAGTCATATCTATTATTAATTATTATTGTTATTAATATAGTCATCTTCCTGCACAACACGAGGACTGTGTCTTTCACCTAGCTCATATTAGGGACTTAACAAATGCTAGTTGAATAAATGTGTGGATGCATGGGAAAGAATGACTGTTTTCTAGACCTGGTAATAGTCAGTGAGGAGGAAACAAAGAAAAACTAGATATTGCCCCTGACTTCAGGGAACTCAGAGTGCAGCAGGCAAGTGAGACATGCACAAAAGTAACTTCTGTACAAGGCTGACTTAGTGCCCTGGAAGTGGAGCAGGGAGAGGGCCGTGGAACATCAATGGTGCAAATCTGAGTAGGTTACACTCTGGTTGCGTTTAAGTTGGACGGTTAAATGGGGATAGTTCATGGATCTGAACCTAGAGAAGTGGGTATGGAATCAAACCAGGAAGAAAGAAAACAAGTGAAGGCTTTATCATTGGAGTTAGTATTGCATCAATCCCGCAACATTTGTGCTGAAAATGCACTAGTTTCCTTAAGTCCAGGGCCCATTTCCATCCATATTTGGATGTTTCTGAAGTTAGGACTCACCTTTCAACCTTTCAGTTTGATGGAGCGTTCCCTTCTGTTTCTTTCCCTTAAAAGCTATTATTAATATGATTAGGTGTCTTATAATTGATAGTGTCTTAGATTGAGGAAATACAAATATTATCCCCCATTTTCTTACTTACCATTTGTGGTTTCCTATATTTACATGTGAGCTCTGATAACCCATGATCTGTCTTAATTTGTAACTTTTCTAAGGAACAGACTTGAATTATATATGCTGTGAGGCTGGTGCCAGGGGACAGGTCATTTAGCTAGTGAGTAAATCTAGATGACTTCTCAGCATCCACTTTTCACTGTGCTTATATTGCTGTTTACCAGGTGTAGGCATGTACACTCTGTTTTTTTGGTTGTGAGAGAATTGTATTTTTATAGAGAATGAGGGGTGGTCTGGGTTTCTGTTACATAGTATTATTTGTAAGTTTGGGGATTTATAGAGCTTCGGGAACAGATCCCTCACAAAGTTTAGAGGTCTCATGTCTATGCCTCTCAGCCACACAAATATTCCACTTAGTAAAGGATCAACTCTCCCTGTTTGGAGAGGTGAGGTTGTGGCTAACAACTTGGAAGTTTAGAAAATATGTAGGTTCTCAAGAAGCTTGAAAATTAGTAAGGACTTTGGGGATCTGTCTCCAGGATTAAAAATCCCCATTGGGGTCCCTTCTCCGTGCCCCCCTGGTGCTAGGTTCCCACCGGCATTACAACCTGATCACGGAGGTGACATGCAGGGATGCACATTGTCCTTATATTTGGCTCCTCTATGATAGTGAGAAGGTATAATCATGAAGTTAGTGACCATGTGTTCATTGCCCCTGAATCCACAGGGCCCAGGGACCTGGAACAGAGTAGGCATCTAGTCCATGGACAACAGATGCATCAGGCTGATATTTACCATGCCAGACACTCTACAAGGCACTCTCACTATTAGATTTTTGAGTTTTACTTTTTTTTGTGTTACTTGTATTATTCCTTTCGTTGTTACTCTGGAGCAGAGGTTACCCTACTTTACAGCAGGGGTTAACAAGATTTACGTTTGTAAAGGGTTGTAAAAAAGAAAGACGACGAACGTGAGACTGACACTGTATCTGGCCTGCAAAGCTTAAAATATTTGCTCTATGGCTCTTTACAGAAAAAACTTACCAACTCCTGCTCTAGAAAATAAAATATGCATCATTGACTTATTACACTCTCACCTAAATGAGTGCTTGAGCACTTCCCAAACAATTCAGAGATTTTACAGCAGTTTAAGTCCATTTTCTCCTCCTACTCTTTGCACAATTTTAGCGTCTCCCTTCCCACAACACCACACACACACCTATGGAATCAGAATCTGCACTTTAACAAAATTCCCCCAGTTGTTTCCTATGCACTTTCAAGTTGGAGAAACAATAATTTAGCCAACATTGCTGGGACAACATTACACACCTGCAGCAGTGGACCTGTGCTACAAGCTCCAGCCTTTTTACTTTTTCTTTTTTTTTTAAATTTTTTGTTTATTGCAGTAACATTGGTTTATAACATTGTATAAATTTCAGGCATACATCATTATACTTCTATTTCTGCATAGATTACATCATGTTCACCACCCAAATACTAATTACAACCCATCACCACACACACGTGCCGAATTATCCCTTTCACCCTCCTCCCTCCTCCCTTCCCCTCTGGTAACCACCAATCCAATCTCTGTCTCTATGTATTTGTTTGTTGTTGTTATTATCTACTACTTAATGAAGGAAATCATACAGTATTTGACCTTCTCCCTCTGACTTATTTCACTTTGCATAATACCCTCAATGTCCATCCATGTTGTCACAAGTGGCTGGATTTTTTTAAAGCTCAGTACTGAATAAAGCTTTTAGAAAAATCAGGAGGAGAAAACTAAACTTCCTTAACACAAGTGTGGCTCCAGGGTTCCAGGTAAGACTGACAGCCCATCTTCTTGTCTTGTGACTCATGGGCTGACTGACCTGCCGTCTGCAGGGGGTTCCTGTCTGATAATACCTGTGCTCCTTCTGGGGAAAACCTGAGCTGGCTTTCATCCTCCTTTCGTCCTCCACCAAGCTCCCACTTTATTTTTGTTGAAGAGAGAGAACAAGAAGGCATTAGAGTTATGTTAAATGGAAGGGAGTAAAAGGGAAAGAAAGCATTACTTTTTTATATCATCTTAAAGAAAAATAACCTTCCTGTCCACTTCCCTGCCAGTTACCACCCATTGCTTTGCTTCCTTCTGGAGAAAATCACCTAGAAAGAGTGATCCACACTTCTGTCTCTAATTTCTGTCCTACAATTCTCTCTTAAACACACTTCAGTCAGGTTTCACTAACTCTGCCTGTGACTCCCCACTCCCTGCCCCTGTTTATTTAGCAGCAGTGGCCAGAATTCAGCTTTTAATTCACCAGAACCCAACTTCGCTTCCCTAGTGAAACAATTTATCTTGTATCCTGCAACATTACTAAACTCATTAATTAGTTCCAGGAGTTTTTATGTAGGATCCTTGTTTTTTTGTTTTTTGTTTTTTGTTTTTTTTAATGTAGACAGGTCATCTGCAAATAGAGACAGTTTTGCAGCTTCCTTTCCTATCTTTTTTTTTCTTCCCTTATTGCACTGACTAGGACTTCCAGTACTATTTGGAATAAGAGTGGTGAGAGCAAGCATCCTTGTTTTGGTACTGATTTTAGGGAGGAAGAGCATTTAGTCTTTTGCCATTTTGTATGATGTTAGCTGGAGGGTTTTGTTTAGATTTTTTTTTTTTTTGTCAGAGTAAGGAAACTTCCTTTTATCCCCAGTTTGCTGAGATGTGTTTTTTTTTTTTTTTCAAATCATGAATGAGAGAAAGGACATTCCAATCCGTATGCATTTGAAATAGCTTGAGGCAAATATATTTTCGGCAACAAGCAGTTCTTGTTGTCAAAGGGACTCAAGGACAAGAGGAAGTTTGGACTCTTTAAGATCTCTTCCACCCCATATGTTTCTAAGGCCAGAGTTGAGTGCTTAGTTGATAGTGCTGAGAGCTCTGGGAGAAGAAAAAAACTTTCATCCGGGCTGCAAGTAGTTAGGAAAGTTCCTGAAGAAGAGACTTGTATGAGCCCTTCATGGATGAGTAAGAAGTAGTCAAGTGGGAGGAGAAGGCATTCCACGTATAACAGTCTATGCAAAGACCTGAGGAGTCAGGACAGTCAGGACAGAGTAAAGGGATCATATTAGGAGGTAGGGAAATGGGTAGGTCTGCTGTGGGTTTCTACTACTCTGAAAACGCTAAGAAAGAAGCCCCATTAGTTCCAGCAGATGATCCTCATATGCCCTCTCTAATGACCCCAGAACAGTTTTCCTAACAAGCCCCCACAAAACACAATCGGCATGTCTTACTGACCGTTTCCTTTTTTTTTTCCTCCAGAAAATCAAGGCTCCTCTTTCCCCAGGTCTTCTCTCCTTAGAGGCTGTGGCCTTCAGGCAGGAAACCCGTAGACTGCAGACTCTTCCTTCTTACAGTTCCATATCCCTCTTAGAACTCATGTTCCTTTAATGCTTGGGGAAGCCTAAGAGCTCTCAAGACTGGCAATTCCCCTAAATTTATCTTCTAGAGAAGATAAATGAGCAAATCACACTGTTAGCATTTAGTAGTCTTTTGGGTTGTCTTAACATTCAGATGACCCTTAATTTGCAAATAAAACTCATTTCTAAGCAGCTAACAGCCATTGGAATATTTTGTTAATTGAAGCCTATTAGAAAGACATGTAGAGAGTAGCTGATTTAAAAGATTCATCTTCTGTTGCCTTTTGCAAAGCAATTTAATATTTGTCCAAATCCAGGGTGATAGAAATTTGATTTGCTCTGACAGCACTAGAAATAGTATAATTCCTGGTTAATATGGCATCTGATGTTGTGATTGTGTCTCACTAATTTTGTGTGTGTGTGTGTTTATTGAAAGTATGACTCTGGATATGCAGTCAATTACCATCATGAGTATCCAACCCATACATCCTGATCTCACAATGAGCCTGATCTTAACATTTGTAGTTGACAAATACAAGCTACTGTTAATAACTTAATGAACACTTTCTAAGGTATTTGGTTTTGAAGGCAATGACTCTAATGATAATTTATACCATTATTTCAGTTTTAAGGCATATTCCCATTTAAACTTAAAAATAATCTTATGGTATAGCCAGAGTCAGATATGGTCATTATCTCCATTTTACAGATGGAAGGGGGGAAACTGAGTTCCAGAGATATTAGGTGGTTTTTCCAAGGTCTCAACAAATTAGGTGAAGATTAAAGTCCAGGGCACTTCCCACTGGTCTCTCTGGTGGTGGAGGAAATTTAAGCATAAGTTGGTTATGGAACGAAGATATTCTCCTTATAAATAAAAGTCTGGGTTGCTGGAAGCCACAGTGAAAGTAGGAACAATGGAAACAAGAGAAGGATCCACGGAAGTGAAGAAGAGCTGAAAGAACTGGGGAGATTGCAGACCAAGGATAGGCGTGGGGCTGGGAAAAAAATCACTCAACAAACACTTATTGAGAAGTTAATATTCCACTGCACAATGCTTTTGCTTAGGCTACAGAATGCTGGTGAGGTCCAAAGTATCCAATAGAGCTCTAAACTTCATGCATCTGACCCTATAGTTATGTTGTGACTTAGAATAATAATCATAAGTGTTTGAAATTTTCTTCAATAGTATCCCATCCATTATCTCAGCTGAGCTTCAAAAATCTCTAATGACTACTTGAGATGTGGCATAATATAAGAGATAAGAGCCTGGGCTCTGGAACTATACTACCTAGGTTCAGATATCAGTTGTGTTACTTTCTAGCTGGGTGGCATTTGGCAACACACTTAATCTTCTTTTGCCTCAGTTTCTTTATCTGTATGAAGAGGATAATAATACCTACCTCTAGAGTTGTTATCAGAATTAAAATAATAAGTACAAATAAAGCACTTAGACTGCAACTGTATGTGGAAAGAGATCAATAAAGTTAGTTATTTTTATTTAGGCACAGTGAATATCATGAAACACATTTTACAGATATGGAAATTAAATCCCAGAGAAGTGAGGTGACTTTTTGTCACAAGCCACAGAAGGTCAATGATGTATTTAAGCCTTGAACACAGTTCTCTGAGTCCCTTCCTCATGTTTCCAGTGGCCAAATTAATGCAAAAGTGGTTTTTTTCTAGATATCTCCCTCATCCTCAACTCCTCATTCAGTTTAATGACTTCAGTGAAAGTGCGGATGATATAAACAGAGACTTAGAGGCACAGCCGACAGTCCTAGTCCATGGCCTATTGAGTGTCTTCATTCCTTCTGATTAACTTGAGGAAAGCCCTCTTCACATCCTTGTTCTGGAGGCTGTAGATGATGGGGTTGAGAAAGGCAGAAATGACATTGTAGAACAGGGCCAACTTCTTGTCATCTTCTGGGGAGGCTTCAGAGCCAGGCCTCATATACATGACCATGCATGGAATACAGAACATGGTGACCACAATGATATGTGAGGCACAGGTGGAAAAGGCCTTGATTTGCCCCTGGGTGGAGCGACTCTTTAGAATAGCCATGAACATACAAACATAGGAGGCCAGGATGAGGGATAATGGGCTGAGGAGCAAGAAGAAACCCAAGATAAAGTCCACTTGGTCATTAAGAGATGTATCTGCACTGGCCAACATCAAGACAGCAGGAATTTCACAAAAGAAGTGGTTGATTTCATTGGGGCCACAATAGGGCAGATTCATTGCAAAGATCGTGTAGACAGTGGCACAGGTAAGACCATAAAGGGCAGAGCTGACTGCCAGGAGTACACACAGGGTTTGGCTCATCTTGACTCTATAGTGGAGTGGATAGCATATGGCAACATATCTGTCATAGGCCATGGCTGCAAAAATCCAGGTTTCAGTGATGCCCAAGGTCAGGAAAATGTACATCTGGACAACACACCCAACATAGGAGATGGTCTTATTCTTGCTTATTAGATCGACCAACATCTGGGGCACTGTGGTGGTGGCATAGCTGAGATCCAGGAGAGAGAGGATACTGAGGAAGAAGTACATGGGGGTGTGAAGGCGTGCATCTACTCTGATCAGGGTAACAATGAGCCCATTGCCCAGGACTGTAAATAAGTAAAGGAAGAGGAAGAGGAAGAAAAGGATCCAGTTGGTCCTAGGATTTCTGGAGAAGCCCAGGCGGATAAACTTAGTTACAGAGCTGTGATTTCTCCAACCTCGGCTGTACATGGCCTTTCTTCTGAGGAAAGAACAGAACATATTTCTGAATCCCTTGCAGTCTCAGTGAGAGAACGCCATGTGAGATCCATAAATGCAGGGGCTGAAGGCATCTCAGAGCTAAACAATCAAATCGAAATATCCATGCCCTCCATGCCCAGGGAACATGCCTCCAATGTTCCCTCCATGCCTAGGGAACATTCTATCCAAATGGCCTAGCATAGCTCCAGGCACTTAGTAGGGATTCTACAAATATTTGCTGGTTTGTCTAACCAACTAGCCCTGATAAAATTCCAAGGGCCCTGTGGAAGAAATTGTACACAGCAGATGTCTTATTTTGAAGAACACACACACACCATAAACCAAAGTAAGGAGGGTAGGGAAATACAAAATGTTTTACAGTAAACCCAAAAGTTCTAGAGCTCTCTGTAGTTCCTAAAGTCATTCTTTCAAATACCAAGACTAATAGGTGCTGCAAAAGACAGTGTAAATGTGAACTTCTTCTCTATGCCTCCTTCCTCTCTGATGCTGTACCTTTGAAAACCCACACAACATAAATTTTCAGGAAAAAGAGGAGTTTCAAATAAACTTTTTGGGGGAGAGGAATCTTTCCCCTAGGATTTTTATCTCACCCCCACCTTTTCAGCCCTACTTGCAGTGGTTACCACTATAAAGAACAAATTGACGTGTAAAGATGCCAGAGACTTAAGAATTGAAGCCTAGAGAAAACTTCTGTGCCCCTGGCATTTCTCAAGAAAATGAAGCATATTTACCTGGGAATTTGGTGCCTGTGTGTGTGGAAGTGTTTCTTAAAAACTAGTAAGGACTCCCCCATGGCCATGTTGCTCACAGGACACCGTTGAGTGGTGGGCAGGAGTGGATCTTCAGTTTGATCTTGACTTAACCCTTAACCCTACTTTGGCAGACCTGGGCAACAGAACGTGTTACTGACCAGTTCTTTTCTCTGAATCCTTTTTATGGTCCCTAAATGACTGCCATAGAATGCTAACAGCTGGATATGCACCTTTTCTAGACCCAAAAGAAGAAAATGGTCATTTATAAAATAGGACTCTATAAAATGTTTTAATAAATGTGATCTCATTAGATTATCACCATGACTCACTGAGGTCAGTATCCCTATTTTCATTTCATAAAGCCATCCAAGGTGAGACAAGGAGTAGGTGATGGAGCCCAGACTCAAACTCCCTGTTCCATGCTCTTACCGCCACAGTAAGCTGAAGTGTGTCTCTCACATGATCAAGTTTCATTCAGGATTTAGCAGGTCACCAAACACAAAATAGGCCCACTTCGGGTGACATTGTGAGAGAAAATTGATCTGTGTATTAAAACTTTTAGAGAGCAGGAATTGCATATTGCACAGCATTGCAAATTGCCAAGTTTTTTCATAGAGAATCGCAAAACCTTGGATCAGAATTTTAATATCTGAGGCATTGCACTGGTAGTGAAAAGGCTGATAGCTGTCAGTTTGGGTTAAAATAACTCCACACAAAGCCATGGACAGGACTCAGGCTCAGATGGATAAGAAAAATGATGTTAATAATCATGTTTGGCACAGTAGGCAATTGTATGGGAGTTATCAGGATCTGAATTTGAATCCTCATCCTAATGGTGGATATGACCCAGGCTTTAGATACTAGTATATGCTGATAAATCTGAAGTATACCTCCATCCTAGATATCTTTTCTTAATTCATCTATCCAATTGCCTGCTTAACATCTCTTTTCATTTGGGTATCTAATAGGCATGTTAAGATTAACATTTTCTGAAATCAAACTTCCAACCTCCTGTAAACCTGTTCCTCTCACAGTCATCTTCAGCTCAGTTAATGGCAGTTCCATCCTTTGATGTGGCTAAGGTTTAAAAAAAAAAACAAAAAACTCAGTCTGTCTAACTTTTCTCTTTGTCCTATACTCCACATGTATACATCAGCAAATATTGCCGGTTACCTTTAAAATATATATCCCCAAAAAGATCACTTCTCGTCATCTACGCCATTGCTGCTTTGGCTCAAATCATCATCTTCTCTTGCCAGGAATATTGTAATATCCCCTGGCTAGTTCCATGGCTTCTAGTCTCTTCCCCCACAGTCTGTTCTTAGCACAGTAACTAAAGTGATCCTATTAAATGTAGGTCAGATCATTTAAAGATTATGTAACTCCTCTTATTAAAGCCCTCCAGTTGCTTCTTGTAGCACTCAAAAGAAAAGCCAAAGTCCTGACGAGGGCTCCAAAGTTCCGCAACACTGCTCTGGCCTCCTCTGCTGCCTGTCACTATCCGCTCCAGCAGTACCTCTTTCTGCTGCTTCTCATCCGTGCATGCTCCCACCTCAGCGCTTTTCCACTTACTGTTCCCACTGCTAGAAATCCTCTTCCCCAAGATATCTTTATGGTTCACACCCTCACCTCCTTCAAATATTTTCTCAAATGTCATCCTCTCAGGGAAGACTTGCGTCTTTCCTGACCATTCTGTTTAAAACTGAAATATCCCACACTCCCCATCCTCATCTCCTGTTTTATCTTTCCTCATAATAGTTAGCTTCTTCTAGTGTAGTATATGCTTTTTTAAATTGTTAGTTTCCCACATAAGAATGCAGGAATTTTTATCTTATTGATTTATTGTATATCATCAGATTCTAGAACGGTGCTTGGCATTTAGTAGGCGTTATAAATGTTGAATAAAAGAATGGACTGAGTCTGGATGGGGCCCTGGAGAGGCAAGTCACTGGTGCTACTCATGGTGAAACTATCTTTGGTGCTGGACTTTGCTTTCTATGAAGCTAGCCATTGTGCTGACCTTATTCTGGGGCTTTCTCTTGGATTTACCTAGCTCTCAACAGATTTTTAAACAGGGACTGGTCCAGACCATTTACATACATTATCCATAGTCAGCCCACAATGCCATAAAGTCAATACCTACTATTAACTGCATCTTAAACTAAGGAAACTGATATTTACCAGAGTTAAGCAAAGAGCCCAAGGGCTGTCCAGAGCACTCTTTTCAATTCTTGGGCCTGCAATTTAAAATAAAAATTACAAACTAGAGCTTGTCTATACTGAGAAAAGAGCTTACAATAAAGGACTTGTGAAACCGTGTTATTTAAGGAAGAGTGGAAGAGATTGAGAAAGTTTAGCCTGGAAATTTATGAGTAACTTTAGAGATCTCACCAAATATTCCAAAGGTTATCATGAAAAAATGGTGAAAATGTGTATTGTATATTCCTAGAGGAAAAAATTAGAAATTATTGGTGAAAGTTGCAGGGGGGCAAACTTTAAGCTCAATTTACAAAAAACAAAAAAACAAAAAAAAACCTCTGGTGATTAATGCTACCCAACAATGAAACATTCTGATGTTAGAGAGAGTGTGAAACAGCAAGCTCTCCATTTTTAGAAGTGTTTGAGCATAGGCTGTAAGGCTATATTAGTCAGGCGTACTATCACTGCTTTGGATGCAAAGTTAGAATGTATGACTTTAAAAGTCCCCTTTACCACAACAACCCTAAGGTTCTAAAGCTCAATGACATCAAGACTCAGAGAATCCATGATTTTATGGGTGACTTCTCACTATGTACCCAAACCCATAACAGAATTTAGAATCAAAACAAAGTAATACAGTAATAATGAGAACCAAGGAAGCCTGAAAGGAAGTGGGAATACAGTATTAGTCAACTATAATTTGAAATTTAAAAAGATAATTTAAAATTTCTACTATCTTATTTTTGCAGATACGGAGCTCTTTTGGGAGCGATGCTTGGTACCCAGGAGGGGTTAGTCTCCTACCTCTTGAGCAAGCCTCACACAGGCTCCATCCAGGAAGGAGAAGGGAGAGTCTGAGAAAAGGGGCAGGCTAGAAGCTAAAGGGAGAACACTGTTATAAAGCCTGCTTTAAATTCTTGTTATGCTTTTCTGTTTTAAATTCTTTATTTCTGTTTCCTTTGAGAGGATGTTCTAAGAATAAAATTAGGGAAATATAGACTATTTTAAAAGTTGTTAAGCAGCAACTGTATTTAAATCACAGGAAGACTATACAAGATTCGAGACAAAGTGGGGACAAGAGACAACCCAGAAGAGTATTTTCACTGAAAGAGAACAAAAGCTTCTTCCCTGATCTTTCCTGTTCTAGTTTTTCTTCCATCCAACCCATCCTACACACTGTCAGAGTGACTGTTCAAAAAGGCAGAGCTGACCCTGCTATTTCCCTGTGTCAGAGTCCTTAGAAAATTCCCATGATCTAAGAGCTAATGCCTAAACTCCTTAGCATTGCACTCAATGCCCTTTGGAATCTGATCTTTACCGACTTGGCATTCTAGCTTTATTCCCTGTACTTCCATGCAACTTTTGTGCTTTCATATGGTTCACTAGCTAGGAATGGTTTTGCATTTTAAGATGGTTGAAAAAAATCATTCATTTATGTTTGTGGCTGCTTTTGCCCTACAATAAGTTGAGAAGCTCTGATAGAGACTGTATATGTCCCATAAAGCCTAAAATATTTGCTATCTGGCTCTTTACAGGAAAGCCTGACTCCACATGAACACAAACCAACTCCAACTCATTTGCCATCTGCCAAATAGATCAGATCCTTTCACAAAGCTTTTCTCCATGAGGCAGTATGTATCAAGGAGGCAGTAGGGTCTCTGAGGTCAAAGAAAATTAGATTTGAGTCCAGCTCTGCCACTTACCAACAGCAAAACCCAGAGAGTCATTAACCTCACTAAACCTACATTTCATACTCTGTAAAACTGGAAGAATAACATATACTTTGAAGGTTTTTTTGTGAAGATTAAATGATATTTTAGATATATGTAACACTATAGCAATAAGCATCAGTTGTTATTATTGCTACTATTATTAAATTACTCCCTAGTTGAAATGCCCTTTTCTGTTTTCTCCTTTTGGTAAAATCCTAATCATGGGAGTCTTCTGTGATTCCCACCATACTTCTCCTTCCTCTGAGCTCTGATAACACCTTTAATGTGCTTCAATTACTCCCCATACCTATGCTGATATACACACTGGTTTGTGGAATTCCTTAAAGATGGAGAACCATGTCTTACCTTGCTATCTCCAATTCTTAGCACAGAGTATGGCTACGGGCTAATAAATATCAGATTAATGACTTTATGAAGTTATGCCAATGGTATGAGTGAATTTGTTGCAAGAATGGACTCCTAGTCCAATGGTTTCCCTATCACTTTCTCTTTCAAAACTACTATCGAGATCTTCTTCCCTAAAGATTACTACCCAGGTTATCCACTAACAACACAACCAAAATCCTCTCCTTGGCAATTTGTTAAGTGACATGAACAAAGTTAAACAGAAAGCAGGAGAAATGAAATCAAGAACACACGGACAGTCCTTATATTATTTTCATTAAATGTGCTTCTCTTCCAGTCTTAGTCTGTGCTGCTCGAAATGGCGTTAATGTGGGTGATGAGGCAGGGATAAAACCCATTGAGCAGTTACCATAGACCAGTTACTTTCATTAAAAATTAGATAATGGTGAAAAACAAGGGCACTAGAATCTGTCGCTAATTAGCAGAGTAACCTTGGGAAAGTTATCTAAACTTGGGTGTCTACAGCCTCTTCTAGAAACCAGTGATAATAATAGTACTTATCTCAAAAGATCGTCCTGATGATTAATTGAAATAGTACATGTAAAGTTGCTTAACACTGTGCTTGCAGAGTAGTTAGTGTTGAAAAAAAGTAGCTATTATTGCTATATTACTTTATCCTCACAAGTCATTTTCAAAAATTCTAAATTTTTAGAAAAAAGGAAATTGGGACTCAGAGAGAGTAACTTGCCTGATGTTGCACAGTATTAAAGGACACAACACAGATCTGTCTTTCTCCAGGGACCTCTCTTCACCAGGCTCTGCTGCTTCTGCCCCATCCACAGGTGACACTGTGCCAGAGCTAGGGCTGACAGCGAACTGGTGGGAGTAGCCTTCTCAGGCTCTTGGTCTTGTCCTTCATGCCCCTTACCTATCCTCTCACCCTGATCCCAGGTCCAGTATACACCCCTCCTCCACATCCATGCCCCACAACTGCCTTGGGCAGTTCCAGCATCCATGTACTGGTCTATAAGAGGGTCCTATTTCAGCCACTCTCCAGAAGCTTCCACATCTCAGAAGCTCCCTGGGGGATACCTGTTTGGTATATTAATGAGGCCCATAGGTATCAGGAATTAGGGAGTCCCTAAGGGTGCAGCTAAATAGATCCCTCGGGAGCCTTCTAGTCCTAAGTGATCCTATTACTCAGGAGAAGGTTCAGCAAGGAGGGGGCAATCAGGATAGAAGGGAGAGCTGTATGTGCCTCCCCAAAACCTAATATTTTGAGGAACTATAACTACAGGAGGAATGTGGAAATTGGTCCTTCAACTCAGGCCTCCATTTGGGGGCCCCTAGGGATTGTAGCTAGGAGGCCAACACCAGGACCCAAGTTTTAGCTACTCTGCTGGTCTTATTTGAACTTTATTTAGGTTCTCCATAGAAAAAGAATAAAGAACTGGAAAGCTTTTAGGTATTGCCTTCCCAAAGTGTCTTGACATGAGTACAGCCATGTTTGGCCGCTCCGTTGACCTACAGCCACCAGCACAAAAAGAAATATAAAAGCTGCTTTCTGCGTGGTGGGAACTGGCCCTTCTCTCATGGAGGGAGTTGCAAGTTGTAACATTTCAAGGCTCTTGGAGCGTCATAGCACGGGATAGACTGGCCATCTGTGCCGGGCTGGGACGATAACCAAAGAGAACAATGCACGTACACAACTACTGGGCTGGGACGTTAGCCAGGGGGCTCAGTGCACGTACGCCACTGATAACCATTTTGTGCATGGAAACACTAAATGCTTGCTCTGCAAACTCTGTAATTGCTTACTCTGAAAATTACTGATGGTATAAAAACTGCTGGAAACTGAGACCCGGTGAGAGTTCCACCTGTGGAAGGGACATCTTGCCCAGGACGTGTGATCCTTGCCCAGCCGCGTCGATTGACAGGGCTCTCCCGGCAGTGGGGCGTGGATGTTGTGAGTAACTGATTTGATGTCAAGTAATTGATTTGATATGAAGTAACTGATTTGATGTGTTCTCTTTTCAGTTAACCTGGTGTTTCTCTTTCTGGTTGATTTGTGTCATTTCTCTTCAGCCGATGTGGGTGTTTTCCCTTTCCAGTCAGGCTGATGTTTTTTCCCTCTTAATATTTGACCTATTTGATCTGTTTGCAGACTGTCGCCTTTACTATCCTCTATATAATAAAACATACCTTCAGTCCATTTGTTTGGAGTGGAAAGTGTCTTTTACGTCTCCGATCGAATCCCCGAACCTCTCATAACACAAAGTCACATTTTAGAAGTGGGGAAACTGAGGCCCAGTGTCCAGAATTAACTATGGAAAGTCACACAAGCAGAACTAGGCCTAGGAGTGGTATCCTGTAATACATATTACACACTATGTAATGTCATCTCACTTCTCCAGTTATTGGTGTAACCCACTGAAGAGTAAGCTGGTTGCACACCTGCCTTTGGCCTCTTCTCATTTCTATGCCTGCGCTGCCCAATTTTAGCTCTCCTTTCTGGGACCCAGGAAAATCTCTTCCCATATTTGTCTTCAATGACTAAAGCACAAAGTAAGTACTTGAGCAAAGTGGGTGTTGAATAGGAGTGCGGTCAGAAAATGATGGGAGATGAGGCTGAAGAAATTCAGGATCAGCTCATGGAAGGTCTTGTAGGCCAGCCTGAAGAGTTTATAATATACCCTGAGGGCATCAAACATCCATTGAATTTTATTGTTCAAGAGAGTGATATGGTTTAGTGGCATTCTGGAGCTGACTCAGAGTGGGTCATGAGAGCCAGTTGTGCTCATCTCTTTCCAACTCTGTGTTCAGTGATATCACATTGGTAACTTGAAATTGGTCATAGTGGGAAGTATTTATGCCAAAGAAATTGGCAAATACAACATGTCAGAGCTTTTTATTTTCCCCAGAGAGCTGATTGTTAAATATTTGCCAATATACTATTGGGTGGTCAAATTAGTCTTTTTGAAAGATTGATAGCCAGTTTGGCTAATAAGACTGGAAGGAGGAAGGCCATTTGGAATCTATTAAAAGAGTCCAAGTGAGATATTATTTGGCCTCACTGGCCATGTATAGTGGGCATGGAAAGAAAGGGACAGATTGAAGAAAATTAATGGGTGTTAGTGGACTAATTGGATGTGGGGCATTATTGCTTTTGGCTATTGGGTGGACGGTGATACTATATGTTGAAATGGGAAACTCTTGAGGGGAACCAGCTTGAAGTGAATGGTGATGAGCTTCCTTTTGGACATGTTAAGTTTGAGCTGCCTCTGAGATATTAAGTTGAGATGTCAGTCAAGCGGATGGAAACAGACATATCTTCATTAATTTTAACATATAGAGGACTAAGATTTACAGTACTGAATCCCAGTATTCAAACGGATTTGGAATTAACTTTGCTTAATGGCATAGGACTTGAGAATTTCCCTCCACCTTACCTCTCCTTGCCCCCATCATACATATTCCTTTTTCCTCTGATGTTGGACATCAATCTGGAAATCCCCATTCACTGTGACCCCAAGGGCTTCAGTTGTTCTGTGGTGAGTAACTTTTATTTACACCTAGACAATTCATTTTTCAGAGCTGTTTATATCTCTGTCCTGTCTAAGAGGGGACCTCAGATTACCTGCCCAGGTTTAGGTTGGCCTCTACTAAGGAACTATTCATCTAGTGCTGTAACGTTTGCCAGGGAGCCAAGGAGAAGGTAAAATTTTAAGCAAGAAGCATCAAATAGAGCTGAATACATAAAGAACTCATGCATCTCAACAACAGAAAAACTAACAATGCAATTAAAAAATGGGCAAAAGACCTGAACAGACATTTCTCCAAAGAAGATATACAGATGGCCACAGGCACATGAAAAGATCGTCAACATCACTAATCATCAGGGAAAAGCAAATCAAAACTACAATGAGATATCACCTCACTCCTGTCAGAATGGCTATAATTAACAACACAGGAAACAATAAGTGTTAGAGAGGATGTGGAGAGAAGAGAACTCGCATACAGCGCTGGTGGGAGCACAAACTGGTGCAGCCACTATGGAAAACAGTATGGAGATTCCTCAAAAAATTAAGAATAGAACTACCATATAATCCAGCTATTCCACTGCTGGGTATTTATCCAAAGACCGTGAAAACACAAATACATATTGATACATGTACCCCTGTGTTCATTGCAGCATTATTCACAATAGCCAAGACTTGGAAGCAACCTAAGTGCCCATCAAGGGACGAATGGATAAAGAGGATGTGGTATATATACACAATGGAATACTACTCAGCCATAAGAAATGATGAAATCCAGCTATTTGTGACAACATGGATGGACCTTGAAGATATTATGTTAAGTGAAATAAGTCAGAGGGAGAAAGTCAAATACCGTATGATCTCATTCATAAGTAGAAGATAAAAGCAACAACAAACAATCACATAGAGACAGAGATTGGATTGGTGGTTACCAGAGGGGAAGGGGGGAGGGGTTACCACAGGGGAGCTGGAGGGAGGAGGGCGAAAGGGATGATTAGGCACATGTATGTGGTAATGGATTGTAATTAGTCTTTGGGTGGTGAACATGATGTAATCTATACAGAAATCAAAATATAATGATGTACACCTAAAATTTATGTAATGTTATAAACCAATGTTACTGCAAATAATAAAAAAAAATTAAAAGAGTAAAACCAAAAAAAAGTTTTATTAGAAAAAAAAAGAAAAGGCAAGTCCCTGTCTGGGATAAAATGTTCAAAAATACAAAAATATAACAAAAGACTTGTATCTAGAATAATAAAGAATCCCTACAAATAATTTCCATGTACTTCCTGTGTGATCTTAAATAAGTCCTTTGTTGCTCTGAATCTCAGTTTCCTCATAATACTAATAATAGAATCTCCTTTATAAAGCTGTTGTGAGAATTTAGCGAGTTTTGAGTTACTGTAATAAAGCTCTTAGCACAGAGCATGGCACATAATCAGAGCTCCATAAACGTTAGCTATCATTATTATAACCATCATAATTATTACTATGAAAGACTTGGAAAGCCCTGGAAGATGGCTGCTGAGCACTGGGACCATGAGCAGGGCACAGTGGGAGCTCCCTGGGCCTGGGGTGCCAGTGCTGCAGGGACTTCCTGTGCTGAGAGACCTAAGTCCATACCTGAGGCTCCCAGAACAGCACTCCTAGAAGGTTGCTCTCAGGTGCTCTTGGCAAAGACTTTCTAGGGAGATAGTCAAAGTTTGTTAAATTCTCCACTGAACTAGGAAAACCTGATGTGAATATTCCCCAGAGTTCTGAATAGAAAACGGGTCTCCTGCTGAATTAAATCCAGCCAATTCTAGCCCACTCTACCACTGGCTTATCTATGAAGTCTGTTTTCTTCTCTAACCCTACTAAAACTGCCCTTTTCCAGGCTACCATAACCTCTCGTTTGGACTATAAAAACGGTCTGTTAACTGGTCTCTCTCTACTCTCCACGTGCCTCAGAATGGCCTTTTAAAATGCAGAATGGATCACTTTTTTATGTTACAGTCCCTTTATGGAAGAAATTTGGCCCTAGGTACAGAGACAATGAAAATGTTCTTCTAAGACTCTATCTGCTATGGACCACGTGTTTGTCTTCCACCAAAATTCATATGTTGAAGCCTAAATCCCCAATGTGATGCTATTTGGAAGTGGAGCCTTGGAAGGTAATTAGGTCATGAGGGTGGAGTGCTCATGAATGGGATTAGTGACCTTCTAAGAAGAGACAGGAAAGAGGCGATTCTCTCTTTTTCTCTCTCTCCCTCTCTATCTCTGCCATGTGAGGATACAACAAAAAGATGGCCGCTGTCTATGAACCAGGAAGAGTGCCCTCACCAGACACAGATACTCTGGTGCCTTGATCTTGGATTCCCAGCTCCCAAACTGTGAGAAATAAGTTTCTGTTGTTTAAGCCACCCATTCCATGTTATTTTGTTATAGCAGCCCAAACTGACTAAGACACTATCTGGGAAAAAAAATTCAGATAGATTTATGCATAGGATGATCATTATAACAGTACTTAGGAAAAAAAAAAAAACAAACAGAAAAAATAGGAGGATGATGCTTGGTTATCCACTCTTAATGCAATCATTTTCAGAAATATTCACGTCATGGGGAAATGATCATGATATTCTGTGGAAAAAGTAGGCCACACTGAGAGACTGAGAAGCTGAGCTCAGAGAATGGAAGGACAAAAATTGGACTTAAGGCAGTCTGAGGAGGAGGGCCTTGGCAAACATCACAGACTTCATCACAGTCTCCCCTGGGGACTCCCAGGGTACTGTAAGAGTCGATCAGAAATATACCAATAAATACAAAGATGGAAGCCCAGCTTTGAGTTAGCTCAGTCCCTGAGAGCTGAAAGTATTTTCCACTGCCCACACTGCCTGCCAGAAGCAAATGTAAATCCATTCTGAAGGAATGTAGCCTCATCCAGAGCCTCAGTACCTGGGCTTCAACCAAAAATTACCAGGCAGACAAAAAGTTAAGAATTTACTCAAAATTAACAGGAAAACAGAGGCAATAGAAATGGACCTATAGGAAATGTAGGTGTTAGAGCTATCAGATATAGACTTGCAAATAACTGTGATTAAATAATAAAATGGAGAATTTCAGCAGAGACTTGAAAACTAAAAAAATAAAATAAAATGAAATTTTAGAACTAAAAATATGATAATTGAAGTTAAGAATTCATTTTTGGGTTTCACAGTAGATTAGACACATCTGAATAGAAAAATTAGTAACCTGGAAATCAGATCAAAAGAAAATATACAAACTGCAGCACAGTGAAATAAAATTATGGAAAATATAAGTGTGTAAGAGACATATAGCTCATGGTGAAAAGCGGTAGAACAGTATTTATAGATGATCTCAATTATGTCAAATGATGCGTGGAGACATAAAGCAATGCACAAAGTTATTAACAATGGTTAACCCCGAGGGGTGACATTTGAGATGTAATTTAGTCATTTCATATTTTTCTGTACTTCCCCCCTCAAATCCATCCACGCATACCACAGCATTTCTCAAAGTAAATTTTCAGAAAATACTAGTTTCTTTGGCTAATAAATGTTCTAGGAAGAAAGGGTTCTGTGATCCAACAAGTTTGGTAAATGTTGTGTTAAATAGAGTTAGCATGGGTATTTTCCTTGTTTTTTAATTCTTCATTTATCTATTTGCTTATTACTACTGGACTTCTCAGAGTCTTTACTATACTATTGTGCACTGTGAAGCGTAAAGAGAAGAGCAGTGGTTCTAAGCCAATTTGGGCAAGAAATCTTTTCATCACACAATGTTTCGTCAGACTAGAGTTCCAGGTAACAGTCCTTGGAAAATACTTGTCTAGAAGGGAAAAAAACCCTAAGTTCTTGAACACGGCATGCCAGACCCTACCTGTCACATCTGCTGTCCCCTGCCTGCTCCTATGTTCAAGCCATCCTGCCCATTCTCCATAACCTTCATGTGTCGAGGCTTACCACATCCTGTCGTCCCCCACACCCCATTCCCTGCCCTTTGCTCCGATGATCACACTTCTACTCATGCTTCCAGCACCCAGCAGACATATGGCCTCGTCTATGAAGCCTGGCCAACCTCCTCATCACTGCTTCAGAGCTCCGGGCATGTTTCCAGCAGCACACTTAGCACCTGTCAACCTACAAAAACAGACATCAGTTTAAGAGACAAAGCGTTTATCTGGGATCACAAAATTGCAATTCAGGGAGCACAGATTCAGATAGACACCCAAAACATGTTCCACTAGGGAGTACAAGTCAGGGGCTTTTACAGGCAAAGAAGGGAGGTTGTATTACAAAGAATTGCAATTGGAGTTGGAGGCAGAGAGCTGGTCTTGGCTAAGCATTGATTGACTATGGATTCCATCCTCAGAAAGTCCACAGTCCTCAGTCTTTGTGATTAGGATGTCTGTTCTGCTGACTTCTCAAACAATTGCTTGTAAGACAATTGCCATTTTGGCCCAGTCCAAAGGTTCAAGACAGCAAGGCAGTTTCTCTGGAAAGGCAGCTCCGATTCCATTTTAAAATAGCTCCACTAAAGTCAATTTTCACGTACCTTATAGCATCCTTGTCTTAGTACTTGTCTCTTTCCCACTAGACTGGGACTTATATTATTCATCCTGCATCCACAGGACCTAGCATCAGACCTGCCATACAGTGGGCATCAAAGAATGTTTGATGAATGAATGGATGATGCCAACATTGTGGCTAACTTGCTTTTCTCTGACAGGACATCAAATACCTTTCAAGTAATCTTTACTTCTTTCTGCTATAAAGACAATATATGCTGATTGTAGAAATTTTAGAAAGTCAAGTATGAACAAAAATAAAAGTTACTTATTATCTCACTACTCAGTGATATCCAGGATTAACACGTTAATATATATCCTTCCAGGCTTTTAAAAATGAATGTATGCATATTTTTATAAAACTTGGATTAACTTCTTATATAGAATTTTACATCTTGATATTTTTCGACATAACAATTATATCATACTTTTCAATGTAATGAAATATTACTTCAAAACATGATACGTAGTAATGTTTGCATAGTATTTCATAAAGTTATGTCATATTTACAGCTGTTTCCAGTAATTCTTTGATGAACATATTTGTATAAAACATGGTCTGTGTTCCTGATTTTGTTCTTAGGACAGAGTCTCTGAACTGAAATTTCTGGACCCAAGTATATAAACATTTTAAAGGTTCATGATACCTATTGTTACATGCTTTCCATTTGTTGATATTTTTATTAAATGAACTAATATATGTAAAATTCTTAAAACTGTATTGACACATAAATGTTCATTAAGTAGAGCCATAATTATTAGCATTATTACTCTTCATTTAACAAATATATTGAATGTCGACTATGTGGAAGGCACTGCTCTAGAAAGGTAGAACCAATGATATTCTTTTCAGCAGTGAATGTGGGTGTTAGTCTCACTGCATCTTTCCCAGCATTGAGTATCACCATTTTTCTAAACATTGCTAGTTTGATAGGTGAAAATGATATTCCAGTGATTCAATTAATGTTTATTAATAGCAAAAGCAAACATTTTTTTCTGTATGATTATAGCCGAACAACAACATTTCATCCTTTTTATCTCCTCCTCTTTTTGTACCTGCCACCATTTCCACATTTTGCTAGTCCTAATTCATCATCTCCCCTGCTCACTGGCTTCATCTTCCCTCTCTGGCTTTTCCTATGGAGAGTTCATTTCTTCACTCATAAAATATCTGTTGAAGCGCCCAGTATGTGGGTAGTATGGGGCTAGATCCTAGGGACACAGCAGTCAATTGGACAATCATGGTCGCGGCCTCTTGGAACTTGCTATCTTGCAGAGAACTCAGATGCTGAACTGCATGCCTTTATTATTATGAGAGAGAGTTACGGGGTGCTTTGGAAAGCTAACTCACTCTGGGGGCTCAAGAAAAGGCTTCTTTGAGGAACTGCAGTTTAAGCCAAGACCTGATGGATGAACAGGAGTGAATGGCATAACAGGGTAGAATGGAAGTGGGGTGGGGTTAAGAGTGAGGAGAGAAGGAATAGCACATTTGGAAGCCCTGAAATGGGAAAGAGTATGGCACATCAAGGCAAAGACAGAAGTCCAGTTTACTTGGAGTGAGAGGAGGAGGAACAGAGTGACCTGAGATGAGTCTGGGAAGGTTAGTGAGGCCAGGTGGCACCTGGCTTAGAGCCATCCCAACTTGTCTCCAATCTGAATATCTGAAGCAACACACAACGCCCTGTCAGTCACTGCAATGATGTTTACTCGTCCTCCTCCCTGGGCCAGGAATCCTCTGATGTCACTGCCCTTGCCCTTCCTTCCAGCTAACCTGATACCATGTGTGTGGTTTCCAGAGGGTAATGAACCTTCTCAACATTCAGCCACAGGGCATACCCCAAAGCCCATTTCCTTTGTCTCAATAAAATATTTTAATGGATCAGATATACCTTCTTTTGTTAACCACTGAGACTCTGGAACAAAAGGGAACTAAATGACTGATGTGCCTGGAAGCCATTTCATGGGACCAGTCTGTCAGCCAAATCATGGGCTGTCATCCAAGGGCCTGTGTAGAGTTGAGATTCGGGGCTGAGGGGGAGTGTGTCCTGGTGCTGCTAGGTCATGTGAATGAATACGTAGGGCATTGACCGTGCATCATAAGTCTTGTTTCTCTGTCCCCCAGCTGTCCTTCCAAGGACTCATTCTGGGGCCCTGCCCCAACCTGTTGCCTTGAGGAAAGCCCTTTTAACATCCTTGTTCCGGAGGCTGTACATGATGGGGTTGAGGAAAGCAGAGATGACATTGTAGAACAGGGCCAACTTCTTGTCCTCTTCTGGTGAGACCTCGGAGCCAGGCTTCATTTACATAACCATGGCTGGCACACAGAATGTGGTGACCACAGTAATGTGAGAGGCACAGGTGGAGAAGGCCTTGAGCTGCCCCTGGGCTGAACAGATCCTCAAGATGGCAATGAAGATGTTGACATAAATGACAAGGATGAGGGCAAGTGGGACCAGGATGACACTAAAGCCAAGAATGAAGTTTACCCGGTCATTGACTGATGTGTCTGCACGAGCCAGCTTTAAGACTGCAGGGACTTCACAGAAGAAGTGGTTGATCTTGTTAGGGCCACAGTAGGGCAGACGCATGGCAAAGACAGTGTAGACAAGAGCAGAGATGACACCCCAGAGTCCACAGAAAATGACCATTATCCCACATAGCCATGGGCTGATCATGACCTTGTACCTGAGTCGATGGCAGATGGCCACGTACCTGTCTATAGACATGATGGCAAAGAGCCAGGACTCGGTGT
Source organism: Diceros bicornis minor (assembly GCF_020826845.1). Taxonomy (NCBI): domain Eukaryota; kingdom Metazoa; phylum Chordata; class Mammalia; order Perissodactyla; family Rhinocerotidae; genus Diceros; species Diceros bicornis. The sequence continues at coordinate 5,950,307 of NC_080752.1, forward strand.
TGCCTAGCACCAAGAAAACATAGATTTGGGCCACACAGCTGGCAAAAGAGATGGTGGTCTTCTGGCTGGCCAGATGTACCAACATCTGGGGCACAGTTATAGTGGCGTAGCCCAGATCCAACATGGAAAGGATGCCAATAAAGAAGTACATTGGTGTGTGGAGAGGTGAGTCCAGGCAGATGAGGATGGTGATCAAACTATTACCCAGAATAATCAGCAGGTAGGTCATCAGGAAGGCTGAGAAGAACAGAGGAGTGGTCCTAGGGCTGAAGGAGAAGCCCAGAAGGATGAATTCAGTCACAGAGGACTGGTTAGGCTCTTGCATTATGTTCTAATTCTAAATAAAGAAGAAAGGCACCAATTCAGACAGAAGACTAGCTAAGCTATGCCCCAAGGTGAGAGTTACTGATGGGTTTGGGGTAGTGGTGGTGTCCAGTTATGATGAAACACCATGGTCCCCCTCAACATGACAGCCCATTTTACCTGCTCTTGTCCACTGCCAGCACTCCCAGGAAATTTTTGAAGAGAAAAAGTCTTCCACATCTGGTCCAGGGTCTGCCTCTGCCCCACCAGTAATTACCCATCTCAGCTTCCTTAGCTATGAAATGAAAGCATTGGGCTAGCTGAATTCTGCTTCCCCTTAGTATCCCCTTCTCCTTCGTAAGACAGCCAGGTGTTTAGAGATAAATATTGGTGTACAAACTCTATGAAATTTGGCAAATTACAGTGAGAAAACCTAATTTCCTGTTGAAGACATCAAATTTATTTTTCCACTCTAATTTTACCCTCAGTCTTTCCCAGGCCAGGAGTACCCCCCATCCCATCTCAAGCTTGGTGTGTTAGAAGGAACACTGAGTTCTAAATCCTGGCTCTATAATTTACTGACTAAATGACCTTGAACAAGCCATTTAACTCTTACCCCTTTGAGACTACTTCCTCGAATACAAAATGAGAAGAATTGTCTCCTTTTAACAAGCTTGCTGCAAGGATTGAATGATATTTTGGCATGAAAAGCATCACACAGAAGGACTAACATGTGGTAGATGCATAATAAATGTTAACTGCATTTCTGGATGGCTCTCCATACACAGGACTGAGACTCAGGTCCGAGCTATGCAAGCAAACATCCTGAGAAGTACTTCACCATACTTGACGCCCGCAGTCACCTGTCACTGTCCCACATGCCTACCCTCTGTTGCTTCTCCCCACAAAAGCCAGCATTTCATTCACTCTTTTAGCTTCTTACTGACTTTTAGCTCTTTCTCAACTTAACCTCAGTTTCTTCATGGAGAACAGGAAGAGGATGGCCTCACCGAAGAGATGTCACGTGCTCTGTCGGTAATTAGGGAATAGGAGCAATCTTGATACTGTCAGTATTATTCCTTTTCCTGGCACCAATTTATCTGACCCAGCCTCTTGTTCTCCAGTCTGCTTGTTCTTCTTCGGGACACCACGAATGAGCCTTCATGAGAACTTGTGTCTACATTCAATACTGGTTTCTTGACTTTGGCCAAAGGCCTGCATACACTTTGAACCTCCTATATATGGGTACTTTTCTAGGACATTCTCAGACACTATCCAATAGCTGTCAGGTATTTGGCAGATAACCATTTTTATTAAACCCCTACGTATCACCAAAGGGCCTTTGTAGGTCTCATTGTCTCCCCAGGTTGGCCTCAGTTTCTGCATAACGTATAACGGTGTTTGGGCCAGATGGTCTTGAAGGGAAAGAAACCACATGGAAGCATAGAAAGTTTAGAGACAGCAGATTCTGCTTGAGTCCTAACTCTCTCATAGCTTTATTTGCTATGTGACCGTGGACTGTTAGCTCACTTCCTAGGCCTCCTTTTCCTCACCTATAAAACAGGAATAAAATTACCTACTTTGTAAGCCACATTCTTCCTGAGAAGAAGAATCCCAAAGATGTGAGAATATTCTACCTTGGGGCCAAGAGAGGGAAAATGTGCTGCCATTTTTAACTTTTCATTTTTTATAGATGGCCAATGAATGATCTCTTTTTTTTAATGTTAAAGAGTGTTCAGCCTGGTTGAACCATGCAAGGAGGCTGAGGGCAATTGGAACAAGCTGTCTATAAACCAGTGAAGTGTGCCAGGGATGCTGTTCCACAACCAGGACCTTGGGTTGGAAACTCAGGCTCATTGAACCCCTGTGCCCCCATCATCCTTCCCCTGGATTTCCTGAGGATAAAACATTTTTCTCCTGGGAGAAAATTGCCTAACTCTCAGGGATAGGAACCAGAAACCTCATGTGAGGGAGAACAAAAGGCAACATCATTATGTACCATGATGAGCCTGGCCTCTGTGCCTTCATGTGGGCCAAAAATATAGAATTCAACTTTGGGGCTGAACCTTACAATATATCTTAACACTCATTCTCTCTTTGAGCCTCATGATGACTCTGTGAGAAGTATCGGGTAGGAACCACTATCTCCATCTCACAGAGGGGGAAACTGAGGCTCAGAGAAGGAACATATGGGAGAAACTGAATCTCACTCATTCTTCAGCAGCAGTAAGTTTTCTCACGCACAGCAAAACCATAGCTAGCCAGAACTTAACTAATATGAGTCCTCAATTTACTGAAATGTGTTCTGTCCTTGATTCTCAGGGGGGAAAGGCAAATCATGAGGGCAAAAAATCTCATGTTGGGCTTAATTTAATTATATGGATATATGGATACAGATGTGCGTGCACACGCGCGCGTGCACACACACACACACAGAGTAATTGGTGACGTCTGTAAGATCAGTGCAGTCATACCAGTCAGAAACTTGGGAAAATACCCTCAGCTCCTTTTGTCATCCCCCTATATCCTATATGTCCCCAGGTCCCATTGCCATCACCTCCAAAATGCCTCTCACATCCATCTTTCCCTCTGCAATCCCACTGCCACTATCCAGTCCAGACACTTAGCATCTCTTTCTCTCAGCTGGGTTTCATCTCAGTCCTCCAGCCTGGATCCCTGCCCAGCACGTTCTCTGCACTGGCCTTCAGAGTGCCCTTTCTAAAACAAAAATCTGACTGGCCGACTCCTTTAATCCTTCAATGGCTCCCTTGACTACAGGTAAAAGTCTTAGACAGTTAGACCAATACCCTGGCTTCACTCCTTAAAGCCAGACTCAGTTTTGGTCACCAGCATCCAAGGCTGGTTGGTGGGCTCAGACACTCTAGAAAGATCTTTAGCTGCTGCAAGGGCTGAAACAGAAAGCATCCCAGTGGGCCAAGATGCCATCTGCTGAGAAGAGACCTGGGAAGGAGAAGTATCCCAGGTCACAGTGGGAGTTTGTTGCAGAGTTGAGACCACGATCCAGAACTTCGGGCTACCAGCTGGTCAGCTCCTTGGACTCTGTCCTAGTTCAAGACAAGCCCAGGCTAACTAGGAAATTCTGCAAGTCAGACACATCCCATTGAGCAGCTTGGCTTCACATGCATAATTTCTTATTTCCCAGTGTAACCTCATCACTTAATACAGAGCCTGGTGCATAGTAAGACCCAATAAACGCTTACCGAATGATCTACAGACTGGAGACCCTGGAAAGCCAGAAAAAAAGAGAGAGGAAGGATTATACATTTTCTGTCTCCCTATGCTTTTCCTTCCTGTTCCTCAGATATCTGGAGAAAATGACCTATGTCTGGAGGTCACGAGTCCCCCAGGACAAATCAGGGCACAAGTCTGTTGAGTGAGGAAGATTGGGAGAGTTGGCACCAAGTGTTGTGAATCTCTCTACCATTTCTCTCAACTTCTGTCCCAGCCAATAAATAATAATAATGTGAAATATTATTTTAAATAATGTAATATTTTAACAACTAATTATTATTATATAATTATTAAATATATAATAATATAACAATTAATATGATTACTGTAATAATTTAATATGATATAATTTATTGTTGTTGTTGTTGTTGTTATAGCAGCTTACTATGTGCCAAACACTATAACATATGCTTTGCATGCATTATTTTATTTTATCCCATAACTGGGGTGAGAGTTGAAATATTTAACAATAAATCTGGGCGCTCTCCAATCAGAATAGGTACCTGCGAGAGGAAACAGGGCAAACTATACCAGAATGCCTGCAAGCTGAACATGAGCCCTGAACATAGCCCCCTGCGAGGTGGGCGCTGTTGCTATACCTATTTTACAGATAAGGAAAGCGGTGACACAACTCATCCAGGGTCACAGCTGTACTGACTCCAGAGCCTGTGCTCATAACCACCAGCAGACGCTGCCTCTCTGAGCATCTCTGACAAGAAAGTGGTTGGATTGACCTGCCTGAAAACAGGTCCTCCCTCTTCCTCCACCACTTACTCACTTTGTCTCTCATTTCATGCCTCTTCCAGGGTAGAAACTGAAATGAAGGCAGGCAGTAGGAGCAGAAATCGTGGCCAAAAAGCAGGGTGAGTGAAGCTGGGGCAGGCGGCTGACCGGGTCAAGTAGATCCAGGGAGGCAACGACGTCAGGCTGCTGGCATCCCCTCCACGCACAGTGACACAGCTATGTGCTGGCCCTCCCTGAGCCTGCATGTCCCCCTCTGCCCTCCACGCCATCGTCCGCTTCTTCCCAGAGAGCTGCATGAGGGGAATAGGCATCCTGATGAGGGGGTCAGAGGCCAGGCAACAGGTGCCGGAGCTGACCGTTCCCCACATGACCCCCTCCTGCCGCATCCACAGCCCCTGGAATGCTCAGTGGTATCCGGGAAGAGGAGAGAGTGCTGGCTGTGGGGCACAAAGGTAACCAGGGCATTGTCTTCTCTGAGGGCCTGGGGTCTGCTAGGCCAGGGGTTAGATGGGGTGAGCCAGGGGAGCCAGGCGGGATCCGGAGATCCTGGGAGACTAAAGACAGAGCTGGTGTAAAAAGAGGTCTGAGGTGGCAGCTCCTCATCAGAGAGCAGTGAGCATGGACTAGGGTATAGACTAGAGACCCAGACTGGGCAGAATAGAGATACAGAGGCAGACCAGGAAGGATCAACATACACAGATGGACAGACAGGGGGACACAGAGGACCACAGAGGCAGGAAGGGTAGCACTAGACTGCAAAGAGATGGAAACTGAAGACAGAATCCACAGGTCAGAAAGAAGCCTGGAGCCTGGCCTCAGGGAGCAGGTACTGGCCCTCAGGGGCCCCTGGTTGGGGGGCTGGGGCAGCTACCACCCTTGCTCTCCCCCTCCTGCCAGAGTGCACTTTCATGGATGCCCGAAATGTGCAGCCTCCTCAAGCACTGCAGGCAGATGCTGCCTTCAGAGTAAGACCCTGCCCCAACCATGGCACCCCCAACCCTGGTCTCCCCCTCCCAGCCAAAGAGGGCAATCCCAATCCAGCTCAGATCCTGTGTCTGGATGGCCAGTGCTGGGCTAACAGTGAGGCTGGGCAGGAGTTCAGAACAAGCAGGTTCTGGGTCCTGCTCTGATATGCTCTGTGTTGCTGGTTCCTCCTTGAGCCCTCAGCAACACCCCACAGATCTGCTCTGGACAACTTCAGAGATTTACCAAACCTTGGAGCTGGAGGTGATCTTGGAGAATCCAGTCCCTGCCAGGGCACACATCTTCTCTGCAGCCTCCCTGGCAAAGGATGCTCCAACTCCTGTTCACATACTCCCAAGGATAGGAGGCTCACTACCTCTCAAGGCAGCTTGACTCTGCCTCTCATAAAATCCTGTCTTATACTGAGCTAAAAGCAAGTACTGACCCCTTCTGACATCAATGATGTGTTCTCTAAAGTGCCCTCCTGCCCCTCCACCCTCCCACACTCTCCCTTCTCCTTCAGAATCCCCAGTCTGCAATAGAGTGTAGTAGCCCTAACCAGCCCTACCTTTCTTTAGGAGAGTATGTGGATCTGTCTGGGTCACCTTCCCTCCTCTTGATAAGCCCTCATGCCCTGATCCCGCCCCTTTTCCCCAAGCTGGATCCATGTCCCCACCCATCATCCCCAAAGCCAGGTGGAAGCCCCAGCAGACACTTCCCCTGACAGCACAGGGATGGCCCCGCCCTTCTGCTCAGCAGCTAAGGGCTCTGAAGAACAACCTCTGGGGAAGCAACTGGTACAGAGAAGACCCAGGGATTTGTTGTCAGACAGACTTGGTCACTGTGACCTGGCCAAGTCACTTAGCTTCCCAGAACCTCGGCTTCCTCCTTGTAAAATGGAGCTGTGTTCCCTATATCATAATAATATTTGCTGTTGGGTTTGTTTAGGGTTTTTCTTTGAGTAGTCGTTATGGGCCAGACATTTGATATATACTAATCCTTGCAGCATTATCTCCGTTTTACAAATATGGAAATGGAAACTCAGAGCGTTAAGCAGCCTGTATGGAGCTGGGATTCTGAACGTGGTTTTGTCTGAACTCAGGCTGGGCTCCTAACAAATGCTGAACCCAGCCTTGTGATCCAGCACAAGCCAGACCAGAGGCAGGGAGCCATGAGGCCTCTTGGATGGGAAGGACAGAGTTGCATATGGAGTGGGAGGTGGTTGGCTAATGGACTGTAGACCTAAGAGCATCAACTTTTGAGGGCAGTGGGCTCTTCTGGGGCTTCTGCTAGATACACATTCTCCTGGGGATAAGGAAGGAAAAGGGGAAAGGGACCAGCATTCATTGAACGCCTTCATTAAATTATGCCCGGCACTTCACACGCATCATTTCATTTAACTCTCCAACAGCTCTGTGAGAGAAGCACGTTATATCCACTTTATAGATGAGGACGCTGAAGTTCAGAGAGGTGAAATGACTTATCCAAGGTCAGACAGCTCTTCCAGGAGCCAAGATCCCAATCTAGGTCTGCCTGGTTGTGAAGTGCCTCCACCATGCTCTGTTTGAGGGTGGGGGCTGGTGACGATCCAGGACCATCCAAGTCTCTAGCCTGGGGATGGGGCCTGCCCTCAGCTTTCCTGACCCCCAAGTTGGACCCCAGCCTTTCCAGGAGTCCTGAATTTTTCCTGAGGCCTCTACCTGAGCTGCAAGGTCATAGAGGCTGAGCAGGAAATAGAGAACCCTGATTCTCAGTCTGGAGGCCATTCTGCTGTGGATTCCTTTATATCCAGGACAATCCTTGATAGAATCTTCCCAATTTTCTGAGTTAGAAAAGTAATTCATGTCCATCAAAGAAAATTCATAAACAGAGAGAGGTAGAAAGAAGAAAATAATTACCCTCTAGTTCCTTCCATACAACAAAGAAAATTTCACTTACGACTTCTGGATGTTTCCCTCTAATTTTTTTGATGCCTAATTGATGGTGGCTTTTTTTCTCACCTTGTTGATATTGCACTTTACATACAATTTTACTGTGACAGATATTAGTTGGTTGACTATCCGTTTCTCACTTCTTCATTGATAGAACCATGTTTTTGCTGACATTTGTTTGGGGAAGTCAATATGTCATGAACAATCTAAGCCCAAATGACAGCTCCATTTCTCCCATTCCCAGAATCTCTTTCAGTGAGGGCAGTCATGTAACCTGGTCCTGTCCAGTGAGATGCAAGGGGAACTCAGCCGAGGGGTTTTTGTGAAAATATTTCTTTTCCTAACAAAAGAGATAGTGACTGTAATAAAACCCCTTCCCCCTAGCCCCCTTTCTCTCGTCATAAATAAAGATGTCATGTCTGGAACTGGGCAAGTCATCTTGAGACCATGAGGAAAACACTCAGAGAATCACAGGGGTTGTCTCACTAACATTATCTAGCTGTGAACTAATACAAGTAGCTGCTTACCTCAAGACTTCTTGTTATGTGAAAAAAATTAATTCCTGTATATCTAAACCACTGTTAGCTGGGTTTTCTAAGCAAATCCTAATGGATTAAGGTATTCTGCCTTTTGAAAAACAATATTATATGACAAACATTTTACCATCCTCTTACATACTTTTTATAACCATTATTGTCAAGTAATTATTCACCTATTGTTGGATGTATAGTTTTAGTCCCATTTTTTTCTATTACAAATGATACCAAATTGGCTATCACTGCAATGTATAAAGATTTCCTGACATAAAAATTTTATTGAGTTGAGTTACAGTTATAAAATAAAGCTACCAGTTTCAGACTTTTGTTCCCAATCAGGATGAAATAACAGGGACCAGAATTACCCTCCCTCTTATAATAACTAACAACCTAGACAAAATATATGAAATAATGTTTTCCAAGACATTGGACATCAGGCAACAAAAGACAGTTATTTATGAGAGCTGAGAAACCAATGTCTAGCCCTACAGTTGTCCCAGCTTACTGCTTAGGAAGTTACCAGGCTACCACAGGGAGTGAGGACACAGAGGAGGCTAGTGATTTCCTTTGGTTGAAGAGATAGAATTGGGTATCTGGGGTGGCTGCTATGGACTGAATGTTTGTGTCCCCTCAAAATTCATATGTTGAAATCCTAACCCCCAATGGGATGGTATTAGGAGGTGGGGCCTTTAGGAGGTAATTAGGTAATGAGGATAGAGCCCTCAGGATGAGATTAATGCCCTTATAAAAGAGGAAGAGACATGAGATATTTTCTCTCCACCATGTGAGGGTACAATGAGAAGACAGCCATCTGTAAACCAGGAATAGGGCCTTCATGAAGAACCTGACCATGCTGGCACCCTGATCTCAGACTTACAGCCTCCAGAGCTGTGAGAAATAAGTGTTTTTTGTTTAAACCACCCATTCTATGGTATTCTGTTATAGCAGCCTGTGCTGACTAAGACAGAGGCCAAAGTGGCTAGAGTTCACAGAGATGAGTACTGGGAAAAAGAGCTACACAGAGAGAGAACCCTGGAGGACTGCAGAATGTCCCACTCGGGTCTTCAGATGCGTACTGATCAGTGCACGTGTGTGAGGAAACCACCAGAGGATGGGGGAGGGGGAAGACAAAGGGGAAAACAAGTGAAAGGATTAGAGAGAACCATTCTCAGAGTGACACAGGACCTGAGATATTTCCCATTTCCACTAGTCAGATCAAATGTTGCTCTGGTCTCACAAAACAAAATTCAAAAGAATAACACTGTTTACAAGTAACTTAACTATAGAAAAAAAGCTAAAGAATATTTATCAGAAATTCAAAAATATCCAACACTTAATAAGGTAAGACTCAAAATGTCTGGCATCCAATAAAAATTACCAGAAATGCAACAAAGCAAGAAGACACAACCCGTAATGAAGGGAAAATCACGCAGTCAAAACCGATGGAGAAATGACACAGATGATAGGATAAGTAGCCAAAGACATTTCAGAGTTATTGTATCTTATACCATATGTTTAGGAAGCTATAGGAAAGACTGAGAATATTAAGGAGAAATGTGAAGGATATAAATATAACTTCTAAAGATGAAAACTATAATGTCTTCCATGAAAAATGCACTGGATGGGATTACAAAGATGAGTAAACTTGATAACATGACAAAAAAAGCTAACCAAAATAAAATAGAGATAAAAGAATTTTAAAATGAACAAAGCATCAGTGAGCTGTGGGACAACTTCAAGTGGCCCAATACATGTTTAATAAAAGTCCTTAAAGGCAGATAGAGGGAAAACAGAAAAATATTTGAAGAAATTATGGCTAAAATTTTTCCAAATGTGATTAAAACCATAAGCCCATAAACTTGAAAAAGCTCAACAAAAATAAATATGAAGAGGGGGTGGCCTGGTGGCGCAAGCGGTTAAGTGTGCACACTCCGCTGTGGTGGCCCGGGGTTTGCTGGTTTGGATCCCGGGTGCACACCGACACACCACTTGTCAAGCCATGCTGTGGCAGTGTCCCATATAAAGTGGAGGAAGATGGACACGGATGTTAGCCCAGGGCCAGTCTTCTTCAGCTAAAAAAAGAGGAGGATTGGCAGATGTTAGCTCAGGGCTGACCTTCCTCATAAATAAATAAATAAATATGAAGAAAATTACAAGACTCATCATAATTGAATTGCTTAAAACCAGTGATAATCTTAAAAGAAGCCAGAGAAAAAGACATTATATTTAGAGAACCAAAGGTAGAGTGACAGCAGACTTCTCATCAACAACAATACAAGCCAGAATACTGTGGAGCAATGTCTTTAAAGTTCTTTAAAGTTCTGAAAGAAGAAGAAGAAAAAAACACCTGTTAAACTAGAATATTTTACCCAGAGAAAATATATTACAAAATCTAAGTGAAATACAAAATTTTCAGAGAGATGAATGCTGAAAGACAATGACAGAAATATATCTGGAAAATCCCCAAATATTTGGAAACTAAAAACACATTTCTAAAAAAACCTGTGAATCAGAGAAGAAAACAAAAAATTAGAAAGTATTGGAACCAAATGAAGATGCAAACACAACATATCAAAATTTGTGGGATGTAGTTAAAGTAGAGCTTAGTGAGAAATTTATAGCACTAAAATGACTATATTAGAAAAGAAAAAAGATCTCATATGAATGACTCCTGCTTCCACCTTAAGAAACAAAATAAAGATGAGGAAGTTAAACTCAAAGTAAGCAGAAAAAAAGGAAATAATAAAGATCAAGATCAATGAAGTAGAACAGAGAAAACAATCTAGAAAGAGCTCTTCTGCAGAAGGCAGCATAGGAGGACCCTGAGCTCACCTTCTCCCATGGGCACAACAAACCTACAACTACCTGTGGAAAAATTTCCTCTGAGAGAGATCTGGAAGCTGGATTAAAAGAACCTCCACAACAAGGGACAACACAGAGAGGGGTGGAAGAGGCAGAGATATAGTCCTGCTGAGGAAAAAACTACATCCTAGTTTCACTGTCAGGAGTGATTGGTACAGAGCCTTCCTGGATAAGTGTGGGATTCAAGCTCCACTTTAGGCACCCCAGCCCTTAGATCCAGCATGAGAGAGACGAGACTCCAAATCACCTGGCTTTGAAAACCAATGAGGAATACACCTGGGAAAACTATAGAATTTCGGGGAAAGGAAAACCTGCTCTTAAAGGGCTCATGCAGAGACTCACTCAACCTGGAAATCAGCACAAAAACATCAGATAGAAAAGTGCATAGTCCATTGGTAAAAGAGACTCACTTAGTAAGCTCAGAGTACATCCTGGAGAGGCAGGAAGTGGCTTGCTCCCCCCGCTCCCAGGGACTGAGGCACTGGTGGCAACCGTTATTGTGACCTTCTTCAGCCATGATCTCAAAGACACTGGCAGGTGCCATTTGGAATCCTCCCTCTAGCCTGCTAGTGTAGGAGCCTCACTTGCCCACTAGAGCACCTGAGGCAATCAAGCACAGCCAGACAGCACAGGCAGCCTGCCCCAGGGACCTGCCCCACCCACCAACACATCTGAGGCAGTTGCACACCCCTGGGGCACACAGCCAGCTCATACAGGAGACCGGCCCCACCCACTAGTGCCCCCATCCACTAGAGTGCTGAGGAAGTTGTGCACTGCCTGGATGCCTAGATAGTCTGCATCTGAGGCCTACCTCGCCCAAGAGCAAGCTAGAAACAGCTGTGCTGCCAGATCACAAGCCCAGCCACACCAGGGTCCAGCACAGCCTACCCCCATGCCTGAAGCAATAGTAGCCCTGCCAACAACAGAAGGGCACATGAAGCCCACACAAGGGACAATCCTGGAGCATTTGGTGTGAGGGATGAGAGGGGAGCATGCTGCTGGGCCCCATAACACATCTCCTACATAGGCCACATTGTCAAGATTGGGAAATGTAGCTGATCTACCTAATACATAGAAATAAGCACAGAGAAGTAGGCAAAATGAGGAGACAAAAGAATATGTTCCAAATAAAAGAACAGAACAAATCCTTAGAAAAAGAACTAACTGAAACAGAGATAAACAATCTACCCGATAAAGAGTACCAACTAATGGTCATAAGGATGGTCACTGAACTGAGGAGAAGAATAAAAGAACAGTAAGAATTTCAGTAAAGAGTTAGAAAATATAAAAAAGAACAAATCATAGCTGAAGAATACAATAATAGAAATGAAAAATTCACTAGAGGGAATGAACAGTAGAGTAGATGACACAGAAGAATGGATCATAGATCTGGATGACAGAGTGGAGGAAATCACCCAAGCTGAACAGAAAAAAGAAAAAAGAATTAAAAAGAATGAGTGCAGACTAAAGGACCTTTGGGACAACATCAAGTGTACTAAAAAACATTTGCATTATTGGTGTCCCAGAAGGAGAAGAGAGAGAGAAGGGGGCAGGGAACTTATTTGAAGAAATAATAGCTGAAAAATTCCTTAACCTGAGAAAGGAAACAGACATCCAGGTACAGGAAGCACAGAGAGTACCAAACAAGATGAACCCAAAGAGGCCCACACCAAGACACATTATAATTAAAATGTCAAGAATTAAAGACAAAGTCAGAATCTTAGAAGCTGCAAGAGACAAGCAACGAGTTACATACAAGAGAAACCCCATAAGGCTATCAGCTGACTTTTCAGCAGAAACCTTTCAGGCTAGAAGGGAATGGCACAATATATTCAAAGTGCTGAAAGGCAAAAACCTACAACCAAGAATACTCTACTCAGCAAGGTTATCATTCAGAATGGAAGGAGAGACAGTTTCCAGACAAGCAAAAACTAGAGGAGTTACCACCACTAATCTGGCCTTATGAGAAATGTTAAAGGGACTTCTTTAAGTGAAAAACAAAGGCCACAAATAGAAATAAGAAAATTATCAAAGAAAAAAATATCACTGGTAAAGGCAAATATATAGTAAATGTAGTGAACCACATACAACTAAAAAGCTAGTATGAAGGTCAAAAGAAAAAGCACTAAAATCTATATCTACAATAAGAAGGTAAGGAATACACAAAATCAAGAGAGGTAAATTATATCAAAAACGTAGTACATGGGGGTGGAGTAAAAATGTAGGGATTTAGTATGAAGTCAAACTTAGACCATCAACCTAATATAAATTGCTATATACATCAGTTATTATATATGAACCTCATAGTGACCACAAAACAAAAACCTATAGTACACAAAAAAACAGAGAAAGGAACCCAACACAACACTAAAAAAGGTCATCAAATCACAAGGGAAGAGAACAAGAGAAGAAGAAAGGAACAGAGAAGAACTACAAAAACATCTAGAAAAAAATAACAAAATGGCAATATGTACACACTATTAATAATTACTTTAAATGTAAATGGAATAAATGCTCCCATCAAAAGACATACAGTGGCTAAATGGATAAAATAATAAGACCCATATATATGTCACGTACAAGAGACACACTTCAGTTCTAAACACACTTGCAGTCTAAAAGTGAGGGGATGGAAAAAGATATTCCATACAAGTGGAAATGAAAAGAAAGCTGAGGTAGCAATATTTATATCAGACAAAATAGACTTTAAAACTAACTCTGCAACAAGAGACAAAGAAGGGCATCACATAATGATAAAGGGAATGATCAAACAAGAGAATATAACACTTGTAAATATCTATGTACCCAACATAGGAGCACCTAAATACATAAAGCAAATATTAATAGACATAAAAGGAGAAATTGACAGTAACACAATAATAGTAGGGGACCTCAACATGCCACTTACATCAATGGATAGATCATCCAGACAGAAAGTCAACAAGGAAACAGTGGACTTAAATGAAACACTGGACCAGATGGACTTAATAGATATATATAGAACATTCCATCCCGAAACAGCAGAACACACGTTATTCTCAAGTGCACATGGAACATTCTCAAAGATAGACCATATGTTGGGAAACAAGGCAAGCCTCAATAAATTTAAGAAGATTGAAATCACATAGAGCATCTTTTCTGAGCACAATGCTATGAAACAAGAAAAAAGCTGGGAAAGCCACAAGTAAGTGGACACTAAACCACATGCTACTGAACAACTATTGGGTCAATGGAGAAATCCAAGAATATTTGGAGACAAATGAAAATGAAAACACGACATACCAAAACTTATGGGATGCAGCAAAAGCAGCACTAAGAGGGAAGTTTATAGCTATACAGGCCTAACTCAAAAAACAAGAAAAATCTCAAATAAATTATCTTGCACTATACCTAAAAGAACTAGAAAAAGAACAGCAAACAAAGCCCAAGTCAGTAGAAGGAATAAAATAATAAAAATCAGAGTAGAAAGAAATGAAATAGAGACTAAAGACAATAGAAAGGATCAATGAAACTAAGAGCTGGTTCTTTAAAAAGATAAACAAAATTGACAAACCATTAGCTAGACTCACTAAGAAAAAAAGAGAGAATACTCAAATAAATAAAATTAGAAATGAAAGAAGATAAATTACAACAGATACTACAGGAATACAAAGAATTATAAGAGAATACTATGAAGAGCTATACACCAACAAACTTCATAACCTAGAAGAAATGGATAAATTCTTAGAATCATACAACCTCCAAAAACTGAATCAAGAAGAAATAGAGAATCTGAGTAGGCCAATCACAAGTAAAGAGATAGAAATAGTAATCAAAAACCTCCCAAAATACAAAAGTCCAGAACCAGATGGCTTCTCTTGTGAATTCTACCAAATATTCAAAGAGGATTTAATACCTATCCTTATCAAACTCATTCAAAAAGTTAAAGAGTACAGGATACTTCCTAACTCATTTTATGAGGTCAACATTACCCTGTTACCAAAACCAGACAAGAACAATGCAAAAAAGGAAAATTACAGGCCAATATCGCTGATGAAGAGAGATGCAAAAGTCCTCAATAAAATATTAGCAAATTGAACACAACAATACATTAAAAGGATCATATACCATGATCAAATGGGATTTATACCAGGGATGCAGGGATGGTTCAACATCTGCAAATCAATCAACATGATGTACCATATTAACACAATGAGGAATAAAAACCATATGATCATCTCAATAGATGCAGAGAAAGCATTTGACAAGATCCAGCATCCATTTATGATAAACTCTGAATAAAATGGGTAAGAAGGAAAGTACCTCAACATAAGAAAGGCCATATATGACAAACTCACAGGTAACATCATACTTGATGGTGAAAAACTGAAAGCTATTCCTCTGAAAACAGGAACAAGACAAGGAGGCCTACTCTTACCACTCTTATTCCACATAGTACTGGAAGTTTTAGCCAGAGCAACTACACAAGAAAAAGAAATAAAAGAGATCCAAATCGAAAAAAAGAAGTAAAACTGTCACTATTTGCAGATGATATGATTCTATATATAGAAAACCCTAAAGAATCCACCAAAAAACTATTAGAAATAATCAACGAATACAGTAAAGTTGCAGGGTACAAAATCAACTTACAAAAATCAGTTGAATTTCTATACACTAACAACGAATGGGCAGAAAGAGAAATCAAGACTACAATCCCATTTACAATTGCAAAAAACTAAACTAAAATAAAATACCTAGGAATAAATTTAGCCAAGGAGGTAAAAGATCTATACACTGAAAACTATAAGACATTATTGAAAGATATCTAAGAATACATAAAGAAATGGAAAGATATTTCATGCTCATGGATTGGAAGAATTAACATAGTTAAAATGTGCATATTACCTAAAGCAATATACAGATTCAATGCAATCCCAATCAGAGTTCCAAGGACATTCTTCATGGAAATGGAACAAAGAATCCCAAAATTTGTATGGAACAACAAAAGACCCCAAATAGCCAAAACAATTCTGAGAAAAAAGAACAAAGCTGGGGGTATCATAATCGCTGACTTCAAAATATACTACAAAGCTACAGTAATCAAAACAGCATGGTACGCACATAAAAACAGACACACAGATCAACGGAATGGAATCAAGAGCCCAGAAATAAACCCACACATCTATGGACAGCTAATTTTTGACAGGGGAGCCAAGAACATCCAATGGAGAAAGGAAAGTCTCTTCAATAAATGGTGTTGGGAAAACTGGACAGCCCTATGCAAAAGAATGAAAGTAGACCATTTTCTTACACCATACACAAAAATTAACTCCAAACAGATTAAAGACTTGAATGTAAGAACTGACCATAAAACTCTTAGAAGAAAATATAAGCGGTACACTCTTTGACATCGGTCTTAGCAGTATCTTTTTGAATATCATGTCTCCTCAGGCAAGGGAAACAAAAGAAAAAATAAACAAGGGGGACTATATCAAACTACACACCTTTTGCACAGCAAAGGAAACCATCAACTAAATGAAAACAGAACCTACCAACTGGGAGAAACTATTTACAAATCATGTATCCAACAAGGAGTTAATTTCCAAAATATACCAAGAACTCATACAACTCAACAACAAAAAAATGAACAACTCAATCAAAAAATGGGCAGAGAATGTGAACAGATACTTTTCCAAAGAAATAATACAGATGGCCAACAGGCACATGAAAAGATGTTCCACATCACTAATTATTAGAGAAATGCAAATCTAAACCACAATGAGATATCATTTAACACTCATCAGAATGGTTATTATTAAAAAGACAAGAAATAACAAGCATTGGAGAGGAAGGGGAAAAAGGGAACACTTGTACACTGCTAGTGGGAGTGTAAGTTGGTGCAACCACTATGGAAAACATTATGGAGATTCCTCAAAAGATTAAAAATAGAAATACCATATGATTCAGCTATTCCACTTCTGTGTATTTATCCAAAGAACATGAAAACACAAATTCAAAAATATATATGCACCCTCATATTCATTGCAGCATTATTCACAATAGCCAAGACTTGGAAACAACCTAAGTTCCCATTAACAAATTAATGGATAAAAAAGCCATAGCATATATATGCAATGGAATGCTACTCAGACATTTAAAAAGATGAAATCTTATCATTTGCAACAACATGGATGGACATTGAGGGTATTATCCTAAGTGAAATATGTCAGAAAGAGAAATTTCTTTTGTCTCTATGATATCACTCATATGTGGAAGATGAACAAACAAACACATAGATACAGAGGACAGATTGGTGTTAACAGAGAGGAAGGGATGGGGGGAGGGTGAAAGGGGTAAAGGGGACATGTGTATGGCGACAGATGGAAACTAGACCTTTGGTGGTGAACACGATGCAGTCTATACAGAAGCTGAAATATAATAATGTACACCTGAAATTTACACAATGTTATAAACCACTATGACCTCAATAAAATAATTGAAAAGAAAAAAAACTGCTGGGGGGTGGGGTGGGGCAGATAGACTTCAATAATCACTAAAATAATCTAGCTAGCCACTAAGCAAACAAGCAAATGACAATAAGAAGCCCAAGAGTGGGGAGACCAGTACCCAGAGTTGCAATATTATCTAAATGTCCAGTTTCAACAGATAATTATGAGACATGTAGAGAAACAGGAAAGTATGACCCACACAATGAAAAAATAAACAAGCAACAGAACCTGCCTGTGAGAGTGACCAGGTGTCAGATTGAATAGAAAATGACTTCAATGTGGCCATTACAAATATATTTGTAGAGAATATCAATACCTTGTTATAGAGGTAGAAATTATGATAGAATAACCAAGTGGAAACTCTGGAGGTGAAAAATATAATCAGTGAAATGGAAAACTCACTAGAGGGTTTCAACAGCAGATTTGATCAAGCAGAAGAAAGAGTTAGCAAACATGAAGATAGAGAGAGAGAGATTATTTAATGCAAAGGAGAGCCTCAGAGAAAATGGAACGTCATTAAGTGCACCAACAAACATATAATAGGAGTGCCAGAAGAAGAGGAGAGAGAAAAAAAAGCAGAAAAATTATGTGAAGAAATAATGGCTTAAAACTTCCCAAACTTAATGAAAAACACTAATCTACACATCTAAGAAGTGAAACAAACTCCAAGTAGAATAAACACAAAGTGATCCAAAAGCAGACACATCTGAGTAAAAATATCAAGGACAAGCTGAAAATCTTGGGAAGAGCAAAAGAAAAACCACCAGTGTCTTACAAGGGAATCTCAATAAGATCAACAGCTGACTCCTCAGCAGAAACAATAAAGAACAGAAAGCAGTGGAATAACATATTCGAAGTGCTCAAAGAAAAAATCTGTCAAGTAAGAATCCTATATCCAACAAAAATATCTTTCAAAAATGAAGGTGAAATGCAGACATTCCCAGATAAACAAAACTGACAGAATATGTAGCTAGCAGACTCACCTTGTAAGAAATACTGAAAAAAGTCCTTCAAGCTAAAAGCAAGTAACCCCAGACAGTAATTCACATCCACACCAAAAACGAGCACCACTAAGGGTATAAGTAATTATAAAAGACAGCATAAATGAGTATTTTTTCTTCTTTTTACTGATTTAAAAAGAAATTGAATAAAAATATACTTATTCAGGGCTGCTGCTTGAGAAGGGAGATATATATATATATATATATATATGTATATATATATATATATATATATATATATAAAATGCATGATTGGGCCTATAAAATATAGAAACATGTTGGCAGTGCCCATGGAGGTCTTAAACTGCCAGGGGCTCTCAGGTCTCAGCCCTTGAAGAGAGTGTTCTGGCACTTCCGATCACTTGGTGAGAAGCTTTTCTCTTCTCCTGGAGAGAAAGGGCCAGAACTGTAGCCCTGAGGACTTAAGACAGGTAACAGAAAGAACTTGCACCCTGCAGTTCTGAGACAGAGGGAGGCAGCAAGAAGACCTTGGAGCCCCCTCTTTTGATGTCTCTGGCCGAAGGGTGGGGAGGAGTTCAGCCTGCCTGGAGGGCAGAAGAAAACCCTAAGCACGAAAAGGCCACTTGCTCACAGACGGCTCATTTGGCACTTGGCCCAACGTGTCCCTGCAGGAGCCAGACCGGGGCATGGGTGATGTCGGGAGCCACACAGGGGAGAGGCTGACGAGAGCTGAGCCCAAGAGCCTGGCCTCTGGGGCAGGAGGACTCCTTAGGCTGGGCCACCCGGGCTCAGTCTAGCCTGGTTCCTGGGTGTGGTAGGGTCATGGGAAGCCAGAGCCAGAAGCCCTGGAGCCTCACTGGGCCCTACACTCCCCAGATGAAGTCCCTTCTTTTCCCTCCTTACTGGCCACACTGTGGCCACTTGAGGGCTGGGAACTTCCTCCTCCACGACAGTCTCTCTCCCGTTTCCTGCTCTCTTAATGCTGACCCCAGCACAGAGTCCACTGCAGCACTGACCAGCCACAGAGGCGTCTTCCACCACGCGAGGGGAGCTCAGGATTTGGTAGTCTCCACGTCCAACTAACTCTGACCTTGGCTCCCTCTAAGACCCTCAGGGCTGGAGGCATTTGCCTTCCCCACAGGGAAGCTCCCACTCCAGGGGCCTCCTCATACCTCTGGAGGGCTGTTTCTTTTCCAGCATTTCCTTAGCTCGGCCTAGAACATCCTCTCCCTGGCTGCTTACCCCGAGCTCGAGGTCTGTGATCCACCTCCCTTCTCAGGTAGCAGGGCCTGAATTCAACAACCAGGCTAATGATTCTGACATCGAATTCTAATATGGGTTTTTTTTCCCCCTACCACCGAGCAATTCTCTGACACCAGCTGGGTGTCCTACAATTCCCCTCAATTCTGACACCATCTACTTGGAGATAGTGTCAGATCCCACAGGTTAAGGGTTTAGTCCTACAAGACTTTCCCTCCCCTACCCCTCAGATGCCAATCACAAGTTCAGTCACCTGGCTTCTGACCCACCAGCTATAGATTGGAGGTTCCAATGGCATCCTCCTCGACTTTGATTAATTTACTAGAGCGGCTCACAGAACTGAGAAACATTTTACTTACTAGATTACCAGTTTATTATAAAAGGATATAACTCTGGAACAGCCAGATGGAAGAGATACATAGGGCAAGGTCTGTGGGGAAGGGCCGGAGCTTCCATGCCCTCTCCAGGCACCACTCTCCCCTCATCTGCACCTGTCCACCACCCGGAAGCTCTCTGAACCCATCCTTTTCGGTTTTGATGGAGGCTTCTTTTACATACACGCGCTTGATTAAATCATTGGCCATTGATGACTGAACTCAATCTCCAGCCCTCTCCCCTCCCAAGAGGTTGAGGATGGGACTGAAAGTTCCAATCCTCTAATCACAGGGTTGTCTCCACTGGCAACCAGCCTCCATCCTTAGGTTAACTAAGGGCTTCCCAAACTCACCTCACTGACATAACAAAAGACACCTTTACGGCTCTCCTCACTTAGGAAGTTCCAAGGGTTTAGGAGCTCTCTGCCGGGAACCAGAAGAAGACCAAATACGTGTTCCTTATGAATCAAAACACCACATAGGCTCTGTAGGCAATAAGCTTTTACAGGGCTGCTAGAGTCATCTTTCTAACCTGCAACTCTGTCTTTGTTCCTCCCCTGCTCAAGAACCTTCAGTGGTTACCAGCTGTGGAATTCACTCAGCTCCTCTGTCCAGCAGCCAAAGCCCTTCCTGAGCTGACTCCAGCCTCCCCTCCTGAAGTTCTTTGACTCACACCTTGCATTCTGGGCAGCTGAACCACCTGTAGATCCCCAGACAAGCTGCGCCTCATGCTGTTGCCTCAGGCTAGGATGCCTTGCCACAGCCCACTGCCTGGAAAACATCTGCTCCCATGCCCTGCACAGCTCCTCCCTGACACTCCCGTGCCTACCTGTCTGCTCTTCCTTCATGAGAACCCTCCATTGCTCATTCTGTGCCATGGTTTCATTGATCGACTGATTGATTCTACAAACGCTCAAAGGTGCTGATAGTGTATCAAACGTTATTGGTCACTGGAGACAAAATGATGAACAAGACTTGGTTCTGACCCGGCCCGTGCTAGCCTGTGGACTGGTTGGCGGGATGGAGGTGGATGCCAGTGTCCTTAGTGCATGGGGAAGGGTACACACACAATTATCTAGTAACACACATGAGGGTCCCAACGACTCTTTTCTCTGAAGGATGTGGGAAAGAGTTCACAGAAGAGACGATATTTGAGTTGGGCCTCGAAAGATGAATAGGAGTTTGATAGGTTGAAAAGGCAGAGAAGGACTATCCAGGTACAGAGAGCAGAGTGTGCAAAGATACAGAAGAAGGAAAGAAGATGGTCATGAATTCCCCCCTTCAGGCCACGTGAGGGCAGCGATAGTGTTGTTTTCATCTGTGTTTCTGGTATCTAGCACAGGCCTTGACACAGAGGAGGCATCAATAAGTATTAAGTGATTAAATGAACAAATTTTGCATTTGGAGGATGGAAAGCTCTGTCACTCTGTCCAGTGTGAACAGAGCTTGAGAGAAGTTATGCATGGGGCAAGGTATCCTGGTAGTGAGGTGGGGGGAGAATGGGATTCAAAGGAACCGGTTTGGAATTTTAGATTTAGCTAAGTTGAGGTCTCCCAGCTAGATGTCCAGTTCCTGAAGACTCCTGGAACTGTGCAGTGGCCCTCCTGTGGGCACCGCTAATGGCTCAGGTCCATCATAGCCCATTCCCAGATCTCTGTTCTCAGCCTTGCAACTTGCTCTGCAAGGGCGGCTCCCTTCCAAATCCCATAAAGGTGGTGAACATAATTTCCTAGCCAAAACCCAAGGTAAATTACTTGACAAAGGATTTTTTTTTCTGATCAGCAAATTTATTTATATGGAAAACAGCTGCCTCAACTCCCTTATGAAAGAAGGCAGTGTGAACAATAAAAATATATACAAAAGTGACAAATTAAATTCATTCTAGTGTGCACGTAACAAAATATCTGTATCAATAAGAATAAGATTACCCAAATCAGTGCTGCCCTGGAAAACTTAGGAGAAATAGTTTCTGTTCATATGGGATGATAAGACAAGACGGAACCAGCAGCAACTGAATATGCAGGGGGTGCCCTTGACATACGTTTTCTCATTCAGCATTCACAACCTTGAGCAGGAGTTGCTATCCCTATGTTACAGGTGAGGAAACTGAAAACCAAGCCACAAAGCTTGCCAGCCATTCTGGAAAATATCAAACTTGGAAGAGGTAGAAGAATGGGGTCCAAGGACGGCAACGACGGGTTGTCAGTGAGGCATGTAGAACAGAGGAGCGAACACAGGCTTTGAGGCTGGACACACAAGTTTGAGTCTTGTTTTGCCACTTGCTTGGTGGGGAACAAGTCAGTTTAGCTCTCTGTGCCTGCTTCATTTATAAAATAAAGGTAATTTAACCTACCAGACAGGGTTATTGTGAGAATGAGATCAAGAATGTAGAGGTCAATGAGCGTGTGCTTCCTTTGGGAAATCTCATCAGATATTATCACTTCACCCCCTTCCAAATATGCTCATGATTACCCACTCGCCATCTCCTGCCTGATCTCCACTCATGTGCCTCCCGGGCAGGCAGCTTTCTAAGAGGGCCCCCAAGGATCCTGCTCCCGGTAGTCACACCTTTCTGTATATTCCTCCCCTTCAAGTGCGAGCTGGACCTGGCATTTTCCTTTTGATGAACAGAATGGGGCAAACGTGGTTAGATATCACTTCTGAGATTTGGTTATAAAAGACTGCAGACTTCCATTTTGCTTGAACTCTCTCTCTGGCTCTTCTCAATTACCAGCTCGGATGAAGTACGTTGCCTTGTTGTGAGCTGCCCTGTGCAGAAGCCCACGTGGCAAGGAACTGAGAGTGACCGCTAGGCAAGAGACAATAAGGATCTGAGATCATCCGTGCAACAGCCCGTAAGGAACTGGCTCCTGCCGACAGTCACGTGAGAGAGGGGCCTCCATGATATTGACTGCAACCAGCAGAGCACGAGTTAATTATGTAGAGTTGAGTGAACTGATGAGCTTTTTTGTTTGGATCATTGCTGCTATTATTTTTAAGGTTCTGGTTTTTTGGATATATGAGAAAACCCTTTCTCTTTCCTCTCGAGCTATCTCCAACACTCAATTTAGTAGACCCTGTTTTTGTAAACTGAAATGAAACATTTTGAACTGACATCTGATTCTTATTATCCCACCAGAAATCAGAAACTCAAATTAGTCTCCTTGCTTTACATAGCAACATAGTTATTAGCATACATTCAATAAGAACCTATTTTCTTTTTAACTAGAATAGACTTGGTCAAATTGATTGCATAACCAAAGTCATATTTAGGAGTTATTATTTATTAATCAGGCGGGACAAGCTACTATTAAGTAGCAAGGGTTGACTTTACTAGTGAAGTCAACCTCTGCAAAGCCTTCCCAAGAAAGCTGACCTGGTGTCTGGCTTACGAGATCCCAACCTTACAGATGGCAAGGACTATCACCTCCGGGCCAGCAGGAACCTTAGCAAATTTGGGGGCTTGATAGGAGAGGAATTCACCCAAATTCAATACTGCAGGTAAAATGTGAAGGAGAGAATTTCTCGGGCGGGTTTTCCAGCCTCAGTATAAGAAATAATAGAGGATTTTGAAAGTCCAATTTGAGATTCTTTATGAAAACTTCCAGGAAGAAGTTAATTCTGTGGCCTTAGAAGTGGTTCAATACTGCATGTCTCTAGATTTGAAGCCAGGTACCTGAAGATTACTGTATATTCAAAGAATATGATTACCCTTTGACCTTGTTCCCAACACAAATACAGATGAAGATAAATTAATCTTGTTAATTTGCTGTTTTCTTGTTTAACCTGAGGGATGACTCAAGAGTCACAAGAATTTATAAGCTTGTTTTTGCAGAAGAAAAAGAGCGCCTTTAAGGAAGTTACAACCACCAGATAACCAGCCCCCAGCTGCCATTGACGCCCAGAAGTGTGGTTGCCCAAGGGCTTATCTGGAGTGAAAGAAACACAGGCTTCCCCTTTGTTTCCCGGGAAACTCCTCCTCCCAAGCCCCTTAGCTCTATAAAGACACCCTGCCTTCTTCTCTTCTTCAGGTGGATTTGAGAGAACCTATTCTCCTGCCTTCTCGTTTTGGCCAATTTGAATAAACGTTTCTCAATCTCCAAGCACCAGTGTCTCAGTGAATGGCTTATTACGCATTGGGCATAGAAACTTGAGATTAAGAGGTTCGGTATCAGATTTGCAAAGTAAACTAGAGGAGGCATATATGGTTCACATTCCTGCTGCATCTACATGAGCAATGAGGCCAGACATAATGAGACCAGTTTTTTTTGTGATCAAAAGTAATCTTACACTACTCGGCCATAAAAAAAGATGAAATCGTGCCATTTGCGACAACGTGGATGGACCTTGAGGGTATTATGCTAAGTGAAATGAGTCAGACAGAGAAAGACAAACATCGTATTATTTCACTCATATGTGGAAGATAAACAAACAAACAAACACACATAGATAAGGAGAACAGATTGGTGGTTACCAGAGGGGAAGGGAGTGGAGGGAAGGCGAAAGGGGAAAAGGGGCACATGTGTATGGTGATGGATGGAAACTAGACATTTGGTGGTGAAAACAAGATGCATTCTATACAGAAGCTGAAATATAATGATGTACACCTGAAATTTACACAATAAGCCCATGTGACCTCAACAAAAAAAGATTAATCTTTGAAGATTATTTTAGATGACGAGGGTGGACACTGTCAGGAAAAAATCATCTATGCCTTGCAGAAAGCAAAAGGTCTTTCTTGGTGCCCTCTGGGTGCAGTAGTGGGTGTTCTGAGGATCATCTGACTTTATAGAGGTGGACTCCTTTAATTGACTTTCTATGGACTAGGGTATTTTACAACTCTGTAAATGTGGTTGTTAAGTTATAGAACACTGATAGCAATGCAAATGATTTCTATGCATAGTAATGCAAATGATTCCTATTCAAACAATGAAAATGAAATTTCTCCCGTAGAGAATATAAATTTCCGTAAGTCAAATTCTCCTTTGAACCAGTCCTAACACCTTACTGGTTCCTTCATGAATTAATGAGCTCAGTGAAATCTTTGATATATGTTCATTTAAGAAAAACCATAAAGGAAAAGACTCATAAGTTCATTAAGAACTCTATTCATTAAAAGTCATTATTCTATTCTGTTCTATTCTATTCTGTGCTGTTCGTCAAAAGAAAGTGAAAAGAATATACTTCAGCAGTGAAAACAAATCAACATAAATAAATATCAAAACCTATTGTTGAGTGATAAATCAAGTTACAGAAGCATACATACTGTATAATTCATTTTTAAAATCATGAAAACAAATAAGTTGTTTAAGAATTTTATTTCTTGAAAAATATTAATAAAACCAATTAAAATTTTTTTAAACTCTGAAATATAGACACCGAAATGTTAACAGTAATTATCTCCAGGTCTAATGCAATGGATGATTTTCATTTTCTTCTTTTTGTTTGTCTCTGATTTATAAAATTTTAAGAGTAAACATGCATTACTGTTGCAATAAAGATAATAAGTAATAAACTGAGAGAAGATATTTTCAATGCACATAATAGACAAAGAATTAATATCCAAAATATATAATAAGCTACAAATCAAGAAAAGAAAAAGCAAACAACATCTCCTATTCATTGAACACTTACTATTTGTTTTTCGCTGATAAATGCTTTACATGTATTATCTCATTTAATCCTCCTCACAACCTTCTGAGGTCTAGACTATGTTCTTCCCATTAAAAAATACGGAGACAGACTCGGAGAAGGTAGGTAACTTGCACATCATCACCGAATTAGAAAGGGGTAGAGCTGGGATTAGAACAGAGAAGACTGATTCCTAGCTTGCTTCCTTCCACAATACTACCGACAATTTAATGGAAAGATGTCAAATTCACTAGCAACCAGGGAATTACAAATTGAGCAAAAAACAATGTTACCACTGTGCATCTGTGAGATAGACAGGAACTTTAGAATGTTTGAGATACATAAGCAGCATCAAGAGTTGATGACAATGAAAGGTGTAGACTGGTGCAGCCACTTGGAAGAATAATTTATGAGTATCTAGTAAATTTGAAATTTCCTTGATTCTAAAATCTGCTAAGTCCACTGCTAAACACAAATCCTAGAAAAAATACTTACATATGGAAAAATGTCCAAAGACATTTGTTGCAAAATTGTGAAAATAGTGGAAAATTTGGAAATAAACAAATGTTCAATAATAAAGAATTAGAAGGGCCAGCCCGGCAGTGTAGTGGTTAAGTTCATGCACTCTGTTTCGGCAGCCCAGGTTTCACAGGTTCAGATCCCAGGCGTAGACTTGTGTACTGCTTATCAAGCCACGCTGTGGCAGGCGTGCCACATATAAAGTAGAGGAAGATGGGCATGGATGTTAGCCCAGGGCCAATCTTCCTCTGCAAAAAAAAAAAAAAAAGGAAGGAAGGAAGGGAAGAAGAATTAGATAAATGAATGTGGTGTATTTTCAAATACTTGTTAAAAAGAATGAGTTAGGCCTATAATTACGAAACGGGTAGATATTAGAAACATGATGTCAAGTTAAAATTTTTTCAGAGTGATACTATTTCAGGATGATACTATCATGCTACCATTATAAATTTTTAAACTCATACAAGAAAATTCTCTACATTGCTTATGGATATAATTGTGTGTAAGGAAAAGTTTACAAACACTGAATAGACTTCAGTTGAATGATAGTGGTTGATTCAGAGGAGTTGGGAATATTCAAAGGGCACTTCAACTTTATCTGAAATTATTTAGTCCTTTTTAAACACAGGAAAAAAAAGACAGACTAAATACGGCAAAATATTAACAAGTGTTTGTTTTGGATGTGGAAAAATGAGGTCTTTGTTATATTGTTTTCTATAATCTCTTTCTCTGTGTCTCTTTCTGTCTCTGTCTACTCTTTCTCTCTTTATATAGATAGATATACATATAGAGATACATAATTATAGATATACATATACACACATATATTTTTCTTTTATGAAATATATATATTTATCTTCTCAAAATAAAAGTGAGATTTAATATGTAAAACCAGGTAAGAGTCAGTTTCACAAGCTGAGTCCAGACAGACCAATTATTAGCCATATTGTTACACAGATATATCTAAAATAATTCTATCTTAGATTTTATAGCACCTAGTGCAAAAAGCAATGCTAAATATTCCTTGTAAGTACATGTGAGATGTTAATGTATAATAGAGTTCTTGCATAATCTGTCTACTCCTTGTGTCATTTTTACCCCCAAATCCTTTACACTGGAGACAAGCATGTGTGCATGTTAAACATTTGGCTGTGATCATATTGAACTGACATAAACTTCCAGAGGTGAGGAGAGAATCCAGGAAAAGCAATGAAGCAATGGCCTTGAACCATAAGGACATAGTCATTGTCGAAGAAATTCTTTGCTTTCAATACTTAACTGAGTCATTGGGTGGTGGCAGCTGAAAAGTTTCCAACCAATGGGGAGACTTTCAGTTTAGGAGTGGCCACACTCTCTCTAGGTTGCTCACAGCCCCAGAAAGGCTCAGGTTGGTCTGAACTGATAAATTTTATGATGCCACAGGAGCCCTATCAAGTCTGCTCATGATTCTGGACAACATTCTGAAACATTCTGGATCATTGAGCTGTCCCTTTGTTGCCAAATATTTTCAGAAAGGCCTCCTTTACATCCTTGTTCCGGAGGCTATAGATGATGGGGTTGAAGAAGGCAGACACAATGTTGTAGAACAGCGCCAGCTTCTTGTCCCGCTCTGGGTCATACCAGGAGCCAGGCCTCATGTACACGATCATGGCTGGCCCACAGAACATGGTGACCACAGTGATGTGAGAAGCACATGTAGAGAAGGACTTGAGCCTTCCCTGGGATGAACGGATTCTTAAGATGGAAGCAAAGATGCGGACATATGAGGCCAGGATGAGTGAGAGTGGGACCAAAAGCAGGATGAAACCCAAGATGAAGTCCACTTGGCCATTGAGGAATATGTCTGCACAGGCTAACTTCAGGACAGCAGGGACCTCACAGAAGAGGTGGTTTATCTTATGGGGGCCACAATAAGGTAGATGCATGGTGAAGACAGTGTAGATCAGAGCCCCAGCTGTGCTAATGAAACAACAGACTATGACCATCTTGATACAAATGGGACGGCTCATGAGTAGCTTGTAGTGAAGGGGGAAACAAATGGCCACATACCTGTCAAGGGCCATAATGGCATAGAGGATGCACTCAGCAATACCTAGGACCAAGAAGATGAACATCTGGGCTACACAAGCTCCCCAGGAGATGGTCCTCCTTGGACACATCATATTAACCAACATCTGAGGCATGGTGGTGGTGACATAGCGCATGTCCACCAAGGAGAGAATACTGAGAAAGAAGTACATGGGTGTGTGAAGGTGCGAATCCAGGTAGATTAGGGTGATGATGAGTCCATTGCCCAAAAGGGTGATGAGGTAGAGGAGGAGGAAGAAGGTGAACAGGGCCATTCTGATCTGTGACTCACTGGAGAAGCCAAGGAGGAGGAACTTGGACACAGAACTATGGTTCTCCTTGCCAAGGCTCTGCATGGTGATCTGCCTAATAAAGACAAGAACTTCCCTGTTCTGTCTTTGGCCTCAGGGGAGGAAGGACAGAGTTGACAGAAGCTGAGTCATACACACACAGCACCTTGCACAGTAGCTTGCATAGATTTGGTCAAAACTTCGTTGAGTTGGATGAAAAGGGATAGGAAGCTAGCGCAGCTCTGGCACTGGGAAATAAGTCAGAAGGTCTGGATACCTACCTGTAATAGAATACAGAAGGGCTGACTGCCCACATGCTCTTCTCTGGAAACCACCCTCACCCGTGGAAGGCAAAGCATTGGGGAGCCATGTCTCTAGCAGGGGGCCCAGCCAACTTCTGGCCACTGCCAAATTCTACCAAGGGTGTACACTTGTCCCAATCTGCAGGACAGTTCTCTGCTGAGAATTTAAAATTATGATGCTGAAAGTCTGTGTCAGTGGGCTGTGGATGTCTGAGGTACTATCAACCCACAGCTGGTATGGTGGTAACTCAAAGTCACAGGCGAGCTGAAGCTAAAGAGAAGAAAAGTGAAGGCCTTGCGGAGATGATAAAAGAGCAGACGTGCTGGAAAGCAGAGAGGAGAGACCGCATAGCCCTGAGCAACTGAGAGAGTGACTCTGGTTCGTGACCTGCTGCCCCCAATTTCCTTGATGTTTATCTGAGCTTTGTTTCCTGTGCTTGGATAACTATGGGATTTTCTGTTGAATCCTTACAGTGACCACCCCTTGACCACATTTTAAATTCAGCTCTTCCTGAATGTCCCTTGGTTGTCACTTACCCAGCTGTGTGACCTCAGGCAAGTCTCTTCACCTACATTGGCCTCAGTCTCCCTGTCTGTTAGATAGAGATGAGACATCTATGGCACAGCGAAGTGGCAAAGAGCATGTGAGATATGTACGTCAAGACATTTTGCAAAATACTAAACACTAGACAAAGGAAAGGGTTCAGTATAAGTGGAATGATTCTGAAAATCAGAAGAGTGGGGGGCTGCTCTTGACTCTGCCCTTGATTTGCTGCGTGATCTTGGGTAACTCCATATCTGTCTATGAACTTCACAGCCCCATTTTTAAGTGAGGCTGTTGGACTTGATCACTCCAAAGGACCCTTTTGGCTCTGCTATTCTTTGACACCAGAAACAGCAGGCTAGAGACCTGTGATTGCATCAGTGCGATAGCACCAAGGAGAGGGCTGAGCTGAGCAGTCAGCTGAGCAGGATCACGTTGGCAGGAGATTCTTTCTGGGAGTCGGAGACATGAGACCAGAGCATGGGAGAGTACCTGGAGCATAGACTCAGGCACCAACACACGTGAGTCTTGCAGCCTCTTTACCTACTCCCAAGTCACTTAGCCTCTCATCAGTAATACCTCCTCTGTAGTGGAGATTGCATGAAACATACCTGGTCTATTGAAAGTGCTCAGTAAATGGTAGCAATTTAGGTAATGGGAAGCTGGGTGGAAGGAGGAGTGAAAGGAGGGGAGAGGAGCTATCATAGCATATTCAAACATCTGAGGTTCCAGAGGACAGGGCAGAAAATATGATTGTGAGGACAGATTGCCGCAGGATGGTGGTGGAGGTCTTAAGATGGAAAACTTGTTTGAAGCCGTATGGACAAAACAAGATGGTGTGATATTTTTGTGCGGAGCTTAAGGGCACATCAATAATTGGGTGAAGAAAATTGTCCCAGATCAGGAAGTTGGTGAAGGGAAGAGGATAACCAGGGAAGCTCAGAGTCTTGGACACTGAGAGGGGAGACTATCAAGAGCTAAGTATTCGTCAGCAGTGCAAATGGCAAACCCTGAAGCCAGGATGAAGAGGGCTGCAAACGAGGAGGTGATCACATCCCCCTTTCCACCAGTCCACACCTCAGACCTGGACTTTTTCTGTGGCTTCTTACTGGCCTCCCTTCCTGGTCCACTCAGCAGATACTGTTTCATCTATCATGCCCTTTCTCATGCCTCCTTAGACTGGAGATTTAGGCCTTTCCCATCTAACCAGTTTTCAAGTCGAGTATGATTTGTCAGTACCTCAGTGAGACTTCTGAGCCATGATGCTAACAGCACAACTCCCAAAAGGATCCTCATTGGGCAGCTGGGATGCCCCTCCTCTCTGAGCCACAGATCTTCCAAGCTATCTGGCTTTCTCAGTATTTGCCATATATGCCATGCAGATCTCCACCACCCTTCCTTTGAGCTGCTCATCTGCTGGGAATGCCTTCTGTAATCCTTTCTGCTTCTTCACATCTCAACTGCCAAATCCCAGCTTGGAATTTCCTCCTCCTTACCCCACTAGTCTAGCCTTGCGGACTTTGTGTATCGTTCTTCCATCTAGGGTGTAGGCAGAGGCTATGTCTCTTTTGGATCTCTCCACAGTATCTAGTAGGGATAGGCAGACTGCTTTCGGAGCCCCACTCCAGTACGGGGTCTCTGGCTGCATAGCCTTCCAGATTCTTAACCACTGCACTCTACTGCCTTTCTTAAAGGCACCCATGAAGAAACAATTACATCAAGCCTTCGTGCTACGAAAATGCCATATTCATACTCACTCTCCTTTCTCTACCTGCCAGTGCTTCCCTGTCCCTTACCAGCCTCTACTCTTCCGGTGGAAAAGAAGGAAGAGGATGCCTAGTCAGGGGCACATCAGGGAGCCCCAGGACACATTCTGGGTGTGGGAGTTCCTGAGGGGAACGTGCGCAAGTCTGGAAAGTGCACTGGAAATCCCACTCCTGCTCAGTGGGGGCAGATGCTCCCTGCTCAACTCCTCCAGTGAGTAGGACAGAGAAGACTAGGGTCCTCTGTCCATTCTTGGGGATGCCCAGGGAAGGAAACTCCCCCAGCCCCTCCCTCAGTCCCACTTACAGATGACCAGCCCTCTGTTCTTCTGCTAGAGTAGCCTCCTTCACTCCTGTGGCAGCATCAGCCTGTTTTCTCTTGGTCTTGTGTATAAGAGAAAGCAGTTCACCCCTTCTCCTTAGCACAGTGGCCCTCCAGGAGAGATCCATGCCTCTCTTAAGAGTATTGAACACAGAGCAGCCATGGAGGGAGGGGTTTCCAGCCGGCAGATTAAAGAGTACTCTTTGTATCAAAATGGGGTTAGAGAGTGGATTTTCAATCCCTGGAAAGCCCTGACAATTCCCTGTCCTTGCTGGTAAATGGAGCACAGAGCCCCTGGGCTAGATGAAATGCTCAGCCAGGAAGGTTAATGGCTCAAGACATTTTAGGCTTGGTGCCTGGAGCTAGTGAGCTGGGCAGTTTGTGAAGTTTCCATTAGGGGAATGAAATTTCTTCCCACTGAGACTTGGAGGAGGGAGGAGTCCTAGGGCTGAGCTTCCATGTCCCTGTGTGACACAGTGATTATAATAATAATAACTGCTTTGTTTCCTTCAGAAGTACTTTTGTGTGTCTTTTATATCCTCAAGCATCATATCCAAGGCCCACATCTAATAGAGGTAAAACTAAGGCTTGGGTATAGATAATATAAATGCTGCTAATACTTATTAGTGTCCTCATAACTACCATTTATTGAAATCTACTATTATCCAAGGCCACATACCTCCTTGTGGTATAAATGCTACCAAACCTATTACCATAGCAATAACCACCTCCCATTGAACACTTACTCTTCTCAGATGCTAGACTGGGCACTACACATAGTATAATTAATCTCCACAACAAGGTCGGTAAGCCATTTGATAGATAAAGAGGCACAAAGAGTTTAAGAGAATTAAGTGGTTTGTTCACACCACATAGCATATAAATTGTATAGTCCAAATTTGAACCTAGATCTGCTGGATTCCAAGCCCTCCTTCTGCAGCATCTCTATGGCCAGGCTTCTATGGGGAAAGAGGAACTATTCCTCTACCCTCTAGGTCCTTCTGGCTGGTCTAAGAGTTAAATTGACATGAGACAGAATAACAGGAGAAAATAAAACAAAGCTTAATAACATGTATACATGGGAGAAACCCAGGAAAACTGAGTAACTGGCCCAAATGGCCAAAGCCACCACCTTAAATACCGTCTTCAGCTAAAGATAAAGGAGGATGTTGGGGGTAGTGGTTTGGGACTTCAAAGGGGAGGAAGGCAATTCACATGGAGATGGAAAAGCAAACGTTTGTTAGACGTTTGTTTGCTGGGCCACCTATAGAGAATGTGACGAGAGAGAGAGAGAGAGAGAGAGAGAGAGAAAGAGAGAGAGAGAGAGAGAGAGAGAGAGAGAGAGAACTTTGATAAGAATGGGCTTAGCAAGGATCCTCCCAGTCTATTATGCCCAGAGTTATCTATGGTGATGGCCTGTCCTGGGGACAGGCCTTCTATCTTAAAATCTTCTTAGGCAGTTAGGGGGAAGGTCAAAGTTTCTTTCAGAGACTTTTGTCCTTAAAAATAATCAAGCCAAAGACACACATTTTGGGGTGGCCAATTTTGATCCCCCACAGTGCAGTACCGGTTTGCAATACTGGTGTGTATAGTCAGGCTGTAGAGTGTCTACAAGGCTGGATGTAAGAGTCCGGTGGTCAAAGGCCAGAACAGATGTACAGTCTTCCTTAGACCCACTTGGGGGACACTCTCCTCAACTAAGTGCTCTCTTGGGTCCTTCTGGAATTCCAAGAGAGAAAGGCAGAAGACTAGCTCAGCCTCATTAACTGCTGTAGGACAAGGCTCACTGGAAAGGAGCCTGCCTTGTGGGTGGGAGGCACTGACCAGCTATGACAGGTGGTCCAGGCCCGCAAAGTAGAATTCAAATTCTAAAGGGCGTGGTGATGAAGGTAAAGTTCAGGGCAAGGTGAAGTCCAGTTTGGGTGCTGGGGGACTTAAGGCCAATGGGAAATACTTTTACCTTGGTAAAGGTCAGTAATGAGGAATTCAGGTCAAGTGGTACTTAGAGGTCAAAAGGTGTCTGTCTACAAGACAGTGCCTAAGCACCTGGTGGGACCTGACGGGCAGAACTGGATGAGTCCTGGTAACTGGGAGAGAACCTGGAAAGAACAAGTTATCTTAAAGGACAGGTTCTCAAGGCAAAGATCAAAGAAATCCTGTTAATATAACTAGACCGTGAAATTGGACAAGCCAGCAGCAAAGCAGATGCTATCTGAGATGCTATCTCAGTGTATGGGTCTGCGACTGCTTAGGTACCCAGAGCTGTAGCACATTCATCCAGGTAACATGGATTTTCACGGCTAACAAGTATCAGCCACAGTTCTTGGCTGCAACTGTGGGGAGACAACAGGAAAGCCATGGATAAGACTGGGTAGGGTGATCTCATATTCTAGTTTTCATGCAACAGTTCTGGTTTATTCCTGTTGTAGATCAATTAACTCCTGTAATTATTTTAAACTATCCATTTCACTCTCCAAATGTGTCTAATTTAGGTCATTTATATAGTCTCCTAGATTAGGAGGCCATGAGCCTGGTAGCTACCTGATATAGAGCAGCCCTACCAAGGCACATGCAGTAGATGTTGTACAATATAGTTATAGATTTTGGTATATCTTCTCTCTTGACTATTTATCTGTTCTCTACATTATTCTCTTTCCCAAACTTAGGTTCCGAAACCCCAGAAGACACAGAGCCAGTGTCTGTTGTGCAACACAGGAGAAAAAAAAAAGGCCAGACAGATTGGTGGCTGAATGCTGCCTCCACCACTGCCTAGCCTCATGACCATGGGCAAACTACTGGCCCTCTCTGAGCCTCATTTTCATCATATTTAGAACAGGAAACAATGCTGTGCGGGTTAAGAAGGTGTTTGTAAGGTGCTTACTACAGGTTATGGTACACAGGAGGGGCTCAGTCAGTGGTAGGTCCTATCCTGACAGCAATGAGTGAACAGTATTAAGAGTCAGCCTCCTTCTTCGCCTGCAGGGCATCCTGTGATAGAGCCTGGAGCCCAGACCTGTGCCCCTCGGAAGCCTGTTTTTATTCCAGCACAATTCTCTGCCTCTCAACTTAGTTTCTCTTTACCTAACACTTGGCCATGGTGTTATAATCTTCTTAAAATTTATTGTTGGATTCAATTTGCTAAATTTTTGTTAAGAATTTTTGCATCTGTGTTCATGAGAAGTATGAGTCTGTAGTTTTCTTTTCCTGTAATATCTTTAGTTTTCATATCAGAGTGATGCTGGCCTCACAGAATGAGTTGGGAACTATATTCTCTCCTCTTAAGTTTTCCAGAAGAGTTACTGTAGACTTGGAAATATTTCTTCCTTAAAGGATTGGTAGATTTCACAAGTGAATCCATCTAGGTCTGGAGTTTTCTTTGTGGAAAGGTTTTAACTCCACATTCAATTTTAAAAATAGATATATAGCTATTCAGGTTACCTATTTCTTTTCTAATGAGCTTTAGTAGTTAATATCTTTCAATGAATTTGTCTATTTTATCTAAGTTGTCTAATTTATCAGAATAAACCTGCTCCTATTATTCCCTTATTATCCTTTTAATATCTGTAGAATCTACAGTGATGTTATCTTTCTCTTTCCTGACATTGGAAAAATGTGTTTTCTCTTTTTTTACCTGATCAGTCTGGCTAGAGTAAGATTATTTATCTTCTCAAAAAAAAAGAGACACAAATAGCTTTTGGCTTCATAGCTTTTTATTTTTTTATTCAGGTCACAGTGTTTCATAACATTACATAAATTTCAGGTGTACATCATTATATTTCAGCTTCTGTATAGAATGCATCTTGTTTTCACCACCAAATGTCTAGTTTCCATCCATCACCATACACATGTGCCCCTTTTCCCCTTTCGCCTTCCCTCCACTCCCTTCCCCTCTGGTAACCACCAATCTGTTCTCCTTATCTATGTGTGTTTGTTTGTTTGTTTATCTTCCACATATGAGTGAAATAATACGATGTTTGTCTTTCTCTGTCTGACTCATTTCACTTAGCATAATACCCTCAAGGTCCATCCACGTTGTCGCAAATGGCACGATTTCATCTTTTTTTATGGCCGAGTAGTGTAAGATTACTTTTGATCACAAAAAAAACTGGTCTCATTATGTCTGGCCTCATTGCTCATGTAGATGCAGCAGGAATGTGAACCATATATGCCTCCTCTAGTTTACTTTGCAAATCTGATACCGAACCTCTTAATCTCAAGTTTCTATGCCCAATGCGTAATAAGCCATTCACTGAGACACTGGTGCTTGGAGATTGAGAAACGTTTATTCAAATTGGCCAAAACGAGAAGGCAGGAGAATAGGTTCTCTCAAATCCACCTGAAGAAGAGAAGAAGGCAGGGTGTCTTTATAGAGCTAAGGGGCTTGGGAGGAGGAGTTTCCCGGGAAACAAAGGGGAAGCCTGTGTTTCTTTCACTCCAGATAAGCCCTTGGGCAACCACACTTCTGGGCGTCAATGGCAGCTGGGGGCTGGTTATCTGGTGGTTGTAACTTCCTTAAAGGCGCTCTTTTTCTTCTGCAAAAACAAGCTTATAAATTCTTGTGACTCTTGAGTCATCCCTCAGGTTAAACAAGAAAACAGCAAATTAACAAGATTAATTTATCTTCATCTGTATTTGTGTTGGGAACAAGGTCAAAGGGTAATCATATTCTTTGAATATACGGTAATCTTCAGGTACCTGGCTTCAAATCTAGAGACATGCAGTATTGAACCACTTCTAAGGCCACAGAATTAACTTCTTCCTGGAAGTTTTCATAAAGAATCTCAAATTGGACTTTCAAAATCCTCTATTATTTCTTATACTGAGGCTGGAAAACCCGCCCGAGAAATTCTCTCCTTCACATTTTACCTGCAGTATTGAATTTGGGTGAATTCCTCTCCTATCAAGCCCCCAAATTTGCTAAGGTTCCTGCTGGCCCGGAGGTGATAGTCCTTGCCATCTGTAAGGTTGGGATCTCGTAAGCCAGACACCAGGTCAGCTTTCTTGGGAAGGCTTTGCAGAGGTTGACTTCACTAGTAAAGTCAACCCTTGCTACTTAATAGTAGCTTGTCCCGCCTGATTAATAAATAATAACTCCTAAATATGACTTTGGTTATGCAATCAATTTGACCAAGTCTATTCTAGTTAAAAAGAAAATAGGTTCTTATTGAATGTATGCTAATAACTATGTTGCTATGTAAAGCAAGGAGACTAATTTGAGTTTCTGATTTCTGGTGGGATAATAAGAATCAGATGTCAGTTCAAAATGTTTCATTTCAGTTTACAAAAACAGGGTCTACTAAATTGAGTGTTGGAGATAGCTCGAGAGGAAAGAGAAAGGGTTTTCTCATATATCCAAAAAACCAGAACCTTAAAAATAATAGCAGCAATGATCCAAACAAAAAAGCTCATCAGTTCACTCAACTCTACATAATTAACTCGTGCTCTGCTGGTTGCAGTCAATATCATGGAGGCCCCTCTCTCACGTGACTGTCGGCAGGAGCCAGTTCCTTACGGGCTGTTGCACGGATGATCTCAGATCCTTATTGTCTCTTGCCTAGCGGTCACTCTCAGTTCCTTGCCACGTGGGCTTCTGCACAGGGCAGCTCACAACAAGGCAACGTACTTCATCCGAGCTGGTAATTGAGAAGAGCCAGAGAGAGAGTTCAAGCAAAATGGAAGTCTGCAGTCTTTTATAACCAAATCTCAGAAGTGATATCTAACCACGTTTGCCCCATTCTGTTCATCAAAAGGAAAATGCCAGGTCCAGCTCGCACTTGAAGGGGAGGAATATACAGAAAGGTGTGACTACCGGGAGCAGGATCCTTGGGGGCCCTCTTAGAAAGCTGCCTGCCCGGGAGGCACATGAGTGGAGATCAGGCAGGAGATGGCGAGTGGGTAATCATGAGCATATTTGGAAGGGGGTGAAGTGATAATATCTGATGAGATTTCCCAAAGGAAGCACACGCTCATTGACCTCTACATTCTTGATCTCATTCTCACAATAACCCTGTCTGGTAGGTTAAATTACCTTTATTTTATAAATGAAGCAGGCACAGAGAGCTAAACTGACTTGTTCCCCACCAAGCAAGTGGCAAAACAAGACTCAAACTTGTGTGTCCAGCCTCAAAGCCTGTGTTCGCTCCTCTGTTCTACATGCCTCACTGACAACCCGTCGTTGCCGTCCTTGGACCCCATTCTTCTACCTCTTCCAAGTTTGATATTTTCCAGAATGGCTGGCAAGCTTTGTGGCTTGGTTTTCAGTTTCCTCACCTGTAACATAGGGATAGCAACTCCTGCTCAAGGTTGTGAATGCTGAATGAGAAAACGTATGTCAAGGGCACCCCCTGCATATTCAGTTGCTGCTGGTTCCGTCTTGTCTTATCATCCCATATGAACAGAAACTATTTCTCCTAAGTTTTCCAGGGCAGCACTGATTTGGGTAATCTTATTCTTATTGATACAGATATTTTGTTACGTGCACACTAGAATGAATTTAATTTGTCACTTTTGTATATATTTTTATTGTTCACACTGCCTTCTTTCATAAGGGAGTTGAGGCAGCTGTTTTCCATATAAATAAATTTGCTGATCAGAAAAAAAAATCCTTTGTCAAGTAATTTACCTTGGGTTTTGGCTAGGAAATTATGTTCACCACCTTTATGGGATTTGGAAGGGAGCCGCCCTTGCAGAGCAAGTTGCAAGGCTGAGAACAGAGATCTGGGAATGGGCTATGATGGACCTGAGCCATTAGCGGTGCCCACAGGAGGGCCACTGCACAGTTCCAGGAGTCTTCAGGAACTGGACATCTAGCTGGGAGACCTCAACTTAGCTAAATCTAAAATTCCAAACCGGTTCCTTTGAATCCCATTCTCCCCCCACCTCACTACCAGGATACCTTGCCCCATGCATAACTTCTCTCAAGCTCTGTTCACACTGGACAGAGTGACAGAGCTTTCCATCCTCCAAATGCAAAATTTGTTCATTTAATCACTTAATACTTATTGATGCCTCCTCTGTGTCAAGGCCTGTGCTAGATACCAGAAACACAGATGAAAACAACACTATCGCTGCCCTCACGTGGCCTGAAGGGGGGAATTCATGACCATCTTCTTTCCTTCTTCTGTATCTTTGCACACTCTGCTCTCTGTACCTGGATAGTCCTTCTCTGCCTTTTCAACCTATCAAACTCCTATTCATCTTTCGAGGCCCAACTCAAATATCGTCTCTTCTGTGAACTCTTTCCCACATCCTTCAGAGAAAAGAGTCGTTGGGACCCTCATGTGTGTTACTAGATAATTGTGTGTGTACCCTTCCCCATGCACTAAGGACACTGGCATCCACCTCCATCCCGCCAACCAGTCCACAGGCTAGCACGGGCCGGGTCAGAACCAAGTCTTGTTCATCATTTTGTCTC
This sequence comes from Diceros bicornis minor, assembly GCF_020826845.1. Taxonomy (NCBI): domain Eukaryota; kingdom Metazoa; phylum Chordata; class Mammalia; order Perissodactyla; family Rhinocerotidae; genus Diceros; species Diceros bicornis. The sequence continues at coordinate 5,988,834 of NC_080752.1, forward strand.
CAGTGACCAATAACGTTTGATACACTATCAGCACCTTTGAGCGTTTGTAGAATCAATCAGTCGATCAATGAAACCATGGCACAGAATGAGCAATGGAGGGTTCTCATGAAGGAAGAGCAGACAGGTAGGCACGGGAGTGTCAGGGAGGAGCTGTGCAGGGCATGGGAGCAGATGTTTTCCAGGCAGTGGGCTGTGGCAAGGCATCCTAGCCTGAGGCAACAGCATGAGGCGCAGCTTGTCTGGGGATCTACAGGTGGTTCAGCTGCCCAGAATGCAAGGTGTGAGTCAAAGAACTTCAGGAGGGGAGGCTGGAGTCAGCTCAGGAAGGGCTTTGGCTGCTGGACAGAGGAGCTGAGTGAATTCCACAGCTGGTAACCACTGAAGGTTCTTGAGCAGGGGAGGAACAAAGACAGAGTTGCAGGTTAGAAAGATGACTCTAGCAGCCCTGTAAAAGCTTATTGCCTACAGAGCCTATGTGGTGTTTTGATTCATAAGGAACACGTATTTGGTCTTCTTCTGGTTCCCGGCAGAGAGCTCCTAAACCCTTGGAACTTCCTAAGTGAGGAGAGCCGTAAAGGTGTCTTTTGTTATGTCAGTGAGGTGAGTTTGGGAAGCCCTTAGTTAACCTAAGGATGGAGGCTGGTTGCCAGTGGAGACAACCCTGTGATTAGAGGATTGGAACTTTCAGTCCCATCCTCAACCTCTTGGGAGGGGAGAGGGCTGGAGATTGAGTTCAGTCATCAATGGCCAATGATTTAATCAAGCGCGTGTATGTAAAAGAAGCCTCCATCAAAACCGAAAAGGATGGGTTCAGAGAGCTTCCGGGTGGTGGACAGGTGCAGATGAGGGGAGAGTGGTGCCTGGAGAGGGCATGGAAGCTCCGGCCCTTCCCCACAGACCTTGCCCTATGTATCTCTTCCATCTGGCTGTTCCAGAGTTATATCCTTTTATAATAAACTGGTAATCTAGTAAGTAAAATGTTTCTCAGTTCTGTGAGCCGCTCTAGTAAATTAATCAAAGTCGAGGAGGATGCCATTGGAACCTCCAATCTATAGCTGGTGGGTCAGAAGCCAGGTGACTGAACTTGTGATTGGCATCTGAGGGGTAGGGGAGGGAAAGTCTTGTAGGACTAAACCCTTAACCTGTGGGATCTGACACTATCTCCAAGTAGATGGTGTCAGAATTGAGGGGAATTGTAGGACACCCAGCTGGTGTCAGAGAATTGCTCGGTGGTAGGGGGAAAAAAAACCCATATTAGAATTCGATGTCAGAATCATTAGCCTGGTTGTTGAATTCAGGCCCTGCTACCTGAGAAGGGAGGTGGATCACAGACCTCGAGCTCGGGGTAAGCAGCCAGGGAGAGGATGTTCTAGGCCGAGCTAAGGAAATGCTGGAAAAGAAACAGCCCTCCAGAGGTATGAGGAGGCCCCTGGAGTGGGAGCTTCCCTGTGGGGAAGGCAAATGCCTCCAGCCCTGAGGGTCTTAGAGGGAGCCAAGGTCAGAGTTAGTTGGACGTGGAGACTACCAAATCCTGAGCTCCCCTCGCGTGGTGGAAGACGCCTCTGTGGCTGGTCAGTGCTGCAGTGGACTCTGTGCTGGGGTCAGCATTAAGAGAGCAGGAAACGGGAGAGAGACTGTCGTGGAGGAGGAAGTTCCCAGCCCTCAAGTGGCCACAGTGTGGCCAGTAAGGAGGGAAAAGAAGGGACTTCATCTGGGGAGTGTAGGGCCCAGTGAGGCTCCAGGGCTTCTGGCTCTGGCTTCCCATGACCCTACCACACCCAGGAACCAGGCTAGACTGAGCCCGGGTGGCCCAGCCTAAGGAGTCCTCCTGCCCCAGAGGCCAGGCTCTTGGGCTCAGCTCTCGTCAGCCTCTCCCCTGTGTGGCTCCCGACATCACCCATGCCCCGGTCTGGCTCCTGCAGGGACACGTTGGGCCAAGTGCCAAATGAGCCGTCTGTGAGCAAGTGGCCTTTTCGTGCTTAGGGTTTTCTTCTGCCCTCCAGGCAGGCTGAACTCCTCCCCACCCTTCGGCCAGAGACATCAAAAGAGGGGGCTCCAAGGTCTTCTTGCTGCCTCCCTCTGTCTCAGAACTGCAGGGTGCAAGTTCTTTCTGTTACCTGTCTTAAGTCCTCAGGGCTACAGTTCTGGCCCTTTCTCTCCAGGAGAAGAGAAAAGCTTCTCACCAAGTGATCTGAAGTGCCAGAACACTCTCTCCAAGGGCTGAGACCTGAGAGCCCCTGGCAGTATATGACCTCCATGGACACCTTACTTCATAAGATACACATTGAAATGTGCCCATGCCCCACGTTAAATATAATTAATACATCGCTTACTATATAACTATGTAAGAGTCTAATGAGTTGCAGTTGACTAACTGATAAAATGTGTTATTTAATAGTCATTTAAACATTTACTAATTTTTATTTTGCAGGATTCCTATTTTTGAGCCAATAATCTTTTTTTCAGGTCTCCAACCAGTCTGTAGACTATGAAAGCTCAAAGACCCTAGACACTTTGCCTATAGTGCCTACAAGAAGAAACAGCCTTGGGGACACCACTTGGCAGAGGGAGAGGATAATTTCTTGGCCTTCATCACCCATGACCTCCCAGGATGCTTTTCTTTTTGTTGTTCCTGGGAAAGGAGGAATCTTTCCAGCCCTCAGGGCCTTGTCTGAGCCCCAGCACACACACCCTCCCTGGCATCTGCACTCCTGTCCCCAGCTGAGCCTTACACTCCCCTAGCTCGTCCAGACGGGCTAGGCCTGAGCATCCTTGGGGAGTGAGGTGTCTTAGCAGGAGCCTGGGGCTTTCTCCCTGGGCCAGAGGCACTACAGGAACTGTCCTGGCTGGGACCCTGGGGCCACGTGCCACTCAGGAGTGGCCCCCCGAGTCTGAGGGAGCCCTGCCTACAACCCCCTTCTCTGCAGGGTTATAAGCTCACGACAGCAGTGCCGCCAACCATTCTGAGGAGCAAGCGAGGTTGCCCCCCAAGCCCCGCCCCAGGGGGAGCTCTGGGTGAGAGCCCAGCTGGGTCCACAGTTCTTGCTCACTGGCTGCCTGTCTCTCTCTGCTCTGTCTCTTTCCCCATGTCGGTGTAAGTGTGTTCCTGGCTGCCCGTCTCTGCCTCTCTTTCTCTGTGTCCATCCACTCCTTTCACTTCCTCTGGGTGTGTTATTACCAATCTGCCTCTCTCTCTCTTTCTCGCTTTCCATCCCTCTCCGTCTCTCTCTTTCACCCTCTGTTTCTGTTTGCTGCTCTGTGTTTCTCTGCCTCCAAAGTTTATGTTGCATCTCTCCCTCCTCTTTCTTTATCTCTGGCTCTGGGGTTCTCTGACTGGGTCTTCTGCTCACTCTTTCCTTTCTTTCTCTCTTGACTTCTCTGTGTGTTGCTCGCTCTGCCCCTGGATTTGCCTGCAGCGCAGTGTGTCTCTTCCATCCCTGATTCTCTCTTCTCCTCAGCCAGTCGCTGCCTCTTGGATTCACAAGTATTTCACCCTTGCAGCATTTCTCTGGGTCTCCCCCTTGGACCTGGGTTCTCCGCCCATCCCTCCGCCACTCTGGTGAATCCCCCTCCCCCTCCCACTCAGCCTCTGTCCAGCTCTCCCTCTCTGCAGTCACCCCATCTTCTTGCTCTGCGCCTCTCTTTCAGCTCCTTCTCTCACTCGGAGGCCTGGACTTGCCCCTACCTCTCTCCACCTCACCTGATTGCCTCTGTCTCTCTTTCTGTCTGGTCTCTGCCAGCTCTTTGCTGGTCCAGTTGCCCCTTCTCAGCTCTCCTGTGTCCCTTTCTCACAGTTCTCGCTCAGATCACCTTCCCAGCATCTCAGACATTCTCTCCTGTCTCCTTGTCTCCCTGCCTCTGTCTCCTTTTGTGTCTTTATCTTGTCTGTCCCTCTGACTCTCTCCCATTGTGTCACCACATCTCTATGCCTCTTTCCTTTCGTCCTTTTTCCTCTTCTTACACAAAGAGAAGAATAAACACCTTCCACCTTCTTCCTCCTGCTGAGCCCCCATCCTTCTCCTCCTTTCGATGTCAATTGTGTTCCCAGCATCTGTTTTTCTCTCTCCTTGTCTGTGCCCCCAGATTCTGGTCGTCTGTGCCTCTCTCTGCCTCCTTGTCACTTGTGTTTGTGTCTCTCTCTCCTGTCTGGGGTCTATCTCCTATCTTTCTCTCTGCTTGTGTTGCTTTCTTGTTTCACCTGTTTCTCAGGGTCATTCTTAGCCCCTGTAGGTCTGTGCTGATACTGAGGCAGGGCGTGTGTTTGGGTGATAAGGGACAGGGCAGGAGAAAGGGGAAGGGAAGAGAACACGTGTATTTTCAGACCCTGACGGAATCAGATATTATTGCAATCAGCCTCTTCTTTTTACAGATAAGACACAATTACCTGCTCAGAGTCATGGCAGTAAAGGGCAAAAGTGAACATTCAGAACTATCTTGAGTCTTTCATCTTCTAGCCTGTGCTGCAGCGAGTAGATATGAGAGGAGGACATAAAGATAAGGGTTCAAAGTGAAAAAGCAAACCATTTTTCTCTGATTTCTATTACATCCTAACGAGGACCAAGGCTGGCTCCCCTAGCCCCAGGCTCCGGCCAACTTGGGAAATAGAGGCTCCCCCGACAGGACCTTGCAATCACACAATCCATTATTTTCTTCTCACTGGTGACAGGGCATCATCAAACTTGGCTGTGGCAAGGTCGGAAGCTGAGGCTCAGAGAGGACAAGCAACTGGCCATAAGACAAACAGCAAGCCAGCCGAGGAAAGTGAGAGTAGAAACCAGTCCCCAGGCTCTGCTCTGGACAAAGACACAAACTCATCAAAAAGCAAGGAGTTCTGAGGGGCAGAGGCCTGTCACCCACATCTTCTCTGCTTCTGCCCTTAGTCTGCAGGTACCAGCTGGAGGTAAGAACTGGGCAGCCTCTCATCACTATGGCCCTTACTTAAGGATTTCCATCTCTCATGAGCTGGTGAGAGATGTAGTCGGCAGCATCAGATTCTCTCTGTCCCTAAGTCCCATATCCTGGCTCATGGCTCATCTCTGAGAGCAACACTTGGCAGTGCAAGAGCCTGGACTAGGTGTTAAGCTGCTTGAGTGCTTACCCCACTTCAGACACTCTTGCTGTGTGATTTTAGGCCAGTTGCCTCACCTCTCTGGGCTTTGATAAGATGAGAAGACTGTACTAGTGGCTATCAAATTGAGTTTCAAGGAGGCTTTAACTAGGAAGAGGAGCCACAGGGAGCCATGTGTGTCTGAGTGAGAAGGGTGTAGGTGGAGTGGGTTCTGATTCCTGCAGAAGTCTGCCTTTGACAAAAAGATTCAAGGGTTTTTAAAACCCGAAAATGTATAACTTTGAAATTGTAAGACTCCAAATCCTACTCCCCAACACCCACCCAGTTCAATGCCCGTTTCCAGTTCTGTTCTCAGGGAGCGGGCAGTCTAGACGACGGGTCTCCTGAGTCATGCACGCCTCCCTTCCTATTTCAGCCTTAAATGCCCTCCTTGGAGGACATGTAACCACAATCCAGCCTAGGCACCAAGGGAAGGGTGGGGCTGGGTGGCACTGGCACCCGTTGCTCTATCTCTACGGCCCCACTCGCTGGCCCCAGTCACCTCCAAACCTAGGCCTAAATAGAAAAGTGTTGAACGTCTATCCTAGAGGAGCCATTACAGATTATCCACCACCCAGTTCGACAGATGAGATCAGGAGGGCCAAGGGAGGTTGGGTGACTTCCCAAAGCCATACAGCAAACTAGTGCTCCAGTGAGCACAAGCCTGGAATGGGAGTCCAGTGCTGGATGGGGGTCAGGTGCCCTCATGAGGGTCATGCTGGCTCTCGCTACGGTGGTCCGAGCTCTAGCCCCACTTCTTCTCGGTTTTCCAGTCCCAGAGGTCTACCATCCTCAGGAACAGAGAATCTAAGCTCATCTCTCTTTTTTCTTCATGATCTCATTCCTCCCCTCTGTGAGCTGCTCTGGTCCCATCCCGGATTGAGTCATTCTGATTTGGGTTACGATTCTGTCTCCCAACCTAACTTCTCCACATACATGGAGTCAGCCTAGGTCATCACTTCTTGGGTAATCTTCTACCCAAAACACTTTTACCTGGTACCCAACCAAGAAATGTATTTGCTTAAACTATATAAGCTGATTCCATGTGCAGCTCAGTGGACGATATGACCTAGAACAACAGGAGAAGCTCCTCATTCCATTCTCCTCTGGCCTTCTCTAGGTCCAACGTGTCTTTCTCCATCTCCCGTCTTCCTCTCTCCCGGTCACCCTTTTATCTCATTAGTCTAAATGAAGAAACCAAATCCCTATGTATGTTACATAGTCAAATTATCATTTTGAACTTTATTGTTTATTATAAAAGTAACTCAAGTTTATTGTGGAAAATTTGGAAAGTTCAGAGAACTTTTACAAATAAATACCACCTACAAATATAATCACCAGATATGACCACTGCTAATATTTTGGTATATTCCTTTCTAATTTTTCGCCTATGCATATAAATGTTTATACTACTAGGATTAGGTCATATATAGTTTCATATTCTGCTTTCTTAACTTGAAAATCTATTGGAGCATTTCCCTACAATGTGACATAGTCTCCAAAATATGATTTTAAAGGTTATGAGGTATTCAGTCATATCAATATATGATAATTGATTTAATCAATCCCCTATTATAGGACATTTAGGTTGTTTCGAGTTTTCCCTATTAGAAATAATACTGCAATGAACATCCTTAATGAAAATCTCTCTCCACATCTCTGATGTTTTTCCCATGCAAAATTCTTTTTTTTTTTTAATTTTTCGTTTATTGCAGTAACATTGGTTTATAAGATTGTATAAATTTCAGGTGCACGACATTACACTTCTATTTCTGCATGGATTACATCATGTTCTTATGTTCACCACCCAAATACTAATTACAATCCATCCATCACTACAGACGTGTGCCTAATCATCCCTTTCACCCTCCTCCCTCTCCCCTTCCCCTCTGGTAACCACCAATCCAATCTCGGTCTCTATGTGTTTGTTGTTGTTATTATCTACTACTTAACGAGTGAAATCATACGGTATTTGACCTTCTCCCTCTGACTTATTTCACTTTGCATAATACCCTCAATGTCCATCCATGTTGTCACAAATAGCTGGATTTCACCATTTCTTATGGCTGAGTAGTATTCCATTGTGTATATATACCACATCTTCTTTATCTATTTGTCCCTTGATGGGCACTTAGGTTGCTTCCAAGTCTTGGCTATTGTGAGTAACGCTGCAATGAACACAGGGGTGCGTGTATCTTGATGCATTGGTGTTTTCAAGTTCTTTGGATAAATACCCAGCAGTGGAATAGCTGGATCATATGGTAGTTCTATCCTTGATTTTTTGAGGAATCTCCATACTGTTTTCCATAGTGGCTGCACTAGTTTGCACTCCTACCAGCAGTGTATGAGAGTTCCCTTCTCTCCACATCCTCTCCAACACATGTTGTTTCCTGTCTTGTTAATTATAGCCATTCTGATGGGCATGAGGTCATATCTCCTTATAGTTTTGATTTGCATTTCCCTGATAGTTAATGATATTGAACATCTTTTCATGTGTCTGTTGGCCATCTGTATATCTTCTTTGGAGAAATGTCTGTTCAGGTCTTTTGCGCATTTTTTAATTGGGTTGTTAGTTTTTTTTTTTTGTTGAGATGCACCAGTTCTTTATATATTTTGGAGATTAACCCCTTATCAGATGTATAGTTTGCAAATATCTTCTCCCAATTGTTAGGTTGTCTTTTCGTTTTGTTGATGGTTTCCTTTGCTGTGCAGAAGCTTTTTAGTTTGATGTAGTCCCATTTGTTTATTTTTTCTATTGTTTGTCTTGCCCAGTGAGACATGGTACTTGAAAATATGTTGCTAAGTCCGACATCGAAGACCGTACTGCCTATGTTTTCTTCTAGAAGTTTCATAGTTTCAGTGCTTACACTCAAGTCTTTAATCCATTTTAAGTTAATTTTTGTGTATGGTGTAAGGTAATGGTCTACTTTCATTTTTTTGCATGTGGCTGTCCAGTTTTCCCAACACCATTTGTTGAAGAGACGTTCCTTTCTCCATTGTATGTTCTTGGCTCCTTTGTCAAAGATTAGCTGTCCATAGATGTGTGGGTTTTTTCTGGGCTCTCGCTTCTGTTCCATTGATCTGTGTGTCTGTTTTTGTGCCAGTACCGTGCTGTTTTGATTACTATAGGTTTGTAGTATATTTTGAAATCAGGCAGTGTGATACCTCCAGCTTTGTTCTTTCTTCTCAGGATTCCTTTGGCTATTCGGGGCCTTTTGTAGTTCCATATAAATTTTAGGATTCTTTGTTCTATTTCTGTGAAAAATGTTGTTGGAACTTTGATAGGGATTGCATTGAATCTATAGATGGCTTTAGGAAGTATGGACATCTTAACTATGTTAATTCTTCCAGTGCAAGAGCACGAATACCTTTCCATTTCTTTGTGTCTTCTTCAATTTCTTTCAGCAATGTTTTATAGTTTTCAGTGTACAGATCTTTCACCTCTTTGGTTAAGTTTATTCCTAGGTATTTTGTTCTTTTTGTTGCAATTGTAAATGGGATTGTATTCTTAACTTCTTTTTCTGCTACTTCGTTGTTAGTGTATAAAAATGCCACCGATTTTTGTATGTTGATTTTGTATCCTGCAACTTTACCATATTTGTTTATTAATTCTAAAAGTTTTTGGTGTATTCTTTAGGGTCTTCTATATATAAAATCATGTCATCTGCAAATAGTGACAGTTTCACTACTTCCTTTCCAATTTGGATCCCTTTTATTTCTTTCTCTTGCCTGATTGCTCTGGCTAGGACTTCCAGTACTATGTTAAATAGGAGTGGTGACAGTGGGCATCCTTGTCTGGTTCCTATTCTTAAGGGGATAGCTTTCAGTTTTTCACCATTGAGGATGATATTAGCTGTGGTTTTGTCACATATGGCCTTTATTATGTTGAGGTACTTTCCTTCTCTACCCATTTTATTCAGAGTTTTTATCATAAATGGATGCTGTATCTTGTCAAATGCTTTCTCTGCATCTATTGAGATGATCATGTGATTTTTATTCTTCATTTTATTAATGTGGTGTATCACGTTGACTGATTTGCGAATGTTGAACCATCCCTGCATACCTTGAATAGATCCCACTTGATCATGGTGTATAATCTTTTTAATGTATTGTTTTATGCAATTTGCTAGTATTTTGTTGAGGATTTTTGCATCAATGTTCATCAGTGATATTGGCCTGTAATTTTCTTTTTTTTTGTTGTCTTTGTCTGGTTTTGGTATCAGGGTAATGTTGGCTTCATAGAATGAGTTAGGGAGCTTCCCCCCCTCCTCAATTTTTTGGAAGAGTTTGAGAAGCATAGGTATTAAGTCTTCTTTGAATGTTTGGTAGAATTCACCAGGGAAGCCATCTGGTCCTGGACTTTTATTTTGGGGGAGGTTTTTGATTACTGTTTCGATCTCCTTACTGGTGATTTGTCTATTCAAATTCTCTACTTCTTCTTGATCCAGTTTGGGAAGGTTGTATGATTCTAAGAATTTATCCATTTCTTCCGGATGGTCAAATTTGTTGGCATATAGCTTTTCATAGTATTCTCTTATAATCTTTTGTATTTCTGAGGCGTCCATTGTAATTTCTCCTATTTCATTGCTGATTTTACTTATTTGAGCCTTCTCTCTTTTTTTCTTGTGAGTCTAGCTAAAGGTTTGTCAATTTTGTTTGTCTTTTCAAAGAACCAGCTCTTGGTTTTATTAATTTTTTCCATTTTTTTTAGTCTCCATTTATTTCTGCTCTGAGTTTTATAATTTCCCTTCTTCTACTGATTTTGGGCTTTGCTTGTTCTTCTTTTTCCAATTCCTTTAGGTGCATTGTTAGATTGTTTATTTGATATATTTCTTGTTTGTTGAGATAGGCCTGTATTGCTATAAACTTTCCTCTTAGAACGGCTTTTGCTGTATCCCATAAATTCTGGCATGTCGTAATTTCATTTTCATTTGTCTCGGGTATTTTTTGATTTCTCCTTTGATTTATTCGTTGACCCAATCGTTGTTCAGTAGCATTTTGTTTAATCTCCAAATATGTGTGGCTTTTCTGGTTTTCTTCCTATAGTTGATTTCTAGTTTCATACTATTGTGGTCAGAAAGGATGCTTGGTATTATTTCAATCTATTATAGGACACTTAGCTTGTTTCCAGTTTTCCCTATTAGAAATAATACTGCAATGAACATCCTTAACGAAAATCTCTCTCCACATCTCTGATTTTTTTCCCATGCAGAATTCTTAAAAGGGAAATTACATATTGCCAAATTTTCCTGCAAAAGCCTATGGTAATTTATTTCCCATACAATATATGAGAATTCCTGTTCTACTGTAAACTGGCCAATGCCAGGTATTATCATTTTAAAAGAGTTTTTTCCCACTGTTATAGGTTACAAACTATTATTTCATTGATCTTTTAACTAGAAATCTTTAATTATTGTAAGGGTTAAGCTTTTTTGTGTGTTCATTGGCCATTTGAATCTCTTATATGAATCAATTATTCATATCTCCTCAGTGGTTAACGTTTTTCTTTATTTTTTAGAAAAGATCTTTATATTTTAATGACATTAATCCCTTGTCTCCCACATATGTCATAAACATTATTAGTTTTTTTAACTTAGAGAAAATTTTCTTTTTTATATCACCAAAAATCTTCATGCTTTCCTTTACTGTTTCTTTGTTCTTATGCTTATGTGAAGGGAAACATATTGGCATTTAGGCAGCGGAAACGTGAGCAGCTTGAGCATAACATGGGCACAGAGAAACTGAGAGGAAGAGAGACACTTTCCTGGCACAGCTGAGCAGATCAGTGGTTCTCAGTGTGGTCCCACTGGCAGGCAGCCTCTGGGTTACCTGGGAACTTGTTAGAAATGCAAATTCTCAGATTCCACTGCCGACAAAGCGAACGGAAATTCTGGGTGTGAGGCGCGGCAGCACTCGCAAGCCCTCCATGCAGGTGAAGTCTGAAATCACTGAGACAGAGGAACTGGGGTTGTGGCTGGCGCCCAGGTCACAGGAATAAGGAGCCCTAGAACAGGGAAACAAGGGGAGATGGGAGGAGGGTCCAGGAAGGAGACCAGACCCCAGTAACATGACAGCTGGCTGGGAACTAGAGAGGAAAAACTGGTGTGGAGATTGCTTAGGGACTTGACAGGATTAAATACTTGGTTTTCAATGGTGTTCTGTTCTGTGCTGCCTTGTGAGTCATCATACTGTTACCGGATCCATAGCCAGGTTCTTTACCCGCCACACAAGAGGGGTCAAATAAAACTAGAATGCCAGGCTTATGGCAAGGAAAGAGTTTTTATTTCGGGTGACATCAGCTGGGAGACGAGAGCTCTCAAATTTGTCCCATCTCCCCAAAAGTTTGGAGGCAAGAGGTTTTAAAGGTAGTGAGGAATGTGGCTTCTTGTAGGGAGAGGGAGCCTGTGGCCTTGCTGGTCAGCACTTTCCCGCCAGCCTGCATTTGGCTTTGTGAGGCTGCCGGCAGGGGGGAGGATGGTGGGATAAGAGAATCCACAGGTGGGTGTCCTGCAACCGTCTCTGTTTCTGTCTCTGTCTCAGTGGTGAATGGTGGATTCCGGCGCCAGGAAGCCAAGGAGTTGAGGTCTGAGAAGCTTTAGCTTCTTGATATCAGTTTCCCTGTAACAAACCTCAAGAACTGGTAATTAGCCAAAACATCAGTGTGAACACAGCTTGAGGCCATCTGGGCTTTTAACAATTTGTAAAACGACCAATATCTACGTGTGAATGTAACTTAGAGAAGCAGAGAAAGAGGATGAGTGCTTTTGGTTTTAACCCCGTATATTCTGGGTTTAATGTAGGGGAACTGATATTAGGGTATCAATACCTTCATGACAAGTCTTACAAATGACAACCTTGTGTTGGGGAGGTTTGGGGCATAAAGCATAAAGAGAATAGGGATGAACCATTGAAGAGGTCAGTCCCTTCACAGTGCAAGGCAGTGAGGGAGGTCAAGGATTCAATGAGAGTAGGGATTTTAGAGCAGTGACCAGGATGCACTAGGATCCTCGAAACTATTGGGGAAAGTATTGGACTTCTTACTGCAGGTCCAATGAGAAGCTATGATGCTTTATTTGCATGTTACAGTGAAAAGGCTCATCATAATGAGGCTGAAGGACTTGAAACATTCAATTTCCGCTTAAAAGGCCTTTCTCTGAGGGCCTGCCTGGTGGCGCAAGTGGTTAAGTGCACACGCTCCACTGCGGCGGCCCGGGGTTTGCCGGTTCGGATCCCAGGCGCGCACCGACGCATGCTTAGCAAGCCATGCTGTGGTGGCCTCCCATATAAAGTGGAGGAGGATGGGCACGGATGTTAGCCCAGGGCCAGTCTTCCGCAGCAAAAAAAAAAAAAGAGAGAGAGAGAGAGAGAAAAGGATTGGCAGATGTTAGCACAAGGCTGATCTCCTCATAAAAAAGAAAAAAAAAAGGTCTTTCTCTGTCTCACTATAAAATAAATATTCATCCATATATTTTCTCCTTGGCTGCTGTACAGTTTTACTTTTTGCATTTAATTCTGACATATTTAGAATTTATCTTGGTAAAGTGTGAAATCACTTTTTCCACCCATATTATTTGTAACTCTTCATTGCCCCTCTGATTTATAATATATAGTAAACATTTGATAAAAATATGTTGAATGAATGACATAATTAATGAACATGAGTGAAGTCTCATTCACCAGAAAAAGCTAAATCTTAAATATTAACTCTAACTTTTACCTTACGTAGCATTGACTTTAATCCCCAATTCTAACCTTAACCCTAATCCTAACAGTGATAAAAACCTTAACCCAAATAACGTAGTATAATAGTCCTAACCCTGATCCTAATCTTAAACCAAGACTTAGCATCCTCTGTCATCCCAAGAGAAAACAGAAATGGGTGAATAATGAAGAGAAAAGCAAGGCTCTGTCAGGAGAAGGAGGAACAGACATCTACAGGCCAGGATGAAACATAGCGCACAGCGCTTCCCTGACTCGGCCTTCCCCATTTTCATCACTATGACTCTCCGCTGAATCCTAGACCAAACCCAATACCACTCAAACTACTATTGGGACATATCTCACAGTGCCTTCATATGCCAATCCAGACTTCCCCTAGGAAATGTAAGTGAAACAACGGGTGTGGAAATTCCTTACACGCCCTTGACACAGATACTCAATAAATTACATATCCCCCAAACTCTTTAAACAGGCAGATGATAATGCAGGAACTCAACCAGCCCACTGTGACAGAATTCATTCTCTTGGGCTTTGCCAATCCCAGGACCAATCCTCTGCTCTTCACCTCTTTTTAGTCTTTTACCTGATGATCCTTGTGAGCAGCAGCTTCCTCATCCACCAGGACTCGCGCCTCCACACACCCATGTACTTTTTTATCAGTGTCCTCTCCATGCTGGACGTGTGCTTCACCACCACTACCGTGCCTCAGATGCTCATGCATATTTTCAGCTAGAAGAGGGCCATCTCCTTTGCTAGATGTGTGGCCCAGATGTCATCTTCCTCCTCTTCGGGTTCACCGAGTCCTGGCTTTTCTCCATCATGTCCGTGGACAGGTACATGGCCCTCTGCCACCCTCTCCGGTACAAGGTCATCATGAGCCACCAGGTGTGTCTCCTCATGGTGGGCATCTGTGCAGCCTATGGTGTGGTGGGTGGCCTGTGCGATACCTTCTTTCCTACGCATCTGCCCTATTGCGGCCCTAATGAAATTGGCCACTACTTTTGTGAGGTTCCTGCCGTCCTGAGGGTGGCCTGGGCAGACACATACCTCAATGACTTGGTGAACGTCAACATAGACTTCAATGTCATTGTGGTCCCGCCTTCCCTGGCTGTCGTTGTCCATGCCAACATCTTTGCCACCATCATGAAGATCCGCTCAGCCCAGGGGAAGATCAAGGCCTTCTCCACTTGTGCCTCCCGTATCACTGTGGTCACCACATTCGCCATTCCATGCATCGTCATGTACATGAGCCCTGGCTCCGACTCCTTGCCAAACAGTGACAAGAAAATGGCCCTTTTCTATAACATTGCCACAGCCTTCCTCAACCCTGTCATCTCTAGTCTGAGGAACAAGGGTGTGAGAAGGGCTTTCCTCAAATTGATGGGACAGGGAACAGCCCCAGTGTGAGGCTTTATAGCTGAACACCTGCAGAGCCAAACAAAGCAGGACTCACACTCAGCAGCTCCTCGAGGACTCTTCCATGAGATTTGGAAGAGCTAACTCCATAAAGCTTACTGTTCACCCTGGCCCTGTGGGAGGAAACAGAGTGCTCGGACCACTGCAGTGTCTGTGGTGATGTGGTTGGAACAGAGATAATTGTGAAGATGGAGCACAGCGGTCAAAAGCCTGGACTTTAGTGCCAGATAGACCAGGATGAGAGACTTGGTTTTACCAATTACTAGATATGTGAATTTTTGCAAGTCATTTAACTGCTCTAAGATTTGTATCTCTTCCTCACAGGGAAGTTGTAATGATTAAATGAGATAATATATGAAAAGTGCTTAGTACAGAGCCTGATATAGTAATCTTTCAACAAACATTAGTTTTAATTTTTAAAATTTATTACTAAGGGATGAACTATCAACCAATAATCAGCCATGATTCTCCTGGGCTGTGGAAGTGACAGGAGCCCTAGAGAGTAAAGAGAAAAAGGGAGGAAGGGTGGAAGAAGTAGAAACCCAAAAACTGGAAATAGAGAATCTTAGGGTGAGAAAGAGACTGGAGCAGGAGGAAATGAGACTGTATCTACCCATCCACTAACTGCGTCAGTCAGAGCCTCTGAGGTGGGTTGCAATTTTCTTAGGAAGGAGAAGAATACTGTTTTATGACCATTTGTTTCTGTTCTTTTGTATTTTTATACCCCCTGATTTCCCTTTTCCTCTCATTTCTAATAAAGTTCATTTTGGAAAACTATAGCCTGTCTTGGGTGATCTCAAGGAAAAAGGACTCTCTCCATTTAAGGATGAGGGAAATTAGAGAGGGGAGAGTGTGCTTAATGTTACCCCCGGATGCAAAACTTAGGGAGCCCAGAAAGAGGTTAAATGGGGAGTTTTCTGCCCTGTTCTCTCTTGCTTGGAGGGACCTGCCCTGAAATTCTGCTTATTCCTCATGGAATCTTTACAAACATAAATTGTTTTTTCCTGGGCTTCACCAATCTTCAGGGTCACGTTACTGGGCATCACTCACATTTATTGACTTTTGCCTCTGTTTGTTGCTGCAGGAACTCTAGCACCCAACAAAGCAATCCCCATGAGGTTCTAGGGACCTGTCCCATAAGCTAACATGCAGTCCCCTTGGGCTCTTCTTTCCCAGCCCCTTGTTGATGTACACTGCCTACGAAACTGCTTGCAAAAAATCAGCTGGGCTGGCTGCAAAAATTGAACATGAATGCCTCTGCCCTCCGTGAGAGGCCAGGGTGCATGCCGATGGTGCAGGCTCAACGTCCTTAAAGGTATTCGCCTACGCCACCACCCAGGAGCCAGAGTGTTGCATAAATAATGAAGCAAAATTAAAGGCAAATAACAAAACAGGGCATATAATTGCAACATACCTACAGACATGCAAGTAATGTCATTAACATAGAAAGAGCTCTTACAAATTGATAAGAAAAATACAAACACCCCAGCAAACTGGCAACAGATATGAACAGTTCATAAAAAAGAAAGCCAAATCCTCAGTAAACATATGGGAAAATCCCCCCACAGTAGGCACCAAAGAAATGCAAATTCAAATATCAATGAGATATCACTTTTTCACCTTTGAAAGTGACAAAATATTTTTAAACAATAGTGTCAGAAGTGTCCAGAATACAATGAAACATAGACTTTCATACATACTAGTGGGAGTATAAATTGATCTTTTTATAAATTATTTTATCGAGGTTACATTGGCTTATAACATTGTGTAAATTTCAGGTGTACATTATTTTATATCAGTTTCTGTATAGACTGCATCCTGTTCACCACCAATAGTCCACTTTTTATCTGTCACCATACATATGTGCCCCTTTACCCCTTTCACCCTCCTCCCACCCCTTCTCGTCTGGTAACCACTAGGCTGTTCTGCTTATCCACATGTTTGTTTCTCTTCCACATATGAGTGAAATTATATGGTAGTTGTCTTTCTCTGTCGGGCTTACTTCGCTTAGCATAATACCCTTAAGGTCCATCCATGTTGTTGGAAATGGCATGATTTTATCTTTTTTTAGGGCTGAGTAGTATTTCATTGTATATATATCACATCTTCATTATCCATTCATCCATTGATGGGCACTTGTGTCGCTTCCATGTCTTGGCTATTGTGGATAATGCCGCAATGAACATAGGGGTGCATAAGCTTCTTTGGATTGTTGATTTCATGTTCTTTGGATAAATATCCAGTAGTGGGATAGCTGGATCATATGGTATTTCTGTTTTTAATTTTTTGAGAAATCTCCATACTGTTTTCCTTAGCGGCTGCACCAGTTTGCATTCCCACCAGCAGTGTATCAGGGTTCCCTTTTCTCCATATCCTCTCCAACACTTGTTATTTCTTGGATTCTTAATTATAGTCATTCTGACACATGTAAGGTGAAATCTCATTGTAGTTTTGATTTGCATTTCCTTAATAATTAGTGATGTTGAACATCTTTTCAGGTGCCTGTTGGCCATCTGTATATCTTCTTTGGAAAAATGTCTGTTCATATCCTCTGCCCATTTTTCAATCCGGTTGTTTGCTTCTTTATTGTTGAATTGTATGTGTTATTTATAAATTTTGGAAATTAACTCCTTGTCAGATGTACGGTTTGCAAATATTTTCTTTCAGTTGGTGGGCTGTCTTTTATTTTGTTCATGATTTCCTTTGCCTTGTAGAAGGTTTTTGGTCTGATGTAGTCCAATTTCTTTATTTTTTCTTTTGTTTCCCTTGCCTGAGTAGACATTCAAAAAGATACTGCTAAAACTGATATCAGAGAGTATACTTCTGGGGCCGGCCCCATGGCATAGCGTTTAAGTGCGTGTGCCCCACTGCTGGTGGCCCGGGGTCGCATCCCCGACGCGCACCGAGGCACCGTTTGTCAGGCCATGCTGTGGTGGCGTCCCATATGACGTGGAGAAAGATAGGCACAGATGTTAGCCCAGGGCCAATCTTCCTCAGCAAAAAGAGGAGGATTGGCATGGATGTTAGCTCAGGGCTGGTCTTCCTCACAAAAAAAAGAGTGTACTTCCCATATTTTCTTCTAGGAGTTTTATGGTTTCAGGTCTTATATTCAAGTCTTTAATCCATTTTGAGTTAATTTTTGTGTATGGTGTAAGATAATGGCCTACTTTCATTCTTTTCCATGTGGCTGTCCTGTTTTCACAACACCACTTATTGAAGAGATTTTCCTTTCTCCATTATATGTTCTTGGCTTCCTTGTCAAAGATTAGCTGTCCATAGATATATTGTTTGAATTCTGGGCTTTCAATTCTGTTCCATTGATCTGTGTATCTGTTTTTCTGCCAGTACCATGCTGTTTTGATTACTACAATTTTGCAGTGTATTTTGAAGTCAGGGAGTGTGATACTTCCAGCTTTGTTCTTTTTTCTCAGGATTGTTTTGGCTATCTGGGGTCTTTTGTTGTTCCATATAAATTTTAGGATTCTTTCTTCTATTTCCGTGAAGAATGTTATTGGGATTCTGATTGGGATTGCATTGAATCTGTAGATTGCTTTAGGTAATAGGGACATTTTAACTATGTTTATTCTTCCAATCTATGAGCATGGACTATCTTTACATTTCTTTATGTCATCTTTGATTTCTTTCAATAATGTCTTATAATTATCAATGTATAGGTCTTTCGCCACACTGGTTATGTTTACCCCCAGGTATTTTATTCTTTTCATTGTGACTGTAAATGGGATTGTATTCTTGACTTCTCTTTCTGCTAGTTCATTATTAGTGTATAGAAATGTCACTGATATTTGTAAGTTGATTTTGTACCCTGCAACTTTGCTGTAGTTGTTGATTATTTCTAATAGTTTTCTGATAGATTCTTTAGAGTTTCCCTCATATAGAATCATGTCATCACAAACAGTGAGAGTTTCACTTCTTCCTTTCCAATTTGGATACCTTTTATTTCTTTTTCTTCCCTAATTGCTCTGGCCAAACCCTCCAGTTTTATGTTGAATGAGAGTGGCAAGAGTGAGCACCCTTGTCTTGTCCTTGTTCTCAGAGAAATGGCTTTCAGTTTTTCACCATTAAGTATGATGTGGGCTGTGGATTTGTCATATATGGACTTTATTATGTTGAGGTACTTTCCTTCTATACCCATTTTATTGAGAGTTTTTATCATAAATAGTTGTTGGATCTTGTCAAATGCTTTCTCTGCATCTGTTGAGATAATCATGTGATTTTTATTCCTAATTTTATTAATGTGGTATATTACATTGATTAATTTGTGGATGTCCAACTATCCCTGCATGCCTGGAATAAATCCCACTTGATCATGGTTTATGATCCTTTTAAAGTATTGTTGTATTTGGTTTGCTAATATTTTGTTTAGAATTTTTGGCTCTATGCTCATCAGCGATATTGCCCTGTAGTTTTCCTTTTTTGTGATATCCTTGTCTGGTTTTGGTATCATGGTGATGTTGGCCTTGTAGAATGTGTAAGGAAGCATTCCATCCTCTTCAATATTTTGAAATACTTTGAGGAGGATAGGTATTAAATCTTTGAATGTTTGGTAGAATTCTCCAGAGAAGCCATTTGGTCCTGGACTTTTGGTTTTCGGGAGATTTTTTATTACTGTTTCAATCTCTTTGTTTGTGATTGGTCTATTCATATTCTCTATATCTTCTTGATTGTGTTTGGGGAGGTTGTATGATTCTAAGAATTTATCCATTCCTTCTAGGTTATCCAATTTGTTGGCATATAGCTTTTCATAGTATCCTCTTATAATCCTTTGTATTTCTGTGGTATCTGCTGTAATTTCTCCTCTTTAATTTCTGATTTTATTTATTTAAGTCTCCTCTCATTTTTCTTAGTGAATCTCGCTAAGGGTTTGTCAATTTTGTTTATCTTCTCAAAGAGCCAGCTGTTAGCTTCATTGATCTTTTCTACTGTTTTTTTGGTCTCTATTTCATTTATATCTGCTCTAATTTTTATTATTTCCCTCCTTCTGCTGACTTTGGGCTTTGTTTGTTCTTCTTTTTCTAATTCTTTTAGGTGAAGTTTAAGATTACTTATTTGAGATTTTTCTTGTTTGCTGAGGTAGGCCTATATTGCTATAAATTTCCCTCGTAGTACCACTTTTGCCACATCCCATATGAGTTGGTATGTTATGCCTTCATTTTCATTTGTCTCCAGGTATTTTTGGATTTCTTCATTCATCCAATAGTTGCTCGGGAGCTTGTTGTTTAGTCTCCACATATTTGTCACTTTCTCAGCTTTTTTATTGTAGTTGATTTCTAGTTTCATACCATTGTGATCAGAAAAGATGCTTGACATGATTTCAATCTTCTTAAATATATTGAGGTTTGCTTTGTTTCCCAACATATGGTCTATCTTTGGGAATGTTCCATGTGCACTTGAGAAGAATGTGTATTCTGTTATTTTTGGATAGACTTTTCTATACATATCTGTTAAGTCCATCTGGTCTAGGGTTTCATTTAAGTCCACTGTTTCCTTGTTGACTTTCTGTCTGGACGATCTATCCATTGACATTAAGTGGGGTGTTAAGATCCCATACCATTTTCACATTGCCATCAATTTCTCCCTTTATGTCTGTTACATAATTTCTTTATATACTTTGGTGCTCCTATGTTAGGTGCATATATATTAATAATTGTTATATCTTCTTGGTGGAATATCCATTTTATCACTATGCCCATCTTTGTCTCTTGTTGTCCTTTTTTCTTTTTTTTTTTTTTAAGATTTTATTTATTCATTTTTTGCCCCCCAAAGCCCCAGTAGATAGTTGCATGTCATAGGTTCACATCCTTCTAGTTGCTGTATGTGGGACTCGGCCTCGGGTTGGACGGAGAAGTGGTGCCTCAGGGCGCGCCCGGGATCCGAACCCGGGCCGCCAGCATCAGAGCGCGCGCACTTAACCGCCAAGCCATGGAGGCGGCCCTGTCCTTTTTTCTTGAAGTCTATTTTATCTGATATAAGTACAGCTATACCTGCTTTCTTTTGCTTGGCATTTTCTTGGAGTATCATCTTCCAACCTTCACTCTAGCCTATGCTTGTTTTTAGAGATGAGATGTGTTTCCTGGGTGCAGTATATTGTTGGATCTTGTTTTTGAATCCATCCAGCCACTCTGTGTCTTTTTTTGTGCGTATGTGTGAGGAAGATCAGCTCTGAGCTAACATCCATGCTGATCCTCCTCTTTTTGCTGAGGAAGACTGGCCCTGGGCTAACATCCATGCCCATCTTCCTCTACTGTATGTGGGATGCTGCCACAGCATGGCCTGACAAGCAGTGCATTGGTGCGTGCCTGGGATCCGAACCCAGGCCGCCAGTAGCAGAGCATGCACACCTAACTGCTATGCCATGGGGCTGGCCCCAATACTCTGTGTCTTTTTATTGGTAAATTCAATCCATTTACGTTTAGTGTGATTGTTGACATACGACGACTTAATATTGCCATTTTATCTTTTGTTTTCCAGTTTCTATATTTCCACTGTTTCTTTCCCTTGTATTTTTGTCTGCCATTTTAGTTGGGTGGTTTTCTGTGATGGTTTTCTCAGTTTTCTTTTTGTTTATTATTTGTGACTCTGCTCTGATTTTTAGTTTTGTGGTTACTGTGAGGTTTGTATACAAGACCCCATAGATGAAATAGTTGTTTTCCTGATAGCCTTTTATCTCCATTAGCCTATGCAGGTTCTGTCCCTTTCCTCTTCCTCTTCTATGTTTTTGTTGATACAAATTCTTCTTATTTGTGTTGTGAGTTTGTGACCAAATTGTATTAGTTACAGTTATTTTTGATGTTTTCTTTCCCTTTATCTTTTATAATTATGTGTTTACTAACCTATTCTGATATAGAGCTGCAATTTTCTGATTCTGTCTATTTAGCTCCTTGCTCAAGGTTTTGTGAGGCTTTGCCTTTTTAGTTTCACGTAGGAGGGCTGCTTTCAATGTTTCTTGTAAGACAGGCCTATTGACAATGATCTCTGTCAGGTGTTGTTTACCTGGGAAAGCTTTTATTTCTCGGTCATATCTGAGGGGTAATTTTACTGCATAGAGTATTACTGGCTGATAGTTTTTGTCTTTCAGTATTTTGAATATATCATTTCACTCTCTCCTAGCCTGTAGGGTTACTGCTGAGAAATCCACTGAAACCCTGATGGGGGTTCCTTTGTAAGTTATTTTCTTCTGTCTTGCTGCCCTTATAATTTTTTCTTTTTCATTTACTTTTGACAGTTTTAATATTATGTACCTTGGAGAGGGTCTTTTTTCATTGAGGTAATTAGGAAGTCTATTGGTTTCATGTACTTGCATGTCCAGTTCCTTCCCCAGGTTTCGGGATTCCTCAGCTATTATTTCTTTGAATAAGCTCTCTGCTGCTTTCTCCTTCTCTTATTCTTCCGAGATACCATGATACTTATGTTCCTTTTCCTAATTGAGTTAGATATTTCTTGAAGAATTTCTTCATTTTTTTTAAAGTCTTAGTTCCCTCTCTTCCTCCACCTGAATCATTTCTAGGTTTCTATCCTCAAGCTCACTAATTCTCTCCTCCATATAGTCTGATCGATTTTTAATGCTTTCTACATTATTTTTCATCTCCAGAATTTCTGTTTGGTTTTTTTTTTAGAGTTTCAATCTCCTTGGTGAAGTACTCCTTCTATTCATTAATTTTATTCCTGCACTCATTGAACTGTCTTTCTGAGTTTTCTTGTAGCTCCTTGAGTTTCTTTATGACAGCTATTTTGAATTCTCTGTCAGTCAGATTGCAATCTTCCATGACTTCAAGTTTGGTTTCTGGTGAGCTGTCCTTCTGTCCTGCCATATTACTGTAGTTCTTAATGGTGTTTGATGAATTCGTCCTCTGCTGGTGCATTTGTGGTAGTAACCAACTTATTTGGGTATGGCTTTGGTTACTTTGGTTCTGTGCTGCTTCTGGCTGTATTTGAGAGCCTACCTTTCCTCTCTCCATTGCCTCTGCCAGGAGCATCATCAGTGCCCTCCTTGTGCCACTTTTGCCTCTGGGGTTGCTGGTGCCTTTGCTTTAGCCTCATGTGTCACCACTGGGGTCACCAGGCTCCAAGCACTTCTACTGCTTCTGGGATCACCTGGGTCTCATGTTCCTCCCCTGGTCTGCATTGGCTCAGGTGCTGCTGCCCCATGCAACACCTATGCTGCTGTTCCTGGGTTGTCTGGGGGTGCTGGTTGGCTGCAGCCAGGGACGCTGGGTTCACAGATGTTGCTGGTGCTACCAGGGGCCTGGGAATCCAGGGAATTGGGCACAGTCCCTGCTTCTAATGGAGCTGGTGCTGCAGATGCTGCCACTGGGGGCTGGGTCACCAGTTTTTATGTGATTTCTGAAGCCTCTGGTTGCAGGTCCACCTGCCACTGCTATGGGGGAGCAGGGGCTAAGTAGAGAGAGGTTTTTGCTTTTGCTCACTGTGCAGCCTCTGGTCTCTAGTGCTAGCTGGTGTATTTTTAAAGCTCAGGTCAGAGTGCCCCATACCAGCTGCGAAAGTCCAAGCTTTATATACTATCCCCACTGTTGGAAGGACCTGGCCACCGCCACAGCAGAGGGAGGGGTGCACACACTGGATGTGCTGGTAGATGGGAAGGGAGCAATCTGATCCATCCTCTCTGCCCTGCCAGGATGCTCCCGGTTGCACAGGCTAAGTCTTCTGGGACACAGGGAGGGAGAACTCCGATCTACACTCTCCTCCCACATTGGGACCACTTGAGCAAGCCACACCTGTTTTCTTGCAGGTATGTGGGCCAGTGTGAGGATCATGCCCTGGATTGCTGCTGCCTGGGGATGGAGGAGGGGGTTGCTCCCCTACTTCCACTACCTCCTGGGGATCCAGTCAACCCACCTTCAGCTGTATAGATGCCTGGATCTCTTATGCACCCTTTTGTGCTGTGTAGGGAATCTTCTGTTGGTCAATGGATGTCCAACTGACTGTAACTTAGAGGGGAGAGACAAAGGAATAACTCACTCTGCCGTGATGCTTATGTCACCTAAATTGATCTTTTTGAAAGATGATTTGTCTTTATGGATCAGGAACATTAAATATGTTCATACCCTTCAAACCAGTATTTCCACTTTTAGGATATTTTAGGAATCAGACATCAGAATTGCAGGAAAAGTAACACAACAATTTTCATTGTCACTTACGATAGGAGAAAATTGGAACTTATTGAAAACACTTCTGTAATAGTGAGTGATTTAAATATATTATGGTATGGCCACATAATGGTATATTGTGTAGGCACCAAAAATGTATTTTATAAGAATATTTAATGATGTAAATGCCCACAACACGGTGCTAAGTGAATAAAACAAGAAACAGCTTGTGAAGAGCATGTTGTGATTACACCATTAACAGTTGTAAATCCCTTGTAACCCCTACAATCAGACATTAAAGCTTAGAAGAAAGGAGAATTAACCATTTAAGACAACTTCCCTTGTCTATATTTTCACACTCATTCTCTTGCTCCTGTCTCTCGCCCCAATTTAATTTCACCTCCAATCACAATATATCCAGACATTTGGCAAATAGGAGCTTCCAATGATCCAATCCACTCTATGAACTTCTTCTCTTAAATTCACACCACAGGGTTGAAATCATGCCAGGACACTCAGGAAATTCCAGTAAACACAGACACACAAGTCTGCTTTGATAGAGTCTCTGGCATTGTTGTAAACACTTCATTTTTTTCCAAACAGGGCAAACCTCTTGACTATCCGGAACATGACTCTCCATTGAGCTATCTCTGAGTTCCACCAAGAGTATTTCAAATTTCTCTATCCAGAGATCTTAACATGTCTACCCACTGGGTGTGGAAACTAACTCCTCTTCCAAAGAGGTTCTGGTCATTGTCTATTTGCGTTTTCTTGTTCTACTTTAGTCAATGCTGGCAATGTACATTTTTCTTGAAAATTGTCCATTTTATCTAGGTTTTCGAGTTTACTGGTATCAAGCTTTTTTTTTTTTAATCTGCTGTATATGTAGTTCTATACTCCATTTTAATTGTTAATATGTGTTTGTTCTTTCTCCATTTATTCTTTGATCAGTGGGGCATCTATTTTGTATTTTCAAAGAAACAGAAATTGGCTTTGTTGATGAACCCTCTACTAAACTGATTTTTGCTTTTGTCTTTATTATTTTCCTCCTTCTGTTTTCTTTAAGTTTAGTCTATCCCCTTGAGTTGAACTACTAGCTCATTATTTTCAATCTTTCTCATTTTGTAATACATACAGACCTATAAATTTCCATCTAAACACTGCTTTCACTGCAGTTTTGCTATGTCCTGGTTGCATTGTCATTCAGTTCTACTTGTAGCCTGTTCTGCTATAATGCATATTACTATGACTTAAATTAGCTCAAATCAACTAATAAATAGGGCAATAATGTCATTATTAAGTGACAAATCTCATGGTTCATACACATTTTTCTTCCAGCACATTCATGTATTGTACAACCAACTAATAGTAATCAGTCCAGGTCCTGATTGTATGGCAGCCAGAACTTTCCCAAGGCCCAGGCTGCGGCCAGAGCATTGCAGAAAAAAAAAATTTATTTCTATGCAGCCACTCATATTCACATTCCAGGTTTTAACATCTCAGTTTGAACATGTGGTCAAATGGAATGTAAGTCAACTGAAAGCAGGAAAACCAGTAAAGCATATTTCAACTCAGTCCCAGGAAGTACTCATGCTCAGCAGCAGGCTGCCAAATGAGGGAGTGGAAGTGGTCATTCACTCTGAGCCCGGTCAGGAAGGCTGCAGAGATGAGGCAAACCTGGATGACCTCTGATACCACTTTCAATTCTGAGGTTCATGATAACTAGAGATTGGTGGAGCAGGGGTTCCACTCCTTCCTACATTATCTTCCTCTTACACGGGGTCCTGATGAGGCATTCTGCCCCTACCTGTTCCCAGGGTGGTACCTATCAGACTTGGTGGCAGTTACAGATTCCTCTGTGTCTCTAATGGATGCTTATGGATCTCCTGGCTCGTCGGAGCTGATGGGAGTGGGGACCACAGAAGCACTGGGTTCTACTTCTGATGGACACAAAGGATGCGGTGTGCACACCAAAGTGCCACTAGTACTGAGTAAGTGGTATCTCATGGCCAGGCTCCAGTGACCTGCAGGGACCATCCCCCAACCAGCTACTCCAACTCACAGTCAAAGTAGCTTTGCAGGATCAGAAGCACTAACATTTTTATTAGATACAGTTGGTTCAAGGCCTCCACCAGGCAGAAGAAGTGGCTGCTATAGGGCCATGCAAGGCATGCCAGCCCTGCACCAGCTTGCTGTTTGTAGCAGTCGGAGTTCACTCAAGGAAAAGAGTCACTGCACATGTTATGGATAAGTGTTTTATTTTAGAAATTAGACCTTACAGAATTGTGGCAAGAACTGAGGAAGTAAAGATCTGGAAAAGGCATCTGAGGACCAGAGTAAAATCACTGTTCATTCATCCTGAACCACTGCTACAGGTAGACAAGTCAGAGCTTGCAGGAGAATCTGAGAAGCCAAGCAGGTCAAGTCACTTAAGTGGGACCATAACAGGGAAACTCATGGAGGGGTCTTTTGGAAGCTGTTGTTTTTGAGAAACCACAGCCAAGCATTCAGTTGTGGGCCAGGGGTTATTATCGGTCCCAGGGCCAGCTTTTGGTAAGATGAGCTTACTAAGGAAAACAAAGACAAACTAGGATCCACTGAGCACTCACTGTCTAGCCATCACTATATCTGACCATGAAGACCTTGAATCAAACAATAGGGATTGCTGCTTCACTTCTGAAGGCCAAATCCCAAAACATACAAAGAAGCAGACTCTGGGAAACAGTTCTCACCTTAAACAAAGTTGGGATTATTTTAGGAATAAAGGACTTATTTTAGGAATTGGACCTTACACAAGTGTGGGAAAAACTGTCAGTCATGTTGACACCACAATCCAGCCACCATTATGGCAAAACATCATTATTATGTATTTTTCATTATGATTTCCTCATTAATCCATGAATTGAAAAGTAGTTTTAAAAATTCCGAATGCGGGGCCGGCCCCATGTCTTAGTGGTTAAGTGTGTGCGCTCCGCTGCTGGTGGCCCGGGTTCGGATCCCGGGCACGCACCGACGCACTGCTTCTCCGGCCATGCTGAGGCCGCGTCCCACATACAGTAACTAGAAGGATGTGCAGCTATGACATACAACTATCTACTGGGGCTTTGGGGGGGGGAATAAATAAATAAAATCTTAAAAAAAAAATTCCGAATGCATGGAGGGACTCCTGTTTCTGGACATGATCAACTAACAGGTATTACAACTACCTCTCCACTATAAAAAACTATAAAACAGAACAAAATTTATGAAGCAACTCTTTCAAGTATCAGACAACAGACAGTGTGTATTAGTTTGCTAGGGCTGTCATAACAAAAAACCACAGACTGGGTGGCTTAAATAACAGAAATTTATTTTCTCATAGTTCTGGAGTCTGGAAGTCCAAGATCAAGGTGTCAGCAGGCTTGGTTTCTCCTGAGGCTTCTTTTCTTGGCTTGCAGATAGTCGCCTTCTCACTGCATCCTCATGTGGTCTTTTTTCTGTGTGTATTCATCCCTGGTATTTCTCTCATGAATTCAAATTTCCTCATCTTATAAGGAGATCAGCAGATTGGATTAGGGCCCATCCATATGACATTATTTTCACTTAATCACTTCTTTAAAGGCCCTATTTACAAATCCTGAGATATTAGGGTCTAGTCTTCAAAATACAAAATTGGGCAGGAGTAAACACAGTTCAGCCCCAAACACATTGTAAGGCAGTAATTCTTGAGAGAAGAGAAATATAGGAGATGAGCTTTCTGGCCAAGAGTACTTTCCAATCTAACTCAGGTAAGTGGAGTCCAAGCAAAGAGCAGCAATCCCTATGGTGGAAGAAACAAAGATCAGTGTTGTAGGGGCTGTTGAGGAAGCTGAGAAATTTGAGAGGCACAAATTTGAGAGAGGAAAAATCTCTAGAAATGGGACCCCAGAAATCTACGTAGAGGTCCCCTTGAGCCATTGGCCAATTACTGACATGCACAGACACAGAGTGAGACTCTTGAGACATGGCAGAAAACAGCTACTGGGAAGATGTGACATGAATGAAGATTCAGGAGCTTGTACTATGCTGGGACACATTGGAGTTGCAACCATCCTGAATGGAGATGCCTCTTTGTATACTCCAGGCTCCCAAAATAACTCCATCTTAGGAATAGGGTGATTCTATCCCTAGAGTAAGAGCTACTCTTGATTCATTATAATAGCCCAAACCAAGCTTTAACAGAATTAAGCTGATATGACAATAAGTTAGCTGCCTGGCAGAATAAACCTCAACACTCTTTAAAGAAAAACAACAATGCAGACTATCAACCATCTAGCATCTTTTAAGTTATGTTAATGCTCAGCATATAATCAAATTTTACTAGACATATAAAGAAGCAGGAGAAATTTACCCAAAACCAGAGAAAAAACAGTCAACAGAAACATACCCAGAGATGATGTGGATGTTGGAATTAATAGAAAGACTTTAAAACAGTCTAGTATAAATACATTCAAGGACTTTTAAAGGAAAACATGGAATAATTAGTGAACAGATGGGGAACCATGACAGAGAACGGAAACTATCAAAATAAATATGAAGAAACAATAATTTTTTTTCAAAAAATGGGGCTGGAACAACTGGACATCCACAAGCAAACAAAATAATAATAATAATCTAGACACAGGTCTTACACTTTTCACAAAAATTAACTCAAAATGGTCAGAGACCTAAATGTAAGGTGTAAAATTATATAAACGTTTAGATGATAATGTAAAGAAGAAATCTAGGTGCCACTGGGTTGGGCAATGGGTTTTTAGATACAACACCAAAAGTACAATCCATGGAAGAAATAATTGGTAAGTTGGACTTCATTAAAATTTAAAACTTCTTCTCTTCAAAAGACACCATTAAGAGAATGAAAAGACAAGTTATAGGGGGCTGGCTCGGTGGCACAAGTGGTTGGGTGCGTGCGCTCCGCTGCAGCGGCCTGGGGTTCGCTGGTTCTGATCCCAGGGGTGCACCGATATGCCACTTGTCGAGCCATGCTGTGGCGGCATCCCATGTAGAGTGGAGGAAGATGGGCATGGATGTTAGCCCAGGGCCAGTCTTCCTCAGCAAAAAAAAAGAGGAGGATTGGCAGATGTTAGCTCAGGGCCGATCTTCCTCACACACACACACACAAAAGACAAGTTACAGACTGGGAGAAAATAACTGCAAAACACATATATGATAAAGGATTTTTATCCAAAATAGACAAAGAACTCAACAATAAGAAAACAAAGAACCTGATTAAAAATTGGGGAAAATATCTGGATAGATACCTCACCAAAGATATAAAGATGGAAAATAAGCATATGAAGAGGTTCTCACCATCATATGTCATTAGGGAATTGCAAATCAAAACAACAATGAGATACCATTACACATCTATTAGATTACTAAAATTCAAAACACTGGCAATACCAAATACTAATGAAAATGTGGAGCAAGAGGAACTCTCATTCATTGCTGGTGGGAATGCAAAGTGGTAGAGCCACTATAGAAGATAGTTTGTCAGTTTCTTACCAAGCTAAATGTAGGCTTACAGTACAATCCAAAATTGTGCTTCTAGGTATTTACTGAAATGAATTGAAAACTTATGTTCACACAAAAACCCACACATAAACATTTATAGAAGCTTCACTCATAATCGCCAAAACTAGAAGCAATCAAGATGACCTTCAATAGGTGAATGGATAAACAAACTATGCTATATCCATACAATGGAATGTTATTCAGTGATAAAAAGAAATGAGCTCTCAACTATGATAAGACATGGAGGAAACTTAAACTATCGCTAAGTGGAAGAACCCAATCTAAAAAGAGTATATACTGTATGATCCCAACGATATAGCATTCTGGAAACGGCAAAACTATAGAGACGGTAAAAAGATCAGAGGTTGTCGGCAGTTCAGGGCAGAGGAAGGGATGGATGAATAGGTGGAGCATAGAGGATTTTTAGGGTGCTGAAACTATTCTAGATGATACTGTAATGGTGGCTATATGACATTATGGATTTGTCAAAACTCATAGAATGGTACAAAACAGTGAAGCCTAATGTAAACTATGAACATTAGTTAATAATAATGGATCAATATTGATTCATCAGTTATAACAAATGTACCACACTAAGGCAAGATGTCAATAACAGGTGACACTATGTGTGTTGGGGGGCATAGAGAAAGCGGTATATAGGAACTTTCTGTACTTTCTGTGCAGTTTTTCTATAAACTTTCTAAAACTGCTCTAAAAATAATAATTAATTTTAAAAGGGTTGAATAAAATTGCTAGAAATAAAAAGCATAATATCAAAAATGAATAACTTATTCTACTTGCTTATCAGCCAAATAATACAGCAGAGTAAAGAATCAATGAACTTCAAGATAGGTCAGTGGAAATTATCTGCTGAAACCCAAATTGAAAAAAACGATGGAAAAAGAGAACAGAAAATTCAAGGGATGTGGGGTAATATCAAATGGTCTAACGTGCATGTAATTGGATTCAGACTAGGAAAAAGAGAGAAAAAATGATAGAAAATATTTGAAGAAATGATCACAAAGTTTGTTCCAAAATTAATAAAAGGCCACAAACCACAGATTCAAGAAGGCCAGAGAACCCAAAGCATAACACACATGAGTAAAAACACGGTTAAGCACATTAGAGTCAAAAAGCTGAAAATCTAAGCTAAAGAGCTAGTTTTAACAGCAACCAAAGAAAAAAGAAACATTACTTACAGAGCAACAAAGATAAGAACGACAGCCAACAGCTTGTCAAAATTTTGCAAGCCTGAAGACAATAAAGCTTCATCTTTAAAGTTCTTCAACAGTCAGGGGAAACCCATCACAACCCAAATTCTGTATACAAAAAAAATACTTTCAAAAACTAAGGTAAAACAATTTTTCTGGGGGAAAAACAGCCGAGATTTACTGCCAACAGAATTTTACTACACAAAAAATTTACAGGAATCTTTTCATCATCATATCATAATGAAGATATTGTACCATCTATGTATGATACAAGATGGAAGTTTGGATCTACACAAGAAAGGAAGAGCCCTGGAAATAGAAAAGACATCTTATTTTTAATCTCTTCAGAAGAAAATAATTGACTGTCTAAAGCAAAAATAGTAACAATGTATTGTGAAGTTTATAGCTATGTAGAAGAACTATTACCCAATGCAAGACAGAAGACAAAGGATGGGAGAGAAATGGAGTATATTGTGTAAAAATCTTACTCTATACATGAAATGGTATGACATTATTTGAGAGAGACAGTGATGAGTTAAAGGTGTATATTGTAGACCTTAGAGAAACAACTAAGAGAAAAACTGTATAGCCATTAAACCAATGTTTGAGATAAAGCGGAATCATAAAAATGCTCAACCTAAAAGGCCACAGAAAAAGAGGGGAAAACGAACAGAGGATAGATGGGACAAATAGGATACATTAGCGAGATGGTAGATTTAAACCTAATCATATCAAAAACTGCATTGTAGGAAAATGGACCAAGCACTCTAATTAAAGGCAGAAATTGTCGGACTGGATTTTTAAAAAGCAAGGCCCAACAATATGTTATCTATAATAAACCCACTTTAAACGTAATTTGCTAAAAGCAAAAGGATGGGGAATAAAACATCATGAAAATATGGATCAAAAAGAAAGCTGGAGTTGCATTATTAATAACAGACATAGCCAACTTCAGAACAAGGAATATTAACAGCAATAAAGAGGAATATTACATAATGTTGAAGAGGTCAATTTATCAAGAAGACCTAACAGTCTTAAATGTGTATGCACCTAAAAACAGAGCTTCAAAATGCATAAAGCAAAAAACTGATATAATAGAAAGGAGAAATTTAAAAATTCACAATTCTTGCAGGGAACTTCAACATTCCTCTCACAGGAACTGATAGAACAGGGAGACAAAAATTCTGTAAAGATATAGAAGAATTGAACAACCTAATTAGCATTTTAGAACACTCCAGCCAACAAGAGCAGAATACACATATATTCTCCCATCACTCACTGATCAATGGCAGAGCAGGGACATCAACACAGGAGTCTGACTCTTGGCCCAAAGCTCTCCTATTTTCCCTTGAAGATTAGTAATGTACAGAGCTCAAGGTGGGAAACACCAGCTCAGAAGGCCTCTGACCCAAAATACCTTGGTTTAGTGGCTGGAAAATGGAGGGGAGTGAGAAGGAGCAGGATAGGGTAAGAACGATAGGGGAGGGACACAGATTTGGAATTTTCTCTAGTCCCCCAGTGATATCAGGTTCTGAGGAGAGCAATATTAGGTCCAGTTGCCCCATCCAAGATCTGGAAGGATTTGTCCTCAAGCAGTCTGAGGGCCCCTTTGTCAGCTACCCTAGCAGCCAGTTTGACCTTCTGGGAGTCAACGTTCTCAGGCCATCTCTTCAGTTCAGAAGATGTGTTGGAAACCACAACATCCATAGTGCCCAAGTCGCTAGACCTGCCCTCCTTCTAGGGTATTCTGAAGCTGTCCAATGAACAGGAAAGGTTTACTAGAGAGACAACATCTCAGCCAATCACAGTACTAAAACAGAGTCTGTTGCCATGGGAGCCTTAGAAGACTTCAGCCTTTGGGTCAAGAAAGCTCACGTTGGGCCTAGAAAGCATTGATCCCAGATGTCCTTGATGCTTCTCCCTACATAGTGGAAAGAGTTAGGGGCCAAAGCCTAGAAGCATCTGTGCACTCTTTCTGAATGTATAGGAATGCTGGAAACACACATCCTCCTCTCTTCTTCCCGCCTGTCCAGAGCAGTTGTGTGGGATGGTACAATGACTCACCATCAGGGCACAGCAGAATTTTGGGCCACATTTCCAGAGAGCCACATGCAAAAGGAAGCTGGATCTAAGGCTTGCTGGGTAGAAGAAGATAATAACAAGTAGTGCTATAGCTAGTGTTTTGTGTATTTTTCTCACATATATACTCATTTCCTCCTCTTGTCAGCCCTGTGGGGTGGACAGGAACAATGACTCTTTCTAAAAAGAAAATCCTGTAATGTAATCTTTCATTTTAAAAGCCTTCAAGGGGACCCCAAAACCTTTAGAATAAAATTTTAACTTTTTGCCATGACTTATAAGCCCCTTCATAATCTGGCACTACTCCATATGCACCCAATTCTGAAGCCAAGTTCCAGGAACTTGAAGTTCCTGGAACATCAAGAATGAACAAAGAGAGTGACGTCAGCGTCATGGAGGAGTGAGCTTTCCCATAAACTCTTCCCCTGATAAGATACAACAAAAGGAACAGTCACAGACCAACAACGGGCTCCTAGACAGCGAAAAGCGAGATCGGAAAGATCCACACTGCTGCATATCCGAGAGTGGAACATGCTGGGCCCCTGGAGGAAGTGGGGAAAGGTAAGGAGAACTCCTCTCCCTCCCCATCAGATCATATGTAAAGCTATAAAACTTATTTTTTTTTAAAAAAAAAAAAAGGAGAAAATCTTAATGACCTAGGTTTAGGAAAAGATTTCTTAGACATTTATACCAAAACATAATCCATAAAATCAAAAATTGGTAAACTAAACTTCACCAAAATTGAAAACTTCGCTCCGTGAAACACCCTGTTAAGAGAACGAAAAGACAGGTCACAGACTGGGAGAAAATATTTGCAAATCACATATCTGAAAAAAGGACTTGTATCCAGAACATACAAAATACTCTCTAAACTCAACTGTAAGAAAAAACATAATCCAATTCAAAAGTAGACAAAATTTTGAACAGACAGTTCAACAGAGGATATACAAATGGCTAATAAGTACATGAAAAGATGTTCAACATCAGAAGCTATTAATCAAATGCAAATTATAGCCATGAGAAGGTACCACTACACTATTAGACTAGTTAACCTCTTACATTGGCTAGAATAAAAAATACTGACAGGTCGGCATCATGGCAGAGTAAGTGGTTCCCTTAGTCTCTCCCCGCTAAGTTACAACTAAACAGACATTCATTTACCAACAGAGGATTCCCTACAAAGCACAGTAGGATGTTTGAGAGATCCACGCAGCCATACATCTGAAGGTGGGGTTACTGGATCACCTGGAAGCAGTGGAAAGAAGTGGGCAGATCCCTCCCCCTTCCTGGTTACAGTGTTCTAAGTTGCAGGTCCTCACACAGCAGCCAGCACAGGACTGTAAGAGGAGGCAGGTGGGGGCAGGCAGGCCTGAGCACAAATGCTTTCACTTTCAGAGTTGCAGCCCAGCCCTTGGGAGTGCCCACTGTGCTGTGGCAGCCCTGCAAGTGGGAATGCTCCACACCAAGGGGCACAGCTCAGCAACCACATGGGTGCCCCCACCAAGTGCAGCAGCCCACGCAAACCAACCATGAGGGCAGAGTGGGCCCATGCACACAAAAGAAAGCACCCCTCCCCTCCTGCCTAGCACACCAGCTCAACCAATCCCCGGCAAAGACAGAGTGCCTGCATGTGCGTGTGTGACTGGCCAAGCGGCTGCAGCCAGCAGACAAACACAGAGGAGCCCTACCAGCACAACTTCCAGCAGACATGGTGGGTTCAGAAAACATAGCTTCTCCCCACCCTTAGAAGTGGCAGATACTACTACAAATGCCTTGGCAACATGTCAGGTCATCAAACACCATGAAAAACTACAGTAACACTTCAAAGTAGAAGGAAAATGACAAGTTTCCAGAAACCAATCCTGAAGTCACAGAAATTTACAATCTAAATGACAGAGAATTCAAAATAGCTGTCATAAAGAAACTCAGTGAGTTACAAGAAAACTCAGAAAGACAGTTCAATGAACTCAGGAATAAAATTAATGAGCAGATGGAATATTTCCCCAAAGAGATTGAAACTCTAAAAAAAAAACCAAACAGAAATTTTGGAGATGAAGAACACAATGAATGAGATAAAAACATTCTATAATCTTTGAAAAACAGGGCTGACATTGTGGAGGACAGAATTAGTGATTTAGAGGACAGAAATATAGAAATGCTTCAGGTGGAGGAGGAGAGAGAACTAAGACTTTTAAAAAAATGAACAAATTCTTCAAGAAATATCTAACTCAATTAGGAAATGCAACATAAGGATTATAGGTATTCCAGAGGGAAAAGGGATGGAGAATGGAGCAGAGAGCTTGTTCAAAGAAATAATAGCTGAGAAATTCCCAAACCTGGGGAAGGAACTGGATTTACAAGTACATGAAACCAATAGAACTCCTAATTACCTCAATGCAAAAAGACCTTCTGCAAGGCATATAATAGTAAAACTGGCAAAAGTCAATGACAAAGAAAAAATATTAAGTGCAGCAAGGCAGAGAAGAATAATCTACAAAGGAACCCCATCAGGCTTTCAGCAGATTTCTCAGCAGAAACCTTACAGGCTAGGAGAGATTGGAATGATTGATATATTCAAAATACTGAAAGACAAATACTTTCACCCAAGAATACTCTATCCAGCCCAAAACTATCCTTCAGATACAAGGGAGAAATAAAAACTTCCCCAGATAAACAAAAGCTGAGGGAGTTCATCACCACTACACACCCCTTACAAGAAATGATCAAGGATGCCCTCATACCTAAAACAAAAAGTCAAAGGTTTACAAAGCATTGAATGAGGAGATAAATAGACAGACAAAATCAGAAAATTGTAGCTCTCTATCAGAACAGGTTAGCAAACACTTATTTATAACACAAAAGATAAAAGGAAGGAAAGCATCAAAAATAACTATGAAATCTTCAATTTAGTCACAAACTCACAAAACAAAGCAGAATAATTTGTGACAACAATAACATAGAAGGGGAGGAGGAAAGGGATAGAACTTGCTTAGGCCAATGGAGATAAGAGGCTATCAGAAAGTGGACCATCTCATCTATGAGATCTTTTATACAAACCTCATGGTAACAACTAACAAAAAATTAGAACAGAGACACAAATCATAAATAAAGAGAAAACTGAAAAAAACAACACAGAAAACCACCAAACTGAAATGGCAGTCAGAAATACAAGCAAAGAGAATCAATGGAAATATAGAATAACTGGAAAACAAGAGATAAAATGGCAGTATTAAGCCCTCACATATCAATAATCACTCTAAATGTAAATGAATTGAATTCTTCAATCAAAAGACACAGAGTGGCTGGATCGGTTAACAAACAAGACCCAAGAATATGCCACCTCCAGGAAAGACATCTCAGCTCTAAAGACAAACATAGGCTCAGAGTGAAGGGATAGCAGATGACACTCCAAGCAAATGGCAAGCAAAAGAAAGCAGGTATTGCCATACTTACATCAGACAAAGCAGACTCAAGATAAAAAAGGCAGTGAGAGACAAAGAGAGGCAGTATATAACGATAAAAGGGACATTCCACCAAGAGGACATAACACTTAAAATATACGTGCACCTAAAACAGGAGCACCAAAGCACATAAAGCAACTATTAACAGACCTAACGGGAGAAATTAACAGCAACACAATAATAGTAGGGAACCTCAACACCCCCACTTACATCAATGGATAGGTCATACACACAGAAAGTCAACAAGAAAACAGTGGACTTAAATGAAAAACTAGACCAGATGGACTTAATAGATATATATAGAACATTCCATCCAAAAATAGCAGAATACACATTCTTCTCAAGTGCACATGGAACATTCCCAAAGATAGACCATATGCTGGGAAACAAGGCAAATCTCAATAAATTTAAGAAGATTGAAATCATGTCAAGCATCTTTTCCAATCACAATGCTATGGAACTAGAAATCAAATACAAGAAAAAAGCTGGGAAAATCACAAATATGTGGAGACCACACAACATGCTACTGAACAACCACTGGATCAATGAAGAAATCAAAGGAGAAATCAAAAATACCTGGATACAAATGGAAATGAAAATACATCATACAAACTCTTATGGGATGCAGCAAAAGTGGTTCCAAGAGGGAAATTCATAGTAATACAGGCCCAGTTCAACAACCAAGAAAAATCTCAAATAAGTTATCTTAAACTACACCTAACAGAACTAGAAAAAGAACAAACAAAGCCCAAAGTCAGCAGAAGGATGAAAATAATAAAAATTAGAGCAGATATAAATGAAATAGAGACCAAAAAAACAGTAGAAAAGATCAATGAAACTAGAGTTGGTTCTTTGAGAAGATAAACAAAATTGACAAACCCGTAGCCAGACTCACTAAGAAAAAAAGAGAGAAGGCTCAAATAAATAAAATTAGAAATGAAAGAGGATAAATTACAGTGGATACCAGAGAAAGACAAAGGATTATAAGAGAATACTATGAAAAACTATATGCCAACAAATTGGATAACTTAGAAGAAATGGATAAATTCTTAGACTCATACAACCTCCCCAAAGTGAATCAAGAAGATATAGAAAATCTAAATAGACCAATCACAAGGAAAAAGGTTGAAACAGTAATCAAAAACCTCCCATAAACAAAAGTCCAGAAGACCAGATGGCTTCTCTAGAGAATTCTACCAAACATTCAACAGAGTTAATACCTATCCTTCTCAAACTATTCCAAAAAATTAAAGAAGACGGAGAGCTTCCTAACTCATAGAAATGAGGCCAACATCACTCTTATACCAAAACCAGGCAAGGACAACACAAAGAAGGAAAACTACATGCCAATATTGCTGATAAACACAGGTGCAAAACTCCTCAACAAAATTAAGGCAAACCAAATGTAGCAATACATTAAAAGAATCATACACCATGATCAAGTGGGATTTATACCAAGGATGCAGGGATGGTTCAACATCCACAAATAAATCAATGTGATACACTACATTAACAAAATGAGGAATAAAAATCACATGATCATCTCAATAGATGCAGAGAAAGCATTTGACAAGATCCAACATCAATTTATGATGAAAACCCTCAATAAAATGGATATAGAAGGAAAGTACCTCAATATAATAAAGGCCATAGCCAACATCCAACATCATACTTAATACTTAACAGCCCACAGCCAACATCATACTTAATGGTGAAAAAATGAAAGCCATCCATCTGAGAATGAGGACAAGACAAGGGTGTCCACTCTCACCACTCCTAGTCAACACAGTCCTGGAGGTTTTCGGCAGAGCCACTAGGCAAGAAAAAGAAAGAAAAGGTATCCAAATTGGAAGGGAACTGAAATTCTCACTATTTGAGGATGACATGATTCGATATACAGAAAACTCTAAAGAATCCATCAGAAAACTATCAGAAATAATCAACAACTACAGCAAAGTTGTAGCGTACAAAATCAACTTACAAATATCAGTGGCATTTCTATACACTAATAATGAACTAGCAGAAAGAGAAGTCAAGAATACAATCCCATTTACAATCACAACAAAAAGAATAAAATACCTAGAAATTAATTTAACCAAGGAGGTGGCAGCCCTATACATTGAAAACTATAAAACATTATTGAAAGAAATCAAAGAAGACATAAAGAAAGGGAAAAATATTCCATGCTCATGGATTAGAAGAATAAACATAGTTAAAATGTCCATATTACCTAAAGCAATCTATAGATTCAATGCAATCCCAATCAGAATCCCAATGACATTCTTCACGGAAATAGAAGAAAGAATCCTAAAATTTATATGGAACAACAAAAGACCCAAATAGCCAAAGAAATCCTGAGAAAAAAGAACAAAGCTGGAAGTATCACACTCCCTGACTTCAAAATACACTACAAAGCTGTAGTAATCAAAACAGCATGGTACTGGCAGAAAAACAGACACACAGATCAATGGAACAGAATTAAAAGCCCAGAAATAAAACAACACATCTATGGACAGTTCATCTTTGACAAAGGAGCCAAGAACATATAATGGAGACAGGAAAGTCTCTTCAATAAATGGTGTTGTGAAAACTGGACAGCCACGTGGAAAAGAATGAAAGTAGACCATTACCTTACACCATACACAAAAATTAACTGAAAATGGATTAAAGACCTGAAGGCAAGACCTGAAACCATAAAACTCCTAGAAGAAAATGTAGGCAGTACACTCTTTGACATCGGTCTTAGCAGCATCTTTTCGAATACCATGTCTACTCAGGCAAGGGCAACAAAATAAAAAATAGGACTTCATCAGACTAAAAAGATTCTGCAAGGCAAAAGAAACCATCAACAAAATGAAAAGACAACCCATCAACTGGGAGAAAATGTTTGCAAATCATATATCTGACAAGGGGATAATTTCCAAAATATATAAATAACCCATAGAATTCAACAACAAAAAAACAAACAATCCAATCAAAAAATGGGCAGAGGATCTGAACAGACATTTTTCCAAAGAAGATATACAGATGGCCAACAGGCACATGAAAAGATGTTCAACATCACTAATTATTAGGGAAATGCAAATCAAAACTACAATGAGATATCACCTTACACCCATAAGAATGGCTATAATTAATAAGACAAGAAATAACAAATGTTGGGGGCTGGACTGGTGGCACAAGCAGGTAAGTGCGTGCGCTCTGCTGCGGCGACCCGGGGTTCGCCAGTTTGGATCCCGGGCACACACCAACACACTGCTTGGCAGGCCATGCTGTGACAGCGTCCCATATAAAGTGGAGGAAGATGGGCATGGATGTTAGCCTAGGGCCAGTCTTCCTCAGCAAAAAAAGAGGAAGATTGGTGGATGTTAGCACAGGGCTGATCTTCCTCACACACAAAAAAAGAAATAACAAATGTTGGAGAGGATATGGAAAAAAGAGAACCCTGATACACTGCTGGTGGGAATGCAAACTGGTGCAGCCACCATGGAAAACAGTATGGAGATTTCTCAAAACATTAAAAATAGAAATACCGTATGATCCAGCTATCCCACTACTTGGTATTTACCCAAAGAACATGAAATCAACAATTCAAAGAGATTTATGCATCCCTATGTTCATTGCAGCATTAGTCACAATGACTAAGATATGGAAGCAACCCAAGTGTCCATCAACTGATGAATGGATAAAGAAGATGTGGTGTATATACACAATGGAATACTACTCAGCCATAAAAAAAGACAAATTCATCCCATTTGCAACAATATGGATGGACCTTGAGGTATTATGTTAAGTGAAATAAGCCAGACAGAGAAACACAAACACTACATGATATTACTCATATGTGGAAGATAAACAAACACAAAGATAAAGTGAACAGATTAGTGGTTACCAGAGGGGAAGAGGGTTAGCGGGAGGGCAAAAGGAGTAGAGGGGCACATATATATGGTGACGTATAAAAATTAGATTACTGGTGGTGAGCATGTTGCAGTCTATACAGAAACTGATAAACAATAATTTACACCTGAAATTACACAATGTTACACAATGACCTCAATAAAATAACTGAAAATTTAAAAAATACTGACAACACCCAATACTGAAAAATATGCAGAGCAACTGGATCTCATACATTACTAATGGGAATGTAAAATTGTACAGCCTCTCTGGAAAACAGTATATGCCTTTATTTAAAATAGCTTTATTGAGATATAATTCACATACCATAAAATTCACCCACTTAAAGTGTGCAATTCAATGGTTTTTATTATATTCTCAGAGTTGTGTTACCATCACCACAATCTAATTTTAGAACATTTTCATCACTCCAAAAAAGAAACTTCATACGCATTGGCAATCACTCCTCATTCTCCCTATCTTATCCCCATGTCTACTCAACTACTGCTAGTCTACTTTCTGCCTCTATAGATTTGCCTATTCCGGACATTTCATATAAATGGAATAGAAAAACACAATATGTGGACTTTTCTGACTGGCTTCTTTCACTGATTTCAAGAATCATCCTTTTGTAGTATGTGTCAGTATTTCATTCCTTTTTATTGCAAAATAATATTCCATTGTATGTATATACCATATTTTATTTATCCATTCAGTTGATGGACATTTGAATTGATTCCACTTTTTGGCTATTATGAATAATGATGCTAGGGATATTCATATGCAAGTTTTTTTGTGTAAACATATATGCATTCATGTCTCTTAGATATGTATCTAGGAGTGGAATT
The DNA here is from genome assembly GCF_020826845.1 of Diceros bicornis minor. Taxonomy (NCBI): domain Eukaryota; kingdom Metazoa; phylum Chordata; class Mammalia; order Perissodactyla; family Rhinocerotidae; genus Diceros; species Diceros bicornis. The sequence goes on from NC_080752.1 coordinate 6,029,229, forward strand.
GATGCATCATATGATAACTCTATTTTTAACATTTTGAGGAACTGTCAGACTGTTTTCCAAAGGAGCAGAACCATTTTACATTCCTACCAGCAGTGTATGAGGGTTCCAATTTCTCCAAATCCTCGCCAATACTTGTTATTGTATATATTTTTAACTACAGCCACCATAGTAGGTATGAAGTGGTATCTCACTGTGGTTTTGATTAGCATATTACTTTAGGCATGCACATATTATATGACCCAGCAATGACATTCCTGGGAATTTATTCTAGAGAAAAAGAAAAAAAACCTTTTTTTCAAAAATCTTTACACAAATATTCACAGCAGATTTATTTGTAATAGCCAAGAACTGGTAACAATCTAAAAATGCTTCAACAGGTGAATGGATAAACAAACTTTCGTACCTCCGTACAGTAGAATACTACTCAGCAATATAACAGAACGAACTACTAATATATGAGAACAACTTGGATGGATCTCAAAGGCATTAAGCTATTTTAAAATAAATTAGTCTCAAAAAGTTATATACTGCATGATTCCTTTTATGTAACATTCTCAAAGTGATGAAATTAAAGTGATGGAGAACAAATCGGTGGCAATCAGTTCCAGGTTAGAGTTGTGGGATTATAAATAATGTTTCTTTCTGGTGATGGAACAATTTTGTGTCCTTATTGTGGTTACATGAACCCATACATGTAATAAAATTTCCTAAAACCATATACAAAAAAATATATATAAGTACATGTGATAAATGGTGAAAGCCTAATAAGGTCTGTAGTTTAGTTAAGAGTGTTGTACCAATGTCAATTTACTTGATATAAGAATGTACTATAGTTATGTAATATGTTATCATTGGGGAGAGCTGCATAAAGGGTTACAGGAGAGCTCAATTTACTATCCTTGCAACTTCCTGTGAGTCTTAAACTGTTTCAAAATAAAATGTTGGGTTTTTTTAAATAGCTACTGTGCCCTGGTAGAGACTGAAAACCCAACTACGGGTCACCACATGACTAGGGCAAACACTCTCACCAAGGCTGAGTTGGCTATTGCCACTGCTGTGTGCCAAACCTCAGCAGCAGAGCTAGATGCTGAGCCGTTGATGTAGTACCACTCCCTGGGGAGAGCAGCCAGTTATCTGGTGACAAATATATTATATCAGACCCTTTCCATCATGTAGGGGCTGCAGTATGTCCTCCCAATGATAGGCACATATTTAGGCTTGCCTTTTCTGCCTGCACTATTTCTGACAACCCATCATTAAATGGTCTTATACAGTGTCTTATCCATTGCCATAATATCCCATGCAGCGTCATCTCCAACTGGGAGACACACCTTATCTCAAAAAAAGCATGATGGCCACCTCACACACACACAGAATTCAGTGGCCTCCCATTGTGCCTTGATACCCAGAAACATCTGGGCTGATAGAATGGTGGAGTTATCAAGTCATCTGGGAGACAACATTTTGCAAGGTTGTAGTGCTGTCCTATAGAATGCGGTTTATGACTTATACAAGCAGTCACTTTATGGTACCATCTTCTTCCGAAAGAGAAGGCAGAGATCCAGGAACCAAGAGGTGCAATGGGAGTGGTCCCTCTCATTAATATATGAAATAGCCCTCCAGAGAAATTTTTTGGCTTCCTATCCCTGCAAATCTGGGCTTGTGCTCAAAGGAGGAATTTGTTCATTAGGGAAGAGATCTATAGCTCTGATGAATTAGAAACTGAGATTGCCTGCTGGCCACTGTTGCTAAACCAACAGGTAGAGGATGGGTCACTGTACTGGCTGGAGTAATTGATCCCTATTACCAGGGGAAATTTGGTTTGCAAGGGGGGACAAGTGGGATTATGGGTCTTGTACTCCCTTGACCAGTAGAAATTATTACTGGAAATTATAGTGAACCAGTCAAGAAACTTGCAATGAGTAATAAATAAGTCCTAGAGATCTAATGCACAGTGTAGTGAATATAGACAAAAATATTGTATTATAATAATCAAACTTGCCAAGAGGCTAGATCTTAATTATTCCAAACACAAAAAAGAAATGATAATTATGTGATGTGATAGAGGTGCTAACTACCATAGTCATATTACAATATATAAATGTATCAAATCAACATGTTGTACATTTTAATTTATAAAACATTATATATCAAATATATTTCAATTAAAAAGAAATAAAAATACTTCTCTTTGAAAAAAGAAAAGGGCTTCATGTACTCAGATCCTACAGGAATGCCGGCTTGAGATACTGCATTAAGTGAAGCACCACATCCAGATGAGGTGTTGGCCAAGAACATGGAATGGATGTTGGGAGAAGAAAGTCATTATTATCAACTTAGGTGTTATGTTGAGCTGCAGAAGTACAGACTAAAGCAGCTATATGTTTTATGATAATTATTTATCCCTGATCCATGTTTTTCCCCTGTTTTCTTATGTGAAGAACATTGGTGGTGGTTAACATTTTAGGTTTTATGTTGAAATATGACCAAATTGGAATTATTTCAACATAGTATGGTAGCTGAAGGGAATGTATTTTGTGTTGGTGAGAGGAATATTTCTTCCATACAATGTACAGAAGTAGATATGTAAGGACAAAAGAAGAGAACTATGCTGTGTAGCCACTGTTTGATCCATTCTCATCCTTCCCCTTTCTGCTTTGCACTCTGGGAAGCTACCCATACAGACTACAGCAATGGACTCTCTTGCCCTTTTGCTTCCATTTGAGTTTGGCCTATGAGAAGCAATTATAGAAGACTTAGAGGGCATAAGGAGAGTGAGGTAGGAGGATTATCCCTCAGGCTGCCTCCCCTGCAGGTTTCTGGGTCCCTCTACTGAGGGCCATAGTTCCTGTCAGGTAACTCTCTCCATACAGCTCTCTCTCTCCCTCCCTCTCTCCCTCACTCTCTCTCCCCCCACCCCGTGTGTGTGTGTGTGTGTTCCAGTAACTCATCCCTTTCTCTTACTCCTTCAGACCTAGGAGTGGTAATGGACCCTGCAGTTACGGCCCCTGAGGTCCTGCACCATTCTTTGGTGCTTTTTCTAAACTCAGTCCACACTTTTATAAGTAGTCTCTTTATTAAATACAACTCATATTACCCAAATTAAGTGTTCTGTTTTCTACCAGGATCCTGATAATTACAAATTAAATTTGAGATCTCTATTATACATCCTGGTGGAAATGTTGAATAGTCAATTAGATATATATATATCTGTATTTGTATCTATATCTATAGATAGGTAGATATATCTCCAGGAGAGATATGTAGGCTGAAGATAAGAGTCTATAGTCAAAAGTGTACAGATGGTTTTTAAAGCCATGGGACTGGATAAGGTCAACAGGGGAATAAATGTACAAGAGAAGAAAAGAGGGACAAGGACTGACACTGGGCATTTAAAACATAAGAGGTCAAGAAGAGAAACCAGAAAAAAGAGACTGAGAAGGACTGGCCATTGAGTTTGGAGTGTGGAGTCTTTGAAGCAAGTGAGATGAGTGCTTCAAGTAGGAGAGAGCGATCAAACATGTCAAATGCTGCTGATGGTCAATACAAAGACTGAGAAGTGGCCATTGCAGGGAACAACATGAAGGTCATTAGTTACCTTCACGTGAGGTAGTGGTGAAGGAAGTGTTAGTACTGTAATGAGGGTGAAATCTGACTGGTGTGTTTCAGAGACAATTGTAGGACAGATATTGGAGACAGAAATACGGACAACTCTTTCTAGGAAATATTCTCCAGAGGAGAGCAAAGAAATGGGTGGTAGCTGGCAGGGAAAATGAGGACAAAAAAAAGATGATTGTTCTTTGAGATAATATAATAAAACATTAGTACTTTCTTTCCTTTGTCTTTCTGCCAATTCAAGATAACTGTGTGGCTCTCTTTTTCACTCTCTTCAACAAAATAAAGTGCGAGTTTACTACCAAGGAGGCCAAAAGCCAAGTTCAGGTTTTTCTCAAGAAAATCACAGACGGTATCAGACAGGAGACTCACTGTAGATGGCAAATGAGGTCACAGAGACAAGAGAGTGTGATGTCAGTCTCACCTGTAACCCTAGAGCAACACCTGTGTCAAAGAAGTTTAGGTTTCTCCTCTTGATTTTTCTAAAAGCTTTATTCACTACTGAACTTAATAAAAAATTTTAATTAAAAAAGGCTGGAGTTTATACTACAAATCCACTGACACACGTGGTGTGCTATTGTCCTTGCAGTGTTGGCTAAACCATTGTTCTCAAATGTAAAAGTGCATAGGAATTACCTGTGGGAACTTTTCAAATGAAAATTCTGATTCCATAGGTGTGGGGGTACCAAAATTCTGCATTTCTTAACAACTCCCAGATGACGCTGGTGATGCTAATTCACAGACCCCTCCTTGAGTAGCAAGAGTCTAAAATCACAAGGGAGAAGCTTTGCATGAAACAATGCCCTCTGCATAATAATATTCATGCCCTTGGGTAATCCCTTCCCCTTAAATTTGGGCTGGACCTAGATGTTTGCTTCTTGTGAATATCCCAAAAGAGATGAGAAGTCACTTTCAAGGTCAGGTTACAGAAGATCCTGGCTTCTGCATCGCTCACATCTCTCTTGCTCTCTTGCTTGCTCGCTCTGACGAAGCCAATTGCCATGTGGCAAGCTGCTCTAGGGAGAGCACATGGAATGAACTGATGGATGCTCTGTGCAATACTCAGGAAGGAAATGAGACCCTCAATCCAACAGCCTGCCAGGAACTAAATCCTGGCAACAATCAAGTGTGCTTGGAAGCAGATCCTTCCCTATTTGAGCCTTAGGATATCTTCAGCTCCAGCTAGTACCTTCATTGCTGTCTTCTGAAAGCCCCTAAGCCAGAGGCCCCAGCTAACCTTCACTCAGATCCTTGACTCACAGAAACTGCAAAAAAAAAAAAATATGTTTGCTGTTTTAAGCCACAAAATTTTGGGATAATCTGTTACACACAATAGACAACTAATACAGAGGAAATGCAAAGAGTCACAAGGAAACTTTTGAGGATGATGTTATAATGATCTTGATTATGGTGACGGTTTCACAGGTATATACATATTTCAGAACTCACCAAATTGTATACTTTAAATATCTACAGTTTATTGTATGTCAATGTACTTCAATAAAGTTGAAAATGCATCATGAAAGTGTCTGAGTGGGAGGAGATTTTCACCATTATTAGGAGATTTTATTCCCCCCTACAAATATCACTTCACTGAAACAGAGCTCCTTTCTTCAGTGACATGAGGGCTCAAGTGTCCTAAATTCATACTCTCCTAACAGTACTGGGAGAAAACTGACCTGTGTTACTTCCCCAAACTCTGTTTTATATGATCTCTATTCATTTTTCTTAAATTATTCTGTTTTAAGACCTTGCCAAATCCTTCACTGAGCTATATTTGGGTCACTGATCTGCAGTCTGGAAGTCATCTTGTGCCCATTCAATTTGACCTTATTTCATTAGTCCAGAGCTCAAGCACTCAGTCTCATGTTCATTTTGTAATAGAAAAGATAAATATTGATGCCAGTTCTCTGCCTGGTCTTGTAAACTGATGATACAGAGATGAATCAAATATGAGACTTGCCTTCATGGAGTCCTCTGTCTGTTGTCTTCATGCTTGAGGGACACCCACTGCTATAGCCTCCCAGGCGTTCTCATACATAATCTCACTGAGTCTAACCCATTCATAGATCACGTGTGCCCAGTGGATGTTGGAAAGAATTTGGGTGGAGAAGTCATGTAAGGTGCGTCCCAGGTTTAGTTGCTGGTGCCCATGCTCCTGTGACTTTATTCTGGTGCTTTGCCCCAGCCTGTTACTTTGAGGAAAGCCTTCTTCACATCTTTGTTCCTAAGGCTGTAGATGATGGGGTTGAGGAAGGCAGAGATGACATTATAGAATAGAGCCAGCTTCCTGTCCTCTTCTGGGGAGGCCTCAGAGCCAGGTCTCATGTACATAACCATACATGGAATAGAGAACATAGTGACCACAGTGATGTGAGAGGCACAGGTGGAAAAGGCCTTGAGTCGCCCTTGGGCTGACTGGATCCTCAAGATGGCAACAAAGATATTGATGTAGACAATGATGATGAGGGAGAGTGGGACCAACAGGAGGATGAAGCTCAAGATGAAGTCTACCTGGTCATTGAGAGATGTGTCTGCACAGGCCAACTTCAAGACTGCAAGTACTTCACAGAGGAAGTGATTTATCTCATTGGGGCCATAATAGGGAAGAATCGTAGCAGAGACAGTGTATATAAGGGCACAAGTGATACCCCAGAATCCACAGAAGGCCACCATTGACCCACACAACAAAGGGCTCATGATGACTTTATACCTCAGGGGGTGGCAAATGGCCACATACCTGTCATAAGCCATGACTGCAAAAAGCCAAGACTCAGTGATTCCTAGCATCAGGAAGATGTAATCTGGGCCACACATCCAATGTAGGAGATAGTCTTCTTCTCACAAACCAGATGCACCAGCATCTGGGGTACTGTAGTGACATAGCCCACATCCAGAATGGATAGGACAACGAGGAAAAAATACATGGGTGTGTGGAGGTGGGAGTCCATGTGTATCAAAATGATAATGAGCCCATTGCCCAGAAGGGTGATGAGGTAGAGGAAGAGGAAGACATTGAATAGAATAACATTTATCTCTGCATTATGAGAGAATCCTAGAAGAATGAACTCAGTAAGAGAGCTGTGATTTCCCCAGAGAAAGCCCTGCATCCTTCTCCTGGTGTAGAGAAAGAACAGAGCCATCATTCATAAGCTGAAATCTCCATATTCAAATCCTGCTGCCACTCATATATTAGGAGTTCCAGATACCAGTAGCAAAGTGCATATTAGGACCCCACAAAGCTAGGGACCAAATTTTTGAAAAGAATTTGTATTTGATATAAAACAGTGTGTTAATATTGTACTATTTAATCCCAGTTTATCCTGAGATTCCAAATAATAAATTCCACATTTCAAAATGTAGAACCTGCAAAAGGAAGGTCTGAAACTCTGTCTTGCACTTCATGAACATGCATAGTTCGTGCAGCTTATAAAAGATCTCAAAGCTGTCAAGGAAGAATTGGATATTTGAGGATATAGCATTTGCTGTGAGTTTCATACAAAACTGGGATGTCTACCCCTCCTTTGAAGCTTGTCCCAAAATGGGCTTCAGTGGAAGCATTTGAATAGCTTGATGGCTACTCTGGAACTTTAGAGACAAAGTTATTAGATATCCGACTCAAGCCTGTAGTAACAAAAAACAACTATTATTTGGAAATAAATCATGCTCTATGAAGAGTCAAAATCATGTGTTTCCATGCTCCAGAGGTGGGTGACACATGAGAGAGAGAGAGAGAGAGGGAATAAAAGAAGAGAGAAGGAAAAAAAAGGAAACAAGGAAGGAAGGAGACAGGGTGGCAGGGAGGTAGGGAAGGAAGGAAACTACCAAGCTAGGATACTACACTTAATGAATATATCCTTCAGAAAAGAAAGCTTTTTACTCTCAAACAAAAACAGATAATTGATTACCAAAAGGCACAGAGCGAAAGAAATATTAAAGATCTTCTTCAGGCTGAAGGAAAACGATCCCAGATAGAAACATGGAACTGAAAGAAAGAATGAACACCAGAAGTAGTAACTGTTGATTATTTAAAGTGACAAAAATGACAACATCATGAAGGGCTTTAAATATATACATAGAAGTAGAATTTGTGATAAAAATATCCTAAAGAATAGGAGAAGAAGGTGGAATTAAGTTGTTAAAAAATTTTTGCATTGTTTGGGAAATGGTGAAGTACTAATTTAAGTGAGATGTTAATAAGTCAAAGATGTATATTTTAGTCTCTAGATCAGGTATTAGCACACTTTGTCTATGAGGTGCCAGAAAATAAATATTTTAGGTTTTGCAAGCAATATACAGTCACTGTAGCGTATTTTTATTTGTTTTTTTAAACTTTTTTAAAACATAAGGCTTATCAAAACTTGCTCTAGAATAACAATCAAAAGAATAATACAGAGAGAGTGACGTCAGCATCATGGCGGAGTGAGCTTTCCCGTGAATTCTTCCCCCACAAAATACAACAAAAGTAACAGCCACAGACCAACAACGGAATCCCAGACAGTCAAAAGCTGGAGCGGAGGGATCCACACTGCCGCACATCTGAGAGCGGAACGTGCTGGGCCCCCGGAGGAAGTGGGGAGAGGTAAGGAGAACTCCGCTCCCTCCCCATCAGATCAGCGATCCGGTCCGCGCGGCTCCCAGAGAGGGGGGAGGGGCGGCCCTCGGCGGGGAAACTGTAGCTCTTCGGGCTCTCTCAGCCAGTGGGAAACTCCCGCACAGAGGGCTCAGAGAAGCCACAGGGCTACCATCAACATCTGAGCAACCCAGAGAGCGGATAAAGAGGGGCAAACGAGAAGCCTCCCACGTCAGGGACCCAGAGGGCAAAAGAGAGAGCTCCCCCCTCCCCGCAACCCGGAGTCTGCAGCTCGACCAGATCTAGCGGTCCGAGGCAGACCTGAATAAACTGGACTGGACCCGTGGATCGCAGTGGGGAAAAGAAACAAAACAAAACAAAACAAAACTGCGGATCGCAGCAGAAAAACTGGGGCAGAGCGCAGGGGGCTTAGACTACACAGCCCTTTACCACCACACAGTGGCGGCAGGTGGAAATTGCAACCAGAGACTTCCAGGATGAAGAAAATCAAAACCAACACAGGAACCACAATGCAAAAATATATGAAATCACCAGACCAGAAACAAAATGACAAGCACCCAGAAATCAACCCCGAAGACACAGAAATCCATAAACTAAATGACAGAGATTTCAAAATAGCTATCATAAAAACACTCAACGAAATACGAGACAACACAGACAAACAATTAAATGAGATTAGGAGTTTCTTCACAAAAGAGATTGAAATCATAAAGAAAAACCTATCAGGGCTGATGGAGATGAAGAACACAATGGAGGAGATAAAGGAGAATCTGGAATCTTTAAAGAACAGAGCTGACAATATGGAGGAAAGAATTAGTACTTTAGAGGATAGGAATACAGATATACTCCAGATGGAAGAAGAGAGAGAACTAAGACTAAAAAGAAATGAAGAAAGACTCCGAGAAATATCGGACTCTATCAGAAAATGTAACATAAGAATTATAGGTATTCCTGAGGGAGAGGAGAGGGAAAGAGGAACAGAGAGCCTATTCAAGGAAATAATAGCTGAAAATTTCCCAAATCTGGGGAAGGAGCAGGAAATACCAGTAAGCGAAGCCAACAGGACTCCTATATATATTAACAGACAAAGGCCTTCACCAAGACACCTAGTGGTAAGACTAGCCAGGGTCAACGACAAAGAAACAATACTAAGGGCAGCTAGACAAAAACAAAAAATAACGTACAAAGGAACTCCCATCAGGCTCTCAGCGGATTTCTCAACAGAAACTTTTCAGGCTAGAAGAGACTGGAATGATATATTCAAAATACTAAAAGACAAAAACTTTCAGCCAAGAATACTCTATCCAGCAAAAATATCCTTCAAATATGATGGAGAAATAGTAACTCTCCCAGATAAACAAAAGCTAAGGGAGTTCATGGCCACGAGACCGCCACTACAAGAAATACTCAAGAAGGCCCTCAGGCCTGAAAACAAGAAGAGAAAGGGAACACAAAGCTTGGAGTAAGGAGAAAAGTAGGTAGACAAAATCAGAGAAATAGTAGATCTTTACCGGAATAGGTTAGCAACCACTTAAATACTAAACTCAAAGATCAAAGGAAGAAATTCACCCAAAATAAATTTAACCTCATCACTGTAAACACACAGCCACAACACAAGATAGAATAAGGTATAACAAGAGCAACTTAGAAGGGGAAGAGGAAAGTGACTGAATTGACTTAGTATAAGGAAATAGGAGGCTATCAGATAATGGACTATCTCATACAGAAGATTTTTCGCCCAAACCTCAAGGTAACCACTAAACAAATAATCAAATTAAAACCACATATGATAAACAAAGAGAAAACTAGGAGAATCATAAGACAGAACAACCAAACTGAATTGGCAGTCCAAAACAAATGGGACAAGAAACAAAGGAAATGCAAAAGAACCAGAAAATAAGTGACAAAACAGCAACATTCAACCCTCATATTTCAATAATTACCCTAAATGTAAATGGATTGAACTCTCCAATCAAAAGATACAGAGTGGCAGGATGGATTAAAAAGCAAGACCCAACAATATGCTGCCTTCAGGAAACACATCTTAGCACTAAAGACAAGCACAGGCTCAGAGTGAAAGGATGGAAGACAATACTCCAAGCTAATGGCAAACAAAAGAAAGCAGGTGTTGCCATACTCATATCAGACAAAGTAGACTTCAAGATAAAACAGGTTAAGAAAGACAAAGAAGGGAAATATATAATGATAAAAGGGACACTCCATCAAGAAGACATATCACTTATAAATATATATGCACCCAACATAGGAGCACCAATGTACATAAAACAACTATTAACAAACCTAAAAGGAGAAATCAACAACAACACAATAATAGTAGGGGATCTTAACACCCCACTTACAGCAATGGATAGATCATCCAGACAAAAAGTTAATAAAGAAATATTAGACTTAAATGAAAAACTGGGCGAGATGGACCTAGTAGACATATACAGAGCACTCCACCCAAAAACAGCTGACTACACATTCTTCTCAAGTGCGCATGGAACATTCTCTAGGATAGACCATATGTTGGGAAACAAAGCAAGCCTCAATAAATTTAAGAAGATTGAAATCATAACAAGCATCTTTTCAGACCATAAGGCTATGAAACTGGAAATGAACCAGGAAAAAAAAACTGGGAAAATGACAAAAATGTGGAGATTAAACAACATGCTACTGAACAACCAATGGATCATTGATGAAATTAAAGGAGAAATCAAAAACTATCTGGAAACAAACGAAAATGATAACATGCCATATCAAACCATATGGGAAGCAGCAAAAGCGGTCCTGAGAGGGAAACTCATAGCGATACAAGCCCACCTTAACAAACAAGAAAAAGCCCTAATAGGCAACCTTAAATTACACCTAACAGAACTAGAAAAAGAAGAACAAACAAAGCCCAAAGCCAGCAGAAGGAGAGAAATAATAAAAATCAGAGCAGAAATAAATGATATTGAGACCAAAAAAACAGTAGAAAGGATTAATGAAACAAAGAGTTGGTTCTTCGAGAAGATAAACAAAATAGACAAACCCTTAGCCAGGCTAACTAAGAAAAAAAGAGAAAAGGTTCAAGTAAATAAAATTAGAAATGAAAGAGGAGAAATTACAACGGATACCATGGAAATACAGAGGATTATAAGAGAATACTATGAGAAATTATATGCCAACAAATTGGACAATCTAGAAGAAATGGATAAATTCTTAGACTTATACAACCTCCCAAAATTGAACCAAGAAGAAATGGAGAATCTGAATAGACCAATCACAAGTAAAGAGATTGAAATAGTAATCAAAAACCTCCCAAAAAATAAAAGTCCAGGACCAGATGGCTTCTCCAGTGAATTTTACCAAACATTCAAAGAAGATTTAATACCCATCCTCCTCAAACTATTCCAAAAAATAGAGGAAGATGGAACACTTCCTGAATCATTCTATGAGGCCAACATCACCCTGATACCGAAACCAGACAAAGACAATACAAAGAAAGAAAATTACAGGCCAATATCGCTGATGAACATTGATGCAAAAATCCTCAACAAAATATTGGCAAACCGAATACAACAATATATTAAAAAGATCATACACCATGATCAAGTGGGATTTATACCAGAGACGCAGGGATGGTTCAACATCCGCAAATCAATCAACGTGATACATCACATCAACAAAACAAAGAACAAAAACCACATGATCATCTCAATAGACGCAGAGAAGGCATTTGACAAGATACAACATCCATTTATGATAAAAACTCTCAATAAAATGGGAATAGAAGGAAAGTACCTCAACATAATAAAGGCCATATATGACAAACCCACAGCTAACATCATACTCAACGGGGAAAGACTGAAAGCCATTCCTCTGAGAACAGGAACGAGGCAGGGCTGCCCACTCTCACCACTCCTGTTCAACATAGTACTGGAGGTTTTGGCCAGAGCAATTAGGCAAGAAAAAGGAATAAAAGGAATCCAAATAGGTAACGAAGAAGTGAAACTCTCACTATTTGTAGATGACATGATTGTATATATAGAAAACCCTAAAGAATCTGTTGGAAAACTGTTAGAAACAATCAACAACTACAGCAAAGTTGCAGGGTACAAAATCAATCTACAAAAATCAGTTGCATTTCTATATGCTAATAATGAACTAACAGAAAGAGAGCTCAAAAAGATAATACCATTTAAAATTGCATCAAAAAGAATAAAATACTTAGGAATAAATCTTACCAAGGAGGTGAAGGACCTATACAATGAGAACTACAAGACATTATTGAGGGAAATCTACGATGACATAAAGAAATGGAAAGATATCCCATGCACGTGGATTGGAAGAATAAACATAGTTAAAATGTCTATATTACCTAAAGCAATCTACAGATTCAATGCAATCCCAATCAGAATCCCAATGACATTCTTCACAGAAATAGAAAAAAGAATACTAAAATTTATATGGGGCAACAAAAGACCCCGAATAGCTAAAGAAATCCTAAAGAAAAAGAACAAAGCAGGAGGCATCACAATTCCTGACTTCAAAACATACTACAAAGCAATAGTAATCAAAACAGCATGGTACTGGTACAAAAACAGACACACAGATCAATGGAACAGAATTGAAAGCCCAGAAATAAAACCACACATATACGGACAGCTAATTTTCGACAAAGGTGCTAAGGACATGCAATGGAGAAAGGAAAGTCTCTTCAATAAATGGTGTTGGGAAAACTGGACATCCACATGCAAAAGAATGAAAGTGGACCATGTGCTATCGCCATTCACAAAAATTAACTCAAAATGGATCAAAGACCTGAAGGTGAGACCTGAAACTATAAAACTCATAGAAGAAAATATAGGCAACACACTATTTGACATTGGGTTTAAAGGAATCTTTTCGGATGACATGCCTACCCAGACTAGGGAAACTAAAGAAAAAATAAACAAGTGGGACTTTATCAGACTAAAGAGCTTTTATAAGACAAATGAAATCAGAATCAAGATGAACAAACAACCAACCAGCTGGGAGAGAATATTTGCAAAACATACATCTGACAAGGGGTTGATCTCCATAATATATAAAGAACTCACACAATTGAACAACAAAAAAACAAACAACCCGATCAAAAAATGGGCAGAGGAAATGAACAGACACTTCTCCAAGGAAGATATACAGATGGCCAATAGGCACATGAAAAGATGCTCAACATCACTAATCATCAGGGAAATGCAAATCAAAACAACACTAAGATACCACCTCACGCCCGTTAGAATGGCTATAATCACCAAGACAAAAAACAACAAATGTTGGAGAGGATGTGGAGAAACAGGAACCCTCATACACAGCTGGTGGGAATGCAAATTGGTGCAGCCTCTATGGAAAACGGTATGGAGATTCCTCAAAGAATTAAAAATAGAGATGCCCTATGATCCAGCCATCCCACTACTGGGAATCTATCCAACGCACCTGAAATCAACAATCCAAAGAGGCTTATGCACCCCTATGTTCATTGCAGCATTATTCACCATAGCCAAGAAGTGGAAGCAACCTAAGTGTCCCTCGACTGACGATTGGATTAAGAAAATGTGGTATATATATACAATGGAATACTACTCAGCCATAAAAAAAGACAAAATCGTCCCATTTGCAACAACATGGATGGGCCTGGAGCGTATTATGTTAAGTGAAATAAGCCAGAAAGAGAAAGACAAACACTGTATGATCTCACTCATATGTGGAATATAAACCAACACATGGACAGAGAAAACTGGACTGTGGTTACCCGGGAAGTGGGGGTGGGGGGTGGGCACAAGGGGTGAAGGGAGTCATATATGGGGTGATGGACAAACAAAAATGTACAACCCAAAATTTCACAATGTTAGAAACCATTAAAATATCAATAAAAATCAAAAAAAAAAAAAAAGAATAATACAAAATAGTAAAACTGAAAATATAACACAGAATATAAATGGAAGAATTAAAAGTTCTTGGTTACAGTAGTTCTCTCACCTTGTCCGCAGTTTTGCTTTCTGCAGTATCAGGTACTTGCAGCCAACTGCAGTCCAAAAATCACGCTACGTCACAATGCCTACGTCATTCACCTGAGTTCATCTGATTACATAGGTATTGCATCATCTCACCTCATCATGAGAAGAGTGCAGTACAAGCTATTTTGACAGAGAGAGACCACATTGACATAATTTTTATTACAGTGTATTGTTATAATTATTCTTAATCATTGTTAATCTCTTACTGTGCCTAATTTATAAATTAAACTTTATCATAGGTATGTATGTATAGGAAAAAACATAGTATATATATAGGGTTCGGTACTATCCACCAGCATCCCCTGGGGGTCTTGGAATGTATCCCCCTTGGATAAGGGGGGACTACTGTAATTCAAAAGAAGGCAGGAAAAGTAATGTAGAAACAGAGAACACTTGGGACAAATAGAAAACAGGTAGTAAGATGGTAGACTCAAACCTAATTACAACCATAACTGCATTAAACATAAACGTACGAAGCAAGCCAATTGAAAGACAAAGATTATCAGACTGGATTTTGTGTGTGTGTGTGTGTGTGTGTGTGTGTGTGTGTGTGTGTGTGAGGAAGATCAGCCCTAAGCTAACATCCGATGCCAATCCTTCTCTTTTTGCCAAGGAAGATTTGCCCTGGGCTAACATTCATGCCCATCTTCCTCTACTTTATATGGGACACCGCCACAGCATGGCTTGACAAGAGGTGCGTTGGTGCGCACCCGGGATCCGAACCTGGGAACCCTTGGGCTGCCAAAGCAGAGTGCACACACTTAACCACTACGCCACTGGACCAGCCCCCTGGATTTTTAAAAAACTAATAGCAATGAAAGAATTTCATAAGTAAAGGGATCATCTTTAAATACCAGAGAATAACAGGAAGTACAATTTCTAGATTATCATGACAGTACCAGTCAACTCAGGACTTTCTTGCCCCTTACCTCATCTCTCTCTCACTACATGCCTGGCAGTGACTGAAACCACAGGGAATTGGGATGAAGAACTGATAAACTAAAGGATAAATAAACATACTATACTTCCCCCTTTTTATCATAGGCAACTATCTACAGCAAGCCTAACTCAATTTGAGATGTTATGGAAGGTATCCTGCAGGAGGTAAGAGTCAAGCTGGTCTTTGAAGAGTGGGTAGATGCTAACTACAGGGGAAGTGCAGAAAAGGACATGCTAGGCAGATAGAGCATAATGTGTGAATTATAAAGCACAAGCTAAGCCAGAGAGTGATGGGAGATGGGGCTGGAGAGGTAGGCAAGGACATGGAAGACCTATCATGCGCTGCGAAAGAGGCTAAAGAGGGTGGATTTTATAGAGAAGAAGATAAGGATCCATTAAATAAGCAGGCAATCAGGTTTATTATCTGGGAAAAATCAGTCTGGCTGTAGTGTGGAGACTAAATTGGAGGAGGAAGATGTCAACTACTGCAATTATGCAGGAAGGAAAGGATGAGAGTGGGAACTAAGGCAGTGATTATTGATATGAAAGGTAGGTATTAGACTAGAGTCTTTAGGAGGTGGAAATCTGTGGGTCTAGGTAAGTGATTAGGGAGTGGTGAGAAAGAAAGAGGAGTCAAGGATGAATTCCGGGTTTGGGTAAATAGATGAGTGACGGTGCCATTCAATAAGATAGGAAACATAGGAGTGGGAAGTTTGGTGAAAGAGGTCAGGAAGTCACATGATAAGCTTAGTTTTGGACTCAGGGAGCTTCCAGTATTCCTAGTATCTGTTGGGTTGATGCATCAAGAGCTGAAGAGAAAGCTCTAGAGATAGGAATCTGAGTGTCATCAGCACCTCTGTAGGAACTGAAGCCATCCAAAGGGATGAGATCATCCAGTGAGAGTGTGTAGTGGGAAAAGGGAGCTGAAAACAGAACTCTGAAAGGTCACAACATTTAAAAGTTAGCTTCAAGGAGAGAATCCAGAGAAGATGGTATTGAGGCACCAAAGGTGGATGACATGTAACACAGAAACCCAAGGAGAGACAAGGTCTGCAAAGAGAGGGTGGTCTTTGTGGACAAATGTGCATAGACATCAAGTATGACAAGGACCAAAAAGTGACTACGACTTTTAGCAACAAGGAGGCTTCAGCAGAATAGTTTCAGCAGAAGTCTCCCTGAGGTAGGTTAAAAGAAACAAGTGAAGGCTACATTTCTAAGACATTTGTACCAAGTGGAAAGGAGTACAGGTCAGGAGCCAGATAGTGATGGAAATACAATTTTTTATGACATAAGAATTTTGATTTGCTTATATGGTGAAGGAAATCGTCAGTTAACAGAGAGGGGTAAAACTACAGGATTGAGACAGCCTAAATTATGGAGCAAGGCTTTGATAGGCGCAGGAAAGGGTGGGATCCAAGCTACAAAAGAAGGGATTAGGCTCAAATCAGAGCAGGTGCCCCCTTCCTCCGTGGCTGATGGGGAGGAGGTAAGAACTGGTGTGGATGCAGAATATTTGAAATGTCAACATTTAGCAGAAATTCTAAAGTATATCTGTGTCAAATCTGTTGGACAACTCTGAGGTTTTTTTCCCTTTTTAACATCCATTGCAACCAATGTGAGGAAAACAATCTGATATACTGAGCCATAGAATCAAGATACAAAACCATCTCATGCAGCAAGAAAAACAAGTCTGAAACCAGCCAGTCTCAAGGCTTAAATACACTTCCATGTTTATATCTCTTGCCAAGACACTTCGCCTGAACGCCACGTATTCAACTGCCTACCCGAACTCTGCCCTTGCATGTTTAATATGCACCTCAAACTTATCACGTCCAAAACTGAGCTCTTAATTTTCACTACATGATCTAGCTCTTGGATCTCATCTCCCATTACTGTCCCCTTTGCTCACTCGATAAAAACCACACTGTAATCCTTTCTAGTCCATCAACTCCCAACCAGGCTTTCATCTAAGGACCTTTGTCACAATATCCAGTACTTATGTTCTCTTTTACCAGATGTCTTCAGGGTGAGTTATTTCACTTCCTTCAGATTTCTGCCCAATTGTCATTTCATCAGAGAGCCCTTTCTTCACTATTCTTACTGAAATGCAGCCATCCTTCCCCGTCTGTTAAGTCAGCTTCACTTTTCTTTATTGTACTTCTCACTTCTTAAAAACTTATTTATCTGATTATTGTCTGTCACCCACAATTACACTGTTATTTTTTTATTTATTTTTTGTGAGGGAGATCAGCCCTGAGCTAACATCCGTGCTAATCCTCCTCTTTTTGCTGGGGAAGACCGGCTCTGAGCTAACATCTGTTGCCAATCCTCCTCCTGTTTTTCTTCCCCAAAGCCCCGGTAGATAGTTGTATGTCATAGCTGCACATCCTTCTAGTTGCTGTATGTGGGACGCAGCCTCAGCATGGCCGTAGAAGCGGTGCGTCGGTGCGCGCCCAGGATCCGAACCCGGGCCGCCAGTAGCAGAGTGCACGCACTTAACCGCTAAGCCACGGGGCTGGCTCCCAATTACATTGTTAAAGCAAGTATTTTGGGTCTTTTCACTACTATTTCTCCAGTGTCAATCATTGCGCCTGGCGCATAGTAGTAACTCTAATAAGATTTATTAAATTATTAAAGCAAGGATGCCAGTCTTGGACTCCATCCTAGAAGCTATGTTGGCAGGACAAGGAGAGATGACTAATACCTGTCCTCTCTCATGGGGCAAACACATTTGGTATGTATAATTTACACCTGTTATCCATATCTTAGATGGGTGTGTGAATAAGTTGTGGCATGTAGGAAGATATATTGTTATGGTGAAAAAAAATAAATCTAAGCAATAGTGATGTTTTCTCCGCAGAAATTTAAGTTAGGGAAGTATCTAAAAGACTGCATTAATGGAGATTGATAAGAATTGCTCTGCATAGCCCCAAATATAGAATTAATTGTAAACTTTACCAGGGTGACAAGCTTCAGATTGACTAGAGAAAATGTTCTGACACTAGGAGCTGTTCATAGACAGAAGGATTGTCCTGAGAAGCAATGAGCTCCCTGTTTCTGTTGAGAGGTTCAGGCTGAATCTAGCTGACTATATATCAGGGATGCATTGGGATCAAACCGGACTTAGAGAGAGGTGGGGCAAGAGGACTGGTGAGGTCCATTCCACCTGGAAGAATTAAGGACTTTCCCATCTTCTCTGTCCTGATTATTATCTAACTTTATCTGTTCCTGATTCCTAATGCCTGGAGCATTGCAGCAACCTCTCACTTGTGACTCCAATCCCTCAGTCCTATAGCATATGCTAGGAGCAATCTTAATCATGAGTTTTTTTCAGTGTGATCTCTGTCTACTCAAGGATCCGTAACGTGGTGGAGAATATATGTAGGAAAGAGCGTGGGGTGCTTAGAGGAGAAGAAGCAGGGTGAGTGGGAACAGGGGACAGGTGAGCAGTCTCCAAAAGCACACTTAGCCCCCCCATCCCAGGTGACTATAACAGGGAGCCTCGCTGGACTACAGGTATCTTGGTGGGAGGCATCTGCCTTGCTCCTCCCTCCTCAATAAGAGATCCTTAGAGCAACTCCCACTTTCAAGGTGCTCCCCCAAATTCCTGCTTCCCCTGAGGTCTCCTTGCAATCTCCCTCCTCCTCTCCCGTATCCTGGTGCTGTCCTATCAACCTTCCCACCTCCCATCTGCCATCCCCTTGTCTTCCCCATTTCCAAGGGTCCCACTAGTTAGAATGGGGACATGAAGGAGCCCAGCTGCCTCAGCCTCCCCAACAATAGCCCCTCCTTCATATCTTTGTCTTCATTGGCAACTAACTAAAGGCCAGATGCCTTGAGAGAGATGCTCACAGTAAGTCGGATAAAGACAGAGAGGGAAAGAAAGGCAGTTGGACAGAAAGAAGTAAACAAAAAAGCAAGTCGGAGAGACAGGGAAGAAGAAGTGGACAGAGAAGCAAAGGTCAGAGCGAGAAGCACAGGCAAGAAGGGATACCAAGATGTGAGGATTTGTAGACAGTAGGAGAGCCAAGGCAAGCAGAAGAGATGCCTCAGATGAGAAGACTCCCCGTCCCCACCCCGCCTCCAGCCCTGTCACCCTACCTGCTGTTGGGTTGTGTGTGAGGGATGCATCAGGAGTCTGAGGAACTCTCCTTTGAAACTCTGCTCCTGGGGGCTGTGATTCCCAGGAGGATAAATCCAACAACTTCCTAATGAGCTCCCTGCACCTTTGAATTCCCCAAAGTCTAAACGTCAACTCTGAACTCCAACACCTAGTACTTAAGGCTGTGTACAGCCAGAGCCCCTGACCCTCCCAGTCTGAGCCCCTACTGCTCCCCAAAGGGCCTCCTTGGTCTAGTCAGGCCAATCTTCTGCCTGTCCATGCCCTCCCATGCTCCATGTTTTCTCGGGGTTAGCACCAGACTGCATGGGTTGGATTCCTGGTTTCACACAGTTACCAGCTGTGTGACTTTGGACAAGTTTCAGAAACCTCTCTGGGCCTCCAGGCCTTTTATCAGTAAAATAGAACCTGCTCCATAGAGTTGTAGTGAAGACAAAATGAGTTAATAAGTATAAAGTTTTGGGGACTGTGCCTTGTTTATAGTAAGTGATCTGTAAATTTATTATTCTCCCTCATTTGCATCTTCTATGCTCCAAACCTGAAGATCCTCTCCTCTTATGTCTTCAAGTCTCCCCTAAATTTCAGGTCTATGTCCCTCAGGAAGGCAGCCATGACTACTTGACCCTCTCTGTCCTCTTGTTACTCCTACTATCCATTATTGTTCTTGGGATTCCTGAGTGACCTGTGAGGGCTCTGAAGAGCCCATCCCTCTGAAGAGCCCCGCTGCAGTCCCCAGACTAACACACCTGCCTGACTTCTGTCTCTGGAGAGAACACGCATCAGCACCCTTGGGCAGCTCCACTTCTGTCTTCCAGCACACACTTTATATCTCTCCTCTGGGCCACGTCTTGTGCTGAAGAAAGGAAATGTAGAGCCAAGGGGAGTTTTTCCTTGTAAATAAGCACTTACAAATCAGTGCCTCCAGAGCATTTGGTGAGGAATGCAGCAAATGCAGGTGCTGTGAAGAGGTAGCAGCTAAGCTTGCCCAGAAGAATGACATTTAAATTAGGCCTCTAGTATGCAATGAAATACTCAGGAATGAAGTAGAGGACATAAATATTCAGGAATGAAATAGCAGACATAAATACTGATCTTACAGAAATAAAAAGGATCATAAGGGAATACTATGAATAATTGTATGCCAACAAATTAGATAACCTTTATGAAACAGACAAATTTCTAGAAAGATACAAACTACTAGAATTGACTCAAGAAGAAATAGAAAATATAAAGAGACCTATAACAAGTGAATAAATTGAATCAGTAATCAAAAAAAGAAAAGAAAAAGCCCACAAAGAAAAGCCCAGGCTCAGATGACTTTATTGGTGAATTCTACCAAACATTTAAAGAACTAATACCAATCCTTCACAAACTCTCCTATGAAATAGAAGAGGTTGGACACTTCCCAACTTGTCCTGTGAGGCCAGGATTTCTCTGATACCAATCATAAGAAAACTGCACACCAATACCCATTTTGAATACAGACGCAAAATCCTCAACAAAATGCAATCAAATCAAATGCAACAATACATAAAAAGTACTGTATACCATGACCTAGTGAGACTCATCCCATCAATGCAAGGTTAGTTCAACATACAGTGATCAATCAATGTAATACACCATATTAATAGAATAAAGGACAGGCATCACATGGTCGTCTCAATAGATGAAGAAAAAGCATTTGACAAAATCCAACACACTTTAATTGCAAAAAAACAATCAACAAACTAAGAATACAGGGAACTTCTTCAACCTGATGAAGGGCATCTAGAAAACTCCACTGCTAACATCACACTTGATGAAAAAATTCCCACTAAGATTAGGAACAAGACAAGACGTCCACTCTTACCACTTCTATTCAACATTGTACTAGAGGGTCTAGCCTGGGCAACTGAGCACAAAAAAGAAATAAAAGACATCATATTGGAAAGGAAGAAGTAAAACTAAATCTATTACAGAAGACAATTTTAAAAATCTAAGGAATATACACACACACACAAATAAAACTATTAGAGCCAATAAATGAGTTTGGCAAGATCAGAGAATAAAAGACCAATATACAAAAATCAATTGTATTTCTGCACACCAGCAATGAATAATCTGAAAATGAAATTAATAAAACAGTTCCAGGGGCCGGCCCGGTGGCGCAAGTGGTTAAGTGTGCACGCTCCGCTGTGGCGGCCTGGGGTTCGCCGGTTCGGATCCCGGGCACGCAGCAACGCACTGCTTGGCAAGCCACGCTGTGGCGGCGTCCCATATAAAGTGGAGGAAGATGGGCATGGATGTTAGCCCAGGGCCAGTCTTCCTCAGCAAAAAAAGAGGAGGATTGGCAGATGTTAGCACAGGGCTGATCTCCTCACAAAAAAAATAATAATAATTAAAAAAATAATAATAAAAAAATAAAACAGTTCCATTTATATAATATCAAAAAGAATAAAACACTTAGGAAAAATTTTAACAAAAGCAGCGTCAGACTTGTACATTGAAAACTACAAAACATCTTTGAAAGCACTTAAAGAATATCTAAATAAATGGAAAGGCATCCTATGTTCTTGGATTGGAAGAAATAGTGTTGTTAAGATGATAATACTCCCAAATTAATCTACATATTCAGTGCAGTATCTATCAAAATCTCAGCTGGCATTTTTTTAAACAAATTAACAAGGTGACCCTAATATCCATATAAAAATACAAGGGGATCAGAATAGCTAAAACAATCTTGAAAACGAAGAACAGAGTTGGAGGGCTTACTTCCCACTTATAAAACTCACTACAAAGCTACAGTAATAAGACTGTGTGGTACTGGCATAAAGATAGACATAAAAATCAATGGAATAGAATTGAGAGTTCACAAGTAAACCCTTTCATTTTTGGTGTGCTGATTGTTTTTACAAGGGTGCCAAGACAATTCAATAGGGAAAGAAGAGCCTTTTCAACAAATGGTGCTGGGACAACTGAATATCCACATGCAAAAGAATGAAGTTAGATCCCTAACTCTCACCATATACCAAAAAAAAAAAAAAAAAAAATGGAGGAAGAACTAGATGTAAGAACTAAAACTATAAAACTCTCAGAAGAAAACATAGGTTTATATCTTAATGACTTTGGATCAGGCAATAAAGATCATAAAATCCAAGCAACAAACAAAAAAATAGATAAATTGGACTTTAAAATTTAAAATTTTGTGCTTCAAAGGACACAATCAAGGGCCGGTTCCGTGGCTTAGCGGTTAAGTGCGCGCACTCCGCTGCTGGCGGCCCGGGTTCGGATCCCGGGTGCGCACCAACGCACCGCTTCTCCAGCCATGCTGAGGCCGCTTCCCACATACAGCAACTAAAAGGATGTGCAACTGTGGCATACAACTATCTACTGGGGCTTTGGGGGGAAAATAAATAAATAAAAATTAAAAATATATATATTAAAAAAAAAAGGACACAATCAAGAGCTGAAAAGATAATCCACAGAATGGGAGAAAATATTTGCAAATCACATACCTAATAAGGAACTTGTATCTAGAATATTTAAGAACACTTATAACTCAGTAAAAAGACAACTAACCCAATTTTTTAAATGGGCAAATGATTTGAATAGACACTTCTCCAAAGAAAATATACAAATAGCCAATACACACATGAGAAGATATTCAAAATCATTAGTCATTAGGAACTACAAATCTAAATCACAATGATATACCACTTCATAAGTACTAGGATGTCCATAATCAGAAAGACAAAAACAGGAAGTGTTGGTGAGCATGTGGAAGGATTGAAAGCCTTAAATACTGCTGGTTGGAATGTAAAATGGTACGGTCACCTTGAAAAGCAGTTTGTCAGTTCCTCAAAAAATTAAACATACACTTTCCATATGATCAAACAATTCTACTTCTAGGTATATAACCAAGAGAGATGAAAACATATGCTCATGCAAAAACTTGCACACAAATGTTCATAGCAGAGTTATTCATAATAGCCAAAAATTACAAACAACCCAAATATCCATCAACTGATAAATAAATAAACAAAATGTGATATATCCACACAATGTAATGTGTTTTGCCATAAAAAGGAATGAAGTACTAATACATGCCACAGCATAAAAAACCTTGAAAACCTCCTGCTGAGTGAAAGAAGCCAAACACAAAAGACCACACGTGTGCTTCTATTTATATGAAATGTACAAAATAGACAGAGCAGTAGAAACTGAAAGCAGACCGGTGGTTCCAGGATCTGGGGGAGCAGGGAGTGAGCAGTGACTGCTAGTGGGCACGAGTTTCTTTCTACAGTGATAAAAATGTTCTGGAACTGGATAGTGGTGACTGCATGACCTCATGAATATATTAAGAATCACTTGAATTGTACACTTTAAAAAGATACTAAACTTCAAATTTCCAAAGAGTTTTTAAAAAATTAATGTTATGTAATATCAAATGTATGTTAAATCTTATCCAATGCCTTTATAATATCTATAATATATCAAGGTGAATAGGCTTTATGATCTATTAAAATAGCAAACGGAAATGCACATGTAAAAATTAAATTTTAGTTAAAAATTAATAAATGAGGGTGATAAACTGAAACACCACAGAATGTAAAAGGCTTCCAAAACTGTGCTGTGCCACGCCCTGGGGTTGACCCACTTGTTTCTTCTCACTGACTGCTTTGCTCCTCCTGACAGAGCAGTGAAATAAAGAACAAGAATTGGACTACGGGATTAAGAAGAAAGGGGCAAAGGGAGTTCTGGGCCTGTTTTGGTTCTAGGCATGCCTCAATTGTAGACAAAGAGTTCCCTAAGCAGTCCAACCTAAGTCGTTAATACTTCACAGTCATTTCCGTTGTGCAATTATCTTCATAGGCCTTTTCTTTGTGCAACTAGCTCTTGTAAATCAGGGAGAGGGAGCTGGAAAAGCAGAGTGCTGTGCAGTTCAGGTCAAGGTTAAGGTTAGAAGATTTAAAATCCTCAGTCCTGGCCATTGGAAAACATTGATCAATCTCTAGACACTATGTACAGGCCCTCTCTAGGTACTGGGGACAGAGAAATAAATGACACAGTTCCTGCCCTGGAAGAGCTTGCTGTCTAGAAAGAGAGAGACGGCCACATAAACAAATAACTAAAATACTTCATTAATGGAGGCTAGCACAGGGTACTGTAGGAAAACAGAGGGAGGAATTGTGTCTGAGAAAGGTCTGGAAATGCTTCCTGGAAGAAGAAACATTAAGCTAGGTCTTGAAGGATGAGTAGGAGGTTTCTATGTGAAGAAATGAAAGAATATTTCATTCAGCAGGAGCAGCATCTGCAGAAGTGTGCTTTACGCCCTGCTAGTCAGATCTAATCATACCCCAGTTACCCACCAGCTCATAAATTCAAGTGCTGTGCAGTATTTTTGGCTATTGTCCAGGCTCCCTGCCCCAACTTGTTCCTCACCTGCGCTTGCTCAGATGCCATCTTCATCCAGCTTCCAGGTCTTGCCTATATGATTTTTTTTCTGTGTTTAGCCCTCTGGACCCAGTGTTTGTGCTTGGCCTTCTCTGATACTGGAACTGTGGTCCTATGACATCCAAGTCGGTTTGCCCCTTAGATACCTGGCACCTGTGTTGCTCAGGACAAGACACCCCCACCATAGGTGCTTTAGCAATTACCCAGCCAGCCCAGTGCTGATCATACTAAGGCATGAAAGAGAACAGAATGTTTAGGGGAGAATTATTAGCCCAGTACATTTGAGAAGTGGCATGCAGGGTTGGTTAGGGTTGTCTGGAGAAGGCTTCCAGTCATTCAGGGCTTTGCTAACCAAGGAGAGAGATCATCTGGCAGAGAGTTAAGAGAACTGTGATTACAATTAGGAAACCCGAATAAAGTCTTGGTTCTGACGCTGGGTTTCCATCACTTGAATGATAAAGTCTAAATTCCTTAGCCTGATACTTATACCTTTTTATTATCACACTTGTCGGTTTTTCTTCTTCTTATTCAACCCACATATCTTTTATTCAAGCTACTTTGGACAACTTGACTGTCTGCAGATACATTTTGTTCTTTCACGTTTCTGTCTTAGAACGTCTCTCTGCATGTGTCATCAGCATTTCCCTCTCCTAGATTTTTGAAGCCCAACTTCAATACCTATTTAAGAGATTACTTCCCACTGAAGACTTTCTGAATTTCCCTGCCTATTTCCTCTCAACAAGGTTAGCAGCTCCCTCTTGATCACCTTTTTTATACCTTGTATATACCTTATACACCTTCCTCTGTCTTATCCACAAAGCCACGAATTCTTCAAGGATAAGGAACACATGTTTTTCTATTAACCAGTTTTTAGTGCTATGCTTACATATAAAGGAATCTTAAAAATGTTCATTGAATAAAAATCAAGCTGTCATATATGTGAGAATAAAATTAAAATATTTTCAGACATCATGGGGACACAGAAAGTTCACTGCCCATATAAATCCTCTGGAAAAAAATACTAGAAGGCAAACTACAGCAAACCAAAATTGAAATTTAATCCAAGAGGGGACTATTTACCAAACATTGACCATAATGAAAAGGTTTTTTTTAATTTCCCAAAAAAGACACTATGCAGGAAACATTCATTGAGTACAGTGCAATAAAATTAGAAATTAACAACTAAGATGCAGCCAAACAAAATATATACCTAAACATTTTAAAGTAATATTCTAAGTTACTCTCCAGTTAAAAAGGAAAGCAAAGAGGAAATTACAAACTATGCATCAATGAATAACAAAAAGACTATTATATAATCAAAACAAGTAGAATGCAGCCAGAGAAATACTCAGGGGAATTTTTATGGACTAAAATGCATTTACCAGAAAAAAAAGATTTTTAAAAAATTAAAAATAAATGCAATAAGCTTCAACTTAATAAAAATGATTTTAAAAGAAATTAGAGAGTGATGTCAGCAATGGTGAAATCGGAGTTTTATACCATCTTCTCTCCACAGAAGCATCAATTTTGACAACCACCCACCAATGAGAATATCTTTTGGGAGTCCAGGAGTCCAATGCAGAAGTTCCAGCACATTGTTGGAGAAGAAA
Organism: Diceros bicornis minor; assembly: GCF_020826845.1. Lineage (NCBI taxonomy): Eukaryota > Metazoa > Chordata > Mammalia > Perissodactyla > Rhinocerotidae > Diceros > Diceros bicornis. Next base: position 6,055,581 of record NC_080752.1, read on the forward strand.
ATCTGAGAACAGATGCAGTGAAGAGGATAAAAAGAACAATTCCACTTTACTCACATCACGCTTCCCCCAAGGTGGCACAGCTCAGAACTGAGACTTCCTTGGCCTGTGACTTGGACATGGGGAAACTAAGAGCATAGTGAGCAAGCCACTGGCATCCTCAGCCAAGTGGGATGCTGCCCAAATGGCCAATTTCTTTCTCATCCCATCCAGAATACTAAGGTGATTGGCACATCTGACTGGTTGGGAGAAGCTGGGAGCATGGAAGAGAGGCAAGGACTCACTGCATCGAGGGCTTAGGACTCACTGCATCGAGGGCTTAGAACTCAACAAAGGGGCACAGATCCTACTAGCTGTGTCACAGACCCCACTGAGAAGCCCACCCAAGAGCCACTTGAGACACCTGACCTGCAGATCCCCCAAGTGGCCCACAGGCACCCCCAATGCTCCCTGAGCCTCACACACTCCACCCCTCCATGGCTAGCTCCTCACATGTGCCCCTACAGATGAAGAGGGCAAGTCTCTGCAGACAGCTTGCAAACATGCACAGCCAGCTCAAATCTATGGGATTGGGAGAAGTCACACAAACATGAGCACTTCAGGGCACTTCCCTAGGCAAAGTAATTGGGAGGCTTTCAGCACCCAGTCTGGCTTTGCAGGATCAAGAGAAGACATACAATCTCAAGAATTCCCAATCCCCAAGAGGAAACAAGAGTTGTGGAGCAGGAACATCCATAAAAAAGGTCTGAGAAAGCCTCAGAATCCCTAGCCAGGCTGACTACTGAAGGCGTTTCTCTCCCAAAGTCAGTTAGTAAAGACTGGAGGAGGTGATTTCTTCTTCAAATGTGAAGACAAAAAAAAAATTTTTTTTTAATGTGAAGACAGCAAAGTAAGACTGCAAGGAACATGAAAAATCAAGGAAACATGATACCATCAAAACCAAAAAACTTTCCAGTAACCAACCTCAAAGAAATATAGATCTACGAATTGCCCGCAAATAATTCAAAATAATTGTTTTAAGGAAACTCAGTGAACTACAAGAGAACACAGATGGACAACTCAAATAAATCAGGAAAACAATACATGAACAAAACAAGAAGTTCAACAAAGAGGTCAAAATCATTAAAAAGAATCAAACAGAAATTCTGAAGCTGGAGACTACAATGAATGAAATGAAAAATGCAATAGAGAACATCAACCACAGACTTGACGAAGTAGAAGAAAGAATCTGTGAACTCAAATAGAGGTCACTTGAAATTATCCAGTCATTGGTGAAAAAAAGAAAATAGAGTGAAAAGGAATAAAGAAAGCCTACGGGATTTATGAGACACCATCAAGATAACTAATATATGCATTATTGCAGTTCCAGAAGAAAACACAGAGAGAGAAAGACAAAGACAAAGGAGCAGAAAGCTTATTTAAAGAAATAATAGCTGAAAACTTCCCAAATCTTGGGAGGGATTTGGACATCCAGGTTCATTAAGCTCAAAGGTCCCCAAACAGAACCAACTCAAAGAGGACTTCACCAAGACACTATATAATTAAACTGTCAAAAATCAAAGACAAAGAGAGGGTTTTGAAAGTAGTAAGAAAAAAGCAACTCATCACATACAAGGGACTCCCCATAAGGCTATCAGTGGATTTCTCAGCTGAAACCTTGCAGGCCAGGAGACAGCGGGATGATATGTCCAAAGTGCTGAATGAAAAACTATCAACCAAGAATAGTTTACCTGACAAAGCTATCCTTCAGAAATAGCAGAAAGACTTTCTCAGACAAACAAAGCTGAAAGAGTTCATCACCACTAGACCTGCATTACAAGAAATATTAAAAAAGAATTCCTCAAGGGGCCAGCTCAGTGGCACAGCTGTTAAGTGTGCGCGCTGTGCTGCGGCAGCCCAGGGTTCAGATCCCAGACGCACACTGATGCACTGCTTGTCAAGCCATACTGTGGCGGCGTCCCATATAAAGTGGAGGAAGATGGGCCAAGATGTTAGCCCAGGGCCAGTCTTCCTCAGCAAAAAGAGGAGGATTGGCAACAGGTGTTAGCTCAGGGCTGATCTACCTCACAAAAAAAAAAAGAAAGAAAGAATTCTTCAAGCTGAAATGAAAGGATGCTAATTAGTAATATGAAAACATTGAGGTATAAAACTCATTGATCAAGGTCAGAGTGTGGTCAAATTCAGAATACTCTAATACTACAATGGTGGTATATAACTCACTTTTAACTCTAGTATACAGGTTAAAAGACAAAAATGATAAAAATAACTATAGCTACAATATTGGTTAATTAATACACAATACAAAAAGATGTAAATTGTGACATCAAAAGCATAAAATGTGAGGGAGTGGTAAAAACATAGTTTTTGTATGCAATTAAAGTTAAGTTGTTATCAGCTTAAAATAGACTGTTATAACTATAAGATGTTTTATGTAAGCCTCATGGTAACCACAAAACAAAAATCTATTTTAGATACACAAAAGATGAGGAGAAACGAATCAAAGTATAGCACTACAGAAAATCATCAAATCACAAAGGAAGATAGCAAGACAGAAAGAAAGGAACTAAGGAACTATAAAATAAACAGAAAACAACTTAAAAATGGTAATAGTAAGTCCTTATCTATCAATAATTACTTTAAATATAAATGGATTAAATTATCCAATCAAAAGACAAAGAGTTACTGAATAGATTAAAAAAAACAAGACTCAAATATATGCTGCATACAGGAGTCTCACTTCAGCTTTCAGGACACACATAGGCTGAAAGTAAGGGGGTGGAAAATATATCCCGTGCAAATAAAAACCAAAAGAGAGCAGGAGTAACTATATTTATATCAGAAAATATAAACTTGAAGTTAAAAACTGTAACAAGAGAAAAAGAAAGTCATTATATAACGATAAAAGGGAAAATTCATCAAGAGGATATAAAAATTGTAAATATATAAGCAGCCTACAGCAGAGCACCTAAATATATAAAGCAAATATTAAAATATCTGAAGGGAGAAATAGATAGCAATACAATAGTCATAAGGGACTTCAATACACCACTTTCCACAATGGATCAAACATCTAGACAGAAAATCAATGAGGAAACATTTGACTAGAACTACACCTTAGACCAAATGGACATAACAGGCATTCATAGAACATTCCATTCAATAGCAGCAGAATACACATTCTTCTCAAGCACACATGGAACATTTTCTAGGATAAAACAAGTCTCAACAAATTTAAAATTGAAATTATACCAAGTATCTTTCTAATCACAGTGATATGAAACTAGAAATCAATAACAGGTGGAAAGCTGGAAAACACACAAATACGTGGAAATTAAATTATACACTCTTTTTTTAAAATTTTATTTATTTATTTTTTTATTTTTTCCCCCAAAGTCCCAGTAGATAGTTGTATGTCATAGTTGCACATCCTTCTAGTTGCTGTATGTGGGACGCGGCCTCAGCATGGCTGGAGAAGTAGTATGTCAGTGCGCACCCAGGATCCGAACCCGGGCCATCAGCAGCAGAGTGCATGCACTTAACCGCTAAGCCACGGGGCCGGCCCTAAATTACACACTCTTGAACAACCAATGAGTCAAAGAAGAAATAAAAAAATATCTTGAAACAAATGAAATGGAAACAAATATACCAAAATTTATGGGATGCAGCAGAAGCAGTTCTAAGAGGGAATTTTCTAGCAATAAATGTGATATTAAGAAAAATTAAAGATCACAAATAAACAACCTAACTTTACACTTCAAGGAACTAGAAAAAGAAGAACAGATGAAGCCCAAAGAGAGCAGAAGGAAGGAAATAACAAAGATCAGAGTAGAAATAAATGCAATAGAGACCAGAAAAACAGTAGAAAAGATTAACAAAACTAAGAACTGGATTTTGAAAAGATAAAATTGACAAACTTTAGCTAGATTAACTAAAAAAAAGACAGAAGACTCAAATAAATAAAATCAGAAATAAAAGAGGAGAGATTACAAACGGACAGCAAAGGATCATAAGAGACTACTATGAACAATTATATGCCAACTGGATAGCCTAGAAGAAATGGATAAATTCCTAGATACATACAACCTGCCAAGACTGAATCATGAATAAATAGAAAATCTGAACAGACCAATAACAAGTAAAGAGATTGAATCAGTATTCAAACATTTCCAAACAAGGAAAATCCCAGGACCAGATGGCTTCATGGGTAAATAATACCACACATCTAAAGAGGAATTAATACCAGTCCTTCTTAAACTCTTCCAAAAAATTGGAGAGGAGGAAACACTTCCAAATTCATTTTACAAGGCAATCATTACTCTACTACCAGAGCCAGATAAGAACACTATATGAAAAGAAAAACATAGGCTAATATCGTGGTGAACATAGATTCAAAAATCCTCAACAAAATACTAGCAAACAAAATTCAACAGGACATTTAAAGGATCATGCACCATGACCAAGTGGGATTTATCTCTGGATGTAAGGGTAGTTCAACATATGCAAGTCAATAAATGTCATATGTCACATTAACAGAATGAAGGATAAAAATCATGATCATCTCAATAGACTCAGAAAAAACATTTGACAAAATTGAACGTCTTTCCTGGTAAAAATTCACGACAAATTAGGTATAGAAGCAATGTACCTCAACATAATAAATAACATACATGACAAGTCCACAGATAACATCATACTCAATGGTGACAAGCTGAAAGCTTTTCCTCTAAGATCAGGTGCAAGACAAGAGTGTCCACTCTCATCACTCCTATTCATCATAGTAGCGAAAGTCCTAACCAGCACAACTAGGCAAGAAATATAAGTAAAAGACAACCAAATCAGAAAGGAAGAAGTAAAATTGTCTCTGTTTGCAGATGACATGATACATATATAGAGAAAATCCTAAAGACTTCATCAAAAAACTGTTAGAATTAATAAATGAATTCAGTAAAGTTGCAGGATACAAAATTAATATACAAAAATCTGTTGCATTTCTTTTTTTTTTAATTTTTTGTTTATTGCAGTAACATTGGTTTATAACATTGTATAAATTTCAGGTGTACATCATTATACTTCTATTTCTGCATAGATTACATCATGGTCACCACCCAAATACTAATTACAACCCATCACCACACACATGTGCTGAATTATCCCTTTCGCCCTCCTCTCTCCCCCCTTCCCCTCTGGTAACCACCAATCCAATCTCTGTCTCTCTGTGTTTGTTTATTGTTGTTATCATCTACTACTTAATGAAGGAAATCATACGGTATTTGACCTTCTCCCTCTGACTTATTTCACTTTGCATAATACCCTCAATGTCCATCCATGTTGTCACAAATGGCTGGATGTCATCGTTTCTTATGGCTGAGTAGTATTCCATGGTGTATATATACCACATCTTCTTTATCTATTCGTCCCTTGATGGGCACTTAGGTTGCTTCCAAGTCTTGGCTATCATGAGTAACGCTGCAATGAACACAGGGGTGCATGTATCTTGACGCATTGGTGTTTTCAAGTTTTTTGGATAAATACCAGCAGTGGAATAGCTGGATCATATGGTAGTTCTATCCTTGATTTTTTGAGGAATCTCCATACTGTTTTCCATAGTGGCTGCACCAGTTTGCACTCCCACCAGCAGTGTATGAGAGTTCCCTTCTCTCCACATCCTCTCCAACACATGTTGTTTCCTGTCTTGTTAATTACAGCCATTCTGACGGGCATGAGGTCATATCTCATTGTAGTTTTGATTTGCATTTCCCTGATAGTTAATGATTTTGAACATCTTTTCATGTGTCTGTTGGCTATCTGTATATCTTCTTTGGAGAAATGTCTGTTCAGGTCTTTTGTGCATTTTTTAATTGGGTTGGTAGTTTTTTTGTTGTTGAGATGCATGAGTTCTTTATATATTTTGGAGATTAAGCCCTTATCAGATGTATGGTTTGCAAATATCTTCTCACGATTGTTAGGTTGTCTTTTCATTTTGTTGATGGTTTCCTTTGCTGTGCAGAAGCTTTTTCGTTTGACGTAGTCCCATTTGTTTATTTTTTCTATTCTTTCTCTTGCCCGGTCAGACATGGTGCTTGAAAATATGTTGCTAAGACCGATGTCGAAGAGCATACTGCCTATGTTTTCTTCTAGAAGTTTCATAGTTTCAGGTCTTACATTCAAGTCTTTAATACATTTGGAGTTAATTTTTGTGTATGGTGTAATGTAAGGGTCTACTTTCATATTTTTGCATGTGGCTGTCCAGTTTTCCCAACACCATTTGTTGAAGAGACTTTCTTTTCTCCATTGTATGTTCTTGGCTCCTTTGTCAAAGATTAGCTGTCCATAGATGTGTGGGTTTATTTCTGGGCTTTCGATTCTATTCTATTGATCTGTGTGTCTGTTTTCGTGCCAGTACCATGCTGTTTTGGTTACTATAGCTTTGTAGTCTATTTTGAAATCAGGGAGTGTGATACCTCCAGCTTTGTTCTTTTTTCTCAGGATTCCTTTAGCTATTTGGGGTCTTTTATTGTTCCATATAAATTTTAGGATTCTTTGTTCTATTTCTGTGAAAAATGTTGTTGGAACTTTGATAGGGATTGCATTGAATCTATAGATGGCTTTAGGAAGTATGGACATCTTAACTATGTTAATTCTTCCAATCCAAGAGCATGGAATATCTTTCCATTTCTTTGTGTCTTCTTCAATTTCTTTCAGCAATGTTTTATAGTTTTCCGTGTACAGCTCTTTCACCTCTTTGGTTAAGTTTATACCTAGGTATTTTATTCTTTTTGTTGCAATTGTAAATGGGATGGTATTCTTAATTTCTCTTTCTGCTACTTCGTTGTTAGTGTATAGAAATGCAACTGATTTTTGTATGTTGATTTTGTATCCTGCAACTTGACCATATTCATTTATTACTTCTAAAAGTTTTCTGGTGGATTCTTTAGGGTTTTCTATATATAAAATCATGTCATCTGAAAATAGTGACAGTTTCACTACTTCCTTTCCAATTTGGATCCCTTTTATTTCTTTCTATTGCCTGATTGCTCTGGCTAGGACTTCCAGTACTGTGTTAAATAGGAGTGGTGACAGTGGGCATCCTTGTCTGGTTCCTGTTCTTAGAGGGATAGCTTTCAGTTTTTCACCTTTGAGGATGATATTAGCTGTGGGTTTCTCATATATGGTCTTTATTATGTTGAGGTACTTTCCTTCTCTACCCATTTTATTCAGAGTTTTTATCATAAATGGATGCTGTATCTTGTCAAATGCTTTCTCTGCATCTATTGAGATGATCATGTGATTTTTATTTTTCATTTTATTAACGTGGGCTATCACATTGATTGATTTGCAAATGTTAAACCATCCCTGCATACTTGGAATAAATCCCACCTGATCATGGTGTATAATCTTTTTAACGTATTGTTGTATGCTATTTGCTAGTATTTTGTTGAGGATTTTTGCATCGATGTTCATCAGTGATATTGGCCTGTAATTTTCTTATTTTGTGTTGTCCTTGTCTGGTTTTGGTATCAGGGTAATGTCGGCTTCATAGAATGAGTTAGGGAGCTTCCCTCCCCACCCCTCAATTTTTTGGGAGAGTTTGAGAAGGATAGGTATTAAGTCTTCTTTGAATGTTTGGTAGAATTCGCCAGGGAAGCCGTCTGGTCCTGGACTTTTATTTTTGGGGAGGTTTTTGATTACTGTTTCGATCTCCTTACTGGTGATTGGTCTATTCAAATTCTCTACTTCTTCTTGATCCAGGTTTGGAAGGTTGTATGCTTCTAAGAATTTATCCATTTCTTCCAGATTGTCCAATTTGTTGGCATATAGCTTTTCATAGTATTCTCTTATAATCTTTTGTATTTCTGTGGTGTCTGTTGTAATTTCTCCTGTTTCATTTCTGATTTTACTTATTTGTGCCTTCTCTCTTTTTTTCTTGGTGAGTCTAGCTAAAGGTTTGTCAATTTCATTTATCTTTTCGAAGAACCAGCTCTTGGTTTTATTAATTTTTTCTATTGTTTTTTTGGTCTCTATCTGCTCTGATTTTTATTATTTCCCTTCTTATACTGATTTTGGGCTTTGTTTGTTCTTCTTTTTCCAGTTCCTTTGGGTGCATTGTTAGATTGTTTATTTGATATTTTTCTTGTTTGTTGAGATAGGCCTGTATTACTATAAACTTCCCTCTTAGAACCGCTTTTGCTGTATCTCATAAATTCTGGCATGTAGTATTTTCATTTTCATTTGTCTCCAGGTATTTTTTGATTTCTTTGTTGACCCAGTCGTAGTTCAATAGCATTTTGTTTAATCTCCACGTATTTGTGGCTTTTCTGATTTTCTTCCTATAGTTGATTTCTAGTTTCATACCGTTGTGGTCAGAAAAGATGCTTGGTATTATTTCGATCTTCTTAAATTTATGGAGACTTGTTTTGTGACCTAATATGTGATCAGTCCTGGAGAATGTTCCATGTGCATTTCAAAAGAACGTGTATTCTTCGGTTTTTGGATGGAATGCTCTGTATACATCTACTAGGTCCATCTGTTCTAGTGTATCATTTAAGGCCAATGTTTCCTTATTGATCTTCTGTTTAGATGATCTATCCATTGGTGTAAGTGGAGTGTTAAAATCCCCTACTATTATTGTGTTACTGTTTATTTCTCTTTTTATGTCTGTTAATAATTGCTTTATATATTTTGGTGCCCCTACATTGGGTGCGTAGATATTTACAAGTGTTATATCCTCTTGTTGGATTGTTCCCTTGATCATTATCTCTTTTTACAGTTTTGTTTTAAAGTCTATTTTGTCTGATATGAGTACTGCTACCCCAGCTTTCTTTTCATTGCAATTTGCATGGAGTATCTTTTTCCATCCCTTCACTTTCCGTTTGTGAGTGTCTTTAGGTCTGAAGTGTGTCTCTTGTATGCAGCATATATATAGGTCTTGTTTTTTTATCCAATCAGCCACCCTATGCCTTTTACTTGGAGCATTTAGTCCATTGATCTTTAAAGTAGCTATTGATAAGTATGTACTTACTGCCATTTTTTAACTTTTTTTTTCTCGGTGTTTTAGTAGTCCTTCTCTGTTCCTTTCTTCTTCTATACAGAATTGATGGTCTCTTTAGTTTAACCTCTGTCTGAAAGCTCTACTCTTTAACTCCCCTCCTCCCTCCTTTTATGTTTTTGATATCATATCTAACCTCTTTTTTGTGAATTTGTATCCATTACCCTCTTATCATGGAAATAGATAATTTTTCCTATTTGTGGTCTTCTCTTTTCCCCTTAAATCAGTCCCTTTAACATTTCTTGTAGCACTGGTTTCTTGGTGACAAACTCCTTTAATTTTTGCTTGTCTGGGAAATTTTTGATCTCTCCTTCCATTTTGAATGATAACCTTGCTGGGTAGAGTATTCTTGGCTGTAAGTTTTTTCCTTTTAGCACTTTAAATATATCATGCCATTCTCTTCTAGCCTGTAAGGTTTCTGCTGAGAAGTCAGCTGATAGCCTTATGGGGTTTCCTTTGTATGTAACTTGACTTTCTCTTGCGGCTTTTAGGATTCTCTCTTTATCTTTAATTCTAGACATTTTGATTATGATGTGTCTTGGTGTGGGCCTCTTTGGGTTTATCTTGTTTGGGGCTCTCTGTGCTTCCTGTACCTGGATGTCTGTTTCCTTCCTTAGATTAGGGAAGTTTTCATCTATTATTGCTTGAAATAGATTCTCTGCCCCTTTCTCTCACTCTTCTCCTTCCGGGACACCTATAACACGGATGTTAGTGCGCTTGATGTTGTTCCACAGGTCCCTTAGACTGTCCTCGCTCTTTTTAATTCTTTTCTCTTTTACCTGTTCAGCTTGGGTAATTTCTTCTAGTCTTTCGTCCAGCTCACAGATCCGTTCTTCTGTATCCTCTACTCTGCTTTTGTGTCCCTCTAGTGAATTTTTCATTTCCAGTATTGTATTCTTCATTTCTGATTGGTTCTTTTTTATATCTCCCATTTCTTTGTTGACATTCTCACTGAGTTCATCTATTCTTCTCCCCACATCAGTGAGCATCCTTAACACTCTTTGTTTGAACTCTCTGTCAGGTAGGTTGCTCATTTCTATTTCACTTAGTTCCTTTTCTGGGGTTTTGTCCTTTTCCCGTACTTGGAAAGTATTCCTTTGCCTCCTCATTTTGCCTCTTTCCCTGTGCTTATGTCTACATATTAGGTAGGTCAGCTACGTCCCCTGCTCTTGGATAGGTGACCTTATGTAAGTGATGGCTTAGGAGGCCTGCAGTGTGCTTCCCTCAGTTCTCAATTTTCCAGGGGTGACCCCTATGTGGGCTATGTGTGTCCTTCTGTTGTGGCCTGTTTGCTCTCCCTGTAGGTGCCCAGGGAGGCCGAGTTATGCTCCTGGCCAGCTGTTGTAATGCTCAGCTGCTTGTAGTTGTTGTGGGCCCTTCAGTCTCTTTATCAGGTGTGGGGAGCCCCAGCACAGTTGGCTGCAAGTTCTAATACCACATTTGTGTTGCAGTATTTCTTTTAAGTGAGTAGGCCCCCAGCATGGCAGGTTGTTAGGCTCAGGACCTTACAATTGCTGTAAGCCTCCAGCCTTTAGGTCTCTTGTCAGCTCTCTGAGGATTGCAGCTGGGTGGGGCTGGCCTTAGGCACGGGAGAACCCAATTGTTTCAGGCTTTGGAAGGTGGGGCAAACCCCCTATGTAGGTCTTTGAGAAGAACAAGTCTTCTGCAGCTGACAAGCCCTGCCGCTCACAGGTCCACACACACGGTCAACACAGTCCTGCCTCGTGTGCATGCCCCGACCTCCCGAAGCGGACCCAGTCTCTCCATGGCAGGAGCCCCACACACTCCAACACCACCCCACACTCTCCACCTGCTCCTTGGGCATGCCCTGCCCCACTGAAGTGGACCCTGTCACTAGGCTGCAGAGAATCCAGTCACCAATGTATGCAGGCCCACAAGTTGCCTGAGGGCTTGTTGTTGGGTGTGGCCAGTCTCTAGGGTGGGCTGCCTGCCCTGGCTGAGCTGGATTAAATCGGTCCTCTAGTGGGTGGGACAGACCTGGGCTAGCAGGCCTCAGGGAGAACTCCAATGGCATCTGTGTCAGCACACCCACACTAAGCCACAACAATGGCCGCCGCCAATGTCCCAGTCCTTGGAGAGGTCTCACCTCTCACCGAGATGCACACAGGGCCTATTAGGTGAGTCTCTTTTCACCAAAGCACTGTGCACCTTTCTTTCTGGTGATTTTAGGTTGCTTTCTGAAACGAGTGAGTTTGCACGTGGGCCATTTAAGAGCCAGTTTTAATTTCTTTGTGAACCAGGTTTTCTAGGGGTACTCCCCAATGTTTTAGTAGCAGACAAAGTCAGATATTATGCTTCTGGTCTCGATTGTGCTGGGTCCACAAAATGCCTACACCGGGGGCACTCCCTGGCTCAGGGCCCCGTACCTCCAGGGAGGCTGCATACCTTTGGGCTGCTCCTGGGCGGCCGTGAAGCTGGCGGCTTGTGAAGGGGGCATTTTTTCTCTCCAGAAGGAAGTTTCTGCCCCTTCCACCTCAATTAGGATTGTCCTTTGTTGCAGGAGGTCCTCTTATCCAGTTTTCAGTTCTGTCTCAGGGGTAATTTTTCCACGAGTAGTTGTAAATTGGCTGTGTCCGTGGGAGGAGGTGAGTTCAGAGTCTGCCTACACCCCCATCTTGACTTCCTCTCCCAGTTGCGTTTCTATACAACAACAACAAACTACTAGAAAGAGAAGTTAAGAAAACAATCCCATTTACAACAGCATCAAAAAGAATAAAATACTTAGGAATGGATTTAACCAAGGAGTGAAAGATCTGTACACTGAAAATTATAAAACATTGATGAAAGAAATTGAAGAAGACACTAATAAGTGGAAAGATATCCCATGTTCATGGATTGGAAGAATCAATATTGTTAAAATGTCCATACTACCTAAAGTGATCTATAGACTCAATGCATTACCTATCAAAATTCCAATAGAATAGAAATCAAAATTTCTATTTTCACAGAAATAGAAAAAACAATCCTAAAATTCGTATGGAACCACAAAAGACCTCAAATAGCTAACACAATCTTGAGTAAGAAGAACAAAGCTGGAGGCATCACACTTTCTGATTTTAAACTACGTTACAAAGCTATAATAATCAAAACACTATGGTATTGACATAAAAACAGACGCATAGACCAACGGAACAGAATAGAGAGCCCATAAATAAACCCACACATATACAATCAACTAATCTTCCACAAAGCTACCAAGAACACACAATGGGGAAAGGATTGTCTCTTCGATAAGTGGTATTGGAAAAATTGGACATGCAAAAGAATGAAACTGGACCCTTATCTTACACATCATACACAAAGAAAACCTCAAAATGGATTAAAGGCTTAAATGTAGGAGCTGAAATCATAAAACTTCTAGAAGAAAACATAGGGGAAAATCTCTTCGACAATGATTTTGGCAGTGATTTTTTGGATATGAAATGAAAAACAAAGGCAACAAAAGGAAAAATAAGCAAGTGGTACTATATAAAACTAAAAAGTTTCTACACAGCAAAAGAAACAATCAACACTATGAAAGGATAACCTACAGAATGGGAGAAATATTGCAACTCCTATATTTGACAAGGGGTTAATATCCAAAATATATAAGTAACTCACAGAACTCCATAGGAAAAAAACAAATAACCCAATCTAAAAATGGGAAAAGGGTTCAAATAGAAGTTTTTCCAAAGAAGACATATGAATGGCCAACAGGTGTATGAAAAGTTGTTCAACATCACTAATTATCAGGGAAATGCTAATCAAAACCATGGTGAAATATCATCTCACACTGGTCAGGATGACTATTATCAAAAAGTCAAAAGATAACAAGTGTTGATGAGGATGTGGAGAAACGAGAACCCTTATACGTTATTGGTGGGAATGTAAATTGGTACAACCATTATGGAAAACAATATAAAGGTTCCTCAAAGAATTAAAAATAGAACTATCTTATGATCCAGCAATTCCCCTTCTGGGTATATATATCCAAAGGATATAAAATCACACTCTCAAAGAGATATCTGCATTCCCATGTTCATTGCAGCACTATTCACGATAGCCAAGATATGGAAACAACCTAAGTGTCCATAGACAGATGAATGGATAAAGAAAATATGATATATACATATATACACACACACACACAATGGAATATTATTCAGCCTTAAAAAAGAAGGAAATCCTACCATTTGCAACAACATGGATGAATCTGGAGGATATTATGCTAAATGAAATAAGCCAGCCTCAGTAAGACAAATATTGCATTATCTCACTTACATGTAGAATCTAAAGAAGCCAAACTCATAAAAACAGAATGGTGGTCACCAGGGGCTGGGAGTTGGAGAAATGGGGTAGATGTTGGTCAAAGGGTACAAACTTTCAGCCATAAGATGAATAAGTTCTGAAGATCTAATGTACAGCATGACGATAATAGTCACATTATATATTATATTATATATTTATATATAAATTATTATTATATACTTATATATAAATTATTATTGTATATTATAATACTGTATTGTATGCTTAAATTTTGCTAAGAGAGTAAATTTTAAGTGTTCACATCACGAGAAAAGATGGTAACTATGTGAAGAGATGGATATGTTAATTAGCTTGATTGTGGTAATCATTTCACGATGTATGCATATATCAAAACATCAAATTGTAAACTTTAAATATATACAATTTTTATTTGTCAATCGTATTTCAATTAAGCTGGGAAAAAAGAAGTATTGACTTTTAGTAAATGACTTTTCAGCAACTATTCAGGTGGTCATATATTTTTTCTTTTCTACTCCTTTAATGTGTTTTTCAATTAATTTATCTAGTTCACCTAAATTGTCAAAATTCTTGGGATAAAACTGTTAACAATATATCTTTAATGTGGATTTTGATGTCTGTAGATTTGAGATATATCCTCTTTTCTATTCCTGATATTAATAATTTGTGGAGGTCCAGCCCCATGGCTTAGCGGTTAAATGCGCACGCTCCACTACTGGTGGCCCGGGTTCAGATCCCAGGCGCACACTAACGCACCACTTGTCCAGCCATGCTGAGGCGGCATCCCACACACAGCAACAAGAAGGATGTGCAACTATGACATACAACTATCTACTGGGGCTTTGGGGAGAAAAAGCGGGAAAAAAGGAGAGGATTGGCAATAGATGTTAGTTCAGGGCCGGTCTTCCTCAGCAAAAAGAGGAGGATTGGCATGGATGTTAGCTCAGAGATGATCTTCCTCAAAATAAATAAATAAATAAATAAATAAATAAATAAATAAAAATAATTTGTGGGTTTTTTCTTTATTATTTTTACTAAGGGTTTAATAATAGTTTTAATGAAAGAAAAAATAAAAAGCAATTAAAGAAATACCAACAAAGTAAAATGAAGGAAATAATTTTAAAATGCATAAATTAATAAAATAGAAAAAGGATTATAAATAAAATTTAAAACTTTTTTTGAAATACGAATATGGGGAAGAGTGCTCCACTGCTTGTGAAATATGAATATATACAATGACATAAACAATAGACAAACAATAAAGTATAGGAAGGGAAAAAATTACAAAAACCAAATAACATGGATTTTTTAAAATTTTGAGAAAATACTACATAAAACTTTATATTAGTAAATTTGAAAATGTAGATTAAATTTACGGTTTTTTAGAACAATGTAACTGACCAAATTTGCTTAAGAAGAAGTAGAAGCTCAGAGTAGACCAAGAAAAGAAGTTAACATGTTAGTCAGGTACCTATACTTTTTTTAAAAAGTCTTTACAACATGTGTATAATACACAAAAGTGATATATATACACATAATACATAAAAATATACACAATATATGTAATATATAAAGGAGGATATATACTCAGAATATATACATAAGTAAAAAAATCAAAGCTAATAGACAAAGTGGACCAATTATATGACCAAGTATTTCATAAAAATAAAAATTAAAATGGCCAATAAAAATTTTTTTAAATGTACAATATCATTAGTAATTAATGAAACTCAAATTAAACAAGATATCAATCCATATCAAGTTGGGAAAAAAACTTTTAAGTAATTGCTGTACAAGAAAAGGGTGCCCACTCTCAATTCTATTCAACATAGTATTAAAAGTCCTAGCCAGAGCAATCAGGCAAAATAAATAAATAAATAAAAGGCATCAAAACTGGAAAGGAAGAATTAAAAATTGTCTTTATTTGTAGACCACATGATTTTATACATAGAGAATCCTAAAGACTCCACCCAAAAAAAAATAGATCTAATCAACAAATTCAGTAAAGTTGCAGGATACAAAATTAACATACAAAAATCAGTAACACTTCTATACACTAAGAACGAATTATCTGAAAAAGAATAAAGAAAACAATCCTGTTTACAATAGCATCAAAAACAACAAAATACTTAGGAATAAATTTAACCAAAAAGGTGAAAGATCTCTACTCTGAAAACTACAAGACATTGATTAAAGAAGTTGAGGAAGATGCAAATAAATGGAAAAGTGGCTCACATCCACGGATTGGAAGAATTAATATTGTTAAAATGTCGATGGTCTACCAAGGGCCATCTATAGATTCAATGCAATCTCTATCAAGATTTCAATGGCATTTTTTACAAAAGTAGGAAAAACAATCCTAAAATTTATCTGAAACTGCAAAAGACCCTGAATAGCCAAAGCAACCCAGAGAAAGAAGAACAAAGCAAGAGGCATAACATTTCCTGATTTCAAGCTATATTATAAAGCTATAGTAATCCAAAAAGTATGATACTGACATAAAAATAGACACATAGACCAATGGAACAAAATAGAGAGCCCAGAAATAAACCCATGCATATATGGTCAACTAATGTTTGACAAGGGAGCCACGTATACTCAATGGAGAAAAGACAGTCTCTTCAATAAATGGTGCTGGGAAAATTGGATATTCACATGTAGAAGAATGAAATGACCTCTATCTTACACCACTCACAAAAATTAACTCAAAATGGATTAAAGACTTAAATGTAAGACCTGAAACCATAAAACTCCTAGAAGAAAACATAGGGAAAAAGTTCCTTGACATGGGTCTTGGCAATGATTTTTGGGGTATGGCACCTAAAGCACAAGCAACAAAATCAAAAATAAACAAGTGGGACTAAAACCACAACCCACCAACTGGGAGAAAATATTTGCAAATCATATATCTGAAAAAAGGTTAATTTCCAAAATATATAAAGAACTCATACAACTCAACAACAAAAAACAAACAACCCAATAAAAAAATGGGTAGAGGATATAAACAGACACTTTTCCAAATAAGACATACAAATGGCCAACAGGTACAAGAAAAGGTGCTCAACATCACTAATCACTAGGGAAACACAAATCAAAACCACAATGGGATATCACCTCACCCCTGTTAGAATGGCTACCATCAAAAAAAAACAAGAGATAACAAGTGTTGAGGAGCACGTAGAGAAAAGGGAACCTGGTGCACTGTTGGTAGGAAGGTAAATTGGTTGGTGCAGCCACTGTGAAAAATGGTTTGGCGGTTTCTCAAAAAATTTAAAAATAGAACTATCATATGATCCAGCAATCCCACTTCTGGGTATATATCCAAAGGAAATGAAAACAGGATATTGAAAAGATATCTTCACTTCCATGTTCATTGCAGCATTATTCACAATAGCCAAGATAACAGAAACAACCTAAATGTCCATCAACATCTGAAGGAATACAGAAGTTGTGGTGTATATATACAATGGAATATTGTTAGCCATGAGAAAGAAGGAACTCATGCCATTTGTGACAACATGGATGGACCTTGAGGGCATTATGCTAAATGAAATAGGACAAATACTGCATGGTATCATTTGTATGGGGAATCAAAGAAAAAAAAAGTCAAACAGAAACAGAGTACAAAAGTGGTTATCAGGGGCTGGGGGTGGGTGAAATAGGGAGAAGTTGGTAAAAGCGTATAAACTTTCAGCTACAAGACAAATAAGGTCTGAGGATGTAACGTAAAACATGTTGACTATAGTTGATAACACAGTATTGTATAACTGAAATTTGCTAAGAGAGTAGAACTTAAATGTTGTCACCAAAAAAAAGATAAATATGTGAGGTGATAGATATGTTAATTTACTGAGTGAAAAGAATCCTTCCACAATGTATACATATAGCAAATCACCACAATGTATACTTATTATCTTACAACTTTATGTGTCAATTATACCTCAGTAAAGTTGAAATTTTTAAAAAATAAGTATATATATCTTTTGACCAAGAAGCAAAAATAGTATGTCATTTATATTATTATATGTTATGATATCATTATATCCCTCCACCTTAGAAAAAGAAACAGGAAAAATTATATTTTTACTTGTTCATCTATATGCAAAAATATGTTAAGGCATATTTTTTAAAAATCTGGAAGCATGGGCCAGCCCCGTGGCTTAGCGGTTGAGTGTGCTCGCTCCGCTGCTGGTGGCCCAGGTTCGGTCCCAGGCGCGCACCGACGCACCGCTTCTCTGGCCATGCTGGGGCCGCGTCCCACATACAGCAGATGGAAGGATGTGCAGCTGTGACATACAACTATCTACTGGGGCTTTGGGGGAAAATAAAATACATAAATAAAATCTTTAAAAAAAAAAATCTGGAAGCAGACTTAACTTCTGGTGTGGGAGTTAGTACTGATGAAAAGATCCAAGGTAACTTTTACGTATCTGTATTGTTTGAATGTTTATAATGAGTGCATTAATATTTACTTATATAATTAGAGGATAATTAAAAGAAATTACAAATAATAGCAATAAAAACACTTCAGGGGTTTCTGATGTAACCAGGCTATTGTTGTCACCTTTCAGGCTCCTAATGGCTCTGATCTTCTGTAACTGACTTGCATGTCAAGGCTAGTTCAAAGTGCAGAAAAACTTTTCAGGCAGCATATGCCACCTGAATTCAGGGGCCTGCCTTAGGATTGCAATTGGTCTTCCCAAGCACAATCAAAAGCCCCAGACTTTGAGCTACTGAGAATTCCCCACAAGCTCTGCATTAGCTTGACACTTCCCAGGAGGATATAAGAACTGTCAATTACACAGAGAGCTACACTCTTCTAACACTAATTAAGCTAGAAGTAATGGCTTGATCACTCTTCCTCTTTCCTCCTCCTGCTATCAGTCTCCAAGTTTATTCTCCAGTTATTTGGAGCCACTTCTGTGTCTCTCTGCCCCAGGAGGACTGTGGCCCAATTAAGCCACAGTTGAGTCACTCTGAAGTGAGAAGTCCTGGGAGGCTCGTTAAGTTCAGTGCTTAAGACTATGGAAGGAACATCATTAAGAACTTCCGCTTATTAGACAGCTGGGCCAACAGCAGCAGCTCAGCAGGAAGAGCAGAAATGATTCAGTGTCCCTCAGAGGCATCTGAAGAAACTTGTTTCAACTTTTACCTAACTTTACCCCAAGCATGTACACCAGATACTAAGCACACACCCAAGACACCTCCACTTTCACCATCATCACCCTGTTATTTTCATCGTATATTACATCAACATAACCTCATCTCTCCATTAGTATTCTCATCATCACTTTCATCCACCACCACCCCCAATATATCATCCTTTCCCTATTGCATTATAATTCTCAATATTATCACCCAACTCATCATCTCACCATCATCATCATCATCAGTATTATCATCATCCCCATTATCACTGCAAACACCATCATTCAGCTTCACCACTCCATCAATTAGCTATCACTATCATTCACAGGACCATCACTATAATATATATCTGCAGTTCATGGGAAAAGAGCGGTGTCCTCAAGATTCAGAGAAAAAGTCTTTATTTGAAAAACAGGTAAGAAAAATATTTTTAAATAGCTGTTCTGTGATTTCAGTCAAGGACAAAGCAGGCTATGAAATAAGGCAATAGACTGAGATAAGAAGAATGCATTAAGTACAATACAATAAAATTTGACACAGTAGTCAAAAAATAATCTGAGCTGGAGACATTAAATAGAACAATTGACCTTACATAAAAATTTAAATATTCCCAGAATGCAAAGGAAAAGAAATAAAATTCTGATGATTACAGAATGGAGAGTGAGTTGCATAGATCCAACCCACAAGTATTAAAGAATTTCTAAAGGAGAAAACAGTAAATGGATCAGAGGCAATATCAAAGGTATACTACAAGAAAATGCTCTGAATCTCAAAAGAAATACCCTGAAGATCAAAATGTCCCACTATATTCCAGAGAAAATTAATGAAAGAGTCTATACCACCATATGTTCACCTGATAATCTATTCTCTGCGCTGCAGCTAGAATGATCCATTCAAAATATAAGTCTTAGAACATCATCCCCAGCCTTAAATACTTGAATAACTATTCAGCGCTCTTTAGAGAAAGAACAAAATTCCAAGCTGGCCCACAAGGCCCATGGTTTGGCCCTGCAATATCTCCACATGCTCATTCCTTACTTTCTGCCTAACTGGGCTCCTTTCTGCTCCTTGCACATGCCATGCTCCTTCTGGCATTAGGAACTTGGTATATATTATTCGCTCCCCCTGGTAATGCTCTCAACTATCCCCCTATCCATTTCCTCTAGTTACCTCCTACTTTAGGATCACACACATCACTTGAACAATGACTTCCCAGACCTAACCAGACTAAATGTACCTATTACATGCCCTTGTAGCACCACGCACCTTTCCATGTTTGTACTTCTAACAGTCAGGTTTATGTTTATTTATATGATTATTTTGTTACTATGTGCATCTCCCTCAGACTGTAATATCCACAAGAGCAGAGACCAAGGAACCCAGTCGAGTTTCCGAGCATTATCCAAACAAGCAGGATGTATACTGTAGCTGTTGGCCCATGGTAAATATACATCCTTGCAACACTAAATGGCGAAGTGCCAGCAGCCGTGTATCCTCTTCCTGCCTTCAAGGGCCTCTCCAGCCAGTCTCTTACCTTCAGTATTCTCCAGGTAGGAAGTGGGCACCAGTCTCATTCATCCCCAAAGCTCCAGGGGAAACATCAATTTCTCAATCTCTCATGGTGCACCTGTCCAATTGCATTCTGGAGCAGGGGTGGGGAGGAGGCCTACAGTTGCTCTTGCTCGGCACAAATCTCTCTCTGCAATCTCTCTGAAGCTCTCTTAGAGCTTCCCTCTCTTGACCTGTGAGGGACAAGGGAGAAACCATTCCCCTCCCTCACTGAAAGGGGAGGGTAAGAGCCACACTACTGTCCCCTAGGACAAAGATTACATTAAAGACTCCTATTTAATGAACCTCCCTTTCACATTTCAAGTCTTTTCATACAGTCTACCAGTGCATGATGATGGGGCTATGATCACAGGATTGATGTGTGCCTAGCAACTCATTGAGTCTCTTTGAAAAAGTGGAGCTTTAGCCACACTTTTGACATAACAAGTAAAGTCCCAGTCGACATCCTGTTATGACTGTATTCCTCAAAGACTGGAAGATAGAAAATATGAAAAGAGAATCAACCATAATCCCACTTTTATAAAACCAATGGCATTTTCTTTTTAGTGTATTTTCTTCCACTATTTTATCAAGTACATATTTTTGTGTAAACTTGTATTCATTGTAGACTGGTCATTTTGTAGACTGCTTTTTTCCACTTCATGTTATATCTTATGCATTGCTCCAAGTTGTTCCAAGTTCAATATAGCTATCATCTTAAATGAATGCATAACAACATGCACAGTTTGATAAAACTTTCTTTTATAAACAATACTGAAATGAATATCTTTATACATGTGGAATTCTCCATTCTTGGACTAATTCCTTAGGAGTGATTGCTAAAATTGATGTTATGGAGTATGCTGGACTTCTGATTTTTCTGGCCAGTATCCACCTTCTAGTAATAGTACCCTGAAGCTTTTCTTCATAAAAGCTTTGAGAAGCCCACAAATTTCACAAATCTACTGTGTAGATTCTAATTTTCTACATAAGCAATCTTGTCATCAAAGAATAAAGACTATTTTACTTTTTTTCCTTCTTTTTGCCTTTTATTTCTTTCTCTTGCCTTATTGCACTGACTAGATCCTTCAGTACAACGTTGAATAGAAGTGGTGAGAGCAGACATCCTTGTCTTGTTCTTGATCTTAAATCAAGAAATCATTTAGGCTTTTCACTGTTAAGTATAATATTAGCTGTAGATGCATTTCATAGATGCTCTTTATCAGGTTAGGGAAGTCCCTTCTATTCCTACTTAACTGAGAGTTTTTATGAGAAATGGATGTTGGATTTTGTCAATGCTTTTTCTGCATCTATTTAGATGATCATATGGTTTTTACTTTGTTAATATGGTGAATTACAGTGATTGATTTTCTAATGTCAAATCAATCTTGCATCCCTAACAGTAAATCCCACTTGGTCATGATACATTTGACTTGCTAAAATTTTGTTTAGAGAGAGTTTTTGTATTTGTGTTCATGAGGGACACTGATCTATAGTTTTCTCTTCTTGTAATTTCTTTGTCTGGTTTTAGTAGCAGGGTAATGCTGGCCTCATGGAATGGGTTGGGAAGTGTTCTCTTTTCTTCAATACTCTGTAAGAGTTTGTGTAAAATTGGTTTTATTTCTTCCTTAAATGTTTGGTAGAATTCACCAGTGAATCTATCTGGGCTGGAGTTTTCTTTGTGAGAATCTTTTTAACTAAAAATTCAATTTATTGAATAAGTAAAAGGCTATTCAAATTATGTATTTCTTCTTGAGTGACCATTGATTCTTTGAGAACCATTCATTGATTTTCTCTGTTTTTACTATTTCCTGCTTCATTGATTGCCACTGTAATTATTTATTCATTTCTTCTAAGAAGAAGAAATTTTTATTTTGAGTTTAATCTGCTCTTCTTTTTCTAGTTTCTTAAGGTGGAAGCTGAGGTCAGTGATTTCAGACTTTTCTTGTTTTCTAATATGGGCATTTAGCACAATAAACTTCCTCTAAGTACTGCTTAAGCAAAATCTCACAAATTTTGGCATGTTGTGTTTTTATTTTCATTTAGTTCAAAATACTTTCAATTTAGGGGCTGGCCCAGTGGCATAGCAATTGAGTTTGCATGCTCTGCCTCAGCGGCCCAGGGTTCGCAAGTTTGGATCCTAGGCGTGGACCTACACACCACTCATCAAGCCATGCTGTGGCAGGTGTCCCACATATAAAGTAGAGGAAGATGGGCATGGATGTTAGCCCAGGGCCAATCTTCCTCAGCAAAAAGATGAGGATTGGCAACAGATGTTAGCTCAAGGCTAATCTTCCTCAAACAAAACAAAACAACAAACTTTCAATTTAGAAGTATTTAGAATACTTTTTATTTAGACGTGTATTATTTAGTTTCCAGATATTTGTGGATTTTCTAGAAATCTTTGCTATTTATTTCCAATTTAATTTCATCATGGTCAGAGAATATGCTCTGGATAGCTTGAATACTTTTCAACTATGGAGACTTGTTTTATAGCCCAGCATATAGGCTATATTGGTCAAATGTTCCCTGTACACTTGAAATAAATGTTTATTCTGCTGTTGTTGGATGGAGTGTTCCACAAATGTCAATTAGGTCTAGTTGTTTGATAGTGTTGTTGAAGTCTTCTAAAGCCCTGTGGATTTTCTATTTGTTCTATTGATTATTGAGAGAGAAGTATTGATATCTCTGACTATAATTGTGGATTTATCTATTTTTCCTTGAAGATCTTTGTTTTTGCTTCATGTATTTTGAAGGTCCTACTTAACAAGATGGCTTTCCTGGGCATCTCCCAGAGCAACCTCACCACCAGCCCACCCACCCTACCCCAAGGCCAACAACTGTGGGGGTAGTCAGGGTGCTGCAGACCCTCTGTGTGTGCCATCAGGAGCACTCCTGGACCGACCTGCTAGATCCCCTGCACATCCCAAACTCCTTTGTTCCTTGTCTCCCAGGCAACCAGACTGGGGAGGGTCTTGGAAAATGGAGCCACAGGAATGGGCAGGGTGGGAAAGAGGATACTCCCCCACCTCTGATAGGTATCACCTCAGGACCAGAGCTGAAGCTAATGGAGGAGGTGGGGGCAGAAAGGCTAGGCCTGAATCATCTCTGAGGAAATGTGAGCTTCAGGGGGCTATGTGGGATCAAATTTCCACACCATCTTGAGGTTGTTTGGGACAAGAAATATGTAACCTACCCAGCTCCTCCAAGTGCTGTGATTGCCTCTTTTCTAAAGGATAATTAGGATTTGTGACTCAGAGTACCTCAGGTGTCTCCACGTCAACCCGATTTCCAAGGACCACCAGATTCTTTCAGCAGCCTTGGGAGGTGGGGCAGTGAAGGTGAGTGTTGGAAGGATTATGGGTTAGAGTGCTGTGCCTCTCCCACACCCCACCCACCCTCTCTGTTTCCCAGGTTTGTTTCCCCTGGGATCAAAGCACCTTAACATCAAGGCCTTAAGATATTTGCAACACATACAAACTCTTCAAAGAGCCTTATCGGGAATAACAGAACTCTTACAGGTCAGTGAAACAGGCAATCTAGGAATAAGCACTTCATAAAAAGGATGCACAGATCATCAACAAACACACGAAAAGGTGAGGAAGGCCCAGGTAGGAGCCTGGCCCTGAGAAATAGCCCTGGGATTCATTGCTCACTATGTGTGCACCCATGGCCCTACTGGCCAGGCTTTCCACCTGCAGCCCTTCACAAGGAAGGCTCTTCTCCTAGTAAGAAACTAAGCCTGTGAACAAGGGTAGGAGGGAGATCGTGAACTTGCTGTAACTATGTTTCAGGGGAAAGAGCCCAGTCAAGGGCTTGGGCTGTAATTCTGGGTCTGCCCATGTTTGCTGTGTTTTTTTCTGATTACTTTTATCTTTAGGCTTTAGCTTCCCTATTTATCTAAGAAGGAGTGGGATGGAGCAGAGGTGGTTTTCAACCTGTGGGTTCAACTTAATTTGGCCAATACAGTGTTGTCTCTCTCTGTCTCTCTCCCTCTCCTGGCTTCTCTTGAAAAATCAGGTGATTGGGCAACAATGGGCTCATGCTTCCACATGAAAACAATTGTCTAGAACTGAGTAGGAGGCAGTATCAGTAGACTGGACTATAATCCTTGCCCAAGGAATACCCCCCACTGTCCCCCTCAGGATAGAAGTATGGAGGTGCAGAGACAACGTTGTGTGTTCATCCCATAGTTTCCTCTTCCTGGGCACATCCTAGGCCTCTTATAGTTAGTTTGGGACTATGTGACAGAGTTTTATGAATTTTCCGTGCATTCTTCCATCTGTATGATTGGACACTGAAAACCTCTGAGAGGGCAGACTTACAAGAGAGAAGCATCCCAGATCCCCAAGCATCATTGTAGGGGAGCTGCCAAGGAAAGTTCTTTGGGCCCTCTGGGCCTGGGAAATAAGCAAAAAACAAAGCTTTGTTGTGTTAAGTCATTGATATTCAGGAGTTATATCTTACTGTTACTGAACCAGGTTCATTTTTGTCCATTGCCCAGAAAGCCAATTACTGAGGTGATGAGACTGCAGTATAGAGAGGATTTAATCACAAGGCAGGCAAGTGAGGAACTGAGAAAATGAGTCTCAAATCTGCCTCCCCAAAAATGGGGACTCAGGGATATTTATGGGGTAGGGGAAAAGGTGGCCTGAAGTGTGGGGATAGATGATTGGAGATAAGGAGAAGTGAGGTAATCGATGGTCTGTGCAAGTGTAGTCATGCTTCATGCCTCTTCATAGGACACATGTTCACAAAATGGCAGCATTACCATTATCTGAGGGTAGAGTTTTTAGCTCCTTTATGTCAAAAAGGTCACTTGTCAAGCATTTGTGCAGGCCCAGTTGAGGGTTGGTGGTCTCATCTGGCCTAAACTGGACAAAGGGTCTCAGTTCCTGAAAAACCATTCTTAATTACTCTGTTGATAAGACAGGTTCAATTGAACAGGTCCTGGAGGGCTCGAGGTTATAAATCCCCCTTTTTGTTGTTCATTCCTCAATCTTGTGGGATATAGGGTGATAACTCTTCTAGCTTCCTCCTGCTGATAAGCAGCATAGGTTTTTCCATCTCATTGAGCCAGTCTCTTAGTAAGACAGTGATGCAGGTGGACTCCAAAAGTTAGGCCTATATTGTGTAAGCAAGTAACCAGGCATTTATTAAGGAACATTTCTAGAGAAACAAAAACAAGGTTAATGACAGAAGCAAATTATACACCAGTTTCTGAGCCCAGGGGGCAGCCAGTCAAAAGATTTCTAGATGGTAAGGTTGTAGCATCTTTTGCAGTTTGAAACATCTCTGATGACGTCATTGGGTGTTCAAGTATCTTTCTGAGTGGCTTAAACAACAACAGGCATGAATCTCTCTTAAGTTTATATCAAATTGTCCAGCTTCATTTGCAGGGCTTCAGGAAAAAGGGTGGTTTCAGTTCCCAATGAATCCCAAAAGAAAATGATGGAAAAAATTGAAAATGTTAGTTTGGTGATTTGTAACCAGATATTTCAGGAGACTAGAAGAATTCAGGATCCAGTCCAGTTTACAGAAAGGAAACAAAAATTTCAAAGACAATTAACAGAACTAGAATCTAACATCCAGGATTGTGTACAATAGTTTCTATTGAAAGATAATTTTTCTAAAATCACCCTCATTTTTACCAGATAGCCAAATTAGGGCTAATTGGTTGGCAAAATAAATCTTGTTTCAATAAACTTGGCCCAATTATTTACATAAGTACAGCAAGAATAGCAGTTGATCATATAGGCTCTTTTAAATCTGCTTTGCTGGAATTTTTCATAAGGAATCTCAGATGGAGCTTTAAAGGCCTCTTGAGGCCAGGAAAACCAAGCCAAGGACGTGTCATCAGACTCCACCTGCAATACCTATAAATTTGAGTGAATTCCTCTCTTCTCTTGAGGTTCCCCAAAATATCCTGAGATTCTTTGCACTTTCTTTACTCATCAGGTAAGGTTGCTGGGAACCCTGTAAGCAAGGTACCAGGCCAATATTTCCAAGTGGTTTTATTCCATAAAGTCCAAGTCAGATCTTGTCATATCTGAGTTTACATGTTTCTCTCAAATATGACATTCCAGTCAAAGCGTTGGTAATATAACCAATGTTTCCAATTGTGTTCTGAGGAGATCAGATTCTTATTGAGCTTATGCAAATAACTGTATTGCCATGAAAACAATATTCACTCACTAAGGGTTTCCAAATTCTGGAGGGAACAGGTAGGGAGAAAAAAGATAAATGTTTCAGTTCTGCTTACAAAAGTATAATTTACCAAATTGCTATATGTTATAGTTAGTTTAAGAGAAAAAGGTTTCCTTAAATCTGGGAGAAACAAAACATTAAAAATCAGCAATATCTCAAATGAAAAGTCATAAAAATTTTAATCATCCTCATCAATTCATTCAGTCCTGTGTAATCAATTCTTGATCTTAATCTTCTGTTAGCAATTTCACGAAGTCATCAGTTTCTCTTTCAGAGTTGTGTAATTTCTTACCCAGTTCAGTTTTATGATCTGAATGTTTATCAGAAACATGTATTCTAGAGTAAGTGTCAGAGTCCTGTCCATGTATCTCTCTAAAGATGAAATACATCTGCAAAGACATCAGAGTAAAACAACAAGTATCTGCAAATGACAAAAGACTCAAAAAGGGCAATTGACAAAGAAACTTGGCTATTTCTGTGACATACAACACTTCAAGATAATAACTAGAATTATGGCTGACAACCAGGACAGGTCAGAATTTTAGGAATGTTATACAATTTTTAAAACACTTATAT
This sequence comes from Diceros bicornis minor, assembly GCF_020826845.1. NCBI lineage: Eukaryota > Metazoa > Chordata > Mammalia > Perissodactyla > Rhinocerotidae > Diceros > Diceros bicornis. The sequence continues at coordinate 6,082,390 of NC_080752.1, forward strand.
CAATAACATTTACCCATATAACATCATAGGTCCCTATGAAACAATGGTTAGCTATCCATTTAACCATGGTGACAATTAAAGATTTTCAGGCTAATGCAGAAAATTAAACAGCTGTAAGAAAAACCTTAGTGCCTGTGATTACAGACTCGATAAAAACAATACAGGAAATTTATTTTGGTAAAACATAAAACCCCTACCCTTCTGGTAGACTACTCAAAGAAAAAAACCTTTCGTAATCTCTTTATCAAGAATAGACTAAAAGTTTAAGAAAATTATCCATTTTAGGAGAGAGAAAACCAAATTTTAATTTTTGCAACAGCTTACTTTTTATATTAAAACTCACTTATTTAGCTGAATTCATTTTAATCTTATCCAAACTGACCATACACAAAATTCTTTCCTCAGGGTTCCTCTTTCACAAATCTTCTATAACTTTCTTTTTACATTCAGAATTTGTTCCATGCCTTCTTCCTTCCCTTGTAGTACTTTAGGGCAAATTTATCTTTCTTAACAAAACAAACAAAAATATTTCCATTATTTATACCTTCTTTACTAAAAATATACATCTTACTTTCCTTGAATACAAAGATGTTTCTCTTATTAATCTTTAGTAGCTTTAATTACATATGTAAATTAAAATATTAACCCTTACAGACCTTAAATTTTAGTGAAAACTAAGAAGCAAGCAATGACGAATTGTTTTCACTTTAGCATTCTGTGGCTTGGCAAATTTACAAACACTTTCCATAATTTCTAGAAACATGCTACTTCATAGTACAATTTTTAGTAAAGTACAAGACTTGTTTACTAATAGACCCAAACATCCTTTAGGTTTTTTTTCTCTGTAATAAGAAGCCAAAAGTAGGTAAACTTAGAAATGTTTAGCAATAATTTTTTAGTATTTTATCTTATTTGAAAATAAACTAGATATTCAATGAATTTTTTTATCATTTAATTTTACCTAGCAAAACTTCAACGTTTCAAGTTACCAGAGAGATTTGGAAGTTATCTTAAATATACATGCCATAACATATAATTATTGTTAAAAAGTTCATCCAACGTTTTTATCCTTTTTACATCTATTTAGTTTACTCATTCCCAATAAATATTTAGATTGCCTACAGAACTTCATGAGACATTAGACAAAATTAGCTATCATTTTAAGTTATTATTTTGCTACCCAGTTTTGTAATAGAGATAACATCAGCTTATAGAATAAAGGCTGCATGTCTGCATCATATCCAATGTTGATAACTGAGGACGTGTCCATTTTAATCAAACCAACAATCTTAAATAAGCTTTCAGTTACCAAATATTAATTTATATCATGTTAACTTGAAAGACATTTGGGGCAGTTGCCATTACATTTAGAAATAGTTTATATAAGCACTTTAAGCCAATTGAATAGAGCTCTCTAGAATTATATCATCTGGAGGTAAGACAGCACACATATATAAATATATAGACACACAGAGATTCCACAGCTATTGTTTTAAAATTACTGCCATGAATCAGGTACAGTAATACAAGGCTCCCTGGCTATGCATCCAAATTTTGTTTTAAGCTTTTTACTAATATTTGTGGAGAAGGCATTCAAGATGCTAGATTTTTGGCAAGAGTGCTCTTACAGCTGTTTTTCTTTCCTTTTCCTTTTTTTTTTTCTTCAGTCTTAGGAATTGGTGATGGGCTAGATTTTTCCCAGAGAGTTTCCAAGCTCTTTGAGATAAGGGAAATGGGTAGAATCTGAACTGCCTCTAGAGTTGCATTTCCAGTTTTGCAAGGATTTTTTAAGGACAGTTGCTCTTAATTCCTCAGAAATTGGGTTGTAACTTAAATGACATTATAAGTTGATCTACCTGTCTAACCACAACACAAAGGCACAGAGAAAGCACTCAAGTTTTCTCTGAGATGGAGTTTCTCAGGCAAATTCACCTTATCAGTTTCTAACATCCCAATATCTACAAGCATTTTGGGAGGAACAGGGGAGGCTTTGAGGTTGGAAAAAGGACATGTGAACTTTGAACTGCCTTCTAGAGCTATAACTCTGGCCCTGCAGGGATTTGCAAGACAAAGCCAGTTGTTTCCAGTTCCCCGAAGAAGTGGATTACTGTCCAAACGATAAAAAACGTTGACCCACTCTTTCAGCTACATTTTTCCAATTGCTTCTTCATGTCAGGAAGATGTTTAACTTAAGAGGTGAATCAAAATATTTTTAAGTTTTGAAACTTCAGGAAAATGTATCACACCTTTAAAAAGTCTACACAAAGTGTTTAATAAAGGCCCTCTTTCTAACTGCACAATTCAACTCTAGACCAATTTACCCTGGAGGGGTGGAGCTTTCATTATAATCTGTAAGACCCGGAGAGGAAGCTGAGACTCCAAATTTGATTAAGTTCTTAAGACTAGTCATTATGAGAGCTCTTTAAAATTTTTTCCAACTTAGAAGTTTTTCCAATTTAAGGATCCATCTCTGGCCATTGATGAATAGGATCTTAATAGCAATTCAAACCAATAAGCCTTTTATGGCTTCTGAGATGCCCCTTAGCAACAGCTTTCACCCACAGCAAAGTTTACTTAGGGCCAGCCCAGACAACAGGCTTATAGAGATGCCTGCATCTTGCCCTAAGCTTTTTCCTTTTTATGACAAATGACACAAAAGACAGAGACAAGGAAAAACAGTGATCATCTCTGGGAGGAGAAGGATCAATAAACCAGTGAGTACTCAAACCGAATTTCCCAGAGTTGCTGAATGATCCATCATATGCCCATTTTCTCCAGAGCCTTAAGAATAACACGGCCATGTGGTGTTATAAAAGAATATCATGCTTTCCTGTTTCATGGGCTCATAGCTAAAAGTTGCCCAATTTGGGATAAAGCAGCCTAGGGGGCTACAGGTGGGGATTGAATTCGCGTTTCCCGTTGTGTCAGAATTTAGACACAGTGGGTCAAAAGTATATTTATGCTGCAGCTAGAAGCAGATCTTGAAAATTTTGAGCATCCCTGAAACCAAGACCCTCATAATGAAGGCCAAACCAAGGCTTCCTTTTCAGAAGTCAAACCAGAAGGAAGAAGAAATAAGAACCCAGTCACTTGTACTGAAGTTACTCACCAAAAGGATATCTTCCAAACCCAGAAACTGTCTCTCTACTGCAAAGTGAAAATATGTGCCAAGAGGTTGCAGCACCAAGCCACAAAAAAGCCCTGGAACGATCCCAGGAGAAATGCTCCTGGCAGCTGCTGGACTCATCCACATGTTCTCCACACTGGCAAGGGACTGACAAACCACAGGCAAAAAAGCCCATCTGGACTTACCTCAATGCTGGCTCACCAAATTGTTACTGAACCAGGTTCATTTTTGCCCATCACCCAGAAAAGCACCACCAAGATGACGAGACTGCAGCAGAGAGAGGATTTAATCACAAGGCAGCCAAGTGAGGAAGTGAGAGAATGAGTCTCAAATCTGCCTCCCCAAAAATGGAGACTCAGGGATATGTATGGGGTAGGGGGCAAGGTGGCCTGCGGTGTGGGGATAAATGATTGGAGGTGAGGAGAAGTGAGGTAATTGATGGTCTGTGCAAGTGTAGTCAAGCTTCATGCCTCTTCATAGGATACGTGTTCACAAAGTGGCAGTGTTACCATGATCTGGGAGTGGAGTTTTTAGCTCCTTGGCATTAAAAAGGTCACTTGTCGAGCATTTTTGCAGGCTCAGTTGATGGGTTGCTGGTCTCAACTGGCCTAAACTGGACAAAGGGTCTTAGTTCCTGAAAAACTACTCTTAATTACTCTGTTGATAAGATGGGGTCAATTGAACTGGTCCTGGAGGGCCCAAGGTTACGTTACCATAGTATAGCCTATGCTATCCTGACTAATGAAATTGATAATAATAATAATTACAAATATTTATTGAGTACTTCATATATTAAGTGCTTAGCATTGGGCTAAATAATTTACATTGATTATTGTGGGGGATCAGAATTTGCCACCCCAAAATGTGTCTCTTTGCTTTGATCATTTTTAAGAACAAAAGACTCTGAAAGAAACTTTGACTTTCCCCTTAACTGCCTAAAAGAATTTAAGATAGAAGGCCTGATCAGGACAAGCCATCACCATAGATAACTCTGGGTATAATAGACTGGGAGGATCCTCGCTAAGCCCACTGCTATCAAAGTTCTCTCTCAGGTCACATTGTCTATACATAGCCCAGCAAACACTTGTTTATCAAACATTTGCTTTTCCATCTCTATGTAAATTGCCTTCCTCCCTTTGGAAGTCCCAAACCACTACCCCCAACATTGTCCTTTGTCTTTAGCTGAAGATGGTATTTAAAGTGGTGGCTTTGGCCATTTTGGTGAGTTACTCAGTTTTCCTGGGTCTCTCCCACATATACATGTTATTAAACTTTGTTTTATTTTCTCCTGTTATTCTGTCTTATGTCAATTTAATTCTTAGACCAGCCAGAAGGACCTAGAAGGTAGAGAAATAGTTCTTCCTCCCCTGCAATATCTTAGCCCTCATAGTTAATTCTGTCAGATGGCTACTACCATTTTATACCTTCTAGAGATAAGTTTAGAGAGGTTAAGTAATGTGCCTAAGTTCATAGTAAGTAACAGAGACAGTGTTACTGACTAATTGCCCCGAGGAATTCGAAGGAGGTTTCCAAAGCGTTTAACTGTTTCTCCAAATTGTTTTTTTCTTTTCGTTATGTTAAGAGATGCAATCACCAGCCACCCTGAACCAGACCAAGCCAACCACAAGAGCGATGCCTATGACCTTTGCCTCACTTTTAATGCTAATACCTCCTCTCTGGGAGGAGCTTAGGCCTTATTACCATAACCCACAGGGTATGTGGAAGCATGTTTTCCAACTGAGCCTGCGCAAGAGAATTCCCACCTCTCCCTTTTGAATATCATCCCCCATCTGGAATAAAAGGCCCCTGCTATCCCGTGCTCTGGGAGAGCCATGACTTTGCAAATGATTCCACGTAGCCTCCTATTTGCTGCAAATAAGCTCTACTTTATGTGACAACTACTTCTGGTCAAGAGACTGATTGTAACTCACCAGGAGATGAACTCACTTTTGGTTCACTAACAATAGGCTGACTCCAAAACCTTCACCATTCTATTTTCTTTTCTGTTCTATTTGTCTCTCTGAGACTGTCTCTTCACTTGTGAAAAAAGGATAATAGTCTCAACTTTAAAGGTCAGATATTAATTGTGTAAAGAGATGGTTAGGACCAATTTAAGATTATTTGGATCAGTTGAGGTTACATGGAGAAACTTGCAATGGTTTAATCCATTTGAGCTAGTCTATACCAGTTTAATATGTAGAATCAATTTGAGCTGGATTCTGCTGATGCAGACAATCTGGAATGCCTTTGGACTTCTTTTGCTAAAACTTTAATGGAAATACTATTGGTTATTAGAGATGGATATTAATTATTATGCTGGGAAAATATAATTTTATTCTTACGTTACTAAAGTGTTTAATCAGGAATAATTAACTTGTCTCAGAAATCATTTGGGCATCTTTAACATTACTAGCAGGCAAAACCCCCTGCCCAATAACTCCTCCAAATCACTAACCGCTGCATCATCCCCAAAGGAAAATCTTTTTTTTTTTTTTTTTTTTGTGAGGAACACTAGCCCTGAGCTAACATCCAATGCCAGTCCTCCTCTTTTTGTTGAGGAAGACTGGACCTGGGCTAACATCTGTTCCCATCTTCCTCTACTTTATATGGGATGCTGCCACAGCATGGTTTGACAAGTGGTGCGTCGGTGCACGCCCAGGATCCGAACCTGTGAAACCTGGGCCGCTGAAGCAGAGCATGTGCACTTAACTGCTGCACCACCGGGTCGGCCCCAGGAAAATCTTATATTGACTTCAAATGCCATAGATTAGATTCACTTATTTTTGAACTTTTTATAAATGGAATCACACAGCATGTATTTTTGTGTCTGTCTTCATTCACTCTACATTATACATACCAGATTTATCAATATTATTGTGTGTAGTTGTATTGTCCGTATACTTTTCATTGCTGTATAATATTCCAATGTATGAACATGCATTTATTTATCCATTACACTGTTAATGAGTATTGTGTTGTTTTAGTCTGGGTCTATTACAAATAATGTTGCTATGAACATTTTTTCATGTTTTTTGTTATACATGTGTAACCATTTCTCTTGTAAATATAGATAGGCATGAAATTGCTGGATCATAGAGTATCTGTATTTTCAACTTTAGCAGATAATGTCAAACATTTCCCAATCTGGTTATACCAATTTACATACTCAGCATCAGTATACAAGAGTTCCAATCACTCCACATCCTTGCTAGCATTTGGTATTGACAATCCTTAATTTTAGCCATTCTAATGAGTCAGTAGTGTTAATTCATTGTGGTTTTAATGTGCAGTTCCCTGAATATCAATGAAATGGAGGACCTTTTTGTATTTTCATTGGGCATTTAGATTGCATCCTTTGTGAAGTGCCTTTTTAAATCTTTTACCATTTTTCTACTGGATTTTATTTTTAATTGATTTGGAGGAGTACTTTTTTTTTTTTTTTTTTTTTAGTTTTTGTGAGGAGGCTTCACCCTGAGCTAATATCTGTTGCCAATTTTTGGAGGAGTACTTTATATGTTACTGATAGGAGCCCCTTGACTATTATATATACTTAAAATATATTTTTCCACCTATACTTTCTTTTTATTTACTCTTAGGTGTCTTCTAATAGTCAGAAGTTCTTGATTTTAATATAGCCCAATTTATCAATCCTCTCTTTTATGCTTAATGAATATGTGTCCTTTTGAGACTCTTTCCCTATTCCCAGGTCTAAAAATATTTTCTCTATTACTTATTGGATTTTTGTTTTCTTTTGTTTTCCCTTTCACATTTAGATCTACGATCTACCTGGAATTAGTTTTTATGTCTGGTGTCAGGTAAGGAATTCCACTTCATTTTTTCCCGTAAGAATATTCAATTGCCTCAGCACTATTTATTGAACAAAATATCATTTCCCGACAGCTCTGCAATGGAATCCCCATCATAAATCAAGTGTCCATATATGCATAGGTCTGTTTCTGGACACTATTCTTTTTCATTGCTCTACTTTTACCTATCTTTGCTGTCTTAATTACTGTACCATACTGTGTAAATTACTGTAGCTTTATAGTAAGGCTTGATATCCACTAAATTGAGTGTTCCAACTGTATTATTCTTCAAAATTCTCTTGGTTCTTCCTAATTCTTTGCATTTCTATATAAGTTCTAGAATCATGATGCCATTTTCATCCATCTTCCAATATTTAAAAGAAGCTAAACTTACTAGTATCTTGTTTGCTGTTGCACTAAATCTATTTAGTGAATTGGAGAGAATTGAGAATTATAATATTACAATATTGAGTCTTCCAATCCATGAATGTGTTATATTCCTCCATTTATTTAGGTCTTTGATTTCTCTCAATAATAATTAACAAATATCTGTATAGAAGTCTTGCATACTTTTCATTTGATTTATTCCTAAATTCTCGATAAGTTTGATACTATTGTGAATGGCATGATTTCTTCAAAATTTTATTTTCTAATTGTTTATTTCTGGGAAGAAGACATACAACTGATTTTTGTATTTTGACCCTGAGCTAGTGACAAGAATAATTTCACTTATTTCTGATAGTTGATATCTAAATTCTTTTGGATTTTCTACATATACAGTCAAGTCAATGTTATTTCTTCTTTCCCAATCTTTATATCTTTTATTTCTTTTTCTTGCCTTATTCTACTATGATCTTCAGTACTATGATGAATGGAAGGGTTGACAGCAGACTTCTTTGTCTTATTCCCAATCTCAAAGGGAAAGTTATCAACATTTTACTCTGGCTTGCCATAGGTTTTCCGTAGAAAGTTTTTACTAGATTAAGGACGTTCTCTTCCATTCCTAATTTTCAAAAGAGTTTACCATGAATGGATGAATAGCTGAACTTTATCAAATGGTTTTTCTGTATCTATTGAGATGGTAATATGACATTTTGACTATATTCTGTTACTAATGTAAATTACATGAATTGATTCTCAAATTTTAAGTCAATCTTATAGTCCTGAAATAACCCATCATGGTCCTGATGTATTAGCCCTTGTATGTACTGCTGGCTTAGGTTAGCTAATATCTTGTTTAGGATTTTCACATCTGTGTTCATGATTAATATTGGCCTATAGTTTGCCTTTTTTGCAATGTCCTTGTTAGGTTTTGGTATCTAGATTATTACGACCCTATAAAATTGATTGGAAAGAGGCCCACATGGCAAGGAATTGAGCCTTCTGCAAACAACCAACAAGGAACTGAGACCTCTCACAAACAGCCTTGTAATAAGCCATCTTGGAAGTGGATCCACTACCAGCAAATTGTCAGAAATTTTCATCTTAAAAGTACACATTGGGCCAGCCCCATGGCTTAGCGGTTAAGTGCGCGTGCTCCGCTACTGGCGGCCCGAGTTCGGATCCCGGGCGCACACCGATGCACTGCTTCTCCAGCCATGCTGAGGCCGCGTCCCACATACAGCAACTAGAAGGATGTGCTACTATGGCATACAACTGTCTACTGGGGCTTTGGGGAACAAAAAAAGGAGGAGGATTGGCAATAGATGTTGGCTCAGAGCCGGTCTTCCTCAGCAAAAAAAAAAAGAGGAGGATTAGCATGGATGTTAGCTCAGGGCTGATCTCCCTCACCAAAAAAAAAAAAAAAAAAAAAAAAAAATGGGCTTCCTCCTCCAGGAAGCCCAAAAAAAAAAAAAAAAAAAAGTACACATTACAAGGACTTTAGACTGATTTAACTCCAACCATTCTCTTCTCTTTCTTGTTATTATTTTTTTATTTCACCTCAATTTTTCTGTCCCCCAAATCATTATTATTATTATCATCCTTATTATCATTATTTTAGTCACATGGTGCTTGTTTAGATTTACCTATATTTACCAGCTTCTTTGTTCATTAACTGACATGCCAGTTACCAACTTATTTCCTCTTGGCTCCAAACCTCCTCTTCATTGCCTCATTTTGTGATACTGGAGCTGGATCCTGTAAACATTTCTCCTTTGCCAGCTGACAGATATAATGTTAAGTTTTGTCAGTAGAGAGCACCAGAGGTTGACTGCAGGAGGGAGGGCTTGTCTTTCTGGTTCCAATGTGTTTCAATTCTTCTCTTCTTGCTCCTACAGCAAGGGCACTGCCAGCAGTGTGCATGCACCCTGCAACAAGTTTTGCTGACACTCTAGTGAAAGGGTCCCCTGCTCTCTGGCCTTACTTGCATTTCCTTCCTCCTGGGATCAAATTTCTTCTTCTTATCCTTTGGTTTTTCTTTTAATAAGAGCTTATTTTTGGTTAACTATCCTAGTCTTTGTTGAGCACTTGGTCTTAAATGATGAACAGGCCTTAATTTAGCACTCAGTATTGAATGATAGTTTGGCTGGGTATGAAATTCTAGATTAATAGTTATTTCTTCTCAACACTTAGAAGTTAACATTACACTATCTTTCATCTTTCATTGTTTTTAAGAAATGCTGCTTTTAGTTTAATTCTTTTAGGGATAACCTGCCTATTGTCTCTTACCGATTTTAATATATCTTTATCTTTAATGTTTACAGTTTCACTCTGTTATGTCTAAATGTGAATTTCTTATGTTTTCTGTTAAGAATTCATTGTGTGTCCTGAAACTGAGGATTAATGAGTTTAATCATTTCTGGAACAAACTCAGTTATTATCACTTCAGATATTTCTTCTTCCTCATTCTCTCTAGTTTCTCCTTCTTGTACTCTTATTAGACATATGTTGGGCTTTTAAATTCTACTCCACATACCTCTCAATCCTTCTCTCATATTAAGTGGTTCTGATCACCAAATTCCAATGTGCATGTGTGTGGGGGGGTCCTATCCACTGGCTGTCTTATCATTCAACTCAATTCTGACACTACCAACCAGAGATCGTATAATATTCCACATGTTAAGGGCTCAGACCCACAAGACTGCCCTCCACTTCACATGCCAGTCACAAGTCCAGGTTATCACCTGTGTGTTCCTGACCAAAGGAACTATAGACCAAAAGGCTATAAATCAAAGTTTCCCATGACCCCCTCCTTGGGTTTGATTAATTTGCTAGAGTGACTCACAGAACTCAGAGAAACATTCTACTTACTAAATAACTGGTTTTGTAATAGGTTATCGCTCAAGAACAGCCAGATGGAAGAGATGTATAGGATAAGTATGTGGGAAGGGTCATGGGGCTTGCATGGCATCTCCAGGCATGCCACTCTCCCAGTACCTCCACATGTTCACCAACCCAGAAGCTCTCCAAATGCCATCCTTTTGGGGTTTTATGAAGGCCTCATTACATAGGTTTGATTGATTAAATCATTGGCCATTGGCAAGTGATTCAATTTCCAGCCCCTGTCTCCTCCCTGGAAGTCAGGCGGGTGGGAATGAAAGTTCCAACCCTCTAATCACACAGTTGTCTCCCCTGGCAACCAGCCCCCATCCTTAGGCGCTGTCCAAAAGTCAACTCATTAATATAAACTCAGTTGTGGTGGAAAGGGGCATCTTGAATAATAAGACACCCATTTCACTTTTATTGCTCTGAAGCAATTTCAGGAACTGAGGACAAGAGGCTGAATATTATAACAAAAGATGTTCTCATCGCTTTTACTGCTCAGGAAATTCCAAGGGTTTTGGGTGCTGTGAGCCAGGAACCATGAATGAAGACGAAATATATATGAGATATATATTGGTCTTCAGAATGATGAAATAGATAACACATATTTTCCTTCTTTTCATCTCTTTGTGCTATCTCTTCATAATTCCCTCACATTTATCCTCTCTCTCTTCAATCATTTCTAATGTCAAGTTTATCCTGCTCACTGAGATGGTCTTATTATTATTTCAATGACCATATTTTTCATTCTGGTATTAGAAAGTGGTGCCCAATGTGAACTTTATAGTGTTCAATGGGTTTTTTAATTCAATGATCATTTTTTCATTTGGATTTTCTTTTTGGCCATTTGCTTAATAATTTGTTCTTTTTTTTAGAATTTCAAGTCCTTGTTTTATGCCTTTACTATATGAAATTCTGTGTGAAGTGTGTGTAAATATGCTCTTTGTTGTGTCTGCTGACAATGCCTCATGTGAATTGTTTGCTCCTGTGTTTTGTAATTTCGGATTGTGAGCTCATCTTCAGTGGGGCTTTCCTATGGGAAGTCCTTGTGGCCTGGGTGTTGGTAGTGTTGCTACAGAGTGATAAAATTTGCATCTTCCTAACACCTCAGAGATAACATTGACCTGAAACCAATTTAACTGTTGGCTGTGGGTTTCTAAATCATGTAGTTTAAATTTTGGACTCAAAACTAGGGTAAGAGGTAGGCACAGGATTTCAACATCTCCAGAGAAACTTTTTTTAACTCAAACTCCAAGACTTTGTCATTTCTCTGTGATGATGCATAGATTTTTAGTTCCATCTAGATAGGCAGCAAAATCAAAGTTCTTAGCAACTGTCAAATTCAATAGTCCACCTTCCACTCCATCCTATAATGCCATAGCATCATCTCAAGTACATATCTCTCCTTATATTTTGCATCTGGAGATTTCCTTTTCATATTCCGTGGTGTGGCTGCATGACAATTTACCTAAATCCTTATTTATAAGCATTTAGTTTGCTTTCAGTTTTTTTACTGTAATAAACAATATTGCCATGAACATTTTCATAATTATTGACTATTGTGGGTATTGTTTAGGATGGAGTAGAGGTTATACCATTAATTTAATATCAATCTTCCAGGTTGTATAAAAAAATTTTTTCCAGCAGCATTCAGCAATACAGGGAAGTCAAATAGTTGGAAACAACTAGGCTGGGTTTTTCCCCCAAGAAAGTGCAATAAAAAGATATTATGACAGGATAGTTGAGAGCATTGGTAAGAAAGTTAGTGAAATTATAAATCATAGAATCTAAAGTGAGTAAGGAGAGAAGGAGAGGCAGCAGGGGAATCAGAGTTGATAGAGAAGAAGAAAGTCAGTCAGTGGGTTGGAAGCCCCAATGTAGTGGGAGCAATTGAATGATTACACTGTAAGGACAGGAAGTAGTGGTCAGAGAATAGAATGTCTGAATAAGTGATTTCAGAAGTGGGATAATTCTTGAGTAATAGAAAAGACCAGGTATAGCCATAGGTAGCTGAAGTAGAATGTAGGTAGTGGATTTAGTGATAAAGAAATAAAGAAAAGGAGAGGCATAAGCATTGATGGTGTCATGTTCATGGACTTGGAAGCCACTCAGGATGATGGACTCAAAACTCAGACTTTGAGACCACAGTCAAAATTTTCATAGAAAAATAGAGTGTCCAGGAGACCTGAAGGTGACAGTGCCAGGGAAATGGTGGTGGGTAGCACAAGCTTCCAAGGAGCAAGAGATTTTCAAGTAGGAAGAGAGGAACAATGGCTTGAAAGGAATCAGAAGGAACAAGAATACACCACAACTCCACCCTGAAGTACTTCAGAGTTTGAGAGAATGAGCAGTCCTTATTTAAGACATATACAGGGGAAGCAATGTCCTCAAGGGAAATTCAGGTTACACTTAAAGCCAAGAGATGCAAGGAAGAGTCAATGAAAAAAGAGTCTAAGGAAATAGGGGAATTTTCTCATCATGTCACTGAATTTCCAGAAAGTACAACTGAAAGTTTTGTGAAGCATGGGAGGATATGAGTGTTGGGTCAAGGGAGAAAAAATCAGAATACTATGGTGTTAAGAGTACAGAAGAGAATAGGTGACCACGGGGGCTTATGTTTTGGGTGATAATCAAAGAAACCAGGAATGGGAAGCAGAGAGAATTTCTCTGTCACAGGGAGAGGGTGCAGTAGCCTCCTAAATCATCTGACATGGAGTTAGGTATCTCAAATAGTGAGCAAGAAAGTCCAAATCTAGTCATCAGATACCAAGGAGTTGGCAGCTATCCTATCGGCTTTGGCCCTATATTTCTGGTTTCAGTTAAGGGTCAGGCAACAAACGAAGGGACCACAGGGAGCAAGAGGAAAGCTATATTGTAGCTTTATTGTACATTGTATATTGTGAAGTTCTTCTCTGAAGCACCCCTATCTGTCCAGAAGCATGGGAGGGGATCACGCTGACTGTCGGTGCTCTGTGTCTATTTGTGTTCTCTCCTACGTGCCCCCTATTCCCCGACTTTTGATCCAAGTTCTAGTCCCACCTGCTTTGTCACCCACTGCCTCCCTATATAGTTCTCTCTCTGGCTTTCAGTATCCTCTTTGGTAAAACAGACATACCATCTCTTCTCTGATTACCTCATATTTATGGAGTAATATAAATGACATGAAAGGACTTTGGAAAACGTAAGTTAAATAGATGGGGGCACTAACTTCCCACTTTGCCATTCCAGCTTCAGATCCTTTCTCCTAGGTCCCAACGCCCTAACTCTATCCTAGCCCTTTGAGAAATCTTTGCCTACTGAGGGGCAAAATTACATGGTATCCCAAGGAAGAGAGTATTACAGCCCCATTTCTTCTCTCTGCTATTTCCCATGATCACTCTTAAACCTAGAAACTGGGACCATTTCCCTGGTTGGTCTATCCCAACAGGGAGGGGTATGTACACTTCATAATGGGCATTCAGTCATGGGATTATGTGAAGGCTAGTATGTGAGATAACTGCTGGGCCAGACCTGAGCTTATGCCCAGTTACTCATTTTGACAAGATGAATAACTAGAGAAATGCCATTTGAAAAAATGACAAGAAAGCTACCTCTCATTTCCCCACCTCAACCCCATCCTCCACCTTCTCCTTCTGTTCCTTCATGCTCTCCTTTTCCAACCACCTTCACCCCCTGTCTCCTCACTCTCCTGTCTCTAAGTCTACTCCCCGGCACCATCCACCTCTTTCAGCTTTCCAAGTTTCCTCCCTCTGACCAGTGTCATCCCTTTCTGCCACCATACCCTCAGGATTTCCCCACCCAGCTCTTCCTCTGTTCCTTCCAGACCATCCACTTGTTGCCCTATTCCTCTGGCTCCCCTTTCCTGTTACTCCTATATCTTTGCCCCTACTCCTCCTCCTAGCCCTTCTTTCTAGTCCCTTGGACTCTGGGGATCCAGCCACCTCAAACCAGAACCATTAACCAGGTGATTCACAAATCTCATCCTGGAGAGATGATTTCCCTACTGGTGGGACGCTTCTGGTAAAGTTCAGAATTTCCAGGACTGTGGAGTCCCAGAAGCCTGACCTGGTGGACATAGGGAGTTCAAGATGATGGCCAACCAACATTCAGCTTGAAGAGTAATCTCAGTTTCTTACAGGGCCCCTTTTTTATGATGGTGTTTTCAGCCATGACCAGATCCTGGTTATACTGCTATTGGTATTTTGCCTTCATCCTCATCTTATAAATCTTCTTCAGATGCCAGACACACCTTTAACAAGTTCCTTTTTATAAAGAGTCTGTTCTTTCCTCTTCTGCCTGATCAGCCAGCTTGCATTAGCCTCTACATTTGTAATTGGCTTCTCCATGGAACTTGGTCTGTGACCACAGAGAAAACAGCAAAACCAGCGAAGAGAAGGTAGAGAAGAGTGAGGAGTGGAAAGCATCTAATCTGATCTCTAAAAGAGTAATCATAGTGATCTACCCTGGGTTAAAGTGAGTGTAAGAATGGGTGACCCCTGAGAACTCACACACAGGACTTAAGGCCCCCTACTACAGATAGGTAAGGACTCAAGGTTTTTGGTCTGGTTCCTCCAAGACTCCATTTTTCTGCATCCTAGGATTCTAGAACCTTGCCAGGAACTTTTGGCCATTGAGAAATATCTCCTGCAAGAGGAGGGAGGGGGCCCTCCATTATGTTCTTATCAAAGCTCTGACGCTTGAGCACCTCTCTCAGTCTGCTGCCTCTACCCTAGAATGTGGCTGTTGGCAGAGTCCAGAAAGCAAGGACACATCCAGATCCTACCCAATGATAGTATCAGAAGAACAGATGATATATTTTTTAAGTGCTCTCTTCAAACTGATATATAGATTCAACACAATCTCAATCAAAATCCTATCATATATTGTGGGGGAACATGACAGGCTGATTATAATTTATATGGAAAGGGAAAGGGCCATGAATAGCCGAGTCTCTTAAGAACTGGTAGGAACAATTTCTCTACCAGATATCAGGTCTTACTACAAAAATTATAGTAATTAAGATAGAGTAGTACTGATGCAATTGTACACAAATAGACAAATGGCATAGAATAGAGTCCAGAAACAGATTCACACATATGTGGACACTTGCTTTAATACAAAAGTAGCATAGCAAAACAGTGGGATAGGACTCTCTTTCCAACAAACTGGTTCTGTGACAACTGGATACTCATATGAAAAAAATTAAGCTAGATTCCTACCTCACACTACTCTCAAAAATCAATTTCAGGTAGAACATAGATCTAACCTTGAAAGGGTAGAAACAATAAATCTTCTAGAATTGCTCTGGTCATGCATGGCTATTGAGCATTTGAGATATGTATTAAGTATAAAATTCACATGGATTTTAAACAGTATAAAAAGTAAAATATCTCAATAATTTTTATATTGAAATGTTAAAATGATAATAATTTGGATATATCAGGTCAAATAAAACATTTTAAAAATTAATTTCATCTGTTCCTTTTTGCTCTTTTAATTGGATGCTAGAAAATTGTAAATTACATATGTGGCTTACTTCATATTTTTTATTGGACGTCACTGATCTAGAAGGTAATAGGAGAAAATATCTTCACAACATCAAATTAGGAAAAAATGTCTTCAGTGGCACCTAGAAAGCACTAACCATAAAGGGAAAGACAGATACACTTGACCATACTTAAGTTTTAAAAAGACTCTATTAAATGTCTTTATGTTATCAAAAAGACACCATTAAGAGACTAAAAAGGCAAGCCATATAGTGAGAAAATAAATTTGCAACACATACAACTCCCAAAGCACTAATATCAATAATATAGAAAGAATGCCAACAAATTAATAAAGACACACAATCCAAGAGAAAAACAGGACAAAATTTAGAACAGGCACTTCACAAAAGAGGATGTCCAAGTGACCAATAAACATACAAAAAAAATTAGTTGGACAACTTCATTAGTCAATAGGAAAATGTAAATTAAACCAATAATGAGATGCAACTACATACCCACCAGAATGGCTATAATTAAAAAGACTGGCAATGCCAAGTGTTGGCAAGGATGTGGCGCAACAAGAACCCTAGTGATAGAGTAAAACAGTTCCACCATTTTGGAAAACAGCTTGGTATCATTTACTAAAACTGAACCATAGACATTCCCTATTATCCAGCAATTCTACTCTTGAGTATATATCCAACAAAATATTTGCACATGTGCACCTAGAGACATCTACAGAAATATTCATACAGCATTATTTGTAATAGTCCATACTGAAACAACCCAATGTCCATCAGTACTAGAATGAATAAATAAATTGTAGTATCGTCACAAAAGTGAACACTACACAGTAATGCAAAGTAATGAAACCACAGCTATATGCAACAGCATAGCTGAATTTCACAAACATAATGTTGAGCAAAAGAAGCCAAACACAAAAGTGTACACACTGTGTGATTCCACGAATATCAAGAGGAAAAAAGCTGAAGTAGTCCATGCTGTCAGAAGTCAGGATAACAGTGACCTCTGGGAGAAAGGAGAAGACAATGTTTGGGAAGGGGCATGAGAGAGTCCTGTCAATATTCTATTTCTTGGCTTGTGTGATGGGTACAAATGTGTACTTTCTGGCACATCAGTGTGAGCTACACATTTTGGAGGAAAGCACTTTTTTGTGTACATGTGATGTTTCACAATAAGGAGTTTTTGTTTTGCTTTGCTTTTTAAATGTGAGTGCTTATTAAGAATCCCTAACTTGGAATTGTGAGTTCTGACAAGTTGTGGTGCCAGGAGGGAGATGCAAGGCTCTCCCATAAAGAACCCAGCAGCTCTCCCCTTTGACCTTCCCTCCCCATCTGCCAAATGTAGAAGAGGATCAGGTGGCTTTTATCCTCTATTCCTTAACATGATGAATTGATATTTCCAAATATTAAACCAACTTTACATCTCTTTGACAAACCTCATTTGGTCATGATGTATTACTCTTTTTATATATTGCTAGATATTATTTTCTAATACTTAGTTAGGGATGTTTGCATTCACGTTCATGAGGGATATTTACTTTTAGTTCTTTTTTGTAATAATTCGTCTGGTTTTGGTATCAGTGTAAAGCTGACCTCATAAAATGAGTTGGGAAATGTTCCCTCCACTTTTGTTTTCTGAAAGAGTTTGTGTAGGATTGGTATTTTCTTCATTATGTGTTTGACAGATTAACTAAAAAAAGCCATCTGGGCCTGGAGGGTTACATTGTGGTAAGTTTTTTAATTACAAATTCCATTTTTAAATAGATATAAAGGTATTCAAATTTTTTCTCTCTTTTTTTTTTTGTCAGTTCTGGAAATTTATATCTTCACAGAATTTATCCATTTCATGTAAGTCGTCAAATTTAAAGACAAGATTCTTTACTATATTTCCTTATTCTCCATTTAATGTCTGTAGGACGTATAGTGATATCCCACTTTGATTCATTATATTGGTCATTTGTTTCTTCTCTTTTCTTCTTTTTTTTTTCTTGATTAATCTAGCTAAAAGTTTATCCATGTTGTTGATATTTTCAATAAACCAGCTTTTGATTTTAGGTTTTATCTACTGATTCCTTGTTTTCTATATCATTGATTTCCACTCTTATTTTTACTATTTCTTTCCTTCTACTTATTATATTTGATTAAAATTTGCTCTTCTTTTTCTGGGTTACTAAGGTAGAAGCCTATTTCACCAATATTGTACCTTGGTTCTTTTCTAATACTAGCATTTAAAGCTATAAATTTCCCTCTAATTCCTGCCTTACATGCATCCTAAAAAATCTTGATTTTTGTGTTCATTTTTCATCAGTTCAAAATATTTTCTATTTTATCATGATTTTCTTTGATGCATGACTTATTTAGAAATGTGTGGTTTAATTTTCAAATAATTTAGATTTCCTAGCTATCTTTTGTAATTGATTTCTAACTTAAATTCTGTTGTGGTCAGAGAACATACTCTGTATGATTCACTTCTTTTAAATTTACTGATACTTGTTTTCTGGCCTAATGAGTGGTCTATATTGACCACTTTAAAAGATGGTGCGTGTGCACTTTAAAAGAATACATATCCTGCTATCGATGGGTCAAGTGTGCTATAACTGTCAATTAGGCCAAATTTGTTGATAGTGTTTTCAAGGCTTCTATATGCTTACTGATTTTCTGTTCACTTGCTTTATCAATTACTAAAATACAAATGTTGAAATCACCAACTATAATTGTAGATTTGTCTATCCTTTCAGTTCTGTCAGTTTTTGCTCCACGTGTTTTAAAGTTCTTTTATTTGATGCACACACATTTAGAACTGTCACGTCTTCTAGGTGAATTGATCCTTTCAGCATTATAAAATGTTTCTCATTATCCCGGGTAATATGCCTTGTCCTGAAGTCTACTTTTTCTGATATAAATACAGCCACTCATGTTTGCTTGGTATATCTGTGTCTAGCTTTTACTTTTAATCTACATGTGTCTTTATAGTTAAAGTAGGTTTATTGTAGATAGCTTATTGTTAAGTCTTTTATCCAGTTCTACAATCTCTGCTATTTATTGGAGTAGTTTACATTCAATATAAATTATCAACATGGTTCAGTTGGAATCTACCAACTTGCTATTTGCTGTCTATTTGTGACATCTCTTTTTTGTTCCTTATTTCCTCTTTTCTTGTTATCTTTTGGATTAATTGAGATTCTTAGTATTATTTTCATTTTTTTCACTAATGTCTTATTAGCTATACTTCTTTGTCTTATTTTTTAGTGGTCTCTCTAAGATTTACAATATGCATGTTTAGTTTATTCCAGCTTATACCCTCGAATAATATTATCCCACTTTACTTGTAATGTAAGAATAGTACAGTTATATGCCCCCATTTCCTCTCTATTTTTTGTGCTTTTATTGTTACACATTTTATTCCCGCATATTTTAAACTCCACAATACACTTATTATTTTTGCTTTAAACAGTGAATTATTTTTAAGAGAAATTGGAAAATGAAAAAGAATTCTTTTATATTTACCCAGATGCCAATTCTGGCACTCCTTTATGCCTTTGTGAAGATTCAACTTTTATCTGTTGTTATTTTCCTTTGTCCTGAAAAACTTCCTTTAACATTTCTTATACGGCATGTCTGATGGTGAGGAATTCTCACTGCTTTTGTTTACCCAAAAAATTCTTTATTCTACCTTCATTCTTGAAAGATATTTTCACTGATTATAGAATTCTAGACTGACAGATTCATTCTTTCAACACTTTAATGAAGTTCCATTGGATTCAAGTTTGCATAGGTCTGATGAGAGGTTTGTGAATATCATATTTTTTACTCTTTAGATAACCTATTTTTCTCCCCTCTTGAGGCTTTTATCACTGGTTTTCAGCAATTTGATGGTGATGTGCTTCAGTGTCATTTTCCTTATATTCATATTGCTTGGGCTATACTGAACTTCTTGGATCTATGAATTTATAGTTTTCTCCAAATTTGGAAATTGTTTACCATTAGTTTTTCAAATATTTTCATGTCCCTCCACTCCTCTCTCTCTCTCTGATACTCCAGCAACATGTACGTTGGACACTTGCTTGTCCACAGGTCACTGAAGCTCTATTCATTTTTGTTATCTTTTTCTCTCTGTGCTTCAATCTGGATGGTTTCTATTGAAATGTCTTCAAGTTCACTGGTAGTTCATTCTACAGTGTCTAACTTCACCATCCAGTGAAGTTTTTATTTCATGTATTTTTTATCTCCAGAATTTCCATTTGGTTCTTTTCTACACATTCCATTTCTCTCATTATGTTCATGTTTTCCTTCAAATCCTTTAATAGATGAGTAAAAGCTATTTCAAAATCCCTAAAGTTAATTCTATAATCTCAGTCATTTTTCCTCCTGTTTCTATTTATTGATTTTTCTCCTGGCTATGGGACATATTTTCCTACTTCTTCGATTGTCTGCATTTCTAATAGTTTTTAATTGATGCTGTCCATTGTGAATGTTATATTGTTGAGTAACAGATTTTGTTGTCTTGCCCTAAAAGGTGTCAGAAATTTTTCTAGTAGGCAGTTTAGCTACTAGTGGATCAATCTGATACTTTCAAAGCTTGTTCTTAAGCTTTGTTATGGTAAGGCTAGAGTAACATTCTCTTAAGACTGGCTAGTCCTTATTAGTAAGATGCAAACTTTTCAGAGTCTCTACTGATACCTTCATAAGAACGTTCTCCTCTTTCTGGTCAGAACTCATTTTTCTTTCAGTCCTGTATAAGTTCTGGGAATTCTTCAGCTCACATCTTCCCAAGTCATGCTTTCATGGAGTTTCACCCCTTTTAGTATCAGGCAAGAGACACAAGGGGATTCCATACACAGCTCTGGTCTCGTCTCGTCTCGTCTCTTCTCTTCTCTTCTCTTCACTTCTCTTCTCTTCTCTCTCTTCTCTTCTCTTCTCTTCTTCTCTCTCTCTCTCTCTCCCCCTCCTCTCCAGTTTACTATTCCACAAATTTTCAGCTGCCTCACACTCTCTGAACACTAATCCATGTCTCCTCAACCAAGCAATATTGCCATGCTCAGCTTGGGTTCCCCTTCCCTGAATATTTCAGAAAGTGTCTCCAGGAAGAAACTTGGGGCAATTGTAGGGCTCATCTCACTTGTCTCCTTTCTCTCAAGGAATCACAGTCCAGTGCTGCTTGTTATCTAATGTCTGACAGCAGTTGTTTCATGTATTTTTTCTGGTTATTTGCAGCAGGAGGGCAAGTCCAGTCCCAGTTACACTATTTTGGCCAGAAGCAAAAGTCTTGTTTTATTTTTTTTTTACCCTATATTTTGCCTTCCCATTCTCTTACCTCAATAGACATTAACTCTATACTATATGGAATTGGTCTTGTACCACATAAAGTTGGTCTGTTTGTAGTTTTAATTAATAGTATTGTCTTATAAACCTTAGCCTTTTCTGCTTTTTTTAATCAACATTGTTTTTAAAAGTCTGTCCATATTGCTATAGTACTGTACATCTAGTTTGTGGTTCTAACTGCTGCATAGTTGTCTCACCAGCACACAATGGACATCTCCTTATTTATTAAGATCTTTTGTATGCTATGAAATAGTTTTAATTTTTTCCTTCATAAAAGTTTCATGAATTCTGTTGGGTTAATTCCTAGATAATTCAGTTTATTGCTAATGTGAATGGTATTTTATTTTCTATTATATTTTCTAGTTGATATCCCTGTTATCTGGGTCTCTGCATCTGATCCTAATTGAGAGCTGACCCAGAGATTTCAAGAAAAGTCTGCAACATCAGACACTGGATGAGAAGCTAGAGGGCCAGGGCCATTATGTTTTTCAACTCGCCAGTATTTCTCAATACACGTAGTCTCAGAGTTTGGAAGCACATTGGGGCCTGAAATGACCCAAGGTAAGCAGAAGCTAGCCCCAGAGAGAGTCATTGGACTGGGCTGTGATATGTTCAGAGCTCATATCAGGGTTCCTGGGAAACACAAGAATGTGGAACTGGGGTGGAGAGAAGATGAAGCTACGGACATTCTGATCCCTCTTCCTTCTAAGCCACAGCCTACCCCTAGCCTAACCCTGTGGAGAGTGAGGGCTGCTGGACCACTGGGGCCAGGTTGAAGAAAACTCAGTTTGGCAGGGGACCAATACAGTCTCACTCATTGTCGTAAACCTGACAATGTGGCTCCTTAGCAAAATGACGTTTTGTTTTCTTAGCCTTAGGAAGATAGCAAAGACTTCAGGAGACAGCTTGAGTCTTGATGGGAAAAGGTACCCAGGCATGGCTCACAATGTCAAGCAGCAAAGGTGCTTCTCTAGCTTAGCCAGGTGTGATAAAATCTGTTTGTGCTTCTGAATGATGCTAAGGGTGTACGTGAGGATGTAAGCAGAAGCATATCACAGTACCGACTAGTCAGACATCCAGTCAGCCAGCAAACATTTACCAAACATTTACATCTGTATACATTGTGCCAGGTACTGGTAATGCAGAGATGGATCAGATGCATTTCTTGTTCTCAAGTAACTTAGATATAAACAAACAACTTTATTATTCTAGTAACTATAGTTTTGGGTTGGAGCATGGCACAAAGAAAAATTGGACTGGGGGCTATAAGGTCCAGAAAAGTTTTGAAAGATTACATGTGAGCTTATTACAAACATTGGATAGGTGTTCCTGAGACAGACAACAGGGGAGAGAGCTTTCCAAGCCAAGGAGAAGGAGCTAAAGCAAGGAGTCATGAAATCGCTTGCTGGGCTCAGGAAACTGCAGACACGTCCACACAACCAGCAGGTTCAACACTTTTTCCCCCAGACCTAAACACATTCTGAAACACACTGTGTCATGAATGAATGAATGAATGAGTGAAGGAAGGAAGTGCATGGTGGAGAAGTGCACAGGCTTTGAAACCAGTGTTTAGGTGCTTACTACAACCAGAGGTTGCTCTTTTCTTATGCTAGGCCTACTTTTGGTTCTTTAAAATAAACGTTATGTGAAACATCTAGACTAGTCAAATTCATAGAAACAGAAAGTAAGACAGTCGTTGCCCGGGGGTGGGGATGATTGTTGAATGGGTATAAACAAGTTCTGGAGATTGGTCTCACAAAATGTCAATACACAACACGACTGAACTGTATACTTAAAAATGTTTCAGATGGTAAATTTTGTGTTACGGGTATTTAACCACAATTAAACATTTTTTAAATAAACTATATGGGCCGGCTCCATGGCTTAGCGGTTAAGTGCGCACGCTCCGCTGCTGGCAGCCCAGGTTCAGATCCCGGGCGCGCACCCACGCACGGCTTCCCTGGCCATGCTGAGGCCGCATCCCACATACAGCAACCATGAAGGATGTGCAACTATGACATACAACTGTCTACTGGGACTTTGGGGGAAAAAAATAAAATATATATAAAAAATAAAATAAACTAAACTATAAAGTCCCCAAGTTATTTTGATGAGGAAAGGGTTATTCTGTCTATGTTATCACATGGGTGAGATCAGCCAGAACTTCTTCTCAGATATGAAACTTCCGCTGTTTTGTGAAATAGACATACCAGGGTTTCGCTTCCAGGCATCTGCTTTAAAGCGGGAGAGATCTCTTAACTCCTTCCGAAATCTTTTTTGGGAAATGATTTGCGAAGGTGAGGTCCAGTCATAAGTCCATTACCTCCTGGGATGGCGAGTCCTCTTGTGACAGTTGAGAGGCGGTCCTAGTAACCAGGCTAAGTCCCCAGAAGCTGGGCAAGGTGAGTGGAGCGCCCCAAGGGCGGGGGCGCGAAATAAGATTCCGGCAGAGGGACGGGGCAGGCAGGCGGGAGCGAGGCCTAAGGCAGGAGTGCCGTCCACGACGCTGTTGCCTGGACACGGCGTGGGACGCTGTTGCCTGGAGACGGCCGCGGCCCGCGCTGGGCTAGCGTCCAGAAGGCGGTGTGAGAGAAGCAGCGGCACCGACCCAGCAGGGCCAAGGCTATGGCCGGAGGCCAAGAGGAGAAGGCGATCCCAGATGAGGTCCATCAGAACCAGATCTTGAGGGAACTGTACCTCAAAGAGCTACGCACCCAGAAGCTCTACACGCAGTATCACGTGAATCCCCTCCGCAAAGGTGAGCGGCGCCGCCGGAAGGAGGAGCCCTCGGACGCGGGGCGGAGCACTGTGGGAGTCGTCTTCTGTGACCTCAGCCCCCTTCGTAGACTTCAGGAACCACGACTTTCCGGGGGGAGGGCGGTCCTCACCCCACATCACATCGAGTATATTAAATGCACCCACGCCGCAATTAAATAATATTTTCGTTGTAAAAAGGTTGAAAGACCTTTTTATAATCTTGTTTTTGAAATAATTATATTTTGCAGGGCTTTATGTTCTGTTTTGCTTGTGTTTTGGTTTGTTTTTAGTGAACAAAAGTTGGGGTTTTTTTCAGGCTCCTGATATTGTCTTAGGCCTTCGGAAAGTTGAGGGGTAGTAGTCAACTCCAGCCCATGGTGCTCCCCTGACAAAAGGGCCCCACCCTCCACTCTTCTCACTTGGCACATTACTTGGGCCATTTCATCTGGTCCTGGAACATTAGCTCCCCCTGAATGCCGACGAGTCTCAAATGGAGCCCCAGACCCTTGTGCCCAACCACCTCCCAGCTCCCTTCCCCTGGGCGGCCCATAGGTACCTGGAACTCACCAGTTGGAAAACTAGGCGCATCCCGCACCCCTCCTCGACCGGCTGCTGCTCCAGAATGGCCTGTCTTAGCAAAAGGCACAACCATTGCTCTCCCACGTTAGAAGCCATCCTCAGTGTCTCTCTCCCTCACTCCACACGTCTAAGTACCGTAGTCACAGTCTAAGTACTGTAGTCACAGTCTAAGTACTATAGTCACAGCCCTGTTTGTTAAACTTTCTCTCACTGACCCTTCACGGGTTCCTACCTCAGTGAGAGACTGTCATGCCTGTGGAGGCATCTCCGTCTCTCCTCACTCAGTGCTGCCCTCTCAATAGTGCCTGAGCTGCCTGGCTCTCCATCCTCACTCCCAAGCCTCAGCAGGGCCCTCCTCACTCCTGCCTGAATTGGTCTGATAGGCATCTAACTACTCTCTTTTCCTCCAAGGCCACCCCTCCAACCCCTCCCCTACCCCACTGCTGGCTAGAGCTAGGCTAACAGGTGAGTTTGATCCTGCCAATCTCTCTGTAAAATCCTCAGTGGTCCCACAGCCTCTGAGCTGAGGTTTAAACTGATCAGTAGGTAAGGCCCCTGTGGATCTGGCTCTGCTGCCCATCCAGCTTCATCCCGACCTCCCTCCCCACCCACACACTGTTCTTTTAATAAATATTTTAATGCCTGCTCTGCACCAGCCATGCGCTCCCTTCTCTCCCACCGTATCTAAAGAAATGGATTTCCTAAATACATCATGCCATTTCCCACCTCCTTCCCTTCATAAACACTGTTCCTGCTTCCTAACTTCTCCTCTAACTTCTGGGCCTAACTAACTGTAGTCCACTGCAGCCCAGCTATGTAGAGAAAATGTAATGTCTTTTTTTAATAAAAATTATATATAGTTAAGGTGTACAACACGATGTTTTGATATCCGTATACATAGTGAAATGATTACGACACTCCAGCTAATGAGCCTATCCATCTCCACATAGTTACCTCGTGTGCGTGTGTGTATGTGCATGCATGCATGTGGTGAGAGTACAGAAATTGTAATAGAAAGTGTAATGTCTTCCTGGTTTTCCACTGGAGGCTGCAACACTAATTTCAGGAAAACAAATTAACATCCAATTCTGTTTAAACTTGGTCCATTCCAACAATTTAAATAATCCCTTCAGGCAGTGTCCAGGCTTTCTAGGAAAAGTGCTGGTCTCCCAGCTCATGTCCCTTGGGCACATGATTAATATGATCCATTGGGGTAAAGTGAGAAAATATTAGAACTTGTATTTATGTTTACTTTTATGTATAAAGAAATTATGCTTTGCTAATATACTGATAATAACACATAGAGAGTATATAAATACAGTCATGTACCTCATAATGATGTTTTGGTCAATGACGGACCGCAGAGATGACAGAGGTCCCGTAGGATTAGGCTATACCATCTAGGTTTGTGCAAGTACACTCTCTGATGTTCACACAACCATGAAATGGCCTAATGACACATTTCTCAGAATGGACCCCCATTGTTAAGTGACGCATGACTGTATACGTATCTTAGGGGTGCATGCTCAGAAGTTTTTTACTGGTCAGAGTTTGAGATAAAAAAATCCTGGAGACCACTGGTCCCTTCTGGCCTCTGCTCATTTCCTACTACTCTGCACCCAGTGCACTCCACTCGAGTTACTCCGGCCTTCTCAGTCTTTCTCAAATTCACCAAGCTCACTCTCGAATTCCTCCCACACATCCTCACATGGTGTGTTCCCTCACTTTATTCAGGACTCTGCTCTAATGTATCTCCGTACAGACATCAGCCACACCCCTGCCCTGTGATTAACTCTCTACCCACATAACCTCCTTTATTTTTCTGCATCTCACTTATATTTCCCTGATATTATATATTCATTCATTGTCTGTCACCACAAACAGAATGGAAGCTCAGGGTGTACGAGAACCTTCTCTATTTACAGCCGTATCTCCAGAGCACTAGTAATTACGAGCTGAATGGATGTCTGTGGATTCTGTACCTCTGTTATCACCTGGCCTCCTGGGTGTATATCATTATCTGTTTAACCTCATTTGGCTGCCAGATATGTCTGCATCCCTGTAGACGAGCACTGTCCAAGAGAACATTCTGTGATGATGAAAACGTTCTCTATCTGTGCTGCCCAAATGGTAGCCATTAGCCATATGTGGCTATTAAGCACTTGAAATGTGGCTACTGTGACCAAGGAATGAATTTTTTATTGTATTTAATTTTAATTATTCAAATTCAAGTGGCCATGTGTGGCGTGGCCACCATACTGGACAGTGCCACTCTAGATTGTGAGTCCTTGAGGGCCTTATTCCCTAGTGCCCAGCACAGTACCTGACAGGTAACACACACTCAGAAAATGCTAAATGGGTATCTGGCCTACGGTGGATCTAAGAGAGGGCAGGGAGTTAGTGTTTTAACATGAACCTGTGATGCTGTTTTTCTCTAGTTCACACAATCACCAGAAAGCCCATGTCCTGGCACGATAACCTGGAGGAACCTGCAGATGGTAAGTCCTGGGGTTTGAGAATGCCATTAAGATAGAGCACAGAGAGGCAGCTGGCTGGGGAGATCTCTCAGGCTGGTGTTCCCTTGGGACAAGCATCAGTCCTCTGCTTGGATCATCTGAAAACTGGACTCATGCTAACCAAGCTCACGAGAGGCTGACATATTCAACAATATTGTCAGTTTATTAACCGTCAAGCCAACAAAAATGTTTCTAATGGCCTTAACATTGCATTCATTCATTCATCAAACCTTTAGCTATTACAAGCACACATTCTGGAGTCATACTGAGTTCAAATCCTGGTTCTACCACTCATTAACTGTGTGACTTTGGGCAAGTTTTTAACCTCTCTGAACTCATCTCTTAGGGCTGTTGTGAGGATTAAACAAACTAATGCAAGTGCTTCAAACAGTATCTGGTACATGGGGATCTGTAAATGTTTTTCCTATATGATAGTCCCTAGGATGGGGGTCGGGGCAGGGATCTCATACCACTGTGAAGGAGACAGACAAGGAAATAGAGACTAAGATTAGAATGGCAACAGCACAGGAAACAGGTGCCTAAGTCAGGCAGTGGAGTTCTGGGAAGTCTTCTTGGAGGAGGTGACAACAGGGCGAGGTAGAGACTGTCAGGTGTAGAAGACTGTGGAAGGACATTCCAAGTTATACAGAAAGGCACAGAAATGAGAGACACCACCATGGCCCCAGAACTGCAAGTAGTTCAGCATGGCTGCAATATACCAGCGGACAGGGGCCACGTTGGGGAATGCAGGAAGAGAGATGTTTGATGGAAAGCCTAACCCTTCCTGGAGAGCTGTTCTCCTTCCCCTCTGCCTTCTTAGAGTAGAATTTGATGGCGGAAGGATGTAGGATATACAGGAGGATGGGGTGGGCAGTGTGGGGCAGGGGGAGAGGGGAGGACCTCATAGCACAGTGGAGACAGATGAGTGAATAGACCAATACAGAGAGTGCATAACCAAAGAGGTAAGGTTGATATCTGCAGTGAAGAGACCAGCCCAGCTAGGGTAAAGCATACGAGTTGGGGACTGGTAGCAATAAAGAAAATAACAGGTGGTGAGGGGCTTGAAAGCTGGGCAGGAGTTTATTACCAGCTGCCGTGTATCAAGGATGAGCTCGCCCGTGCCAGGCCCTTTAATCACATTCCTTCCTTCCATTATCAGCCATCTTGCTGAGGTAGAAACTTTTCTCCCATTTTACAGATGAGCAAAGTGAGGCCCAGAGAAGCTAAACCACCTGACAAGCTAGTAGTGGAAGGGCCAAGAATGTCGGACTACAAAGCCCAAGTTGTTCCCATTGTCAGGCTGCGTCTCTCAAATTAAGACTTGACGGGGTAGAAATTGAAAATGAAACTTTTTTAAGTCCTTAAGCTATGGAGTTACAAATATGCCTGGTGTTGGCAGCCATGCTTATTTCAGTACAGAAGGATTTGACCTCACTGCTCAAAGCCCTCCTCCTCACGCTCTCGGCTGCAGCTACGTTGGCATGCCTCAGGGCCTTCATCCTTGCCGCCTGTGGTGTGGTTTTCCTCTGCCTCTTCCTCAGGGCTGGCTCCTGCTTGGCATCCAGAGAGGCCTCCCCTTGCCATCCTGTCTCAAGTAGCCACCCTGCCTCCCCATGCCCCTTTGCCTGCTCCCTTCTTCACAGCTGGCGTCACAGTCTGCCACAGTGATGGGTTTGTTTGTATACTTGTATATTGTGTCCCCTGTCCCCCCACCTAGACCCCGAGCTCTAGGAGGGCTCTGTCTCACTCTGTTCTACCTCCAGGGCCCACAGCAGTGCCTGGCACAGAGTTTTTGCTCAAGAAATATTTGTTGAAAGATGAGTTGAGGAACCAAACACCCGTTTTGCGAGGCCTAGGCAAGCCTCTGAGGCAGGTGCTCTGCCTCTAGGGAAGGATGTGGCCAGAGTAAAGGGCACAGGACCACGCATTGGCCCCAAAGCCTGACTCCTTCATAACTCATGCCTTGTCTCCCAGCCAGGTTTCTGAATCTTATTCACCACGCTGCCCAGGGCCCAAGGAAGAAATACGCGGAGACACAGACTGAAAGCCAAGAAATCGGATGGGACTCAGAGCCCTTAGTAAGTGTGGCTCCTTGACTTAGGAAGCACAGAGGCGGTGCAGGTGGTGGCTAAGAGAACAGGGTAAGAGCCAGGCTGTCTGGGTGTGAACTCGCTACCACTTACTAGCTGTGTGACCTTGGGATGTTAAGCTCTTTCATGACTCAGTTTCCTTGTTGTAAAATGGAGACATTATAGTACTTACAAGGTTATTATTAGGATTAAATGAGGGAGTGTTTGTAAGGTGCTGAGAACAGTGCCTGGCACATAGTGAACACTGTGTGAGTGTTGATTAAACAAAGGATGCTGACCACAGACTGCCTGAGTTTGCTCTACCAGTTATTAGTAGGGTGGTCTTGGGCATGTCACCTAATATCTCTGAGTTCTGTCCCCTGATCTGTAAAATGGGATTGTTGGCAACAGTACTCCATTTGACTGGAAGGGCACCAGCAGCTGCGAGGAGCCTGGGAAATACATCCTTGAGCACGTTGTCACCCTGAATGACGCAGGGCTTCTGTCGCTAAGGAAGAAGTGTAGAATTTTGAATAGACAACTTGAAGAACTTCCTGCCACACTTGTCGTTTAACATTGATTACGTCCAGCATCACATACGAGGTTTTCATTTTTAAGTAGTCAAATGTGCCAGTCTTTCCATTATGGTTTTGTACCTCGCTTAGGAAAACCTTCAACATCCAGAGTTCCAAAACAAGTAACTTTTCTTCTATATCTTCCCCTAAGTTGTTGTGTTTTTTAACACTTGGCTTTTAGTCCATCTGTATATTTTGTGCGTGATGTGAAGCTGGAGACACCATTCCTCAGCCGTGTCAGAACTTCCTTCATCACCTCAAAGGCACCAAGGTCTTGCACACCCTGTATCTTTACATTTACCGCTCCTGTAGCCCACCTCCTGACACCCCACCCCCACCATACTCCCTGGGGAAGGTCCTACTCATCCTTCAAGACAGCTCAGGAGTCACATCTTCCATAAGGTGCCATTAAGGGACATCTGCCACCCCCACCAGGCAGATTTGGGCACATCCCCCTTGTGCTTCTATAGCACCACGTGCCTCCTCTTGCTGCTGCAGCGTTCAACTGAATTCAGCGTATCAGTGTAACATGGTGGCTCTGGAGCCAGACAGCCCGAGTTTAGATCCCAGCTCCACCACTTTGACCTGAACCTCTCAACCTCCACTTATCCACCTTAAAATGGGGAGGATATATGACACTTGAAGGTTTGTTGTGAGGATTAACTGAGACAATGTATATAAACTACTTAGGACAGTACCTAGCACATAGTAAGTGCTCCTAAATGCAGCTGCTATGATACTGATGAGGAAGAATGGAAGGGAGGGCACTTGGCCCAACTGAGGACCAGTCAGGTGCTTCTCCTGGCCCCTTGGCTTGATCCCTGTTGTCTGCATCCACTGAGTAATTGTCTAGTGTGCCCCCTTCCCAAGAACTCCCCACACCCTGTAGTTCCCATATTTCTACTACAGGGGCCTGGCCTTCTCACCATTTGTACAACTCTAGTCTGGGGCATGTGGCTCTGCCACAGGCAGAGCCTGTGGAGATTGGAATAAATGGCTCAGTAAGTCAGGTTTTACCATTGAGGAGGAGAGCAAATAGCCCCTCATTTGCAACAGCTCCTCTTCAGATATGGGGCATCACCTTGGAGAGAGGAGACTGTGGGAGACAGGATGAGGATTCCAGCGGGAGGCCCCACCACTCACACAAGGAGGACTGAGTCCAGGAGGGAGAGGAATGGTTAGACAGCTGGGGAAGAGATAAAGGCTCAACAGTAAAAAGGAGGAGGATGAGGGGAGGCGGGATTTAACTTATAGTGAATAAGGGAAGGGAGAGGAGGGTTGTGAAGGAAGGAACCTTACCTGAAGATAAAAATCATCCAAGTTAGATAATTAAGCAACTTAGAAAAATGTTACAAAGCACAAGTAAGTTAACAAAGCACAAGTAAGTTAACTCACTATTATTCATTTTCTTAAAGAGTAAAGGCCTGGCTCCCACAGGTACAAAGTGAGTATGGAAGTGTTGTATCTTTGACCAGCACATCTCATGGCAGGCTCACCATGCCATGACAGGAAGGACAAGTGTGGCTGCCCTCGCCAGCCCTGCCCTGCTTGGACCCTCCTAGGCCTTGCAGATAACCAACTGCATGCGCCCCCATTAGTGATTGGTCATCACTAATGGAGTTGTGAAGGGTCTGCAAATATACCCAGCCTGCTCATCGTTGTAAACTGGGGACAATGCCGTCAGATGGCACTGGTGGCATAGTAAGTAAGTATACCCCAAAGAGTTAGATCCAGGTGTTGTGCCATCATAAAAGGTAATTAAGCCAGAGCTTCAGAGTGATGTGGTTGGGGGCAGGTTTGGTCAGCCCCAACTTAACCTAGGGCTCCCTGCCCCCTAGCAAGACCTTACCCCAGATAGGCAGAGAACTCCCACCCCCAATACTGGGACACTCAATAGATCCCTCTCAGTCTCTGGTCTCCTAGTAACATTTGATGAAAATGTATCCTTGAAGTTGACTGCAGAGTGTAGCTTCTATAAGATTTATGTGTCAGAGTGCTCACTCTTACTCCATTCTCTGTGTAACTACTTCAATGATGTTCATTCTTTCATTCAACAAAAATGTCCTGAGTCCGTAGTGTGTGCTGAATACTGTTGTAGGTACTGGGGATAAGCAGTGAATGAAACAGATACAGCATCTGCCCTCGTGGAGTTTACGTTCCAGTGGGGGAAATAGTCCTTGGGTGGAGCCTCCAATTTAGGCAGTGGGAAAGGGAAGCCCAGCAACGTTTTGTAGGCTAGTCTCATTCAATTTTGCAACTCTTGATGTAATTGTTGTCATCTCCATTTCACAGAGTTGAGCAAGGAAGAGCATCAGAGGCCACATATCAGGACATTGAGGCCTGATTCAAGCCCAGACCCATCCAACTTCAAACTCAGGTCTTCCCTCCTTCCCCACAGGCTTCTGTGGGGGATCAGAATTGGCTACCCCAAAATGTGTCTCTTTGGCATGAGGTTATTTTGGGCTGGTTACTTTTAAAAACTGCAGACATGGGAGAAGCTCTGAAAAGTAGAATTTACCCTTGTAAGAGACATTTACATTTGTAAGGGAAATCTCTATCTATAAAGGTATCTCCTTCTCTGTACCAGGAAGAAGGGGTATGACCTTATCTCTAGAAACTCATCAATGTGGAAGGTGAGGACTTAAATCTGAATAATAACCTTACTCTTTTTTACTGTGCTTTTCTGGTAATCTCCCATAACTGACTCCCCCCACCCCCAATATCCTCCTTTGTCTTTAGCTGAAGATGGTATTTAAGATGAAAGCCTCTGCCATTTTGGAGAGTTACTCAGTTTTCCTGGGTCTCTCCCATGTATACATGTTATAAAGCTTTGTTTGATTTTCTCCTGTTATTCTGTCTCATGTCAATTTAATTCATAGCCCAGCCAGAAGGACCCAGAGTGGGTAGAGGATATGTCTCCTTCCCCTACAGTTTGGCGACAAGGATGGGATAAAACTTCACTGGCTGGACACTGCTCACTCCTGGACTGCTGCAGCTGAGAGATCCAGGACCCCTGACAAGACCCAGCCAGAGGTCAGAGTTCTTACCATGTCAGTCTCCTGGATCTCTGCCTGCAGGCTCCAATGGAAGTGAGAGTGGTGAGGTTTTTTTTCCTTTTCTAAATTTAGATTAGCAGGAGAAAATATTGGTGAAGCTAGCTTCTTGGACTCAGCAACTCTAGGAAATTTGGTTGAGTACTCATTGGTTGTAGATCCTTTTCCTTCCGGAGATACTATTTTTCCTTGTCTCTGTCTTTTTTGTCATTTGTCATAAAACAGGGGCATCTCTATAAGCCTGCTGTCTGGGAGTAAGCACATGAGGTGAAAGCTGTTGCTAAGGGCATCTTGGAAGCCAAAAAGGCCGCAAATTTGGTGGGCACGGGTAGAGCAGCTAAGAGCCATTAGGGCACTCGCCACCTCAAGAAGTCTCCCATGAAAGGATCAGTTGGTCACAGAACAGGGTAGATGACACAGATCCCCTGCCAATTTCAAGAAAATGTCCGTGCAATGACGAGGTACTCTGTAAAGGACACACAATCTCCAAACCAGCGGCACCTCCCTCCTAGGTATTATTCTGGCTCCAAGAGACCCAGGGCTTAGCTAAAGCTGTTAATGTGCATATCAGATGAGGTTTTTTTTCTTTTGTCTTGTTCTACGTCTTGAGAGCTTGGCTTTGTGAACTTTCTGGTCTCCGCCATCCGGAGGATGCATGTACCGGCATGCATCTTGGTGGCCAGTCAAGTTGACTGGGGTTCTGGGACACACTTTTTGTCCAGCTGGCTGTGCCAGTTCTGAGGGTAGTTTGTCATAAGGGGTCCCAATTGCTTTCATAAAGGGCCTTTGTAGTCTCCACCTTTGTTGCTTGCTGTGCAATGATGGCCTTTGCTTTCTTAGACTATTTTTGGGAGTGAATTTTTTGGATCTCTTTTGGGGACCCTTTTTGCGTCCATGGTTAAGGTTATTGGTATGAGTCGCTGTTAAGATCCTACTCATCAATGTGGCCAGACAATGGATCATTTAAATTGGAAAAACTTCTAAATTGGGGGAAAAAAATTGTAAGAGCTCGCATCATATAATTTTTATTGGTACCTATGAAAATGCTAAATTAAAAAGGAAATACAAAATAAATAATAACTAGACTTAAGACCCTAATTCAGGTTACCATTAAATTGAGAAAATGTAAAAGTGTAAGTGTTGATAAGATTATAAAGTTTGGAATGTTTGAGCTCATTTCATATAAAGAGGTTGTATCAACTTTGCCTGAGTATGGTTTAAAATGTCTGACTGGGAATGCTTCCCCTGTCCAAAATTATAAGACCAAGACGTACTAACAAAATACTAATGAAAGCTATGGTTAGAGGTATAAGAGTTGATGGAATTCAGATGAAATTTTACATAAAAAAATTGATATATTTACAGGCTGTATGTGGAGTAATTGTATCTCCTTTTTGCCTGATTGTGTTATAGATTGTATTTTGGGCATAGAGATTATGTCTCACTGGGGAAGGTGTCCTCTGCCTGGTTGTAAGACAGCATATAAATCTGCCCTTGAGACAGTGGTAATTAACCTTACAACTGGGAAGTCAATAGGGTTGCCTGAGCCCACACAGTTTGAGATAAAAACTAGAGGCTAATGTCAGGTGCTAATAAAAAGGATAACAAAACCTCCCCCTCCCTGAGGTAAATTGGTCTAGGGTTAAATTGCACACTTAAAAAGGGTGGGGGGGGGGCTTTTGTTAAATGCTTTGTGCAGACTTTTAAGGGTGAGATACATTGTCCTGAAAGTTTTATAACATAAAAATCTTTTGATTCACCTCCTAACATTTTCCCTGATATAAAAAAGCAATTGGAAAAAAATGCAGCTGGAAGGATGGGTCAACCTCTTTTGTCATTCACACTGTAATCAAGTCTTTGGGTAACTGGAAGCAACCATCTTTGTCTTACAAATCTCTGCAAGGCCAGAGGTATAGCTCTAGAAAGCAGCTCAAAGTTCACCTGTCTTTTGCCTATTCCAATGCCTCTCCTGCTCCTCTCAAAATGCTCCTAGATATTGATTGAGACATTAGAAACTGATAAGGCAAATATGCCCCAGAAACGCCATCTTGAAGAAAACTTGACTACTTTTTCTGTGCCTTTATGATGTAGATTTTCTGCTCCCATCTTCTTTAGGACGTGAGAGCCATTTGCTGAAATACAAATGTTTCTCAGAAACTAGTGAGTTTTGTATTGCACCTGATTCATATCAAAAATTTAATGGCTCTGTCAGCGTCTACCTGTGTGTCTATGTGTGTCTATATGTATGTTATATGTGTGATATTTTACCTCCAGATGGTATGGCCAAAATTAAGAGTTCTGTTTAATTGACTTAAAGTAAGTGCTTACATGTCTTTCAAGTTAATGTGATAGGAAATAATCTTCGGTGAGTGAAGAGCTTGTTCAAGTTTGTTGGTTTGATTAAAATAGACATGTCCTCAGGGGCCGGCCCGGTGGCGCAAGCGGTTAAGTGCGCGCGCTCCGCTGCGGCGGCCCGGGGTTCGCTGGTTCGGATCCCGGGCGCGCACCGACGCACTGCTTGGTAGGTCATGCTGTGGCGGCGTCCCATATAAAGTGGAGGAAGATGGGCACCGATGTTAGCCCAGGGCCGTCTTCCTCAGCAAAAAAAAGAGGAGGATTGGCGGATGTTAGCTCAGGGCTGATCTCCTCACAAAAAAAAAAAAAAAAAAAAAAAAAAAAAAAAAAAAAAAATAGACATGTCCTCAGAGTGATCAGCATTGGCTATAATGCAGACACGCAGCCTGGGTTTACCAGTGAGATAAGCTCATGTTATCCCTGTTATGAATTTGTCAGCAAAAATAGCTTAAAGTGATAGCTAATTTTTGTGTAATGTCTCATGAAGTTTTCATGGGTAATCTAAACATGATCATTGAAAACAAATGATTTAGATGTAAATGAGTTAAGAGTTTAAACTTTTAGCAATAATTATATTTTATGACATGTATTTAATAACTTCCAAAATCTCTTTAGTAATTTGGAACTTTGAAGTTTTGCTCAATTAAGTGATAGAAAATTCATTGACTATCTATGTTATTTCTAAATAAGATAAAATATTAGACATTAATTACTAAATATGTTTTCCTACTTTCGGCTTATTAGAGAAAAACTAGAAGGTGTTCTGGGTCTATTGGTAAACATGTCTTATGTTTAATAAAAGACTGTACTATAAAGTAACATGTTTCTAATAATTTATAAAAAGTATTTATAAACTTGCCAAGCCACAAAATGCTAATGTAAAAAAATAGTTTATAATTGCTTACTTAGTTTTTACTTAAAAATTAAGATTTCTAAGGGTTAAAAATTCTAATATGTGACTAAAGCTACTAAAAATTAAGGAAAATATGTTTGTATTCAAGGAAAGATGTATGTTTTCAGTAAAGGTATAAATAATGGAAATTATTGTTTTGTTAAGAAAGATAAATTTGTCCTAAAGTACTAGGAGGAAAAAAAGGAGGCATGGGACAAATTCTGACTATGAAAAGAAAGTTATAAAAGGTTTGTGGAAGAGGAATTCTGAAAAAAAAAAGAGTTTTGCACATGGTCAAGTTGGCTAAGATTAAAATGAATTTAATTAAGTAAATGAGTTTTAATATCAAAAGTAAGCCAATGCAAAATTAGAATTTGGTTCTTTTCCCTCTCTTAAAAGGATAATTTTCCTAGACTTTTAGTCTGTGCTTGGCAAAGAGATTATGAAAGATTTTTTTCTTTGAGTAGTCTACCAGAAGGGTAGGGATTTTGTGTTTTATCAAAATAAATTTCCTGTATTGTTTTTATCAGGTCTTTAATTACAGGTGCTAAGGTTTTCCCTATAGCTATTTAATCTTCTGCATTCACCTAGAAATCTTTGTCACTGTGGTTAAATGGATAACTAAGCATTGTTTCATAGGGACTTATGATATTGTGTGGGTAAATGTTATTGATGTAAGTGTTTTAAAAATTATATAACATTCCAGAAACTCTAACCTGTCCTGGTCATCAGTCATAATTCTAGTTATTATCTTAAAGTGTTGTATGTCACAGAAATAACCAAGTTTCTTTCTTAATTGCCATTTTTAAGTCTTTTGTTGTTTACAGACAGTTGTTGTTTTACTCTGATGATTTTGCAAATGTTTTCATCTTCTGAGAGATTCATGGAAAAGACTCTGACATTTACTCGAATGCAGGTTTCTGATAAACTTTCAGGTTATAAAACTGAACCAGGTAAGAAATTACAGAACTCTAATGGAGAAACTGATGACTTCATGAAACTGCTAACAGAAGATTAAGATCAAGAATCAATTACAGGGGCCCGCCCCATGGCTTAGCGGTTAAGTTCATGCGCTCCGCTACTGGCGGCCTGGGTTCGGATCCTGGGCGCGCACCGACGCACTGCTTCTCTGGCCATGCTGAGGCGGCATCCAACATACAGCAACTAGAAGAATGTGAAACTATGACATACAACTGTCTACTGGGGCTTTGGGGAGAAAAAGAAAAAAAGAGGAGGATTGGCAATAGATGTCAGCTCAGGGCCAGTCTTCCTCAGCAAAAAGAGGAGGATTGGCATGAATGTTAGCTCAGGGCTGATCTTCCTCACAAAAAAAAAAAGAATCAATTACACAGGACTGAGTGAACTGATGAGGATGATTATAAATTTTTATGACTTTTGTTTGAAATACTGATTTTTAAAAATGTTTTGCTTTTTCAGATTAAGGAAAACTTTTTCTCTTTTCTCTTAAGCTAACTATGACATAGCAATTTGATAAATTACACTTTTGTAAACAGAATGAAACATTTATCTTTTTATCTCTACCTGAGCCCTCCAGAATTTGGAAAGTCTTAGTAAGTGAATATTATTATTTCATGGCAATATAGTTATTTGCATAAATTAAATAAGAATCTGTTCTCCTTATAATAGGACACAATTGGAAACATTGGTTATATTACCAAAGCTTTGACTGGAATGTCATATTTGAGAGAAACATGCATAGACTCAGATATGACCAGACAGCTTTTAAGAGACAAAGATTGGACTTTATGGAATAAAGGCACTTGGAAATATTGGGCTGGTACCTTGTTTACAGCACTCCCAGCAACCTTACTGGGTAAGTAAGGAAGGTCACTTATCTGGCAGGTGCCTGGAACCCCAATATTTTGGGGAACCTCAAAAGAAGAGAGGAATTCACCCAAATCTGTAGGTATTACAGGCAAGTGTGATGACAAAGTCCTTGGCTTGGCTTTCCTGGCCTCAAGAGGCCTTTAAAGTTCAATATGAGATTCCTCATAAAAAGTTCCAGCAAAGCAGGGTTAAAAGAGCCTATATGATAAATTACTATTCTTGCTGTACTTATGTAAATAATTGGGCCAAACTTATTGAAACTAGACTTATTTTACAAACTAGTTATTCTTAATTTGGCTATCCTTAGTAAAAATGAGGGTGACTTGAGAGAGAAAAATTATTTCAGTAAAAACTATAGTACACATTTGTGAATATTAGATCCTAATTTTGTTAATTGTCTTTGGGGTTTTTGTTTTCTACCTGTAAACTGGGCTGGATCCTGAATTCTTCTAGTCTCCTGAAATATGTAGCTACAAATCCAGAAACTAACATTTTCAATTTTTTCCATCATTTTTATTCGAAATCCTTGAGAACTGAAACCACCCTTGATTCCTGAAGCCCTGCAAACTGAAGCTGAACAACTTGATATAAACTTGAGAGATCACCACGACAGCATGCCTATTGCTGTGTAAGCCACTCAAAAGGATAC
This sequence comes from Diceros bicornis minor, assembly GCF_020826845.1. Classification (NCBI taxonomy): domain Eukaryota; kingdom Metazoa; phylum Chordata; class Mammalia; order Perissodactyla; family Rhinocerotidae; genus Diceros; species Diceros bicornis. The sequence continues at coordinate 6,120,711 of NC_080752.1, forward strand.
CTGAACACTCGATGACATCATTCGAGACATTTTAAGCTGCAAAAGATGCTTTGACACTGACATCTAGAAACCTTCTCAACTGGCTGTCCTCTGAACTCAGAAACTGGTTTATAATTTGCTCCAACCATTGAGTTGTTTTTCTTTTTATTTCCAGAGAAATACTTCTTATTAAATACCTGATTGCTTGCTTCCACAATATAGGCCAAAGTTTGGAAGCCCACCTGCAGCACCGCCTCCTGAAATGAATTTAACTGGACTGATCTATTATCAGGACTAAGAAACATGTTCAGTGGGATGGAACAATCTACCACTTGGCTTCTGGACTATGAAACTTCTTAAAGTTTCAAAGGCAGGACTGTGGGGGGTCAGAATTGGCCACCCCAAGATGTGTCTCTTTGGCGTGAGGATTATTTTGGGCTGGTTACTTTTAAAAACTGCAGACATGAGAGAAGCTTTGAAAAGTAGAATTTACCCTCTGTAAGAGACATTTACATTTGTAAGGGAAATCTCTATCTATAAAGGTATCTCCCTCTCTGTACCAGGAAGAAGGGGGATGACCTTACCTCTAGAAACTCTTATCAGTGCAGAAGGCAAGGACTTAAATCTACATAATAACCTTACTCTTTTTTACTGTGCTTTTCTGGTAATCTCCCATAACTGACTCCTTCCACCCCCAACATCCTCCTTTGTCTTTAGCTGAAGATGGTATTTAAGATGAAAGCCTCTGCCATTTTGGAGAGTTACTCAGTTTTTTTGGGTCTCTCCCATGTATACATGTTATAAAGCATTGTTTGATTTTCTCCTGTTATTCTGTCTCATGTCAATTTAATTCATAGCCCAGCCAGAAGGACCTAGAAAGGGTAGAGGATATGTCTTTCTCCCCTACACTTCTTTCTGACTGCATTCTCCTCTCTAGGTCAACCCAGAACGTGATGACGGCAGGCTGAACCACTTCAGGGTCTACAATGACATCACTCTTTACAAGGCTAAAATGTGGAGCTTGGGAGAAGATGATCGCCACAAGTAGTGTTCCCACAGTGGTGTCAGTCCCTGTCTTTAATGCCCAAAGTGTGTGCTGCCCACAGAAATAAATATTACTTTAAAGCGTAGGCCTGACTTTTCCTATCCTGAGTCTCACATTTCTTCCTTCTGCCCAGGTCCACTGGTTCAAATCCTTAATCATATAAACTAATGGGAGAATTCCAGTTAAAGATGGCAAACCAAGTGCATACAATATCTCCTCTGCCTTCTCAGACCCCAGTAAAGGATAATAAAGGGGGAAAAAGGTATTAACCCACAGCAGAGAGAAACATTAGAAACCAAGAAAACTGAAGACATATTTAGAAGATGGAAAGCTGGTGTAAGAGGGTGGAGGAAACACAAAAGGCAAGCAGAATAGGATACCTCTGAGCATAGAGCCCATGTGTCCCGGAGCTCTGGAGAGAGGTTCATGACCGCGAGACAGAGTGGGGTGTGAAGCAGGGAACTGAAAATGGACATTGGTAGGGAGTCTGCATTGAGTCCCACTGCACACACACCAGCAGCCAGGCATGTAACATCTCCTGCACTGGAGGTTTGTTCTTGGAGAAATGGGAAAAGCCCACAGCTCTGGGACACTCAGTGAAACACAGGGGAGAGTGAGGTGTGAGTGTAACCATGTGTAACCCATTTAGAGCCCACTGGAACAGACCTCATCTCTTATCAACAAGTGATTAAGGACTGTCTTTCAGAAAAACTACAAAGTCACATAACCAGGGCATGTACAAAAGAAGAAATCATGACCTGAAACGACCTCAGAACCAAAGATCCTCCTCCCCATGGAACTCAAGGACTGGGACATGACCGGAACGTGAAAGTCAGATTCTTATCAGAAGTAAGCATCCCTCATTCACCTCAAATCTGGTGTTAAAATTCCTTCCCTGCCTCATGCAAAAATGTTTAGAACCCCATCATAAATGTTTAGAACCCATTCATAAATGTTTAAAACCTTACCATAAATGCCTGAAGCCCACCAATCAAAACCTGTCCCACCAGCATTTTGGTGTGCCAGCCTGTCTCCCTAACCTCTTAAATTTTGTCCCAAATCCTGAGTCAGGGAGACAGATCTGAGGGCACATGCCCCCTGTCTCCCTGCAGATGGATCTCATAGAATAAAAGCTGATTTCTTCCCCCAAAGGCTAATGCCATAATTAATTGCTTTGTTTATGCACATCAGGTAGAGAACCCAAATTTTGCACAGTAACATAAGGCTGAAAACAATCAGTGAAAGTCTGCGAAAGGAAGACTAGCCCACATATATTGCATTTTTACCCTGGGTTTGAAGCTGGAGGGTTCTTCTCTGGAAAAACAAAACAGCTCTAAAGAAAAGACACTCCACAGAGTACCATTTGAAGGTCCTGTGAAGAAAGAGCCAGGAAACTTCCAGGCTGGTTAATATATGGAGGCTGGTGAATATATGGAGGTGCTGGGAGAGGGTGTGCCCAGGGAGGGCATGGAAGCTCTGTGCACCTGATACCAAACCTCTCAATCTCAAGTTTGTGTGCCCGATGTACGGCAAGCCAAACACTGAGACATCAGTCCTTGGAGATGGAGAAAGATTTATTCAAATTGGCCAAAACGAGTAGGTGGGATCCTGGGTTCTCTCAAATATCCCTCCTCAAGAACAGAAAGCGGGGGGTGTTACAGAGCTAAGGGGCTTGGCAGGAGGAGCTTCAGAGAAACAAAGGGGCCACTCCCGATAAGCCTGTGGGCAATTACTTCTGGGCTTCAACAGCTGCTGAGGGCTGGCCATCCGGTGACTGCAACATCACTGAAAGCATTCTCTTTCTCCTGCAAAACAAGCTCACAAATCCTCTCGACCCCTGAGTCACCCCTCAAGTTAAACAGGAAAATAGCAAATTGATTTAACATCTACAGTAACCCTCAGGTACCCAGCTTCACACCGTCCCTCCCATATCTTGCTCTAGGTATCTCTTTCATCTGGCTTTTCCTGAGTTATGCCTGAAAGGGTGAAGCCATACATTGCTGAGACCACTCCTGCTTTTGGAACCTAACAGGATCGAATGGAAGCCTGCAAACCAGAGTGGACTCGCCCTGGGAGACATTTTCATACAATACGACGGACTAATTATTGACTACATCAGAATCTAGAAATGTGCCAGTTATCTCTTAACTATTATAATCCTTTTGCTGTAAGAGATCCATGGTCAAAGACCAGGGGATGGGTGACCTGTGATATCATAGAAAGATATTTGGTCTTTGTCCCCGGTTCCTGACACAGCGCTCCTATATCTCTTGTAATTTCCTAAGTGAAAGGGTGATGCGAGTGCCTTTTGTTCTAATGAGGTGACTCTTCACAGCCCCTAGAGAGCTTCAGGATGGGGGCTGCTCACCAGAAAGACCAAGCCTTGATCAGAAACTTGGAACTTCCAGCCCCACCCTCCAACCTCTGGGGAGGGTAGAGGGGCTGGAGATTGAGTTAATCACCAATGGCCAATGGTTTAGCAATCATGCCTACATAGTGAAACCTCCATAAAAACCCCTAAACTACAGGGTTTGGAGAGCTTCCAGGTTAGTGAACACATCAAGGTGCTGGGAGGGTGGCACGCCTTGAGCCGGCATGGAAGCTCCATGTGCCCTCCCCACTAACTTCATTTCATGGTCCTGCCTGACTGTGCGTAGTGAGGACTGCCTTATATACTTTTTTTAGATGACTTGAGTGTACAAAGTAACAGCTTTCTCTTTTTTTTTGGTGATGTTAGAAAGGAGGTGAAAGCAGAAGAAATGTGGTTGCTCTGTTTAAAGGAACAGACCTGCAGGAACACAATGACCCCTTTCAGAGCTAACAACATTGTGATGAAAAAGAATCAAGGACCTAATCTATTTTATAATTTCCACTAGATCATAAAATTAGACTCACATCTCTGCATTTCAACTAATCTTTTTCTGCTCTCCTCCAAACATAAAACTCATGATGATGAATAAATTTTTAAAATTTTGTCAATTAAAAAATCTTACTGTTAAATGCATCAGAAAATGAAAAAATAGTAAAACATTTATTTAGTAGACTACAATTTAAAGCATCAAAAACACTGAGAATCAAGTGTTTTACTTCTTTGTAAAACACAGCGCCTGCCTTTTTCTTGTACAACACGATACAGAGCAAGCATCTTTCTATGCGTTGTTGCAAATCGTCTGACTCCTTTCTAAGTCTGGATTCACTTCCAACATTTTATCATTTGTATCTTCCAAGTCACGAAACATCCCCAAGAGTCCCCCGAGTGTGAAGTTTTCCGCAGGGTCGCCTCCTCCGGGACACGGTCATCCTTTCATCACTTTTCCTCATTATGCCGGTCAGCTGCATTCCCTTCTTCTCTGACTGCGTTTCCAGTCTCAGCTGCATTCCCTTCTTCTGTGACTGCGTCTCGCATTTAGAACAGCAGCAGCGTGGCCACCATTCCCTCCTCAGCTGCTTCTCCTACACCTTCATTTGCATTCCATTCAAATTTTACTTCCAATCTTATCACTTTTCATTCTTTGCTGCATTTTCATGTTTGTTGGTCAATTCTTTCTTTCAATTACACTTTTGTAAAATGCCATGTGGGTCTGTTGCTGGGAGGCCACACAACTGCACTCTGCCATCTGTGCATGCACTGAGGAACAGAGGGGCAGCGAGCAGTCATGGAAGTCATGGAAGGGACGACTGGTCACTAATCATTATGCATCTATTCCGTAGTGATTCACAGACTGCCAAGTTTCTACTTTCTGCAGTTACTCATTGTTAACAACACTTCAGTAACTGAAATGTGAACATTGTTGTTGAGACTGCTGTTATTTAACTGCACCTTGATAACTAAAATCCATGCATATTAGAACCATGAAAAGCAATAACAGCCGGTACTCAGTACTGGGAACTGCTGGGTTCCTACCTATCTTTCAAGGCATGTAATTGCATTTTAAAGCACAACGAGGGATAAAACTGCCTGCACCCTGCTTATACTTTATTTTGAGGACTGGGATAGTAGAGGAAGTGATGTAAATGAGTTCTAATGCAATTATGGAAAGTGATTCCATATGCTATACAAAAAAGAAAAAAAATAGAAGGAAGATACATAGTTTTCAAATCTTTTAAAAGTACTTAGCATTAATAACTTACTTTTGGCTCTACCAATGTGAAAAGCTGTTAACCTGTTTTCTCCTTTCTTAAAACTCTCAATATGAGCCAACCCTCATGGCCTAGTGGTTCAAGTTTGGTGCACTCTGCTTTCGGCCCGGGTTCAGTTCCCGGGCGCAGAACCACACTCGTCTGTCAGTAGCCGTGCTGTGGGGGCGGCTCACATAGAACAACTAGAAGGACTTACAACCAAAACGTACAACCATGCACTGGGGCTTTGGGGAGGAAAAAAAAGAGAGGAAAATTGGCAACAGACGTTAGCTCAGGGCACATCTTTCCCAGAAAAAAAAAAAACCACTCTCAATATGTTCCACACATAATTAAAGTCTCTAACCGATTCTGAGACTCCATATTTGAATTACTATATGTTACCCCATTCACTAATGTACAGATTGTCAAAAACAGGCCAGGGTAAAATATTTTGGTCTTCTGAAAAGATGACCTGTTTGCTCAGAATTTTGTTAATCGAACAAAATTGAACAGAAACTAAATTCATTTTTTTGGTACTAGAAACTCAGTATCATATGAAACCAGAAATGTCCTCCTTCATGTACCAGTGATGCTACAAGAAAGGAAATAATGTGGAAATAAATTATTCTTCCTGCTTAAGAATATATAGTTCTCAGATATTTGTAGCCTCCTTAAAGTATGGTTTCTAAACGGAAATGGAGAGAGGGAGGACAGGTAAACTGACCTCTCACTCTATCAGCACACAGTAAAGCCCAACACGTAACATCGCCTGCCCGCCCATGTCTGTCCTATGCATAGCTTCCAGCCAGCATTTGAGTACCTCTCAAGTATGTACCACTGAGGCTCATCAGACATTAAGGAAAGCCACCCCAGCAAAATAATCCTAAGCAGGCATTTATGCTTATGATATGGCAGGCAGTGTTCTAAGCATTTCACATATATTAACTAAATTAGGGCTGACAGGAACCCTATTTGGTTCTACATAGAGATGACACAGCACAAAAGAACTGTCTTGTCCAAGGTCAAACAGCAAGGAAGCAGCAGAGCCAGGTGTCAAGCCCAGCAACCTGGCCCCCGAGTCCATGATCTTAACTTCCACACAGCTCACCATAAAAAGGGAGACCAAATGCACAGGGAAGGGTGGGGAAATCTGAGGAAACCAAATGAAAGGAACAGAAGAAAACTCTTTTTAAAAACCAAAACTATAACTCATATTCTAGATATGATTAGATACTGCATCTATAGAGTAAGAGTAAGATGATATGAAAAACAAGCAATTACAGAATAAAGAACTTGTGGGGGATAAAATGAAAAATGAAAGCTAAAATAAATATTCAACAAAATGACTAGAAAAAAGAAATCTTTCCTCTATAAATACAAACACAAACTTAGAAGATCAGCAGAAGTGGTTCAAAATCTGATTACCAGAAATTCCAGAATTAGAACAAAGAACATAGGAGGGAGGTTATCAAATAAAATCTGCCAGGACTGAAGAAGCTGAAACCTTCCAAATACCCTAATCAAAGAATGAGAAGAGGCCCACACCACCGCAGGCCATCATGGAATTTCAGGTGCGGAGAGAAGAAAAGCTTCTGGGGGAAGAATGAGAACCAGAATGGCACTGACTTCCCAGTGGCAACACAAGAGGCTGTGAGACAAAGATCTGGGCCAGCAACGCTCTCAGAGAAAATTCACAGCAGCCAAATTAAAGGCAATTGCAGAAATGCAAGGAGATAAATTCACCTCCCATGTTCCCCTTCCTAGGAAGACACTAGAACGTGGTATACAGCAAAAGAAGGCATAAGCTAAGACAGGAAAATCTGGGATCCAGGAAATAGTGGATCCTATCTAGAAGGTCTAGAAGAGACAGGGTGACAGTGGTTTGACAGACGTAGGTTGTAGCAGGAAAGTTATAAGGTGGGTAAATGACAAAGCATCTAAGAAAAAATAAGGATAGAGAAGGAAAATTAGACACACAGAAAAATATAAGGTGACAATCAACGCAACGAAAAACCAGAAGCTGTACCACAAAGGAAATTTTATCATGGCAGTGACTGGTATTTATACAACCGTAACGATATAAACACTGATTCCTGATTTATCTAAAATCATGATACAAGTATCTGGAAGGAGGGGGAAGAGGAATTAGGAGGGGTGTAAGTTAAATTTTCATCTATCATAAAAGGAAGGCCATTTGGACTCAAAGTCTAAATTATTATCAATAAATAGCAATATTATTTAATATGTAAAAGTAACTTCTAAATCTGTCTTGAGTTTTTAACCAAGAGTATATATTTCTTTGAAAATTTTTCTTTAGTTTATTGAAAGAATTTTTTACAAAAAGAAACCAACAGAAGGGATCCAATTGCACCATGAAATCGCAAGTCTTTATTCCTTTTTCTTGGTTCTGTTTACAAAGATGCTGCTCAGCGTGTTCTGCTCTTCATTTTCTCTCTTGTCCGTTTACCAGGTCTCTTCTACAGAAAAAGAAATACCACATGTGGTCACACAGCAGTGTGGCCTTCTGCCCCAGTGTCAGGATACACAGGGAAAGAAAGGGAGCAGGTGGGTGTGGGGGTGGGAGAGGAGGCAGATCTGGCCTCTCACCTGACCCCCTGGCTCACTTACATTTGACCCTTTCTTTCCAGGCCTCTTGAGGCCCTTGCCGTGAGCTGTCTTGGCCCGGAAGCTGGATACATCATCGTAGCTCTCACGAGTGTTCCACTTGGAGCCTTTCTTCTTTCCACCAAAACCAAACTTCTGGTTTTTATAGCGTCGTTTTGCATTGGGCCTGGAAAAAGTGGTCTTACAGCTCACCTGCAGCACTGCAAATCCTGATGAATCTCATGGCCCAACAATACCATCAGTTTCCTGTCTTAAGGCAAAGCCCCTTAGACACCACTGTTACCCAGAATCTCATCCTTAGCCCTCCATTCTTACTCTACCAACTCCCCAGGCAAGCTCGTCTATTTACAGTTTTAACCACTAGAGCAGGAAAACTAACAAAGCAAGAACCAGGAAAGGACACACATACATCTGTGGCTCACCATTTATCTTTGGAAAGCTTTCTAGTTTAACTAAATCTTGCTAAATCATCCTCAGTTGTTTCTAGTCTCAATTTATTACATGCAGTTAACATTCAAATGTAATAAATTTTATAACTGGTCATTCTACAGGAATCTCAAATTTAGCATATCCCAGATCACCTGTCATCTCCCTTCCTAGCCTGGTTTCACCTCCAGGATATATGCCCTAACATGAGGTAGGTGGTACTACCATCTACTCAGCCACCCAGGCCAGAAACCTGGGAGTCAGCCTGGATTCTTCCTTTCACTCTCTACACCCAACTCAATTACTGAGTTCTGCTAATCTAACCCCGTGAATATTTCTTCATTTTCTCTTCTCTATCTCCATCACCACTTTCAGGTCATTATCATTGCTCTCTGGACTTTTGTAATAGCCTCCTAATCAATTTCCCTGCCTCCTTCAAGTCCATCACTTACACAAGTACCACTGTAACTTTTTAAAAGCATGAATATGGCCTGCTCATTATTTTGAGTAAAGCCCATCAGTGTCCCCCACCACCTACTGGATAAAGCCCAAGCTTCTCAAGAAGGCAAACAAACATGCTTCTGTGACTCGGCCCAGGGCCCCACCCAGCTGCCTCTCACCACTCCCTGCCTCACACTGTATTCCTACTGACACCAAATGCTTGCTGTTCCTCACACAAAAACCTGCTGTTTTCATCTCTATGCTCTTACTCATTTGTGTTCTTCTCTCCCCAAAATCTGTGTCTCTCCTAGACTTCTGGTTAATTCTTACCCACCCTTCAGACTAAGCTCAGGTGGGAACCCTCCTCCAGGAAGCCATCACCAGACCCTGAACCCTGGACCATGTCAGATATTTCTAAAATGTGCTTCCATACTACTCCCTAAATGCCTCTATCATAGCACTTACTTTGTTACACAGAAATTATCATTTCCCCCAGGCCTGGTGTCCAGGTATGTGTAAAGGTAAACTAAAAAGAACTATTATAATATCTAACATTATCATCTTTTAATCTTCATACCATTATGAGGCACATACAATTTTCTCAGGTGAGGAAATTAACATCTAGATAGGTAAAGTAACTTGCTCAAAGCTCCCCTCCTAATGAGGGGCCGAGTCCGGATCTGAACCCTAGGTTAGGTGCTCTTAACCATCACACTGTGAAATGGGAAATCAACTTTTATTGAGTATTTACTTAAAATGTGCCAAATCCTTAAATCGCCTTACTTTGTCTTCAAAGACTGATATGGCTAAAAGGACCCATCACACAGCCCTGTAAGTCTGGCCGCAGGCAGCAGCTGCACTCTTGGGCCTCTCCTTGTGGAGGTCCCTGCCACACTCAGGAGCTGCTGGCACAGCACCCACCACAAAACAAAACTAAACAAAAATAGTTCATACCCCTTCTTCATCTGCTGGCCTTTAGCTCCTTCCTTCGTGCCCCGGGCACCAGGTTTCTGATCTCCCTCAAGGAAATCCAGTTTATCAGAGAAGCCTGGGAGTGAGGAAGTACTTTGATCAGCGCCATCACATTTTAAAAGCTTAAACTTCAAAAAAAGGTTGTTACTGAATTGATTTTAAGAGGCACATCTTGCTCCCCACACCATCCCCAAACCTTAGCTCCAACAATTCCCAAGGCTCCAGAGACTCTGTATTAGAATCAACCCTAAGGTACCCAGTCCTGCAGGTCCCTCCATGCTTAGGAAGGAGACATACTGACCTTTCTGATACTTCTTAATAGCATTCATCATATGTGCCTTCTCCTGCTGCCTCTTCTGAAGAACCTCTGTTTGCACCTGGGACAGGGACACAGGACTGTTACACCCATTCCAAACAATCACTGCAAGTGTCTACATCCTCTCAGGAACAACACTGTGATAACACCACCACCCCTGAACCGTTACCATGTGCCAAAACTACGCTAAGGCTCTAAGTATATTCTCAGTTTATCTTCACAACAACCCAGTGAAGTAGAAATTCTTATCACCCCCCCATAGTGAAGCACAGAGAGGTTAAGTAACTTGCTTGAGTCACAAGGCGAGAAAGTGCAGAGCTGAGATCCACACCCAGGCAGTCTGCACTCTTACCCCATTACACAATCCCGCCTACAAAACCGTAGCAAATCATGTTTAAGTCTACATCCAATTCTCCCCATTCATTATATCTGGGCAGATTAAATATCTAACCTACTGTCACTAGGCACGAAAGTACCAACAGAAAAAAACAATTTCCCCAAAAAACAAAAAAGAAAAAAACCTTTAAGGACAAAAGGAGACGTTTATACTCTAAGGCAGAGTTTCTCAGTCTCAACACTACTGACAGTTTGGACAGCATAATTACTTGTTGGGGGCTGGACAGCCCATCTTGTGCACTGCAGGATGTTTAGCAGCATCCCTGCCCCCTACCCAATAGAAGCCAGAAGCCAACTCCCCACCAAGATATGACAACCAAAAATGTCTCCAGACATTGCCAAATGTTCCCTGGTAAGCAAAATATCCCCAGCTGAGAACCACTGCGCTGAGGTTTCCTCAAATTAGAAACAGTGAGCTAATGGGCCCAACTGAATTCTTTGCTTTTGATAAATTACGTTAAACCAATTGCCCATGTCTTTGAGTTGATCTCAGCCATCAACCACCAGATCAATCCAAGAAATCCACAGCTGCCCTTCTGCAGAGGACAGGACGCTAATCTACTCTTACTCCACTGAGGATCTATCAGTGAAATGAGTCCAAATATAGACTGCAGCTCAGCACCCCAGATCATAAGTGTTTAGGTCAAAATGTTGACAAAGTCTTAACACCCATGCTGATCCTCCTTATACTCATTTCTTCCCATAACCCTAACTTTAATTCCTATCATCTTCTTTCTTGGGTGACCACGAAATAAAGCAGAAAAACCAAGACAAGTTTCATGGTATGCCTGTTCTGGTTTTACATTAGAACATAGACATTCATAGTTCAAACACACAGGTGCCATTTTTTCTCTCAGATTGGGTGACAATCAATAATATGATTCCTTCAAGGACTTTACAACAATTTAGGCCAGTGATTCTCAAACCGGATGCATATTGGAATCATCTGAGAAGCTTTTGGGGGAAGGGAAGGAAATATACATAGATTCCCCAGAGATTCTGAGGCCGAGAGAGCTGGTTTAAAAAATTTCCCCAGGTGATTCTGCTGTGAGGTCAGCTTTGGAAACCACTGATCTGATCCCAACTCTTCACTGTACAGATGTGCAAGGTGAAGCCCAGAGAGGTGACAGACTCGCTTGCAGTTACTGCACTACTCCTGGTGACACAGTGGTGTCAAGGAAAGACTATGCTCAAGGAAAGACAGCACACACCCCCCACTGTGAGATCAAACACACACGGGGCATAGAACCAAATCAGACCATGGCAATCTGGCCTGAGAAACACACTTGCTCATCCTACTCCCTGCACGTTTTCCTTCTCACCTTCTTTCCATATTTCCTAAGTGCTCTCAGTTGCTTAGCCTTTTCCGACTTCTCCATGGCGGCCTGTTTAGCCTGTAGCTTCTGTCGAATCTAAAACACAAAATGTTGTCAGCTTATGTTAATTTGAATCTGGGATGACTGGTACTTAGGGTGCATTGGAGCAGGAAACAGATATTTCCAGTTCTGCAAACTATGGAGTTCAAAGGAACCTGGTAAATCATCTATTCCAAGCCCTGTGTTTTACACATGAGGATAAGGAGGCCCAAAGGCTGAGCACTTTGTCCAAGATACCAAAAGTATCAGCAGTGGAGCTACAACTTGAAAGTGGCCTTTCCACTCCCAGTGTGCTGTTTGTTCCATTATACAAAACCGCCTGCTTACAGCTGTGCCAGGAGAAACTAACTTCTCCCCCATCCGTAGTGTCTGCAAACTGAGGTTAAACCAGCATGCAGCCTCAGTTCCCTTCTCCAACATATCACACACACATCAAAAACTCAGACAGATGTCAGGGACCTAGCCTCTTCCATCAAACACACACATTTCAGTTAAAAGATGAGCAGCTGTCAATGTGAATGTACAGAGACGTGTCTGGGGTCATCTCGACATTAGCTTCCCGGAGTACCACCAAGACAAGAGCTCCTGAAAATCCAGCTTGAGACCCAAGGGAACTATTTAAATAAATCTAGGATTAGATTTTGGCAATTCTCTTTCCTCCCACAGTTAAATGAGGACCAAGTTCTACCTAACTCTAAATCATAATACACCTGAGCCATATATTAAATCCCTCATTTTATAGAAGACAGAACTGAGGCCCAGAGCAAAGGGACTGTCCACGGGTTATAGCACTGCCCCCGGGCAATGCTGGGACAAGCACTGTGTTTTTCTACACACCACGCCGCCATGCCAGCTAGGAAATGCAAAAGGCCATCTTCACCTCAGGGACCACACTTCTTACAGTACTTCTCCTCCTCTTAATTGTTGAAATTAGGAAAAAGTCCTCCTTATATTTATCTAATTGGTGGTGACTGGCCTGAGTCTGAAGCAGACAATCGAGATAATAAGTGTCCTGTGACAACTGGCTCCCTATTATCCAGCTCAGTCTTTTTTTTAAACAGTATAGGAGACAAGCCAGCTGAAAATACTTAAGTACAAAGCCACAGCTTTCCAGAGAAAACCTTGTTTCTTACCTTCTGCATCTGCTGATCAGACTTGGCCATCTCTGCAAAATAATCATCGGGCCTCTTGGTAGGGACCTTGAGCTGATGGAGGCGGGGTAACACTGCAAGCACTGCGGCCTGGGCCTGGCGGTAGCTGAGGATGTGGGACAAGGTGTGAAATAAGCTACAGGAGAGGGCCCTTACATTCCTTCTCACTGCCTCTCGTGACTTAGCCAAGGTCAGAAGGACTTGCAACATCTGACCTCCACCAGCAAGAACAAACACACAAAAACTGAAATAAAATCTCACTAACTTAGTATCTGGGAGAAATTTAGCTGTACACACTTTTTAAAAAGCAGGGAAATACTGCTAAAAATAAATAAGCAATTTAAGAAAATGACCACTCTAAAAGTACCCATTAACTTACAAACTAATTCCAATTATGAATTCTTATGTAGTCACTAAAAAAAGTCCATATAAAAACCTTCCATAAGTAAATTTTTGTCCTTATAATTGAATGCACAAAAAACTTGAAAACTGAGTATTTCAAAATAAAATAAACTGGACCTTGAATTGTGACTGGTGGACCAAGGGGCTCTTCTCTCAACCAAGGAAAATCTCCCAGATCTTTTTTTTTTTAATTTTTATTTATTTATTTTTTTCCCCCAAAGCGCCAGTAGATAGTTGTATGTATGTCATAGCTGCACATCCTTCTAGTTGCTGTACGTGGGACACAGCCTCAGCATGACCAGAGAAGAGGTGTGTTGGTCCCCGACCGGGACCCGAACCCGGGCCACCAGCAGCGGAGCGCGCGCACTTAACCACTAAGCCACGGGGCCGACCCTCCCAGATCTTTTTAATCAAAAGAAGCCTTTGTCCTTACTCCCAAGCTTAGGATACCTTCTGAGGAGTATAGGCTCACTACTTGCCCCCTCTCCCCACTCTCTAGCATAGGGACCCACAACTTCTCCCACATTTTAAAACATACAAGCTCATCTCCCGCTGGAAGTCATCTTCCGGATCAACAGCTTTCTGATCCTTGCTCTGAGATGTTGACTGAGGTCCACTGATTTCCGGCACCGGAGCCAGGGTCACATCAAGCCTTTCTACCCATTCCAGATCCCGCTTGAATTCTGCCAAACATTGCTTCAGGCCATTCTAGGAAATTCAGACACTGAGCTCATAAGAAGAGCACAAGACCACGGACAAAGCGCTAGCCCCCAGTACCCGGACGGGAAACTGACCGCCCTCGTAACGCACAGGCCGCGTGCTTCCTGGAACAAGAACTCAGTCTCCCAAGCACCGCAGAGCCTTGTGCGCATCCCACGTCCGAGTACTCCGACCCGGCGCCCGAGCTCACCACGTCGTTCACGGCCTTCTTCGGCCCCTCCAGTACCACATTGAGGCCTGGCTTCAGGAGCCCTCGGGAAAACGCATCCTGCAACTGCAGCGCACAATCGGCGGTCAGTACCAGAGTGCAGGGGGCCCTCGCCCGCGCCTGGCCCGCGAGCTCGGCTGACACTGACCTCTCTGTCCGTGACAAGAGAATCATCAGAATCCGAGTCCGAACCCGAGAGCGGCGGCGTGTCCATCTTGCGGCGCGCACGTCCGACACCTACCCGAGGGAGCAGCGTGGCCCGAGGCCCGCGCGGCGGGGAAAGCGCGCCTCTCGCCGCCGCGGCCCGCCTTCAGCCCCTGTTCTCCGGCCGCGGCTCCACGTGGACTCGAAGCGCCCCAGCTCCCCCTGCTCACCACGGCTGCGGGACTTTTTCATCGGACTTCCGCTTCCGGCCGCTGCTCCACACTTCCGGTTTGCTGTTGCCATGGGAACCGCCGCGGCGCTGGAACGTGCCGGGGTTGCTTGGGCTCCGTAGCGGTACTATCCGTGGATACGTGCGTGGTCTGGGGATCCGAGGAGAAGAAGCGAAAGGTGGGAGGGGGTACCGGGGGGTCGTCAGGACGAGCAGGAAGCCGCGAAGGTGCGAAGGAAAGGGGAGCAGCGCGGGCCGGGGAGGGCGCGGGGACGCGGGGCGGGAGACTTCGGGGGCGGGGCGGGCCGGGGCGAGGCGACGCGACGCGCTTCACCCTCACCGGCAGCGCTCGGTCTCCCGCAGAACTCGGGCTGCGGACCATGTCGACCGTGGTAGCTCAGTCGCTGCATGTTTTTGGTCTTCGATCCCACGTGGCCAACAATATCTTCTTCTTCGATGAACAGATCATTATTTTTCCTTCAGGAAATCACTGTGTGAAATACAATGTGGATCAGAAGTGGCAAAAATTCATTCCAGGTAAAACTCTTTCCGTCCAGACGCTCATTAACAGTATCTACCAGATGTAACACCATAATCCTAACACAACGATTGAAAGGAAAATTTTTTGGCCAACTTGAATATACATATGGTTTTATAAATGTAGAAGAAATACGTCTACTTGCATTATTTAATATATAGATTAATCAATCACACATACATAGTTAAAGTCACATGTAAAATAATGTTAATTTAAAAGTGCTTTTTTTCCACTGTGATTTAATGAAAAAAAATTTTTTAGAGAGTCTTTTCATGCATCTTCAATATCATTGTCTTTGTTATCACCAGGGCCACTTTTTGAGTTGTCCAACGGTTTTCCAGAGTACACTACCTTCATTACAGCACCTTTTGAATTCATGTGTGATGAAGACACTGGAGACTTTATCCCAAATCACAAATAACTGTTTGTGTACTGTTACATTTGTTTTTGTTCGCAATGGTCTTGATGATATACATGATTTCTGTAATTTAATCACTTACTCTCTTTTTCCACCCTTTGTTACATTTCATTTTACCACATACGTGGGTAACCCTATGTAAGATATAGTTTTGTTTTTGCTATTTACTAACTTTATATAAATGGAGTCACAGTATATGTATTCTGTAACTTGCTTCTTCTGTTCAACATCATGCTTTTGAGATTAGTGCATCTTGATACATGTTACATGCATCTTGAGTTCATTTTATTGCTATAGGATGTTCCATTGTATGAATCTAATGTCTCAAATGTATCTATTCATTCTAGTGTTGGTGGACATTTGGGAAACAGTTTTTTGCTATTAAAAACCATGCCGGGGCTGGCCCCGTGGCATAGCGGTTAAGTTTGCGAGCTCCGCTTCAGCTGTGGGGGTTCGCAGGTTCAGATCCTGGGTGCGGGCCGAGGCACCGCTTGTCAAGCCATGCTGTGGTGGCATCCCATGTAAAGTAGAAGATGGGCACGGATCCTCAGCAAAAAGGAGGATTGGCATCGGTTGTTAGCTCAGGGCTAATCTTCCTCACAAAACAAAACAAAACAAAACAATCCCATGCCACTGTAAACATTCTTACATTCATATATGCTCATCCATGTGTGCAGATTCTCCAGGGCACACAGCCAGGACTAAAATTACTGGGTGATGTGGTAGTACCAATTTACACTGCCACCAGGAGTGCATGAGAGTTGCCGTTCTTCCACAACCTCACCAATCCTTGGTATTGTGCAACGTCCTAATTTTTTGCTAATCTGGTGGTCAAGAAAGGGTATCTTGTTAGTTTTAGTGTGCATTTCTCTATTACTTATGAGGATGAATATTTTTTCACGTTTGTGGGCTATTCCTGTTTAGTCTTCTGTGAAATGCCTTATTCAAGTCTTTTACTCATTTTACTATGGTTTTTTTGGTA
The DNA here is from genome assembly GCF_020826845.1 of Diceros bicornis minor. Taxonomy (NCBI): domain Eukaryota; kingdom Metazoa; phylum Chordata; class Mammalia; order Perissodactyla; family Rhinocerotidae; genus Diceros; species Diceros bicornis. The sequence continues at coordinate 6,137,198 of NC_080752.1, forward strand.
ATTTTCTTATTGACTTATGGGCACACTATATATTCTGTGTACTAATCCTTTGTCTGATATACGTATTGCAAATAATTTTTCCCAGTTTGGGGCTTATGTTTTCTTCCTCTTATGGTATCTTGATGGACAGAAATTCTTAGTTTTAACGAAGTCAGGTTTATCAACATTTTCCTTTTTGTGTCTTGTTAAAGAATTGTTCCCTACTCCAAGATTATTAATATATTCTCCTATATTATCTCTTTTTTGCTGTATACTTTTGCCTTTCACCTTTGCGGCTCTGAGTTAGCGTGGTGCTTAGTGTGTTAGGGAACAGCAAGGAGGCCAGTGTGGCTGGAGTGGAGTGAATGGAGGAGTAGGGAGCGAGAGGTGAGGCAGGGAAGTAATGGAGAGCAACAGCACATAGGGCTTTGTAGGTCAAGGGCTCTTACTCTGAGTGAAATGAGAAACTGGAGGGATTCTGAGCAGAGTAACATGATATGACATGTTTCAGCAGGTTCATTCTGGCTACTGTATAGAGAACAGATTTAAGGAGGGGCAAGGGAGGAAGCGGGAGACCAGTTGAAAGACTATTGCTATAATCCAGGTGAGAGAAAATGGTAGCTTGGAGCAGGCTGCAGGCAATAGGGGTGGTGATAAGAGATCCAATCCTGGCTGTGTTTTGAAAGTGGAGTTGACAGATTTCCTCATAGACCTGAGGTCGGGTGGAAGAGAAAAGGAAGCAGCAAGGTTTTTGGCCTGAGCAGCTGGAAGGATGGAGTTGCTGTTGACTGAGATAGAGGACTTACCCACAAGGTGCAGTAGGGACAAGCCGAGGGCCCATGATACTTTTAGGGACCCAAGAACATATTTTAATTTTAATTTATTTCAAAATCAGGAAAAAATGAATTTAATAATAATATATAATAATGAATCCAACTTGGATTATATTCCTCTTTATGCCAATGCAGTCACAAAATATAATTTTTAACATTTTTTAATGGAGGAAGGGGCCCGTGAAAGCAAAAGTACCTAGGGCCCAGGAAAATCATAAAGTGACTCTGATTGCATTTCCTAAATAAAGTACGTGCACTTGAATCTTTGCCTCAGGCTCTGCTTTCTAGAGGACCATGGCTGTCATTCTTTTGCTCGTTACCTCACAGTTGCAAGATGACTCCAGATATCTCCAGATATCACCTCTATATTCCAGGAAAAGGGGAGTAGAGTGCATCCATCCTGGTTTTCAAGAAAGCACAACTTCACCATAAAGCCAGTCCAGCAGACTTCTGCATCTGTCTCATGGTCAGAACGTCACATAGATCACCTAACTGGGAGGGAGTCTGAGGAAGCCAGTAGTCAGCATCCCAGCCTCAAAAGTAGACAAGAGCATTGAGTGCCAGCCACTGAGGGCATAGAGGCATCTATGACCTGACCCTGTCCCACCCCTCTAGACCTGTCTTTGGTGGCCCCTGGCTCACATCCAGTGCTCCAGCAGTAGCCCACTGTCTGCGCTTCTCCCACCAGGCTGTACCTTTTCTCACATCTGCACCTCTGCTCCTCGTACCACCTGCCGATCCCCTATCCCACTTTGTCCTCCTTCAGGAATCGTTCCCTGACTTCTCCTTTCACCTTGGCCTCAGTGAGATGCCCATCCTTGTCACTTTCATAATACCCCAGACATAACTGTACCAAGGGACCGCACGGATTGACAGTTACCCGTTTCTGCACTTGTCTCCTGTCGCATCAGCACTGCCCACCACTGTGCCAGGTTCATGCTGGATCTTGGTGAAAGCGTGATCTACCCTCATTATCCCCTTCCACCTCTGTTTGCAGGCTCAGACAAGAGTCAGGACATGTTGGCCTTGTCCATCAGTCCCAATCGGCGATACCTCGCTGTCTCCGAGACTGTGCAAGAAAAACCTGTCATCACCATTTATGAACTGTCGTCCATCCCTTGCCGGAAGCGCAAAATCCTTAATAATTTTGACTTCCCAGTTCAGAAATTTGTTAGCATGGCTTTTTCTCCAGACTCCAAATACCTGTTGACTCAGACATCACCTCCAGAGTCAAACCTTGTCTATTGGCTGTGGGAGAAACAGAAGGTAATGGCCATCATGAGAACCGACTCTCAGAACAGCTCTGTCTACCAGGTATGCCCAGCAGACAAGTATCGTGCCGATTATAAAAATAGTAAGAGCTCTTTTATTGAATGCTTTCTATGTTTCAGGAGCAGTGCTAATTTCTTAACATGCATTTTTAAATTTAGTCTCACAACCATATCTTGTGTGCATGATTGTTATCCCTATTTTACAGATGAGGGAACTGTGCCTCCAAGAGGTTAAGTCTCTCACCTGAGATCACAGAGGTAGTGAATAGTAGGGCCGGAAGTCCCTGACTCCAGTGCCTGTCTTCTTTACTCTGGCCCAGAACTGCCTTCTGGTCACAGGTCGGGCCCAGAGGTGGGCTGATCAAACTCACTCTCTCTTCCTGGTCCTGGCCTCTCCCCAGCAGCATTGCTGGACAGTGGGAAGATTTCAGGAATGTAATGTGATGGTAGATCTCTAGGAAGCTGTCATTGAAATTACACTTATGTGGGGAACAGAATTTTGGTTTGAAGGCAAAATGAAGAGGACCTGTTAGGAGGCTGGTTGACTGCTTAGGCAGTGGTTCTGAAAGAGTTTTATCTTGGTGCGGTCAACCCAGTCCAGGGTCTAGTACTCTGTTTTAGAAGCTCAAGAACTCAGTTCTGTTCATGTTCAGAGATACCAGCTAGTCAGCATCTCAGGCATGGACTCAGTTATTCTCACAAGAGGCTGATGTAGAAACCAGCATATCACAGCCAGAACACTCCCATCATTTATCCAGTGTATTTCCTCCCTAGTCATAGAGAACTTGGGAGATGAAATTAATAACCAGAAGGTTGCTTGGTGACCACAGAATCAGACCAAAGGCAGGTAGAGCCAGAAAATTATTTCATCCAGGCCACGATGAGGCCTGGTACAGCATCCCTGATCAGAGCAGAGAGCACCTCCTCTCAAATAGATTCCCTAAATGCTTATTGGATGCCCACTGTGAACCCAGCGCTGGGAATACAGAGATGAAAAAGCCACAGCCCCTCAGGGCTCACGATCTCATGGAGGTGGCAGGCTGGCTGCCCATTCCTGTAGACTGGAATGAGGGTGCAGATAAAGAAGCTTGTTGGTAGGAGACCACATAGAAGTCTCTGATACGTGGTTCATTCCCCCTGGACAGGGCACGTGAACCTGCCACATCCTCATTTTTCTGCGTTTCCAGCTGAGCCTTCATTCTGTTTTGTTTGCACAGTTTTGCTGTTGTTGAGACCTGCTCCTACTGCTTTTTGGCCTTTGTAAGGTGACTATTGTAGGCTTCCTAGTGGCCTTTGTAAGGTGACTATTGTAGGTTTCCTAGTGGCCTTTGTAAGGTGACTTTTGTAGGCTTCCTAGTTTGAGACTCATGGGCCCTGTGAATATAATGGATATAGATCTGTGCTCTTGTCAAATAGGGTATCAAAATTATATGATTCAGTGATGTTTAAAGGATACTCTGAGCTACCTAAAATAAATATTAATTAGTAAAATGGGAAATAATTGCATCAAGATTTGTTTTATAAATCTTTTTCTTTTCATCTTTCACATTTTACAGGTGAGCTTCAGTCCCCAGGACAACACTCAGGTTTGTGTCACTGGAAATGGGATGTTTAAGCTTCTCCGTTTTGCCGAGGGAACCCTGAAGCAAACCAACTTTCAGAAGGGAGAACCCCAGAACTACCTAGCCCACACCTGGGTGTCTGATGACAAGATTGTCGTTGGCACTGACACCGGCAGGCTCTTCCTCTTTGAATCTGGAGATCAGCGCTGGGAGACAAGCATAATGGTCAAGGAGTCCACCAGCGACAGGAAGAACCTGAACATGATCCAGGAATCAGAGAGGTAATGGCGCCCCCTGGGCTGGTGCGCTCGTGAAAGTATGCTCATCGTACTAATAGCGTTACACCAAAAACAGCATTCTTTGCAAATCACTCTACCTTTAAAATCAACTCTTTTCATTTTCCCTCTGCCTTTCTACTGGTCCTCTATATTCAAGCACAAATTTGACAGTTATATGACTGTAGCCTAGAGACAATTCTTTTTATTTTTATACTTAACCTTATTTTATAAGCATTTTAGTATGACTAGTCATTCAAAATATATTTTGAAATTACAGATTTTCAAAATATATTTTCTATTGGCTGCCTGATTTACTGAATCAATTCAATAAATGTCCACCAAGTCCTTACAGTGTGCAAGGCATCCTGCTAGGTGCTGGGGACACAGGTCCTCAGGGACGTTACAGTTCGGTAGGAGGCAGCAGAACAACAAGGAAGTGCAAGAAAATGTTATCAGGAAATCTGACAAAAGCTTATGGGCTAAAGTGGGGGCTCAGGCCAATTTTACCTCTTCTACAGCCAATAATAATCATATCTCACACATATCATAATGTATGTACTAGATACTGCCTTATGTACTTGATATTTTCATTTGAGTCTTACCTGTATAGTACATATTATTGTCATGCCCATTTTATAGACAAGGAAGCTGAGGCTCAGAGAGGTTAAGTGACTCACCCAAGATCACAGCACCGTTAAGTGGCAGGGTCAGAATTCAAACCCAGATCTGTCTGACTGCAGAGCCTGAGCCATCGACCGCAATGGCATACTGTAGATTCTTCTTCCTCAGTAACTGTCTGTCCACCCATTTCTCACCATCCCCCATGCCAATAACATCTCCTTTTTTGTCATGAGTATGTTAAGTTTCCTAATAAGTTCCTGTGCCCTCCAGTTTGCTGTGTTCATAATCCTTCAGTGGGTCCAGGGCTCCAAGAATACAGCCAAAACTCCTGGACGTGGCCCCCCCATCCCTGCTGCTCTGAGCCTTCTTCACGTTGGGAGCATCCGCTCTTGCTTCTGTCTGCCACACATGCTGTGTGCCCTTTCCTGCTCTGGGGTGTGGCCATGTGTAGTTCTCTCTGCCCCCCCCCACTACCCTACTCTCTAGACACATACACGTACCTGACGTACTCCTGTTCATCCTTCAGATCTCAGCCGGGGGCTCTCAGCCTCTGCTCCTCTCGGATAGGTGCACCTCCTCAGTAACTGCCCTCAGAAAATCCTCGTGACCTGCTGACTGGCTGCTCCCATCCTACTCAGCTTCCCCCTAACAGTCCTTATCACATCCTCCCCAGACTATAAGCTTCTGACGGCAGGAACTGTGGCAGTCTCATTTACCGTTGTTTCACAGAGTTGTTAACACAGTATAATGCCGATAAATATTTGTTATAGGGATGGATGGATGAATGAATGAATGAATGAATGAATGAAAGAGAGGAAGGAGGGAAGGAAGGAAGGAGGGAGGGAGGGAGGGAGAGAGGGTGGGAGAAAGGGAGGAAACCTGGATTCAAATCTCAGTTCTTCCACTTACTAATTGTGTGATCTTAGGGGCCGGCCCCGTGGCTCAGCAGTTAAGTGCACACGCTCCGCTACTGGCAGCCCGGGTTCGGATCCTGGGCGTGCACTGACGCACCGCTTCTCCAGCTGTGCTGAGGCGGTGTCCCACATACAGCAACTAGAAGGATGTGCAACTATGAGATACAACTATCTACTGGGGCTTTGGGGGGAAAAAGAGGAGGAAGATTGGCAATAGATGTTAGCTCAGAGCCAGTCTTCCTCAGCAAAAAGAGGAGGATTAGCATGGATGTTAGCTCAGGGCTGATCTTCCTCACGAAAATAAATAAATAATAAATTGTGTGATCTTAGACAACTCAACTCCTCTGAGCCACTTTTTTCTAAACAACAAAATGAAGATAATAATAATAATAACATTAGTAGTAGTGACCACACGAGGTTGTGAGACTACCAAATAAATGTGTAACCTTCCAATCTTTGTTTGGAGTTCATGGAGCATTCCCCGGCCAAAGAGTAACGTTTTAGCTCTGGGAAAGGGGCCCAAACTGGGTGGTTTTCTCCCACACCCAAAGACAGCCCTTCTTTCTCATCCCTAGCAGAATTCATCTCCTTGGGATTGTATCTGTAAACTTCATGTCCTATTTTCTTTTTCTAGCTTGATCCAATTTCCAACAATCAGTTCACCGGTCCCTTCCTATGAACGGGCCGTGACGACCAGCAGCCGCAGCCAGATAACCATGCCCCAGGTGTTTGCCATTGCGGCCTATTCAAAGGGATTTGCCTGTTCTGCTGGGCCAGGGAGAGTTCTACTGTTTGAGAAGATGGAAGAGAAGGATTTTTACCGTGAGAGCAGGGAAATCCGGGTAAGGAGGGGAGGAAGAAGCAAAAGTGGGGTCCTACTGGCACCTGTTCTGCAGCAGCCCAGTGCTGACAAGGAGTTTGATGGGGAGGAGATCCGCCGTAGTGCTGAGCAGAAACGGGGACTTGAGCCATTTATCCTGAGGAAAGTTTTAGGATGAGTTGGACAGAATTGGGGTTTAGAATTAAGAAGATCTGCATTTGAATCCTGAGAGAGAACTTTGGCAAATTCTGTTTTCTCTTTGAAGCTTAGTGTTCTCATAAAAATTGTTCTATTATGATATGTATTGATATTTAATGTCAAGCATACTACCTGGGACATAGGAAGCATCCAGTAAATGTTTGTGGAATAAATGATACAAATGGTTGTGGAAAGAGATCATATCTGGAACCAGGAAGGGTTCTGGGTGTTTGACAGTAATCTTTGAGGAAGGGTCTTAGAGGATGGATAACATTTGAGAGGAAGAAACAGATTAGGAATTCCAGATGGAAGGAACAAATTAAGCAAAGTCACCACTGACAGGAAGCAGGTGGTGTGTTTGGGGTATATTCTGTTCCCCAGTGGACGGGGACTGAAGTCACTTAAAGGGAGAAGATGAGAGCTAAGGCTGGTGAAAGATCTCAGATGCCAGCTTGAGGAGTGTGTATGTAATTCAGCTGGCAACCTGTTTTTTGGTGCAGAAGTATTGTGCTTAAGAAGAGCAATCTGCCTATAAAATGTAGTGGGGATGATTTGGAGGCATTGGACGTGAAGTGGTTAAAAATACATTGAATGAGTTAAACTTGACTCTGACACTTGTTCACTGAGTGACTTAAGATGAGTTGCTAAATCTAGCAAAACCTGTGTTTCTTCATTGAGAAAATAGCCTATCCCTCGTGGTTATCAAAAGGATGGAACAACATCTGTCTAAATTACTGTATGCAGTGCTTGGTGCTCAATAAGTAATAGTAGTTATTATTACTGTGATTAGGGGCCAGGTAAGTAACAAAAAAGCTACTGAAGCCAAGAAGTAGTGAGGTCTAGGATCACGGCAGAGTAGCAGGGGAAGTGGGAAGGGAAAGAGCCTCTGTGAAAGTTAAGTCTATAGGACTTTCCTTGAGTGGATGTGGAGGACAGAGGTAAGCAGCTCTCAGAGGTGATGCCTGGGCTGTCAGCCTGATGCCTGGGAAAAGGTGCCAGAGATGGGAAAATTGAGGGTAAGAGCAAGGTGGGTGGAGACTGATGGGAGGCATTAGGAGTTTCCTTTGCTTAGAAATCAATTCATTATTTTGTTTGTCTATTCATTTAACAAATATTTATTGAGTGTTTACTATAAGCTCCGTGCTAGGGGCTAGCACAGGGGATATGGTAGGGAGGCAAACACACTAAGAGCCTGCCCCTGGGGCTCAGTCAACAAGCAAACAAGCAAATATGAACAGATTGTTGAATGGGATCAATGCTGTGAAGAAAATAAAGCCACGAAAAGGACAGAGGGCAAGAGGAGATTCTGTTCTAGAGAGGGCGGCCAGGGGAGGCCTCCCTGAGGAAGCTGACATTTGACCAGAGACCAGAATAAAGTGAAGCAGTTGGAAATGTGGTTTAGACTTTGGGAGTGAGATCAGTATGTGCGTGCGCACGCACGCGCGCACACACACACACTGCTTAGCTTGTGTCTGGCATGGAGTTGACGCTTTATTTTTACTATTTTAAGTGTTTATCACTGTAATGACTTTCACTTCTATTGTTTTCACTGAAACCCTCCTATTAGGTAAAATCACTGAGAGATAAAATATAGACAGAGAAAAAAACAGGACTGAGGACAAAACTTAGCATTTCCTAATTTAGAGACTGAGACATGATGAGAACCCAGCAGAGGACACTGAGAAGTCTTGGTCATTCACTCATTCATTCAGCAAATGTCTGTTGAGTACCTACCGTGCCCAGGCTCTGTGCTCGGTGCCTGCTACATGCCAAACACTGTTCCAAGCACTAGGAGACAGCAGTGGGACAACACAGACACAATCCTTGGTCTTCAGGCTCCCTTTCTGCTTCACACAGTGTGATAAATGAGACAGCAGAGGGAGCTCCCTGGTGCTGTGGGCACGTTGAGGGAATATTGGCCGACCCATCCCAGGGTGGGTCAGGGAAGGCTTCCTAGAGCCCTCGCTGCCCTGGTGGAGCAGGGGAAGTTGACTATGTAAGGAAGGGGCAGGGGGTGTAGAGGAAGACAGAACTGCAGGCAGAGGGAGGGAAACACAACAGCCCAGTGTCCTAGACCCCAGGGAGGCAGACGCCACTGTCACTGCTACAGGCTTTAGAAAAGCCAAGAAGGTGAGGACTGAGCAGGGGCCTCTGGCTTTGGTGACCAGGAAATTTCTGATGTTCATGAGGATAGTTTCAGTAAATGATGCAGTGAGAACAAAATTATAAGGAATGAAGAACTGAGTGATAACTAGGTGGTAAGGAAGAGGAGATGGTATGTGCAGGCCAGACTTTCCAGAAATAAGGAAAAGGAAATCTAATTTATAATGTCTACTTGGGAACTACAGGCCTTCTCAGAGACTGCTGGCAGGAGGGGTGTGACCCCTTCTCTTTTCTCTGCCCTACCACCCACCCCACGTGGAATAAGGGCTGTCACCTTCCCCTCTGCTGCCCTGAAGTGTACACTGGTGTACTTGGTGCAGGTGGGTACCCACAGTGGCTTCCAACAGGTGGGCAAGAGTGGGATTTAGACTAACGCTTATTTTGAGAGGAGACCTCAAATTGAGATATATAGACTGATCATTTTTATGTATGCCGCTGTCTTAATATTCAGCCTCTGATCACTTAGAGGTGAATACAAAACCCGCAGGATCAGAGACAACTCAAGCCCTCCCTTCTCCACATCTGAGGAGGATCCCGGGAAGCATGCTGGTCTGGGAGTCTGTAAGCTAAAAGTATCTGAGAAAACTCAGAAGCCCAAGGACACACTGGCAATGCAGGGACCTTACTGAGCTGTTTTGGGTCTTGGGCAGATTCCTGTGGACCCACAGAGCAATGACCCGAGTCAGTCTGACAAACAGGATGTCCTCTGCCTGTGCTTCAGCCCCTCAGAGGAGACCCTGATTGCTAGCACCAGCAAGAACCAACTCTACAGCATCACCATGTCCCTGACGGAGATCAGCAAGGTGAGTCTTCCCAGCAGCGCTTCCTTCCAGCCCAGGAACTGCTCACCACGTGGGCAAATGTTAATCCAAAGTAGCTGGGCGTGGGCTCATTCACTCCCTTCGTAACAAAGGAAAAGACACTTGAATTTTAAGATGTCCGTGTAGAAGCACTCTGATAGCCTCGATGGGACTGTGATTGCTGCAGCCTCTTTGGAGAATGCCTTGGAGATGTCTATCAGATTTAAATTATATGTATCCTTTTACCCAGCAACTGTACCTCAGGAATTGAATGTACTGCTATACCTGCTCCTGTGCCCCAAAATGTATATATAAAAAGGCTTATCATTGCTTTTTTTTGGTTTTTAAGTAACAAAGGAAGTTGGTATAAATACACTGCAGACATTGCAACAAAAAAGCACTATTAAAGATAATCACTTTGTACTTGTAAAAGGTTCACTTCATCAAGATATTACAGTTTTGAATTTGTATGCACCTGATAGCATGGATTCAAAATATATAAAGCAAAATTTGACGGTTCAGGGAAAATAGACCACCTACAATCATAGTAGGGGATTTTAATGTATCTTTATCAGTAATGGTGTTTTTTTTAAATAACGGTTGTATTGAGTTATAATTCACATACCATACAATTCACCTAAAGTGTACAATTCAATGGATTTTAATGTATTTACAGAGTTGTGCAACCAATACCACAGTCAATTTTAGAACATTTTCATCATTTCAAAAAAAAAAACTTATACTCTTTAGCTATTATCCCCCCATCACCCCCTTCCCAGCCCTAGGCAACCACTAATCTGCTTTACGTCTCTATAGATTTGCCTATTCTGGACATTTAATACCAATGTATGGACCTTTGTGACTGGCTTCTTTCACTTAGTGTAATGTTTTCCAAGTTCATCCTCATTGTAACATGTATCAATACTTTATTCCTTTTTATGGCTGAATAATATTCCGTGGTATGGATATACCACAACTTATGGGTTGTTTCCATATTTTGGATATTATAAATACTGCTGCTGTGAACATTTGTGTTCAAGTTTCTGTACGGACTTATATTTTCATTCTTCTTAGGTATATACCTAGGAGTGGAATTGCTGGGTCACATGGTAACTCCACATTTAACCATTTAAGGAACTGCCAGATTATTTTCCAAAGTGGCTGCACTGTTTTATATTCCCATCAACAGTGTAGGAAAGTTCTGATTTCTCTGTATCCTTGCCAACACTTAGTCTCTGACTTTTTGATTATAACCATTCTAATGGATATGAAGTAGTATCTCATTGTGGTTTTGATTTTCATTTCTCTGATAACTAATGATGTGGAGTATCTTTTCATGTGCATTTGACCATTTGTATACCTTCTTTGGAGAAATGTCTATTCAGATCTTTTGCTCATTTAAAAAATTGTGTTATTTGTCTTTTTATTACTGAGTTGTAAGAGTTTTTTATGTATTCCAGATACAAGTTCCTTATCAGATATGTCATTTGCAGATATTTTCTCCCATTTTGTGGGTTGTTCTCACTTTCTTGATAGAGTCCTTTGATGCACAAAAGTTTTCAATTTCGATCAAATCTAATTTATCTACTTTTCTTTTGTTGCTTGTGCTTTTGGTATTATATTTAAGAATCCATTGCCAAATCTGAGGTCTTGAAGATTTACCACTGTATTTCTTCTAAGAGTTTTATAATGTTTGCTCTAACATTTAGGTCTTTGATCCATTTTGAGTTAATTTGCATATATGGCATGAGGCAGGAGCCTAACTTCGTTTTTTTCCATGTGGATATCCAGTTGTCCCAACACTGTTTGTTGTAAATACTATTCTTTCCCCCGTTGAATGGTCTTGGCATCTTGGTTGAAAATCAGTTGACATATGTGTTTATTTCTGGACTCACAATTTTATTCCATTGATCTGACTATTCTTGTGCTAGTACCACACTGTCTTGATGACTGTCGCTTTTTTTGTGTGTGTGTGTGAGGAAGGTCAGCCCTGAGCTAACATCTGCCAATCCTCCTATTTTTGCTGAGGAAGACTGGCCTTGGGCTAACATCTGTGCCCGTCTTCCTCCACTTTATATGGGATGCCGCCATAGCATGGCCTGACAAGCAGTGCATTGGTGCACACCCGGGATCTGAACCTGGGCCACCAGCAGCAGAGCGTGCGCACTTAACCTCTACGCCACGGGCCTGGCCCGATTACTGTTGCTTTGTAGTGAGTTTTGAAATCGGGAACTGTGAGTCCTCCAACTTTGTTCTTCTTTTTCAAGATTGCTTTGGCTATTCTGAGTATCTTTCAATTCCACATGAATTTTAGGATCAGCGCTCCAATTTCTACAAAGCAGCTATCTAGGATCCCTATAGGGATTGCATTGAATTTGTAGATCAAGTTGGGGAGTATTGCCATCTTAACAATATTAAGCCTTCGAATCCATAAACATAGATGTTTTTCCGTTTATTTGGATCTTGTCTAACTTCTTTCAACATGTTTTGTAGTTTTGAGAGAATACTTCTGCACTTTTCATGTTAAGTTTATTCCTAATTGATGCTATTGTAAGTCAGATTTTCTTAATTCCATTTTTAACTGTTCATTTCAAGTGTATAGAAATACAATTGATTTTTGCATACTGATCTTGTATCCTGCAGATGCAGAACTCACTTATTTTTTAGTAGATTCCTTAGAATTTTCTATATACAAGATCATGAAATCTGCAAATACTTCTTTTCCAATTTGAAAGCCTTTTATTTCTTTTTCTTCCCTAATTGCTCTGGCTAGGATTTCCAATACTATGTTATATAAGAGTGACAAGAGTGGGCATCCTTGTCTTGTTCCTGATCTTAGAAGGATAGCTTTCAGTTTTTCACCATTGAGTATGATGATAGCTATAGGTTTGTCATATATGGTATTTATTATGTTGAGGTATGTTCCTTCTATACCCATTTTATTGAGAGTTTTTATCGTAAATGGATGTTGAATCTTGTCAAATGTTTTTTCTGCATCTATTGAGATGATCATATGATTGTTATCCTTCATTTTGTTAATGTGGTGTATCCTGTTGATTGGTTTGTGGATGTTGAATCATTCTTGCATCCCTGGAATAATTCCCACTTGATCATGGTGTATGATCCTTTTAATGTATTGTATTTGGTTTGCTAATATTTTTTTGAGGATTTTTACATCTATGTTCATTGGAGATGTTGGCCTGTAATTTTCTTTTTTTGTGTCAGCCTTGTCTGGTTTTGGTATCAGGGTGATGTTGGCCTTGTAAAATGAGTTAGGAAGCATTCCTTCCTCTTCAATTTTTGGAAGTGTGTGAGAACAACAGGTATTAAATCTTCTTTGAATGTTTGGTAGAATTCACCAGAAGCCATCTTGTCCTGGACTTTTGTTTTCTGGGAGGTTTTTGATTACTGTTTCAATCTCCTTACTAGTGCTTGGTCTATTCAGATTTTCTATTTCTTCATGATTCAGTCTTGGAAGGTTATATGATTCTAAGAATTTATCCATTTCTTCTAGGTTGTCCAATTTGTTGTCATATAGCTGTTCATAGTATTCTCTTATAATCTTTTGTATTTCTGTGGTATCCATTGTAACTTCTCTTTTGTTTCTGATTTTATTTGTTTGAGCTTTCTCTCTTTTTTTCTTAGTGAATCTAGCTAAAGGTTTGTCAATTTTGTTTATCTTTTCAGAGAACCAGTTCTTAGTTTCATCAATCTTTTCTATTGTCTTTTTAGTCTCTTTTTCATTTATTTCTGCTCTGATTTTTATTATTTCCTTCCTTCCACTGACTTTGGGCTGCATTTGTTCTTTTTCTAGTTCCTTTAGGTGTAAAGTTATATTGTTTATTTAATTTTTTCTTTCTTGAAGTAGGCCTGTATTACTATAAACTTCCCTCTTAGTACCGCTTTTGCTGCATCCCGTAGATTTTGGTATGTCATATTCATTTTCATTGTGTTGAGGTATTTTTTGATTTCTCTTTTGATTTCTTCATGGACCCAATCATTGTTCAGTAGTATGTTGTTTAGTCTCCACATATTTGTTATTTTTCCAGCTTTCTTCTTGTAGTTGATTTCTCATTTCATACCGTTGTGGTCAGAAAAGATACTCGATGTGATTTCAGTCCTCTTAAGTTTATTGAGACTTATTTTGTGTCCCAACATATGGTCTATCCTTGAGAATGTTCCATATGCACTTGAGAAGAATGTGTATCTGTTGCTTTTGGATGGAATGTTCTATATATCTATTAAGTCCATCTGGTCTAATGTTTCATTTAAGGCTGATGTTTCCTTGTTGACTTTCTGTCTGGATGATCTATCCATTGAAGTAAGTGGGGTGTTAAAATCCCCTACTATTATTGCATTGCTGTCAGTTTCTCCCTTTAGGTCTGTTAATAATTGCTATATATATTTTCGTGCTCCTTTGTTAGGTGCACATATATTAATAAACGTTATGTCTTCTTGATGGATTGTCCCCTTTATCATTATATGTCCATCTTTGTCTCTTATTATCTTTTTTGGCTTGAAGTCTATTTTGTCTGATATAAGTACGGCTACACCTGTTTTCTTTTGGCTGCCATTTGTTTGGAGTGTCATCTTCCAACCCTTCACTTTGAGCCTATATTTGTCTTTAGAGCTGAGACAAGTCTCCTTGAGGCAGCATATTGTTGGGCCCTGTTCTTTAATCTATCTAGCCACTCTCTGTCTTTTGATTGGTGAATGCAGTCCGTTTACTTTAGCATGATTATTGATATATGAGGACTAAATACTGCATTTTTATCTTTTGTTTTCTGGTTGTTCTATATTTTCATTGTTTCTTTTTCCTTGTGTTCCTGTCTGCCATTTCAATTTGATTATTTTCTGTGATGTTTTTCTCAATTTCCTCTTTTTTTATGTTTTGTATCTCCACTCTAGATTTTTGTTTTGTGTTTACCATGATGTTTGTATAAAACATCTCATAGATAAAATAGTCCTTTTTCTACTGATAGCACCTTGTCTTCATTTGTCTAAATGGGTTTCATCCTTTTCCTTTTCCACTTTTATGTTTCTGTTGTCACAAATTATTTTTTTATGTTGTGAGTTGTTACCAAATTGAAGTCACTATAGTTACTTTTAATGCTTCTTTTCCCTTTAATCTTTATGCTGTAATTGTTTAGCAACCTATTCTGATAATAGAGTTGCAATTTTCTGATTTTGTCTATTTATCACCTTACTCAAACTTTTATGTACTTTCGCCTTTTTGTTTCACGTAGGAGAGATCCTTTCAGCATTTCTGATAAGGTGGGTCTAGTGGTGATGAACTCCTTCAGCCTTTGTTTGTCTGGGAAGGCCTTTATTTCCCCTTCATATCTGAAGAATTACTTTGCTGGATAGAGTATTCTTGGCTGACAGTTTTTATCTTTACACATTTTGAGTATGTCGTTCTACCCTCTCTTGGACTGTAGAGTTTCTGCTGAGAAATCTATTGATAGCCTAATGGGGGTTCCTTGGTAGGTTACTCTCGTTTTTTTCCCTGGCTGCCTTTAAAATTCGTTCTTAATCATTGACATTTGACAGTTTTAAAACAATGAGTCTTAGAGAAAGCCTCTTTGTTTTAAGATAATTAGGAGTTCTGTTAGCTTCATAGACTTATACATTCACTTCCTTCCCCAGGTTTGGGAAGTCCTCAGCTATTATTTCTTTAAATAAGCTCTCTGCTCCTTCTCCCTCTCTTCTCCTTCTAGGATACCAATTATCCTTTTGTTTCCTTTTCTAATAGAGTCAGATAGTTCTCGTAGGGCTACTTCATTTTTTAAAAATCTTAGTTCTCTCTCCTCTTCTACCAGCATAATTTCTGTGTTTCAATTTTTGAGCTCACTAATTCTTTCTTCTATATAGTCTCCTCTATTTCTAGTGCTTTCTGATGCATTCTTCTTCTCATTTATTGAGTTCTTCAGCTCCAGAATCTGGTTCTTTTTTAGAGTTTCAGTCTCTTTGGTAAAGGGTTCCTGCTGTTTATTTATTTTATTCCTGAGCTTATTGAGCTGCCTTTATGAGTTTTCTTGTAGCTCGTTGAGTTTCTTCATGATAGCTATTTTGAATTCTCTGTCAGTTAGATCACAATCTTCCTTGACTGTAAGTTTGATTTCTGTAGAACTGTCATTTTCTTTTTGGGATACTGTGTTACCATGGTTTTTCATGGTGCTTGCTGAGTTATTCCTCTGCCAGTGCATTTAAAGTAGAGAACACCTTCTTATTTAGGTAAAGCTTTATTACTTTTGATTCTAACAATTCAACAGGTTGGTAATTAGAGGCCTTTCTTGTGTTTTTCAGTAGGTGGCACTATAGCACAAGTTTTTGGTTTCTCTTACCTGAGCTGCCTCTGGCTATATTTGAGAATTGGCACTTTCCACCCTCCACCACCTCTGCCAGAAGTGTTGCTGGTGCCCTTGTTGCTACTTGTGCCTCCAGGGTCGCTGGTGCCTTGGTGCTCCCAGTGTTGCTTCTAGGGGTACTAGATGCTCCTCCACTGCATCTGGAGTCACCTGGGTCACAGGTACCACTGTCACAGTGCAGGGAGGGGAAGGAGATAGGGGAAGCTGAGGTCACAGGTGCCTCTGCCATATCTGGGGTTGTCAGGTTTGCAAGGGAGGGGGCTGAAGTTGCAGGCACCACCATGGCTAGCAGGGCCAGTGTTGTTGACCCTGCCACCACTGCTACTCAATTCCCTGTGGCCACGGGTGCTGCTGTGGCCAGGAGGTTGAAGTCATGCCACCACCTCCACTGCTGCTACTGGGTTCCCTGGGACTGCGAGCTCAGCCACCATGGCTAGGAGGCCAGGATAGCTGGCACCACCTTCACTGTTCCCCCACTTCCACCTCCTCTGTGTGCTCCAGTCCACCCACCTTCAGATGTACAGATGTATGGATCTCTCCTCTGTCCTAGTGTGTTGGTCAGAGGAACCTTTGTTGAGTTATGGTTGTTTTACTAGTTGTAGACTGAGGGGCAGAGACAAAGGGAGCCTCTCACGCTGCCATGATGCTTGCATCGCTCTTGATGGTAATGTTTTTCAACGCAATAACATCCTGTGTCATCAAGAGCACTGGAGAAGAAATCATAGCGTTTTTCCTGAGGTCGTTTATCAACTCCTACTGTGGTTAAATAAGTCTCGGCAGAATACTGCAGTCACACTGGGCTGCATTCCCACTGGGAGCCACATGAAGCCAACAACTTCCCCAACAATCTCTGACTTTTAAATGGATTGTTTAATACAGTCACATTTAATGTTATTATTGTATAGTTGGGTTTTCCTCTGCCATTTTACCTTTTGCTTTCTATAGGCTATGGGTTTCTTTGTTCCTCTGTTTCTCATTTACTGCTTTCTTTTGCATTAAGTGAATTTTAATGTAGTATTTTAATTTATTTAATTATTTTTTCATTATACAGTTTCAGTAATTTCCTTAGTGATTGCTCTAGGGTTTACCCTATATGTTTCTACTTATCAGAAGAAGATTCAGATTTATACTAACTTAATGCAACTGAGATATAGAAATGTTCATCCTATATAACTCCATTCCCTTGTCCCCCTTTTTGTGGTATTATTGTTATATGTATTATATCTATAAATGTTATAAACCCAACAAAATATTGTTGTAATTATTATCTTGTATAACTTTATATCTTTTTAAAAAGCTAAGGGGAGCACATATATATTTATAGCTTTTTATATTAACCTTATTTATCATTTCTGGTTCTTTTTGTTTGTTCCTGTGGATGTGAATTACCATCTGGAGTCATTTCTTTCGCCCATCAGGTTTGTTCCCACCCACCATCTTTGTGCTATTATTGGCAAATATATTACATTTTCATAGGTTTAACAGTACCTAATGTACACATTGTTTTATACAATAGCTCTTTAAATTAGTTAAGAGAAGAAAAGAGATGCAATATGTATTTATATCATGTTTTATAATTACATAATTACCTTTACCAGTGCTTGTATGTGTGCGTGATGATTCAAATTACTGTTTGGGGTTACTTGAATAATCTCCTTTAATGTTTCCTGTAATGTAGGTCACTAGCAACAAATACTTTCAGTTTTTGTTGTAAATGTTTTTATTTCACCTTTGTTTTTTAAACATAGGTTTGCTGGATATAGGATTCTTGGTTGACAGTTTTTTCTTTGAGTACTTTGAACATGTTATCCCCCTTCCTTTTGGCTTCTGTTGTTTTTGCTGAGAAATCTGCTGTAATCTTATTGGGGTTCCCTTGTAAATGATCAGTTGTTTTACTCTTGCCGCTTTCTAGATTTTCTCCTTGTTTTTGGCTTTCAGTATTTTTACTGTGATGTGTCTGTGGATCTCTTTGTGTTTATCCTTCTTGGAGTTCATTCAGTTTCCTGGATGTGTACATTGATGTTTTTCAATAAATTTGGGAAATTTTCAGCCATTATTTATTCAAATATCTTTTCTGCTCCTTTCTCTTTCTCCTCTCCTCCGGTATTCACATGATGCATATGCTGATGTGCTTTAATGGTGTCCTACATTTATCTGAGTTTCTGTTACTTTTTCTTCATTTTTTTTTCTCTCTGTTCTTCAGATTGCATAATCTTTATTGATCTGTCTTTAAGTTCACTAGTTCTTTCTTCTGCTAACTCACATCTGCATTTGAGCCCCTCTTCCAGTTGTACTTTTTACCTCCAGAATTTCTATTTTTTTGAACAATTTCTGTCCTTTTCTTGATGTTCTCTATTTGGTGTGACATTGTCATCATATGTTTCTTTACTTCTTTAATCGTGGTTAACCATGGTTTTCTTTAGGTCTTTGAACATATTTATAATGGCCACTTTGAAGCCTTTGTCTATTAGATCCAACATCTGGTCACTCTCACAGGCAATTTATATTGCCCTGTGAGCAGAAAAACACAAATTAAAACAACTCTGACATGCTTCTTTATAAGAAGTTTCTTTATTATATTAGCAAAAATTAGAAAGTTAAGTGTCACCAGAGATTTCTGGGGACAAGGGAGAATGGGAATCCTAATGTGGTGAGGATGAAACTGTGAACTGGTACAGCCATTCTAGACAGCAATATGATAGTTCTCGGTCAAATAGAGAATTCATGTATCTTGTTATCCAGTAGTCTGCCACTGGATATGTACCGGGAATTCCATCATGCAGGTCCATTAGAGAATGTACAAAGATATTCACCTTAGTGTTTGTAGCAATGGAGAGTTGAGGACAATTCAGATGTCTACTGCTAGGAATGAGGGAGAAGTAAAGTAGCTGGATGCATACTACATAATACCAAACATCAGCTAGAAGCAATAAATTATATATACTATAACATAGATGTTTCCTTAAAAATATAGTGTTGAGAGAAAAAAGTGAAAATACAGAATGAGATCTGAAGCACAATGCCATTTATAGAAATATAAAACATATATGTATATACTCAAAGACATAAATAAAATCCATTAGTTGGTGCCTATGATAAGGGAGGAACAGGAATGAATATTGAAGAAGAGAGGAATGAAATAAACATAAAATAAAATTGGCCTTACATGAATTGATTATGATAGTCTGCAACTCTGCTCCTGAGATACAAAATAAAGGAAATAAAGATATAAAATCAAGGAATATGAAGCAAGGTCATCAGATGAGATTTGGGAATGGGAGAAAAAGGAAGAGAGTTTGGAAGGTTTGAATAGAGAGAATAAATGGTATAAGTAGTTATCTTGGAGATTCAGAAAGTGAACTTCTTGACAAACATGGTGGAGTTACCAGGCCCATTGGAGGTTTGTGGTCATGAATTCCAGGTGAAACCAGTAAGCTTGCTTGTCTGATTCTCCATCATTACACAACTGCTCAGGCAGAGGTGCAGGGAAGAGGTGGAAGAGAGAGCACTGCTTTTGTTTTTAATATAAGAGAGAGTTGAGTGTATTTATAAGCTAATAGGAATGTGCTAGTAGAGACAGAGAGGTTGAAGATGCTGGAGAAAGAAGGCATAACGGATGGAGAAGAATGGGAATAATCTGTGCCTGCCCCCCCCCCCCACCCGGCAGAGCACCTCTTTCTCTGAGATAATAGAGAAGGATGGAGTGGATGCAAATAAGTTTATAAGTGAAGAGGGCCAGAATTTGAGGGAATACTCATCTTGGCCTTTGTCTTGGCTTGTGAACAGACCTAAAATCTGTACACCTCATTAAATTTCCCAACCATCACTCCTCATTCAGGTGTCCAGGTATAATGCCTCTGATGACAGACATCTGGAACCTACACAACTGGTGTAATGGAAGACATTTTAATTTAAAATCATTCACCCAACTTTCATTGCTGCTGATGGTAGAGTAATATAGTCTCTCTGGAGAGAAATTTGGCAGTACTTATCAAGATCCTTATATCAGTTCCTTATCAGATCCTTAGGTCATTCATACCATTTCTCCCAGCATTCCACTTCTAGAAGTGTATCTGTTGTATTGGTCCCAGCCAATTGATGATGATGCTTGGAATCAGCTAGGAATCCCTGAGGCACCTGCCCAGGCCCATGTTACTCATAGTGAGCCCCCACAGACATTTCCCCCATGGGGACCAATGTTCTGGCTAGACTGACCAGTCCTTGTGATTCTTATGATGCACTGCAGCAAAAACCTTAAGGGAATTTTGAGGAACAAGATTTACTATTCACAAGTCCTGGAGGGTACATGGCATGCCCAGGGGCCACACGGAGAGGTCACAGGTAGAAAGAGAGCTGGGACCTGGGGCTCTGATCTTATTAGTGTCCAAGGGGGTATGTCTAGGGTTTCCTGGGTTCACCCTTTATTGGCTACTTTAAAGCAAAGGAATGTAAATTAGGGCATTGGAAGGGAGGCAGGGTCACTTAAGCAGTCAGTTATCTAGGTTACTCAGGGCTTTCTGAAAGAGGGACTTTCATGGGTGAGGGCAGCCTAATTCCTTATGTGGTTGTTTTGCTGGTAGCTGTGTCATCCAGCTGGCAATATGTTTATTCAAGAAGGATGTCTTTTGAAATGGATGCCTCAGTAATCCAAGCTTGATGTCAGGCACTTACACTACAATCAAAAAGCTTAACGTTGAGGGCCGGCCCCATGGCTTAGCGGTTAAGTGCGCGCGCTCTGCTGCTGGCGGCCCGGGTTCGGATCATGGGTGCGCACCGATGCACTGCTTCTCCGGCCATGCTGAGGCCGCGTCCCACGTACAGCAACTAGAAGGAAGTGCAGCTATGACATACAACTATCTACTGGGGCTTTGGGGGAGAAAATAAATTAAAAAAAATTAAAAAAAATAAAAAATAAAAAGCTTAATGTTGAGCACTACAGCATCTAAGGAAGTGGTCAGAGAAGTACACAGACTTAACGTGCAAGGATATTTAGTCTAGTGTTATTCCTAAATAACAAAAATCAGAGACCACTTAAATGTTTCCACAGTAGAGGAATGGCTAAATTAAATTCTGGTGTATTTGTAGAATAAAATATTTTATTGCCATTAAAATAATGTTTCAAAATAATAGTGGTGAAGGGGAGGAAGACTATCCTCTACCCACTCTGGGTCCTTTCTGGCTGGGCTACAAATTAAATTGACATGAGACTGAATAGCAGGAGAAAATCAAACAGCTTTATGACATGTATACATGTGAGATACCAGGGAAACTGAGTTTCTGGACAAATGGCAAAGGTTTTCACCTTAAATATCATGTTCAGGTAGGCAAAGGAGGATGTTGGGGGTAGCGGAGTCAGCTAATATGGGAGATTACCAGAAAACACAGTAATCAAGAGTATGTAGATTTAAGTCCTTGCTTTCCACACTGATAAGAGTTTCTAGAGATAAGGTCATCCCCCCTTCTTCCTGTTACAGAGAGGGAAATACCTTTACAAATGGAGATTTCCCTTAAACAGAACTTTGATAAGAATGGGCTTAGCAAGGACCCTCCCAGTCTATTGCTTTTAGGCAGTTTAGGGGAAGGTCAAATGTCCTTCAGAGAAAATAAGGTAAAGAGACATATTTTGAGGTGGCCATTTCTGATCTCCCACAGTGGTATAGGAAAATACGCATAATAGTAAAACAATTTGCCTACAGCCTGATTTCTGTGCACACTGGCTAACTAATGTTCCTGGGACGTAATGTGAGCTGAAGTGCGTTGCCAGCCTTTTGCTTACTCTGCTGGATCTCATTCTGTATGATTTCTCCAGGGGGAGCCTGCTCACTTTGAGTATCTGCTGTACCCATTACACTCAGCATCCATCACCGGTCTAGCTACTTGCATCCGCAAACCCCTCATTGCCACCTGTTCTCTGGATCGATCTGTTCGCATCTGGAATTATGAATCAAAGTAAGGAATAAAAGGCTTTGCTACTGCGGTATGCAGGATTTCAGTTGTTAAATTTGTTCATGTGAATTATTTTAATTAGAAAGCTTTAAAATTTAATTACTTAAAGGCTTTCAGTTGGAAAAAAAATTTTTTTGTCAAGTCAGTCTACTTACCTGTTTCTCTTCTCTTTTCACTCTTGCGTGGACTACAGAATTACTTTGTGCTTTATTAAATGCTTACATGCCAGACACCATGCTAAATGCTAGGGACGTAAAGGCAACATTCCAATATCTCACCTTCTTGCATAACCTCCTGTGTCCTTCCAGCTTTCCTATCCCCACAATCCCAGTAGATCTGCTTGTTACCTAATGGAGCTCTCCAGACCATTTATTCCCCCTCCCCCTCGTCACTGTCCCCAGCCACCCTCAACTTCTAGTGATTCATCCTCCTGGCGCAGCTTCCCTGATAATCTTCAACCTAGACTGGCTCCACACTGTAATTTTTTGTTTTTGTATATAGCTGCTGGGGATGCTGAAAAAAATTGTGCAATCCTTCTGATTTGGGGAATCTAAATGGAGCTGTGCCTTCAACATCACTAGACAACCCCTTAATCAGTGCTCCTATCTGCCATACTCATTGCTGGACACTATCCTCAAATAACCAAAATCTAGAAAAGAGAGGCAAGCAATAAAGTATCTCAAATGCGATGATAAAAATACCTACCAGATACAATGGAGGGCTTGAGGGATTTAGCAGGCTAGACTTAGAATTCAATAATTGATCTTTTCACAGCACTCTGGAACTATTTAAGGAATACCAAGAAGAGGCATATACAATCAGCCTTCACCCATCTGGTCACTTCATTGTAGTAGGGTTTGCTGACAAATTACGCCTTATGAATCTACTCATTGATGATATACGTTCTTTCAAAGAATACTCTGTCAGAGGATGTAGAGAGGTAAGAACTGCTGGGGTTAAAGGTCTAGTTTCTTAGAAAGCCAGGGTTAAAATATCAAGAACTAACATGCTCTGGGGAGATGGGACCAAAGCCTGTCTTAGAGAACTTCAGTGGCTTAAGAGAAAAAAGGGCCAGCCCGGTGGCGCAAGCGGTTAAGTGCGCACGCTCCACTGCGGCAGCCCGGGGTTCGCCAGTTCCGATCCCAGGCGTGCACCGCTTGTCGAGCCATGCTGTGGTGGCATCCCATATAAAGTAGAGGAAGATGGGCATGGGTGTTAGTTCAGGGCCAATCTTCCTCAGCAAAAAAGAGGAGGATTGGCATCAGATGTTAGCTCAGGGCTGATCTTCCTCACAAAAAAAAGAAAAAAAAATCCACTTCTTCTCCCACCAAACTTATTGAGTGTATGACTCTATCCCTTTTTTCTTATGCCCACCAAAATATTTCACTGAACCCAAAAGCTTGTGAGATCCCACCTGTGATTGTGGAATAATAAAAAGCATTGAAAAAAAAGTTATCTCAGAATCAGTGACAGCTGGGAAGGCAAGGTGGAGATTGGGAGGAGCCAGGGAATATAAGCTTCAACAGTGAGAGTCAATAAGCAACCCATCAGATTTCCCCTGAGATGACTTGCAGAAACAGGACAATCATTTCAGGAGCTGCTTTCCCGCTCTGACACAACTTCTACAGACAAAATGAGTGCTACTCCGTGACCCCAGCGGCTTCATGATTAGGCACGTGGCAGTGCCGGCATCTTGGCCAGTGTGAGCTACAGCAATCGTGAAGGCATCTGAAGATGTCAGCCAATCCTCAGGCCTAGCTACACCCTCCCCTGACTCCACTTCCACCTGTAGTTTCAGCCCAAGCTCTTTGGGAAAAGGAGCTCTTGACTGTAGCCACCAACTAGGCTGCTTGTTGCTTTCTTTCACTCTTTCTCTCCTGCTGTATTTCCTGTAGTGTTCCTTTAGCAACGGAGGTCACCTGTTTGCTGCAGTCAATGGAAATGTGATTCACATTTTTACCACCACTACCCTGGAGAACATCTCAAACCTGAAAGGACACACAGGGAAGGTAAGTGAGAGAACAGTGTCCGAGGAAACAAGGGGTACAGAGCCAAGAATTATGCTAGCCAATGGAATACAGGTGAACAATAGAGAACTGACTCCTTCCCTGTTAAAGTTCACTGTCTACTCGGGGAAAGAGACAATGAAACAAATTCACAAATTTATTTATTAATGCAGTAAATTCAATGAAAGAAAAACATGGGATATTATGAGAGGAAATAATGTAGGAGTTGGCATAATTTGGATCAAGGTGTTCACAAAGGCTTGGTCCTAAAAGAGTGGGTAGGAATTAACCAGACAGAGGTGATGAGGATCATATTGAAGATAGGACCCAAAGACCCTGAGATGGGAGATTGCATGGGGTGTCAGAGGAACTGAAAAGTCTGTGGGGCTGGAACATCAGTATCAAGGTGAAACCTTGGTGAGGTGAGGTTGGAGAGGTTAGCAGGGGCACAAGTACATGGAACCTTGCAGGCCTTTTAAGGACTTTGTTCTTTATCCTCCTTGTTCCCTGAAGTCATTGAAGACTTTCAGGGCGAGGAATAATAGGACCAGATTTGCATTTTAAAAGCTTACTTTGGCTGCAGAGTGAAGAATATTTTGAAAGGGACAAGGGTGTTTCGAAATGGTAAGGAGGCTATTGTGGGTGTCCATATAGTCGATGTTAGTATTTTGGACCAGGATAATGGCGGTACAGATAGGGAGAAGTGGATAGATTCAAAAGATATTTAGAAAGTAAAACCAATGATTCCTGAAGGTAGAGTGGATATGGGGCATGAAGAAAAGGGAGGGGCCAAAAATGGAAAGGGTAAGAAAAGTCAGCAAAAGAATTTGGAGAGGAAAAAGCCATTGCAAAAGAAAGGCATTCTAGGCAGACAGACATGTTAGAGATGAGGGATGGGAGTATAAAATAGGATCGTGGTTTGTGGTTTATGTGGCTGGAACACAGGGAAAATTTGAGGAGTGAGAGAAGAAGGAGCTGGTGAAGTTGGCTGCATCATAGAGTGTGTGCGCCATGCCAAGGAGCTGGACCTTAGTCTCTAGGTGATGAGAAACAACTGAAAGGATTTAAGAAGGGAAATAATGGGATCAGAAAGGTAATTCTCCAAATAGTATTGAGGATGGATTCGAGGGAGGGATGTTGGAGTGATGAAGATCAGCTAGGAAGTGAGGGTGAAAGATGAGTTAGGAACTAAACCGTGGCTTTAGTAGTAGGGACGGAGAGAAGAACAATATTAAGCTCCATTTTGGACGTGTTATGTTTGATGTGTCCGGGAAGCATGATATATGAGCATGGAGATCAGGAAAGAAGTTGGGGCTGAAAATGAAGATTTGGTGGATTATGTGGTAGTGGAAGTCAGAGGCATAGATTAGACCACCAAGGGCCAGTGTGGAATCTGAAAAGAATCTTGGGCAGGAGAGGGGTGGTCAACACTTAACAGATTGGTAAAATAAGAGAAAGACTGAACGTGAAGGTACAAGGAGCACCTGGAATCAGGGACTTGTATCAGAGAAGCTAGGGAACTAGTTTCCAAAAGGATAAGTAGTCCGTGGTATTAAATGTCAGAGAAGTCCTGTAAAGACTAAAGACTGACCCTTGACTTGAGCAGCTAGCAGGTCATAAGTGAAGGTGCTATGTGAGCGCAAGCACCATTGAGAGCTGAGGGCTTCCTCTGCTTCAGCAGTGGGATTGGTCCTCAAGTGGCTATGGAGGTGCAGATGAAAGCCCACCCGGTGATGCTGATGGACCACGTGTGCCCCCACGCAAGGCCCTACCTCACCAATCCAGGAAAGCAGCCATTTGTTTCATCACTTTAAAGTAGTTATAACACTGGTCTCTAATCAAGGATATATGTTAGACTCACACGTGTAATATTAAAAAAAAATACAGTTGGAGCATGCAGCTAAAGCCATGCATACAGGCAAATTTATAACATTAAATACATATATTAGAAAAATTAAAAAGGTGGAAATCAGTAATATAACCATTCATCTCAAGAAATTAGAAAAAGAACAGCAACTTAAATTCAAAGAAAATAAAAGGAAGGAATAATAAGGATAAGAGCAGAAGTTAATGAAATAGAAAACAAACATACAAAAGAAGATATCAAAGCCAAACTTGGTTTTTTGAAAGCACAAAATGGACAAGCCCTCGGCGTGACTGATCAAGGCAAAAAAAAGAAGATATAAATAACCAATATGAGGAAGGAGAAGGGGATATCACTGCAGGTCCTATAGACGTTAAGAAAGATCATAAGAGGATATTGGCAACAACTATATGCAAATAAATTTGAATAAAACTGACCAATGTCTAGAAAAAGTGAATCTGTAATTTAAAACCTTCTGACAAAGAAAACTCTAGGCCCAGATCATATCACAGGAGAATTATATCAACTTTTAAGGAAAAAAATGACACTAATCTTGAAAACCTAGGGAGTAGAAAGAAGAGCCAGTGCCCCCACACTGCTCTGTGAGGCCAGTAGAACCGGACACCAAACCCGCCCAAGACGTCCCAGGGGAGGGGATGAAAGCCCGTTCATTTCATAGACGCAGACAGAAAAGTCCCAAACAACATATCATCAGCCCCAATCCAACAGGATGGAAAAAGGATAATACTGGGGCTGGCCCCGTGGCCAAGTGGTTCAAGTTCCACATGCGCTGCTTTGGCGGCCCAGGGTTCGCGGGTTCAGATCCCCGGTGTGGACCTACTCCACTCATTAGCCACGCTGTGGTGGCGGCCCACGTACAAAATAGAGGAAGACTGGCACAGATGTTAGCTCAGGGCTAAACTTCCTCAAGCAAAAGAAAAAAGAGAGGAAGCTTGCCAATGGATGTTAGTTCAAAGCAAATCTTCACCAAAAAAAAAAAAGAAGAAGAATACAGCATGACCAAGTTGGGTTTATTCCAGGAATACAAGGTTGTTTTAGATTTTGAAATCAATTAATATACTATATCACATTAACATAATAAGAAAAATCATATGTTTAGCTCTAAAAATGCAGATACAAAAAAAAATTGATAGCATTTAACATCCATTTATGATTTTTAAAAAAACACTTAAACTAAAATTATTGGGGAACTTCTTATTTTATTATAAAAATCTTATGTAAGATATTTACAGAAAACGTAGCTACAACAAACAGCACACTTGATCATGAAATTACGAAAGCATTCCCTCAGAGAACAAAACGTGGTGCCTTCTGTTAGCCCTGTGCTGAGTCCTAACCAGTGCAGTAAGGCCAGAAAGGAACTATGTCTCAGTCCATCAGGCTGCTATAACAGGATAGCACAGACTGCGTAGCTTATAAACAACAGAAATTTTTCTTCACAGTTTGGAGGGTGAGAAGTCCAAGATGAAGGTGCCAGCATGGTCAGGTGAGGCCCCTCTTCCTGGTTGCAGACTTCTCGTATCCACATGGTGGAAGGGGTGAGCTAGCTCTCTCAGGTCTCTTTCATAAGGACACTAATCCCATTCAGGAGGGCTCTGCCCTCATGACCTAATCACCTCCCAAAGGCACCACCTCTTAATACCATCATCTTTGAGGGTTAGAATTTCAACATATCAGTTGGGCAGGGACACACACATTCAGACCATAGCAAAAGAAAAGGTGTGAAGATTGGAAAGGAATAAATAAAACTGTCATCTCAGACAACGTGATTGGATATGTAGAAAATTCAAAGAGTTTTCAGATAAAGTGTGAAAATTAGTGGACATAGGAATATTGTTAGAAATAAGGTCACTATATTTTTCAAATGTATTTTTACATAGTAGTAACAGTCAAATTAGAAAATGCAGTCTAAGAGGTGGAGATAGGGCTGAGGAGGTGGCTGAGGATGTGCCCGACAGGGATGGAGTCATGGAAGTACCCAAAGAGGTGGCCACTGGGTCAGGAGGCTGATTACTTACAAGGAGATTGTGAAAACAAGCAAATACCTTGATGATAAGGGAGCCAGGTCTCTCCCCATTGGAAAAGGGAGTTACAAATGTGGAAAGAGGGAAAGGCTAGAATATTGTTGTTTGGTTCTTTTTTTACTTAGTGACTTGGCTGAACTAATTCCAAGAAGTGTTTTTTACCCTCCAGTGTGCAGCCTCTGATGTCTCTGCTCAGATATTTTTCTTTTTTGGTCTTGTAGCCTGGCTACCTAGGGGTTGCCCCTGAGTTGACTCAAGCCACTTATTCGTCATAGATTGTGCTTAAGCCCCCTTAGCCAGTTCAGTTTTTACCCTTTACTGTTGGGTGTATGTGTGGCTCAGAGGCAGCGATCACAGTTCATGGGGTTTATGGGTTTTGCTCCGTGCTCAGCCAGAGGCTAGTATTTTAGAGGTCCCCTCTCTGTACCTGAGCGGGGGTAGCCTTAAGGCATGCACACAGTCTTCCAGGCTGCCTGGGATAAGTGTGACTTTATTTCTAAGCCTGGCTTCCTAGGAGCTGCTCCTGGGTCAGAGGAGCTTATTCAGTTAGTGTTGGGTGAGATGTTATGTTGAAACCCCCTGTGCCAGTGAGGCTTCTGCCCTGTGTTAACAGGTCCTTGTGCAACTTAGGAGATGCTTTCAAGATCTCCCTGTATCTTGCTCTGACTGCTCCTGAGTGGGTGCAGCCTAGCACATGCACACAGCCTTCCCGACCCCAGAGTTGTCCATGACCCCCGAATGGCTCTTCATGACAGTCTCTTTCCCTTGTGCTCTCTAGTAAAATTCTTCTCCTCTGCTTGCTTATATCATGGAGTTACCAGCCTTCTCTTAATTGCCCTCCACCAAGATCTCCACTGTTTTAGACAATGCCTATAGGATGGACTTCTCCATGCTCTGTTCCAAATAAAGTCAGTCTCCTTGAGCAGAGCCCTAGAGCTCTTTGTCTTATGGTCTGTCTTTCCCTTGGGAAGAACCCCTGCCGTGCCGCACCAGAGCTTGAGGGTAGGAACCTTCTTTTTCAGGAATGGCATCCTGCACTTACAGGGGGGAAGGGGGCTGGGAGCCCCTGATCTTTTCAGCTCTCCCCTCATGGCATGGAACCTCCATCCTATAAGCAAGCTGGGGCAGGGACAATCGAGACACCAGTATTCTCAACCTTCTGTGCTTGGAACAGAGTGGGGACTGGCTGGGGGGAAGGGAGACCAGGTCCTCTTGGCCATGCCTGCCTGGAATAGAGCTTCTGGGTGGAGATAAGAAACACCAGCAGTCTGCCCTTCCCGGGGTGAAACCATAGCCAAAGATTGAGAGCTGTGGGGAGAGGGAGCCCCATCTTTTGGCCACACTTGCCCAGAGTGCACAGGAACGAAGTTTCTGAAGCTGGGGAAGGTAAAGGAGCAAGTCATGGCTCGAATGCTACAGACTCTTACTGAGATTGAGTAAATTTTCTTTCCTTTTTTTTTTTTTTTTGAGTAGATTTTCTTCAATGAATGTTTCTATATTTGCTGTATGCCTTTAGGACAATTTCCAGAGATTTTACGTAATTGTTTTTACAATTTTTAACAGTTACTTTGTTTTGTTGGGGAGAAGCTCAGCTGAGGTCCTTAGTCTGCCATTCCGGAAGTTCCCTTTCTCTATATTATTTTTGCAGCTTCCTGTGAATATATAATTATTTCAAAATAAAATGTTTTGGAAAAGCATAGCAATAATTGATTAGTTGTAGCATAATAGGCACGATTATGATCTGGTCTTTGCGTTCGTAAAGTGGGAAGGAAATAGGAGTGTTTCATCTTCATTATTTTGCAAGCATCTTGGAAGACAGAATGTTAAAATTCCCAAGAAGCTGTGTTTTCTGCTTACAGAAGGGCGTGTACCAAGAAAGGACGTTCTGCCTCAGTCTAGTGGACACGTGAGGAGTTCACCCTCCTTTTCCGTGGTGGCGTGTGTGTGTGTGTGTGTGTGTGCACGCATACACACGTGCGTATGTTCTCCTAACCCAGTATGTCTTCATCCCCGGTAGATTCGTTCCATCGTGTGGAATGCAGATGACAGCAAGCTGATTTCTTGTGGCACCGACGGTGCTGTGTACGAGTGGAATCTGTCCACAGGAAAGAGAGAGACAGAATGTGTGCTCAAGTCCTGCAGCTACAACTGTGTTACCATCTCCCCTGATGCCAAAATTATCTTTGCTGTTGGATCGGATCAGACTCTCAAGGAGATTGCAGATTCTTCGGTGAGTCTGCTGCCGTCTTGCCTCTGGGCTGCCGTACTGATCTGCTTAAGACAGCCCTTCGTCCTTACAGCAGAAGTATGATGAAAGAGGGCCTGTGAGAACGGGGTCCCTTCTTCGTGGCATAACACTTGGCTCCTCATTCCTTTCGGGTCAGCTCAGTTATTGTTACTTTCCGAGTTCCTTGCCCCGTGCCCTACCCAACTGGGTTACATTGTGGGGCCCGTCTCCATTTCTGTTTTGCTTGGTGTGTATAACTTCTCTTCCACCCTCTGGGCGTGGAGGTCAGCAGCATCTCCAAACTGTACTCTTACCCTTGATCTGCACTTGCTTTCCTGGGGGTAAAAACAGAACTGTAGTTATTGCTGGCACTTAGGTTTGCTACTGTATTCTTTTGAAATCCCCAAACTCTGAAATTTTAGAATTACCCCCATTTGGCTCCAAATAGTTGAGGGAGGAGAGAAGAGCTCGTCAAGGACACTTCGTACAAATGTGGCTGTGTCCTTCCCTGGGAGCTCAGCAACAGCTGATCTTCAGTGGCTTCTCTAGATTGTCTTTAGTGCTTGTCACTCTCATGGTGCTGGTGCCTGGGAAGCACCATGAGTTTCCCCATGACTGGAACATAGCTTAGAGGAGGCTTTGTCTTCAGTGTCCCCCCCAGTAGCTTAGTCCTAATTCTGTGGTGGCTTTTACAGGGCTGCACCAGAGCAGAGCTCTCTATGGCAGGGCCATGGTTCACTCCTCTTGAAATCCCTACTAGTTGGCACACTGCGTCCAATAAATGCAAATGTCCAATAAATGTTTGGTGGGTAGGCAGATGGGTGAGTGGATGGCTGGGTGGATGGGTGGATGGGTGAATTAATGAGTGAAGGAATGAATGAGTCCCCTGATGGTATAGTTTTGTTTATATAATGGACATTAATAAATGTTTGCTGAATAAATTTGTGGTCCACATCGCTTGCTTAGTTGGAGATGCACGGTGGCAGAGCAGTCAAGAGCAGGACTCAGGACCTGACTGCCACTTACTAGATGCCTGAGTTGAGGCAAATTACTTACTATTTCTGAGGCTCTGCTTCATTGTTTTTAAAATAGGGATAACAGGAACTACTTCAAAGGGGTTTTGTGAGGATTGAATGAGTTACAACATGTAAAAGCCATACAATAGTGCTTCACACATAGTAGGTACCATTTGAAGGTTTCCTTTTATTAGTGTTATTTCTAACTCCTAGAACTGTTTATGCGTCAATCAAGCAGCCAAGAAATATTTAGTTTGTGCCTTTCATGTGGTAGGCACTGTGCCAGATGCTATAAGGAATAGAAAAAGCACATTTTTTAAATATAGAACTTGCCCTAATATTGCTGTTAGAGGAGAGGACGAGAATGACTTGGGGACACGGGAGACATGGCTCAGCCTCTCACCCTAAACAGAGCTGTGTGTGTTCCAGGTCCTTCGAGAGACGTCAGCATTCGACGTCACCTACACAGCCGTTGCCATCTCGCATTCCGGGCGCATGATGTTTGTGGGTACCTCCCTGGGAACCATTCGTGCAATGAAGTACCCCCTGCCTCTGCAGAAAGAATTCAACGAGTACCACGCCCATGCTGGTCCTGTCACCAAGGTGAGAGGGGAGCCCCTCCTTGGGGGGCAGCCCAGAACTAGCTCTCGTAGATCCACTTGATCCTGCCCTCCACGTGCCTTCTTCACTCCTTCAACCTGCCAACCTCTTTTCTCTCCTTATTTATGCATCCTGCCCTCCATTCAATAAACATGTATTGGCTATTAATATTCTTTGTTTAAACTACTCTCAGGAATTTATCCTAGGAAATAATCAGAGATACACCTGAAGATTTATGTACAAGGTTGTTCACCATATTATTATGCATAAAGTGGGCCATTCGAGAGGTGCTGTAGGCATCCACCCGGATCTCCTTTACTAGGCCAGTGCTCTCGTCTCCCAGCCGCTGTGAGCCTGGGCTGCCGATGGCTCACAGCTCTCCTGCTCATCCCTAGAACTGCCGTGGACTGAAAGGAGTCTTCGCCCAGGAGATAACCCCTGCCCCTCCCTGAGGGTCCAAAAGGCCTTCCCTGTGGGTAGTAACACAGCACACATTTGTAAATTGTCCCTCCACTCTCCCTTCTGAAAAAGTAGTGTCTAGGCTATTGAGTGTTGAACATGAAATATAATAATGTATGGGTCTAGGGTCCAAAGTAAATTACTATAACATATTCCCCCCTCTTCCCTTCAGATCTACTAAGTTTTGTGCATAAGGCATTTATTTTTCTGATTATAAAAGAAATGCATGTTTATTTTAAAAATAAAAATCCTCCTGGGGCCGGCCCGGTGGCGCAAGCGGTTAAGTGCACGCGCTCCGCTGCGGCGGCCCGGGGTTCGCTGGTTCGGATCCCGGGCGCGCACCGACGCACTGCTTGGTAAGCCATGCTGTGGCGGCGTCCCATATAAAGTGGAGGAAGATGGGCACCGATGTTAGCCCAGGGCCGTCTTCCTCAGCAAAAAAAAAAAAAGAGGAGGATTGGCGGATGTTAGCTCAGGGCTGATCTCCTCACAAAAAAAAAAAAAATCCTCCTAATAGCATCATCATTAATACGTTGATGAATCTTCTTCTACTCTTTTATAAATATATCGTGTGTGTGTTCTAATAAATTGATGTCATACTGTAGGGACACTCTTTTGTAGCCTGCTTTTTTTTTCCCTTAATGCTACTGTAAGCATTTTTCCATATAATGAAATTCCTCAAAAGCATGATTTTAATGGCTACGCAAATATCCTATCATATGATGGACCATAACTTATTTAACTCTTCTCTTACAACTGGGCATTTGAATAATCTTATGAACTCTAATGAATATCCTTAGATTTCTATGAGCATCTCTGATTATTTCCTAAGGCTGAATTCCTAGACAGAGGTAGAATTCCTGAGTGACAGAGCATTGCCATTTTTAAGGTTTTTGACACGTGTTGCTGATTGTGAGAAGACATTTTTCATAGTTGATTCTTTTGCTTTTGCTTATTTTGAGATGATTGTAGACTCACAGGAAATGTTAAAGATAGCATAGAGGTGTTGTGTACCCTTGCCCCAGTTCCCCCCAATAATGACATCTACTTTAACTATAGTACAATATCAAACCAGAAAATTGACGTTGGTACAGTGTATGTGCATATCTGTGTCATTTTATCACATGTGTAGACCCGCGTAACCACCGCTGGAGTCAAGAGACAGAACTGCTCCATTGCCACACAGAGCTCCCCATGCTGCCCGTTTGCAGTCATACCTGCGCCTCTCCCACCACCATCCCTGGTCCTTAGCAACCACTTATTTGTTTTCCATTTCTATAATTTGTCGTTTTGAGAATTTTGTATAAATGGAATCATATAGTATGTGACCTTTTGTCACTAGCTTTTTTTGCTCAGCATAATACCCTTGAGATCCATCCAAGTTATTTCATGTATCAGTACTTTAGTCCTTTTTACTGCTGAGTAGCATTCCATGGTATGGATATACCACAGTTTGTTTAACCATCTACCTACGTAGGATATTTGATTTTTTCCCAGTTTTTGGCTATTACAAATAAAGCTGCTACGAACAATCATGTACAGGCTTTTGCGTGGACTTAAGTTTTCATTTCTCTGGGATAAATGCCCAGGTGTACGATTGCTGGATCATATGGTAAGTGTATGTTTAGTTTTTTAAGAAACTGCCAAGCTATTTTCCATTACCAGCAACAAAGCATGAGAGATCCAGTTTCTCCACATTATTGCCAGCATTTGGTATTGTCACTATTTTTTATTTTAGCTGTGTTAATAGGTGTGTAGTAACATTTCATCATAGTTTTTTTCCATTGAGAAGTTTCATGTGTACAACATTATAATTTGACTTCTGTATACACCCCGTGTTCACCACCAAAATCTAGTTTCCATCCATCACCATACAATTGATCCCCTTTACCCATTTCCCTCTCTCCCCACCCCCCGTTCCCTCTGGTAACCCCCAATCTGTTCTCTGTATCTATGTGTTTCTATTTTGTTTGTTCATTTATTCTGTTTTTTAATCTTCCACATACGAGGGAAGTCATACAGTATTTGTCTTTCTCCATCTAACTTATTTTACTTTGCATAATACCCTCAAGGTCCATTCATGTTGTCACAAATGGCAAGATTTCATCATTTTTATGGCTGAGTAGTATTCCATTGTATATATACCACATCTTCTTTATCCATTCATCCATTGATGGGCAAGCTTAGGTTGTTGCCAAGTCTTGGCTATTGTGAATAATGCTACAGTGAACATAGGGGTGCATATATATTTTCAAATTAGTGTTTTCGTGTTCTTCAGTTAAATACCCAGAAGTGGAATAGCTAGATCATATGGTAGTTCTATTCTTAATTTTTTGAGGAGCCTCCGTATTGTTTCCCATAGTGGCTGCACAAATTTACATTCCCACCAACAGTGCACAAGGGTTCCCTTTTCTCCATATCCACTCCAACACTCATTATTTCCTGTTTTATTTTTTGATAATAGCTATTCTGATGGGCATGAGGTGATATCTCTTTGTGGTTTTGATTTGCATTTCCCTATTGATTAGTGATGTTGAACATCTTTTCATGTGCCTGTTGGCCATCTGTATATCTTCTTTGGAAAAATGTCTGTTCAGATCCTTTGCCCATTTTGTAATTGGGTTGTTTGTTTTTTTGTTGTTAGGTTGTATGAGTTCTTTATATATTCAGGATATTAACCCTTTATCAGATATATGATTTGCAAATATCTTCTCCCAATTAGTCAGTTGTCTTTTCGTTTTGTTGATGGTTTTCTTTGCTGTGCAGAAGCTTTTAGTTTGATGTAGTCCCATTTGTTTATTTTTTCTTTTGTTTCCCTTGCCTGGTCAGACATGGTATTCAAAAGGATACTGCTAAGACCGATGTAAAAGAGCATACTGCCTATGTTTTCCTCTAGGATTTTTATTGTTTCAGGTGTTGCATTCAAGTCTTTAATCCATTTTGAGTTAATTTTTTTCTATGGTATAAGATAGCGGTCTACTTTCATTCTTTTGCATGTGGCTGTCCAGTTTTCCCAACACCATTTATTGAAGACACTTTCCTTTCTCCATTGTGTGTTCTTGGCCCCTTTGTCGTAAATTAGTTGTCCATAGATGTCCAGGTTTATTTCTGGGCTCTCAATTCTGTTCCATTGATCTATCTGTCTGTTTTTCTTCTGTTTTGATTACTATAGCTTTGTAGTACAAGTTGAAATCAGGGAGTGTGTGTCCTCCAGCTTTGTGCTTTTTTCTCAGGATTGCTCTGGCTATTTGTGGTCTTTTGTGGTTCCATACAAGTTTTAAAATTTTTTGTTCTATTTCTGTAAAAAATGTCATTGGAATTTTGATAGAGATTGCATTAAATCTGGAGATTGCTTTAGGGAATGTGGACATTTTAACAATATTAATTCTTTCAATCCGTGAGCACGGAATATCTTTCCATTTCTTTGTGTCTTCAATTTCTTTCAACAATATCTTATAATTTTCAGTGTACAGGTCTTTCACCTCCTTAGTTAAATTTATTCCTAGGTATTTTATTCTTTTTGTTGTAATTGTAAATGGGATTCTTTTCTTTTCTTTTTTTTTTTTTTAATTTTATTTATTTATTTATTTTTCCCCCAAAGCCCCAGTGGATAGCTGTATGTCATAGCTGCACAACCTTCTAGTTGCTGTATGTGGGACGCGGCCTCAGCATGGCCAGAGAAGGGGTGCATCGGTGCACGCCTGCTATCCGAACCCGGGCCGCCAGTAGCTGAGCGCGTGCACTTAACCGCTAAGCCACAGGGCTGGCCCTGGGATTCTTTTCTTAATTTCTCTTTCTGGTAGTTCATTTTTAGTGTAAAGAAATGCAACAGATTTTTTTTATATTGATTTTGTACCCTGCAACTTTACTATATTTGTTTATTATTTCTAGTAGTTCTTTGGTGGAGTTTTTAGGGTTTTCTGTGTATAAAATCGTGTCGTCCACAAATAGAGAGTTTTACATCTTCCTTTTCGATTTGTATGCCTTTTATTTCTTTTTCCTGCCTAATTGCTTTGGCTAGAACTTCCAATACTGTGTTGAATAAGAGTGGCAAGAGTGGGCATCCTTGTCTTATTCCTGATCTTAGCTTTCAGTTTTTCACCGTTGAGTATGTTGGCTGTGGGTTTGTCATATATGGCCTTTATTATGTTGGGGTACCTTCCTTCTATACCCATTTTATTGAGAGTTTTTATCATAAATGAGTGTTGAATCTTGTCAAATGCTTTTTCTGTGTCTATTGAGATGATCGTATGATTTTTATCCTTCATTTTGTTAATGTGGTGTATCACATTGATTGCTTTGTGAATGTGGAACCATCCTTGCATCCTTGGAATAAATCGCACTTGATCATGGTGTCTTATTCTTTTAATGTACAGGCATACCTAGGAGATATTGCGGGTTCAGTTCCAGACCACTGCAATAAAGTGAATATCACAAAATAGTGAGTCAACAAATTTTTTGGTTTCCCAGTGCATGTAAAAGTTATATTTACACTATACTGTAGTCTGTTAAGTGTGCAATAGCATTATGTCTAAAACAACAATGTACATACCTTAATTAAAAGATACTTATGGCTAAAAGATGCTAAACATCATCTGAGCCTTCAGGAAGTCATAATCTTTTTGCTGGTGGAAGGTCTTGTAAAAAATGCAATATCTGTGAATTGCAGTAAAGCAAAGCACAATAAAACAAGGTATGCCTCTATCATTGTAAATGTTTGCTAATATTGCGTTTAGGATTTTTGCATCTATATTCATCAGAGATGTTGGCCTATAATTTTCTTTTTTGTTGTTGTCATTGTCTGGTTTTGGTATCAGGGTAATGTTGGCCTTGTAAAATGAGTTAGGAAACATTCCCTCCTCTTCAATTTTTGGAAGAGTGTGAGAAGGATAGGTATTAAATCTTTGAATGTCTGGTAGAATTCACCAGTGAAGCCATCTGGTCCTAGACTTTTGTTTTTTGGGAGGTGTGTTTTTTTTTGAGGAAGATTAGCCCTGAGCTAACATCTGTTGCCAATCCTCCTCTTTTTTGCTGAGGAAGATTGGCCCCGGGCTAACATCCATGCCCACCTTCCTCTGCTTTATATGGGACGCCGCCACAGCGTGGCTTGATAAGTGGTATGTAGGCCCATGCCCGGGATCCAAACCTGCGAATCCAGGGCCACCGAAGCGGAGCACACAAACTCAACCACCATGCCACCAGGCTGGCCCCTGGGAGGTTTTTGATTACTATTCAATCTCCTTATTAGTGATGTATCTACTCAGATTTTCTGTTTCTTCAGGATTCAGTCTTGGAAAGTTGTATGATTCCAAGAAGTTATCCATTTCTTCTAGGTTGTCCAGAAGAACATGTAGCTGTTCATAGTATTCTCTTGTAATCCCTTGTGTTTCTATGGTATCCATTGTAACTTCTCCTCTTTTGTTTCTGATTTTGAGTCTTCTCCCTTTTTTTCTTAGTGAGTCTAGCTAAAGGTTTGTCAATTTTTTTTTATCTTTTCAGAGAACCAGATCTTAATTGTATTAATCATTTCTATTGTCTTTTTAGTCTCAATTTCTATTATTTCTGCTCTGATTTTTATTATTTCCTTTCTTCTACTGACCTTGGGCTTCATTTTGCTTCTTTTTCTGGTTCTTTTAGGTGTAATATTAGATTACTAGTTTGAGATTTTTCTTATTTCTTGAGATAGGCTAGTGTTACTATAAATTTCCCTCTTGATACCACTTTTGCTGTGTTCCATGGATTTTGGTATGTTGTGTTTTCATTTTCATTTCTTTTCAGGTATTTTTTTGATTTCTCCTTTGATTTCTTTTTTGACCCAATAGTTGTTCAGTAGCATGTTGTTTAGTCTCCACATATATGTGATTTTTCCAGCTTTCTTCTTATAGTTGATTTCTGGTTTCATACCATCGTGGTCAGAAAAGATGCTTGATATGATTTTAATCTTCTTAAATTTATTGAGACTTATTTTGTGTCCCAAAACACGCTCTATCCTTGAAAATGTTTCATATGTGCTTGAGAAGAATATGTAGTCTGCTGCTTTGGGATGGAATGTTCTGTCCATATATCTGTTAAGTCCATCTGGCTAGGTTTCATTTAAGGCCAATATTTCCTTGTTGACCCTCTTGTCTGAATGATCTATCCATTGATGTAAGTGGGATGTTAAGGGCCCCCACTATTATTGTATTGCTGTCAATTTCTCCCTTTAGGTCCATTAATAATTGCTATGTATTTCGGTGTTCCTTTGTATTGTGCAAATATATTAATAAATGTTATATCTTCTTGATGGATTGTCCTCTTTATCATTATATAATGTCCATCTTTGTCTCTTGTTAGCTTTTTTGTCTTTAAGTCTATTGTGTCTGATATAAGTATGACTACACTTTATTTCAGCTGCCATTTGCTTGGAGTATCATCTTCCACCTCTTCACTTTGAGCCTATGTTTGTCTTTATTGCTGAGATGTGTCTCCTGGAGGCAGCATATTGTTGGGTCTTGTTTTTTAATCCATCTGGGCACTCTGTGTCTTCTGATTGGTGAATTTAATCCATTTACATTTAGGGTGATTATTGGTTTATGAGGACTTACTACTGCCATTTTATCTTTTGTTTTCTGGTTACTCTGTATTTCCATTGTTTCTTTTTCTTTGTGTATCTGTCTTCCATTTCCGTTTTGGTGGTTTTCTGTGATGTGTTTCACAGTTTGCTCTTTTTTTATTTTTTTGTCTCTTTTCTAGTTTTTTGTTGTTACCCTGAGGTTTGTATAAAACATCTCATAGATAAAATAGTCCTTTTTCTGCTGATACCATCTTATCTTCATTTGCCTAAATAGGTTCCATGCTTTTCCTCTTCCCCTTTTATGTTTCTGTTGTCACAAATTATCCCTTTTTGTGTTTCTTACCAAATTGAAGTAGCTAGTTATTTCTTCTGCTTTTTTTCCCTTTAACCTTCATGCTATAATTAAGTGTTTAGCGATCTGTTCTGATATAGAGTTGCAATTTTATGATTCTGTCTATTTATCACCTTACTCAAAGTTTTGTATACTTTTGCCTCTTCATTTCACATAGAAGACTCCTTTCAACTTTTCTTGTAAAGCAGATCTAGCAGTGATGAACTCCTTCAGCTTTGTCTGGGAAAGCCTTTATTTCCCCTTCGTATCTGAAGGATAACTTTGCTGGATAGAGTATTCTTGGCTGACAGTTTTTGTCTTTCAGTATTTTGAGTATGTCTTTCTACCCTCTCCTGGACCCTGCTTAGAGTCTCCAGAGTTTCTGCTGAGAAATCTGCTGATAGCCCAGTGGGGATTCCTTTGTAGGTTATTGTGTTTTTTTCTCTGGGTGCCTTTAAAATTCTTTCTTTATTGTTGACTTTTGATAGTTTTATTATCATGTGTCTTGGAGAAAGTCTTTTTGCAATGAGATAATTAGGTGTTCTATTAGCTCCATGGACTTATATATCCAGTTCCTTCCCCAGGTTTGGGAAGTTCTCAGCTATTATTTCTTTAAATAAGCTCTCTGCTCTTTTCCTCTCCTCTTCTTCTGGGATACCCATTATCTTTATTCTTCCTTTTCTATCAGAGTTGGATAATTCTCATAGAGTTACTTCATTTTTAAAAAATCTTGGTTTCTCTCCTTTTCTACCTGAATCATTTCTAGATTTCTATCTTCAAGCTCACTAATTCTCTCTTCCATATGATCTGCTCTATTTCCAGTGCTTTCTAATGCATTCTTCATCTCATTTATTGAGTTCTTAAGCTCCAGAATTTCTGTTTGGTTCTTTTTTTAGAGTTTAGTCTCTTTGGTAAAGTGTTCCTTCTGTTTATTAATTTTATTCCTGAGCTCATTGAACTGCCTTTCTGAGTTTTCTTGTAGCTAGTTGAGTTTCTTCATGATAGATATTTTGAATTCTCTGTCAGTCAGATCACAGTCTTTCATGACTTTGTTTGGTTTCTGTAGAACCGTGATTTTCTTTTTGGGATACTGTGTTACCATGGTTTTTCATGGTGCTTGCTGAGTTATTCCTCTGCCAGTGCATTTAAAGTAGAGAACACCTTCTTATTTGGGTAAAGCTTTGTTTACTTTGATTCTAACAATTCAACAGGTTGGTAATTAGAGGCCTTTCTTTTATTTTCAGTAGCTATAGCACAAGTTTCTGGTTTCTCTTACCTGAGCTGCCTCTGCCTATGTTTGATAATCGGCACATACCACCCTCCACCACCTCTGACTGAAGTGTCCTTGGTGCCCTCCTCATCACTGCTTGTGCCACCTGGGTTGCTGGTGCCTCTTTGCCGCTGGTGTCACTGCAGTCACTGGCATCATTGATGAGGGCACCGAGATGGCAGATGCCTCCACCATGTGTGGGGTCACCTGGGTCATGGGCATCACTGCCGTGGCAGGGGGAGGGGTAGGATGGGGGGAGCTAGGTTCACATGCACCACCACCACAGGTAGGGGGCCAGAATCATGGGCATTGCCACAGCTTGAAGGACAGGGGCCATGGGCACTGCCACCTCTGTTACACAGTTCTCTGTGGCCGCAGGTGCAACTGTTGCCAGGAGGCCAGAGTCAAGTGCACCACCTCTGCTGCTGCTGTCAGGCTCCCTGGGGCTGCAGGCTCAGCTGCCATGGCTGGGAGGCTGGGGTCACGGGTACTGCCTCTGCTGTTCCCACAGTTCTGCCTCCTCTGTGTGTTCCAGTCCACCCACCTTCAGATGTACAGATGTGTGGACTCCTTCAGCATCCTGGTGTGTTGGGCAGAGGAACCTTTGTTGAGTTATGGATATTTTACTAGTTGTAGATTGAAGGGCAGAGACAAAGAGAGCACTTCACACTACCATGATGCTGACGTCACTCCTCTCATCATAGTTTTAATTTGCGTTTCCTAATGGCTGATAATGTTGAACATCTTTTCATGTGCTTATTTGCCATCTGTGTGTCCTCTTTGGTGAAATGTCTTCTTATCTTTTGCCCACTTTCTAGTTGGATTATTTGGGTTTTTTACTGTTGAGTTTTAAGAGTTCTTTGTGTAGTCTGGATAATAGTTGACTCTTAAGATTCCAAATCCACAGAGAACGTAGACATAGTCTTGCTTCTTTTATTCAGTAACAGAAGTCGGTGAGGGCTCCTGTCTCGTTTTTACCTAGGATCGAGTCTTCCTCCCCATGAGGCTGTGCCCAGGCTTGCATGGAGGGAGGCCCTGCACAATAGCTGGCTCAGTTCTGGTCATCCACGGCCTCAGAAAGCCTCCTCTTCGTGGTCTTTCTCTCTTCAGATATTGCTCACCTTTGATGACCAGTTCCTCCTGACCACTGCTGAGGATGGCTGCTTGTTCACCTGGAAGGTCTTTGATAAGGATGGTCGGGGAATCAAGCGAGAGAGGGAGGTGGGCTTTGCCGAAGAGGTGCTTGTTACTAAAACAGACATGGAAGAGAAGGTAAGAATCAGATCTAATGAAGAGGGACATGGAACTTCCTTACCAGACTGCTTCCAAACTCCTTAGACTGGCATTCAAGGCCCTCTGCAGGTTGGCTGCACCAAGTGCCCAGCGCAGACTCCCACAGCTCCCTGCGCATTCTCCACCCATGCCACCGTGCTGCCCTCCTCACTGCCACTTGATTCTGTTTCCACCTCACGCCACCTGTCATTCTGCCATGTGATCATCTTGACTTATACTGTGCTCTAGTTTTAGCCTGTGAACTGGCTTTCCTCCTCCTACTCTTTGAGGGAAAGAACCATGATATACAATTCTCTTGTGTGACCAACTGTTTCTAGCACATGCTAGGCACATGGAAGACAATCAGTAAATATTTACAAAATTGAACTGACAAACTAAATATGCCAGTTGTGTCTGTGCAACTTAATAACTGCTAGTGGAGCCTTCTTAAAAAAAAAAAAGAGGTATTTAAGAAGCATTCCTGAAACCCAGTCCTTTAAATAATAAAACAATAAAAGGAATAATAACCAAAATATTTTTAGGTTTGCCACGAACCAGGCATGGTGCTAATTACTTTATAAGTATTTTTTTTTTCATTTAAATCTCACAACATGTTTGTGAAGAAGATACTATTATTCTCCCATGTTTTAAGAAGTGAGTTTGGAGAGGTTGAATGACGTGTCCAAAGTCACTGAGCTAGTAAGTAATAGGACCAGAGTTCTACTACTTTAATCTAGAGCCTGCTCTCTTCATCGCTATCAGAAGGGCCCTCCCTCCTGTTAATGCAGTAAACGTTCTGTAAAGATGTGTTTTGCAGAGCTGTGAGTGCATAGCTCTATGCTGTGCTCCCTAAGGGAGAAGATGAATGGATGGTAAACTCATGAGGCTCACAGAGGACTGCAAAGCTATGTACTCGTTGCTGTTCATCCATCATCCAAAGTGCATTTATTGAATACCTACTGTTTGCTAGGCACTGGAAAATGCATGTGTGGAAAGATAAGCCTGGGCCCTGTGATCAGGAAACTCACGATCAAGTGAGGGATAGAGACGAGTACAACCATCAGAACAGCAGTGCCACCTCGCCCCAAAGCAGGATGATAGGCCCCTAGCATGTCCCAGAGATCCCTTCTAGAGCTCTCTGGAACTTTCTGCAGGAAAGGCAAAGTGGGAGGAAAGGATGAGGAAGAGCCTGTGAGAGTTGAGGTCTGACCTACTGCAGGCAAGCAAATATGTCTCCTCCTCTTCCTTCTCTCTGTTTTCTTCTCTCTTTCTCCCAGAGGGTAGGGAAAAGACCAGAGAGGAGACACCAGTCTTCACCAAAGGCCTCAGGAGTCTAGGCTGACTCCTGACGCAGCCCCCAGCTGGGCCTGACAGAACTGCTGCCAAGCTGGAAATGACTAGCATATGTACTGCTCACTTTTCAAAACTCCCTTCT
Organism: Diceros bicornis minor; assembly: GCF_020826845.1. Classification (NCBI taxonomy): domain Eukaryota; kingdom Metazoa; phylum Chordata; class Mammalia; order Perissodactyla; family Rhinocerotidae; genus Diceros; species Diceros bicornis. The sequence continues at coordinate 6,180,029 of NC_080752.1, forward strand.
CTCTCAGCAACCATGAAACCACACTCATTATTCACTGTGAGGAACTCGGACTGTTCCCCTCCAGCTCTCTCTCTGGCTCTTTCTCCACCTGTCTTAAAAGTCACATTTCCCCAAATTCCCAACTCTCTTTTTGTCTTTATATTCTATGACATGCTGTGTAACTACCTCTCAGGCCATGACTTACCCACTCAGTCAGTCATTCATTTATTCATTCATCCAACTAGTGTTTACAGAGGGGTTTGCTGTGTACCAGACGCTGTACTCACGTCTGGGATTACAGAATTGAAAGACATAGAGGGTCCTTTAGCTGATAGCGTGGGACGAGGTGTGGGTAAAATAAAAAAGGGAACTAAGTGTGTAATGAGTGTTATGAAGGAGCAATGCTGTGGGGGCACAGGGGAAGGGACCTGACCCAGACCAGGTGGTACTAGAGGAAGTGAGCCTTGGACGGAGTCTTCCACACCAAGGAATGAGTATGTGCAGAGGGATGTGGGGGTGCCCTGGAGAAGATGCTCCTAGCCAGAGGGCTGGAGAATAGAGGGTGTACTGGAGAGACGGGCAAAAGAGAGAAATAGAGATCGTGAGGGGCCTTTTATACCATGTTTTAGACTTTGGAAATTGTTCCTGAGGACCCATTGATAGATTTAAGTTGGGAATGACTCGATAGATGTGCGTCTTGGAGAGACTACTCTGCAGCAACGTGGAGAAGGGACTGAGGAAGGGTGATGAGTGTGTGTCTCCAACGCACATGTCCGAAACCGATGCATCTATCATTCCCACCGATAAGTACATTCCACTAGTCCACAGCAGACCCCTGGGTCCTTATTCCTCTGATAAATATTTATTTAGTGCTGACTATGTTGCTGGTCCGCTGCTAGGTTCCAGGGATAAAGCATTGAAGCAAGACAGGCCAAGTGCAACCTACAGGGAACAGTCTAGCCAGGGAGACAGTCTCACCCACGGTCCTCTCACCTTCGCCCCACACCCAGTCAGGCACCACATTCCCTAAAATCTCCCTCACGTCTTTCCATTCTGCTCTGCTCCCATAACCCACCTCCATTCAAGCCCTTACTATCCCCCACCTGACTATGCAGTCCCCCCGCAACTAATACCTTTCCACCTTCAGTCCTTCTCTAATAGCCCATGCTGAGCATTGCCATCAGAGAGGTCTTTCTAAGGCCAAAATCAGCTTATTCAGGTTAGACAAGGACCTTCAGAGGCCCTCTAGGATAAAATTCTAACTTCTTAGCATGGCTTGCAAGGATCTTAATGGTCTGACTCCCTCTGCCTCCCACCTACACCAAATCACACTTGGTGCCCTGACCAAGCATCTTCGCTCTTACCACCCTGACTTGGCACATGCAACTTGTGTTCATCCCTCATCTCAGTACTTCCTCTGTACCAGGTCCACGCTAGTCTGCTGGCCAGGAATGCAGAAATGAGTATAACACATTCCTTGTTCTTGAGTCGTCCACGGGCGGTAGGGGAGACAGGCCAGAAAAGGTGAGATAGGGGTGCACAGGGAGTAATCATAGGTAAGCAAGAAGAAAACACCTGTATTCTTACCCACTCTGTCATCAACATTAACTTTTTTAGGAAATGAGTGGTGTATGTATCACAGTATTTTTAGAAAACTTTGGCATCAGTGAATACAACAGATTGGAGAAAGAAGACACTAGACATAGGAACCAGCAAGGCAGGAAGAGTTAGGACCTAAAGTAAAGTAATAATAGTGAAGCCAGGAGAGGCATAACAGACATCAAGTGGGACAAATTGACAGTCCTGGGAACCATCCAGCTTTGGGCACTTACTACAATTAGTAATGATCTGTTTATTTGGCTGCCTCAGAAGACTGTAAGTTCCATGGGGGCAGGCATCATGGTTCAACAAATATTTTTCAAGTGCCTACTATGTGTTAGGCACTGTTGTAGGTACTTGGGATACATCAGCAACCAAAACCAACCTTCTCAGCCTTCTTGGAACTTAAATTCTAGTGGGGGAAGAAGACAAAAGACAATAAACAAAATAATAAGTAAATTATATAATATATTAGGAAGTGCCAAGATCTAAGGAAACAGTAAAAAGTAGAGCAGAGTAAGGAGGGGGTCCCATTATGCTGGAAATGGGAACGAGAGGGTAGCAGAATTAAATAGTATGATCCAAGGAGACCTCATTGAACAGGTGAGAGTTACACATATTTGAAGGGGCTGAGAGAGTTATTAGTATAATGCCTGGCACGCAGTAGGGCTCACTGAACATATTTTGTGAGGGTAGAGGAAGAAGTTCCTATGTCTCCTAGTTTTTAGTCTGTGAGTCTTGTGGGGAAAAGATGACAAGTTCTAGTTGAGATTGAGACACATGAGTTGGAGGCTAAGCAGAGCTGCAGGTCTCAGAGAGCTCAAGCCCACAGGTTTAGATAGTCTGATTCACCCACATGTGAATGTTCTTGATTCTGGTGTCCTTCTCCGAAAGGCTCAGGTTATGTTGGAGCTGAAGACTCGTGTGGAAGAATTAAAGATGGAGAATGAGTATCAGCTTCGACTAAAGGATATGAATTATTCTGAGAAGATTAAGGAGCTAACAGACAAGTTCATCCAGGAAATGGAATCCTTGAAAACGAAAAACCAGGTCTGTTTGAGAGACTGAACCAACAGCCACAAATAACAAGAAATTTCCTATTTACTCAAGATAGAACTGGCATATGCACAAACAATAAGATATATGATAATATGTGATTTTAAAGCATAGTTGATAACATCAGAAATGCTTACAATAAAGTGCTAAGTGGAAAAAAGCAGAATATAAAACTCTCTTTAGTGAATGGTGTTAATTAGGTAAAATAAATACACACAGAACAATTTTTAAGAAAATAGCTAACAGAGTGATTATCTCTGGAAGTTGGGATTATGGATAACTTAAATTTTGTTCTTTATACTTTTCTGTAATTTCTAAATTCTCTACAATGAGAATATATTACATTTATGATCAAGAGACACTTATTTAAAAATGAAATGGAAAGGTAACAAGAAGAACAAAGTATAGAAAGGGAAGAGCCAGCAGAAGACTGATCTCTGGATTGTCAGTAGGTTAAATAAAATTCATCCAAATGGTCTTCCTGTACTTAGATTTTGTCCAGGACTCTCCCAGCATAATTTCTTCATTCAAAACCCACAATTTTTTGCTCAAGGGATATTTGTTCTTTTATGCTATCTCCATGAGTCAGAGAGTTTGGCTAAAAAAAATACCCTGGCTGTTAATTTTATTGTTTCCTTCATTTAGTCAGCAAACATTGATTTGGTGCCCTTTGTAAACTAAGCGCAAAGTAGGTCCTGGGGATGGCACCTCCCCTGCCCACAAGGAGCTTTCCTGCTCCATTAAAGAAAACACTTCTTAGAAGCTGACACATTAACATAGCCAAGGAGTTAGTTGACAACAATGTCCAAACAACAGAGGATTCAAATGAATCCTTACTTTTTGGACCCAAAAATCTATCTGCTACTAAAACTAAACTCATTATTGACAAGACCGATTTAGTAGGAGGATATAAATAGAGAAAGTATAGAACTTTCAGAGCAGAATATAATGTAAATAAAAGGTGAGAGCTTGCTTATTGCTCATAGAACAGTGCTTGGTGCAAAGTAAGGGCTTGAGAAGTATTTGTGAGTGACGAGGGCGTCACTTGTAGATGTGTTCTCACCCAGCAGTGCTTCCAACAGATGCGTACAGACGAGAACGTGTGCATCTGTTTCAGGTTTTAAGAACAGAAAAAGACAAGCAGGATGTGTTGCACCGTGAGCACGTAGATGACCTCCTGGACAAGCAGAGCCGGGAACTGCAGGACCTGGGTGAGTCCACGGAGAGGCCACATGCTTGGGGAGGGGCGAAGTCTGAGAGTCCCCAGACCCAGGTGATATGGCCCAGGTAATACGGCTTGTCTTTATCCCCTGGAAGTCCCCATGGTTTTTACTCCTGTGTATTTACTCATTCGTTAAACACATATTAAACACTTACTGCATGCCAGTAGGAGACACAGAGAAGTGCAGGTTTGGAGCTGCCTTGGGCCCCAGACTCACCGTGTACTTGCTGGGTGCTCTAGGGGATCACCTAACCTCACCGAGCCTCAGGGGACTCTTCATAAAATGGGGTGCTAGTACCTGTGTTGCACACTCAGGACGTTCTTCTTGGCCCTGAACCCCCAAGCACCCCTCTGTACTTTCTTGGAACCCTTTCTGCCTGGAGGGCAAAGAGAGGGAGTTTGGCTGCCTGACGAGAGACACAATGGGGTCGGGTGAGGAAGACAGGCAGGTGTTTGAATCTTGGATTTGGAGGCAGATGTTCCACTTGGTGGAAAGAGGTGGACAAGCACCCAAGGCCCCTAGGTGTCCCTGAGGTTGGTGCTGCTGTCCCACCTTAAGTACCTTCCTTGCTTCTCTCCAGAATGTTGCAACAACCAAAAGTTGCTTCTAGAATATGAGAAGTACCAGGAATTGCAGCTGAAGTCCCAGAGGATGCAGGAAGAGTATGAAAAACAGCTTCGGGACAACGATGAGACCAGGAGCCAGGCCCTGGAGGAGCTGACTGAGTTTTACGAGGCCAAACTGCAGGAGAAAACCACTCTTCTGGAAGAGGTATTCACAGGAAGCCTAGCTCTGCCCCCATTTCACGGGACCATCCTGCAGGCCAGGCCAGCAGACAGCCCAAAGCACTGTGGGCAGCCTCGCGTGGCCCCCTGGTCCTCCAGTGTGTGTTTCGTTCAGCCTTGGTTCATACTGTTTATGCAGTGGTTTCCCTGGGGAGCAAGGGCCACACTGAGCTGGGAGGTGCTGAGTTTTGAGACTGGAATTCCTTGGACAGACTGAGTTCATGTCTATGGTTTTATCCTAGCTGTACCTTCAAGCCTTAAAAAGTGGGGAGAGCTTCCTAGAAGAAGCCGATAGAACTTATAGCCTATAGAGGAACGAGGGCCCTGAGCGATGGGGAAGGTGGTTGCCTGAAACTCCTTAGCAACTTCTGTTGTAAAGGATGAAATCACTCCTTCACCGATTCGACAAGCACACACAGCATCTTGTTGGTTTACCAGCCTGAGTGCTGGGTGGTCGGGAGAAATAAAACACGGGGCCTGGTTCTCAGTTGGTGAGGGAGGCGGTCACATAGGCGGGCGCTCAGGATACCCATAGAGGCGAGCACGGGCCAGTAGAGGAATGCAGAGAAAGACACCGCCCTGGCCTGTGAGGGCAGGGAAGGCTTGCAGGAGCTAACGAGATCCACGAGGAATGTAAGTTGAAATTAACAGGAGACAGGGAGATGCAGAGGGACGGACATCCAGGCAAAGCAAAGTCAGAACGTTCCAGCAGTTTGGGTTGCTAAAATATCTAGTTTCCTAAGATGAATAGAAAATTGGAAGAGGCCAGATGACCACCTTTCTCGGTGTGGAATTGCAGCAGATGGTGTTCTGTGAGGGGGCAGGAGAGTTGTGAATGTGTGGAGTGATTTTTGAAGGGAACAAGGAAGAGAGTGACCAAGAAGAGGACTGGCAGGCATGCGGCTGAGGGCCCAGCTGACACTGAACATGAGTTCTGGCAGCATTAATCCTCCAGGCTGTGCGCTTTTCCACAGCAAGTAGGTGTGTGCCTGAGGAAGACACGGAGCAGCCCTGATCATAGCTGGGGTTTACTAAGTGGTGCCACAGAAAAATAAAGGTCGTCTGATGACCAGCCACTGGGTCTGGGCCAGAGAGGGATCAGCAAAGAACCAAGAGCCTGGGAGAGAGTGAAGAATCAAGACAGGGCCCAGAGACGTGGTGAGCTTGAGAGCTGGGCTGGCATACCTGGGTCCAGTAGAGAAATCACCTGTGGTCAGAGAGCAGGGCCTGCCTTTTAAGACTTCAGAGGTAGCACCATTCCAGGGGATGGGCCTGAGAGTGGGTGGCTGAAGCAGAGTCGAGATAAAAGTCAAAGCACCAGGAGACATTATGGGATCCTCTGTAACCACCCCCGATTATGGCAAGGAAGACTGTGAGCGCACACCGGAAGTCTTCCGTGAACCGGGGAGGTGACAGGCAGTGGGGGATGAACGTGGTGAGAAGGACAGGTTGGAGGTCTCCTGACAGCGGGAGCCTCAGAGCAGGCTGAGCCCTGACACAGAGCAGTGGGAGCTAAGGGAATTCCACCCTCACCTGAGCCCAGGCAGTTCCATGGTGTGAGGAATGTTCCTTAGCACAGCTTGCACAAGCCGCCCTGACTTGGCCCTGCCCACCTCGCCTGCCCCTTTTCCAGCTGGCCCTGTCCGGCTCCCTCACAGCCAGCAATATGGAGCAGCAGGAGTTTCCCACACAACCTCTGAGCCTCTGCTCAGGATAATCGTTCTTCCGCTGGCCACTTGTACCCATCCTTACCCATGTTGGACTCGGGACAAGAGCCAACTCCTTGAGGAATTCTTCCCTAACCCCTCTCCCCTCCCACAGGGCTAAGCATCCTTCCTTTGTGTTCTCAGGGCCCACAGGTCCCCTTCTCCCCCATGACTTCCACAGAGACGTCGTGCGTTTACTTCTCCTCTCCCTCCCAGGGAGCTTCTCAAGGGTAGGGACTGTCTCACCCATCACCAATTCTCAGCATCCAGCGCGGGGCCTGGCACGTTCCGGATGCTCCAGAGACGTTTGTTGACATCCGGTAAACTGATCTGAGCTCTGCGTTTAGGGATAATGAATCTACCAGAGGGGAGAGAGGCTAGTCTTCCTCCCAGGACCTCCACAGTGATTACAATGCATTTCTTCTTTTTTGAGTCAATAGATTTCAACTCAGAGCTTTCCTAGGGGGCCTCCACCTGGTTTACTAACCTGGCTGGGCTTCTTTTACTTTTTAGCAACATCTACCAGAGCAAGAGCAGGGGCTTACAGGCCACTCTAGGCTGTAGACAGAGTGGACCTTGCCAGGCTTCTGTCTAGCAAGGGTCTGGTGACCAGTGATGGGGAAAGAGAGAAACCTTTCTCAGGAGGCTGCTGAGCCCAGTTTTAAAACCATCTTGTCTCGGGGCTGGCCCGGTGGCATAGTGGTTAAGTTCATGCACTACACTTCGGCGGCCCAGGGTTCACAGGTTCAGATCCTGAGTGTGGACCTACGCACCGCTTGTCAAGTCATGCTGAGGCAGCGTCCCACATATAAAGTAGAGGAGGATGGGCCCAGGGCCAATCTTCTTCTGCAAAAAGAGGTAGATTGGCAACAGATGTTAGCTCAGGGCCAATCTTCCTCACACACAAAAAAATAAAAACCATCTTGTCTCTCTTAACCCCCAAGCACTCAGTTCAGGGACCATACATGCAGCACATGCAGCCTGGGAGAATGCCAGGGTCAGTATGAGAGGAAAGCGATTGATTCTGACGTAATCTAAAATTTCCACCACTTGATGTCAGTAAGCAAAGGGAGTCATGCCCTAGTCACTTCCCAAACTCCACTGCCAGTGTCTGAGCTCTAGGCTTTCACTCATTCTGCACGAATTATGTACCAGATGCTATGCTGGGTGTTCACAGTGAGGGGCAGAGAGACGTGGTCCTGCCATCAGAGCTTCCATCCAGTGGAGGAGTCTGTCAGACGGGCAGTTACAGTATAACGTAACGTAGTGGGACGTGCAGCTTCCCACAGGAAGTGATAGCTGAGCAAAGAGCTGAAGGGAGACAGGAGACAGCCACGGGAAGAGAACGGAAAGCAGAGAGACAGTATGTGCCAGGGCCCAGCAGCTGAGGAACATCACGTTTGGGGAACTAAAGTTAGTTTACTGTGGCAAGAGCTCGGGGTGGGAGTGATGGCTGAGGCGGGAGAGAGCTCAGCGTGGGAGTGATGGCTGAGGCGGGAGAGATAAGCTGGAGCTGACTCATGCAGAGCCTTGCGGGCCCAGCTCGAGAGTCTGGGCTCTAGCCTGAGCACACATGTGAGCCATGCAAGGCTTCTGAGTTGGGGGTGGCACGATCAGAGGTGTGATTTAGAAAGCTCCCCTTAACTAGAGAGGAGGAACAGACTGCAGGGAAGCATGATCAGAGGCAGGAGGCCGGTTAGGAGACTGGGACAGCAGTTCAGGCCAGAGACGACAGAGGCCTGGGCAGAGGCATAAAGAGAAGTGGATGGATTTGAGCACTATTTAGGAGGAGAAAAGGGCAGGATTGATAGGATTAAGGAGAGGGAGGGCAGATTTAAGATGTACTCATTCGTTTGGATGTTTATTGAGTACCTGCTGTGTGCCAGTGTGTTTGTACACTGGAAGGCAATGGTGGGCATAGTAGACAGGGCTTCTACTCTTGAGGAATTTAACCTCTAATGGGAGGGACCATCAAGTAATTTCACAAATAAATATAAAATTACAACTGTCGCAAGTTCAGTGAAGGAAGCATGGAGGGAGCCTGGGTGTCAGTGTGAAGAAAGAAAGAAGGGAAGGCAGAGGGACAGGCAGGAAGAAAGTGGAAGGATCAAGAGATCTATGGCCTTGGTTTCTGTTTCCACAGTAACACTCAGTCTCCCATTCCCGGTGATAGGCCTCATACGCTCTTCCCATCCCAGGCTCTCACAGCACAAAGGCGTCGTGTGCCCTGTCTCCCCCAACCACACGCTCTCCCTCCCTCTGAACCAGGCACAGGAAGATGTCAGACAGCAGCTGCGGGAGTTTGAAGAGACCAAAAAACAAATTGAAGAAGATGAGGACCGAGAAATCCAAGATATCAAAACCAAGTATGAGAAAAAGCTTCGGGACGAGAAGGAGGCAAACCTGCGGCTCAAAGGAGAAACGGGCATCATGAGGAAGAAGGTATCGGGCTGTTTCCTGAGAGGCCCGGGGGTGGGCAAGAGCCGTATTGCAGAGGAAGTGTGGGGCGGTGGGCAGACAGCAGAGCCGCTGACCGTGGCTCTGGCCTGGCAGAGTCTCGCCTGAATGTCCTCATCTCCAGCAAGCGGGCTCTGAAAGGAGCGCTGGCCAGCGCGAGGGTTCTCTGTGCAAGTCCAGCAGACAGACCCTTACACGCCCTCTGAAGTGCTGGCTGCCGGGGCTCCCCCTTCTTGTCCCTCTTCACAGGGATAGTGAGGTTCACTGTGACACTAATGGATACTCTCTGGGCTTTATTTATTGGCAAGTAGGATTTGGTCAAAGTTTTTAGAGCTAAGCCCCTGATAGAAATGGAAATGAAGTCTTCTGGAGTGAGTTAGATCAAGCCTTTGCCTGGAGGAGTCCCCAGGTTCGGTACCAGGAGTCGAGGGTGGCTCCTGTTCGGACTCCGTGGGTGGAAGAATGATGGGGGTGCAGGATGCTTAGTTTACAAAGTGGGGCAGATGTTTTAGTCACTGATGGTTGGGGTGAGGAGGGCTTCAATTCACAGATCCTTTAGAATTCCCACGGTTTCCCCAAAACGTTTAGCCTTAGAGAAGCCAAGTTCAAAGCAAGCCTACCTTCCTTCCCGTTAGAAATCACACTACTAGTAAATCCAGGGGACAACCACATCTTCCTTTCTTGGATGTAGCTAAGATGGCTCATCAGTTAGGGCCCGATCTCTGTGACCTTGATGGGGCGTGGGTCCCAGCCTTTCAAGGTCAGTGTGGTCATGGAAAACTCTGGGTCCACTCGGGCAGCTGGTCTCTGGAGCCCCTTGAAGCAGACAGTCCGCCCTCACATAAGGGATGGGACTGGATCTTATGGGACAGAACACTACGTCATCCATTTGGCCTGGGAACTTCCTGAACTGTCCCAAATTCTGATAGGGAGCTCTTTAAATTTACAGACAGTTGGGAGGAATGGAGATGAGCTCAAAGACTCTGGTGGTCTTTGTCGTTGCTGTTTGTATCTTTAGTTCAGCAGCCTGCAGAAGGAGATTGAAGAACGCACCAGTGACATCGAGAACCTGAAGGGAGAGCAGGTGAAGCTGCAAGGAGTCATTAAGTCCCTGGAGAAGGACATCCTGAGCCTCAAGCGGGAGATCCAGGAAAGAGATGAGACAATTCAAGATAAGGTGAAGGCTCATCTTCTGTCCTCCCTCAGCTGTTTCAATGGACCCAGGCAATGAGGACAAAGCTCAAGAGAGAGAGGGTCCCTGGCTTCTTGGAACACATTTATTTAACCTGATGGGGGATGAGTGGTCAGTGAAGTGCCTACCGTGTGCTTGGCACTGAGCTCATTGCTATAAAGGCATCACATTCAGTTCTCCCAACAACCCAGGGAGCCATGAGCAGCCCAGTTTTATTGCTCAGGCAACTGAGTTCCAACAAGTATCTCACTCAAGGTCGTACAGTTTATAGGTAACACATGGGATAAGAACTCGAGTGGGCTGACTGCAAGGCCCCTGCTCTCCACCGCTCCAGGCATCCTAGGGTGACCATCCCCGTGGACTAGGGGCAGCTCACCCGCCCCATTGCCCACATGGTGCCCCTGGTCAGAGAGGAACACCACCGTGGTTGGCCCTATACCTGCTGGCACCCCAGAAAGCTTTTCAGGATGCCTTTTTCACAAAATACTTAGAAGATAGACACTTCACATTTTGTGAGGCAAACCACCTCAATATCCAAATTTTTGTATGATCCTCTTGAGCAAATCTGGGCTCCGTGCCCTCCTCTCCATCCCCTCTGCCGCTACTGCCTTAGTCAGGCAGAGTTCTGCAGCGGTCGAGAACATGGGCTTCAGCACCAGTTCTCTAGGTTCTAGCACAAACTCGTCCGTGTACCAGTCCCAGGACCTTGGGCAACTCGTCTAAGCCTTTGCTTTTTCACCTGTGAAATGGGGCCCCTCAGGGGCTCTGATAAGGATGAAAATGAGAAGTACCTGCATGTGATTTCTGCCTGTGAGTGTTTGTGTGTGTATCTGGGCATTGTTTTTAGGGAAGGTCCAAAGCTCTCTTCAGCTTCTCAAAGGGAGGTTTTAAGAAGAGAGAAGTTAAGACCTCTTGCCCTAGAAAATTGCAGCAGCCTCCTAACTGGTCTGAGGGCCTTCCTACCCCTGCTCCCTGCCACCATACTCTGTAATTATGTCCCTCTCCCACTTAAAATTCCTCTATAGCTCCCCATTGCCTGTGGGAGGGGTCAGCAAACTTTTTTCTGTAAAAGGCTAGGTAGTAAATATTTTAGTCTTTGCAGGCAGTATGGTCTCTGTCACAGTTACTCAACTCTGCCATTGTAGTGTGAAATCAGCTGTAGACAATACATAAATGCGTGGGCATGGCTATGTTCCAATAAAACTTTACGAAAACAGACAACAGGTTAGATTTGACCAAGAACCACCACCTTACACTCGTGCAAGTTATTCTTTTGTGTGTGTGTGTGTGTGTGTGTGTGTGTGTGAGGAAGATCAGCTCTGAGCTAACATCCATGCTCATCCTCCTCTTTTTGCTGGGGAAGACCAGCCCTCAGCTAACATCTATTGCCAGTCCTCCCCCTTTTTTTCCCTTTTTCTCCCCAAAGCCCCAGTAGATAGTCGTATGTCATAGTTGCACATCCTTCTAGTTGCTCTATGTGGGACGCGGCCTCAGCATGGCCGGAGAAGCGGTGCGTCGGTGCGCGCCCGGGATCTGAGCCCGGGCCGCCAATAGCAGAGCGCGCACACTTAACCACTAAGCCATGGGCCCCCAGTTATTCTTAGACCCTCAGTACACACTATGCCTTCCGTGCCTTCCTCTTTTACAGCACCTATCACAGTATAGGTTTACATTTGTTGACACACTGCTTTCCCAGCTAGTGTTCTCTCCTTAAGGGCAGGAACTGTGTCATATTTACATTTGGAATCTCAGACCTTGGTGAAAGGTCTTCATTCAGTAAATGTTTGATGGGTGGATAGACCTACATTCTAATTGCTATTGCCTCGCAACGAATTATGCCAGAACTTAGCGGTGGAAAACAACTGTTTTGTTATGCTCGCAGAGACAGTGGGTCTGGAATTTGAACAGAGTACAGTGGAATGGCTTGTCTTTGTCCCCGATGTCTGGGGCCTAGCTTGGCCTCAGTCAGGGGTGACTCAAGCTGCTGGAGGCTGGAAGATCAGCATCCAAGGTGGCTTCTTCAGTCATATGTCCAGCCTCTTGGCCAGAATGGCTGGGAGGCTGGGCTCACCTGGGACTGTTGACCAGAGACCAAACATGCTCTCCAGCCTGGAGGTCTCAGTGTACTGGGACTTCTTACATAGCAGTTGGCCTCCCCCAGAGCACATGTCCCAAGAGAACTGGGTGGAAGCTGCTTGACCTTTTCTGAGCTAGCCTGGAAAGCAAAACAGCATCTCTCAAGCTGCATTCTCTCAGCTACAAGTAAACCGTAAGTCCAGCCAGATGCAAGGGGAGGAAATTAGATCCCACCTCCTGATGGAGCAGCGTAAGTCAGTCACGTAGTAGAAGAGCATGCGGGACGAGAGATGCTGTTGAGGCCAGCTCTGGAAAACAGAGTAGGCCACACTCTACAAATGAATGGGTGAGTGAACGGATGAAGTCCTGGGAGCCAGCCTTTGTATCCCCAGCGGGGAGAGCCTATCCGGAGGTCACAGGATTTATGTTCTTTGCCTAAAGGGATTCCATGTCCTGTGGTCTCCTGAGAGCTCACTCACTTCTGTCTTGTATCACCCACAGGAGAAGCGAATCTATGACCTGAAAAAGAAAAATCAGGAACTAGAGAAATTCAAGTTTGTGCTTGACTACAAAATAAAGGAGCTGAAGAAGCAAATAGAACCTCGAGAGAACGAGATCAAGGTGATGAAGGAACAGATTCAAGAGGTGAGAAGGCATCTGTGACACCCTGGCCTCTGGGACTGTTGCCTCCTCCCCCACTGTTCCTGGCTGGCCTGGGGAGAATGAAGGAAAGCTGTCCTCACAGCCCATCTCTGCTCCCAGAGTGAATGCGGCCTCCACTCCACAGAGGATGCCACAGGAAAGGCCCAACTGGGGGTTCAGTTGTGCAAAAGCAAAACGCTTTGGGGTTTGGCTTGCCGCAGAGCCCTGGGGTGGACTTTGCCCCCACCAGCACCTTAGTGTGCATGCTCTGGGCTGTCAAGGGGAAACCGCGGCTGTTGGGCCTTCAGCCACCAGGGGGCGATGTGTACTCAGCCAGCAGCCTGTTGCACGAGAAAGCACACCCCTCTAATTCAACAGTTTTTCTCAGACTGGAAATGGTTGGGGCCCTGTGCAAGGCATTTGGTGTTTGGACTTCACCTGATAAACAATGGGAAGTCATCAAAGGCTCTTGAGCAGGAGAGTGGCGTAATTGTGTGTGTTCTGGGAAGCTAACGGGATGAAGGTAGACAGGAGAGAGATTAGAAGCAAGACTAACTGGACGAGGGCTTCTGAGAATCCAGTGAGGTATAAGTGCTCCCCCTTTGGCCCCTCTGCGCCATACTCTAGCGTTTCCTTATGACGTGTTTACCTGTCAGCCTCCCCTCGCTGGGCAGAGAGCAGCTGAATTCCTGATTTCCCCCTTCTCCAGTTTCCCGTCTCACCATCAGTGGTACCACGATCCACCAGGTGCCTACAGTAGAAGTGTAGAAGTCTTCTTCATTCTTCCCTTCTCTTCACTCCTGTATCCATTCATCACCAGTGCCTGTCTCATCAGTTTCCAAAAGATATCTCAAATTCAACCCTCCTTCCCCTCTGCTACCATCACCCCAGTCCAAGCTGCTGTCATCTCTCATCTGGACTTAACTCCAGCCTCCAATCCAGTTTCCACATAGAGACCACAGCAAACCCCCAGTGGTGTCCCATCCCACCTAGAATAAAATCCAAACTCCCTACCGAGACCCAGGAGGCCCTGCATGATCCAGCTTCTACCTGCCTCTCCAGCCTTGTCTCCAGGCTCCCTCCCCCTGCTCCAGCCTGCAGGCTGTCTGACAGTTCCCAGAACAAGCCAAGCTTTTCCCATCTCGGGACTTTTGCAGTGCTGCTTCCTCTGCCCGGAAGGCTCCCAGATCTTCATGTGACTGGCTTCTTCACATCTTTCAGCTCTCAGCTCATGTGTCACCTCTTCAAGGACGCCTTCCTTGATCACCCTATCCAAAATAGCCTCCTGCTCCCCTTCCATTTCCCCTGATTGCGGTGAGCAAGGATAACAAGTAAAAGGGCATCAGAGAACGTTGATGGCCCAACTGGAACTGGATACGCAAGAGCTATGGTGGAGAAAAGCAAAGCCTTTTCTCTGGAAGGCCTAGTAAAGAAGCCAGGTGGTGGGATCAGTCCAGGGCTGACGGGGTGGGGGTGGCAGAGAGGATATGTCCTTGTTGCAAGGACTTTCTCTCCGGCCTCCGGGGTAAGGAAGGATGTCCCCAGCTGACCACAGAGCTGCCACCTCTGGGCCTACTGGCATTCCTGAGTGACTTTAGCACGCAAAAGTGACAGCCCAAGAAGAAGAGGGAAAGAGCAGAGGCCCTACCTGTCTGGAAAGTCAACGTGCTGCAGGCCCCTGGAAATCACTGCCCCATTTCTACCTCATTTGACACATTTGTCAACTGGGTTTGAGGTTGGGTGGATTCCTTTCTATCTCAACACACCTGAGAGGTTATTCACTTTCCTGTCAGTAACTGGGCCAGCCACGGCATTGGTTCTCAGCAGAGAGTTTGCCCGTACCTTGTGGGTGATTCAAACAGGCCCCTTCTACCCCCCACCCTCACCCCCCAGGCCACTTGCTGCCAGGACTCATATCTGGGCCTGATTCCTTCCCCAGGGGCCTCTGACGGTGGGACTTTCCTCTGGGGTCAGAGACACATTTGGCCCACCCACTGCAGATCTCCTGTGAAGTTCGTTTTCCTGCAAGGAGGAAGCCGTCAGCCCTGGGCTCATTTGTAGAACTGAGACCTCTGTGAATGGAAACATAATGCTTCTCTGATTCAGGGACCCCACACACACACACACACACACACACACACATTCACTTTTCCAGCTTCTCTTTGATGAGACATGACTATCTCCTTCCTAGGGGAGAAGTTTCCAGAACCTTGTCATTTTACTTCACACTCTTTTATTTATTCATCTAGTGCAGTGTTTCTCAACCTCAGCACTATTAACATTTTGGGGTGGATAATTCTTTGTTATGGAGGGCTGTCCCGTGCATTGTAGGGTATTTAGCAGCATTCCTGACCTCTACTTACTACATGCCAGGAGCAACCCTGTCCCTCCCCAGGATGTGACAACCAAAAATGTCTCCGGATGTTGCCAACTGTCCCTTGGGGGGCAAAATGCCTCTCTCCTGCCCCCCAATTGAGAATCCCTGAGTGTGATGAGTAACATATGGAAAAGTAGATGGAATTTCCACACCAGGAAAAGGATGCTTGTTCCCACATACTAGGCTAGTCTCCTGGCTGTCTAGTCAGCCACCCAAATTTGACATATTTCACAATTTTTCTATGAAATAGATTATTTTTTATTGCAGTAACATTGGTTTATAACATTATGTAAATTTCAGGTGTACATCATTATATTTCAGTTTCTGTGTAGAGTACATCATGTTCACCACCCAAAGACTAATTACCATCCGTCACCATACACATGTGCCCTATCACCCCTTTTGTCCTCCTCTCTCCCCCCTGAAATAGATTATTTTTATTCTCAGCATGGTTTGGGCTTTGCCTATGTCACTTCCTTTCCAACCTAATCTGTCATTGCTGACAAAGACTGTAGAGAAAGAGGCGCAGCTGCAGGCGACTCAGACATGACCCTGGAGAAGCCCCATTCTCTCTTGCAGCTGCCATTTTCTTGGTGGAGGAGACCATCACGTCTCTGGCCACAGCGGCAGCCTCCGGACTGGTCTGCCTGGCTCCAGTCTTGCTCTCTCCAGCAGAACCTCTGCATCAGGCCTGCTGAGGCGTGAAACAGATTGTGCCGCTCTTTGCGTAAAATACATCAGTGGCTCCCTGAGCTTTCAGCATAAAGGCCAAACTTCTGACTGGTTTAAACTTTTGGGCAGGACAAAGGCTGAACTTCTCACCGTTCAAGCCTCTGCCCTTGGGTCCTGTGTGACCCAGCTCAGCTGACCTCTCCAGCCCCTCTCCCCCTTCCTCACATGCACCCCTCCTGCAGCCACCCTGGACTGCTTGTAGCCTGCAGAGTTACACCAGGCTGCCCAGGCCTCTGGTCCTCTCTGTGCGTGGCTCTTCTCTCTGCCTGGAATTCTCTTTCTCCACTTTGTCCTCTAATGCCTATTCCTCCTACAAAACCCGACTGAGTATCCCTCCTCTGGTGCAACCTCCTCACCTCCTCTTCATCTCCTCTTCAACCGCAGACAGTCCTGTTCCACCTTAACTTCTGGTTTACTTCCCTCTTATCCCTCTAGACCTGAGGCTTCTTGAAGACAGAAACTACCTTTTAATCAGTTCTGTATCCCCACGCCTGCGACAGCTGGCCAGCCCTTTCCCATGGACACATTCTTTCTGTAGATGTGAAGATACGCACATTCACAGTGTGTCCTCTGTGAGGGGGCTTTACGTAGCTCTGCCAACACTGCATGTTCATCTCATCATTCCTCTTCCAGAAGGCAGGTGTTTCAGGCCTTCCTTCCTTCCCTCCCCAGGCAACCCTTTGCCTTCCACACTTGCCGTGCATTGATTCATTCATATAAATACGTATTGAGTGCTGCCTTTATGCCAGGCATTGGGTCAAAGTGCTGCTCAGTCTGTACAAAATGCTTCAACAATGAGGATAACATTCTTCTAAAAACTGCCCTTTCATGTCCAGAACATGGATGTGGCTCATTAGGGCCTCCTGGTACCCCAGAAGGTGGCCAGGAGCCTTGAAATCCGACCAAAGGGCCTGGGGTACACTAGAGGGGCTACTCCGTCCAGCCACGAAAACCCAGTAAACTCTCCCACCCCCACAAAACAGTCAGTGAACCTCTCTGTTACCAGGAACACTAGTGTCCCCCAGATTTACTGTGTATATCAAACACCGCCCTTTTGCTTTGGGCAGAAATGAGATCAACTGAGAGCTCACCTACGACTGGTGTCACCCTCATCAGAAGCTCCTGTTGTCATTCAGTGTCTTTGGTTAAGACAAATGCAACGATAAAAAAAAAGTCTTTCAGAAGCTCACTGGTGGTTTCTTCTTTTTCTTTCGAAGATGGGACACTCTCCTCAGTTGTACTTTTCAAGTCTTTTTCAACAGAATGATGAGGCTGAGGTTCTTCTTAGCTTCCTCTTTCCTGTTTTATGCCTCTGACTGGGGACGCCTACATGCCGATCCCTCTAAATTTTCTGCCATAGAATTGACTCTGATGACTTGTGGCCCCAAAGAGTCAAGATGCACTCACACAGCTTTTCAAAGTAGGCAAGGCAGGTGCTTCTCTGCAGGACCCCACCTCAGCTTAGTACTGCCTCCAGTTCTTGAGAGTTACCAATTGATAAGGAACTCAAGAAAAGAAGGTAATCAGCATGGTTGAAGGAACAGGGAAACTGAGAGGGAAAAATTCATAGCCTGGCTATAGAAACATATGGTCTGGGTTAACAAATCAGCCAAGGGGGGTGGGGGCTTTGGGGATGGCCAGGAGCAAGAAGAAAGGTTTTGTTCCAGAGGGCATGGGTGGGAACCAGAAGAGAAGTGCCCAGATATCGGAGGAAACATTCCCGCTAAAAGACTTCAGTTCTCAAATATAAGTTTCATTCTCTTACTTTCTTATTCTTAACTCTTTTCCCTTGTTCTCTACAGATGGAAGCTGAGCTGGAGCGTTTCCATAAGCAGAACGCACAGCTGGAGCTACACGTCGTGGAGTTGTGGCAGAAGTTAAGAGCCGCTGATCAGGAGACGCGCAGGGAGAGACAGACGGTGCGAGGAGTTCCAGAGTCTGGCGGTTCTGGGATTCAGGGTCTGGCACCTGTCTGCAGCAGGCAGCTGGCTGCTGAGAGGCAGTGCCAGCCCATGGCGAAGATACATTCCCATTTTAACTCGCATCTTCCCTTGCTCACAGCCTGCCTGGTTTCAGGCCCATGCAAAGTTACATGACAGAATCCGTCTGAGACAATAAAATGACTTTGGGTAAAGTAATCAAGGGCATGGGAAGCCGGTTTCCTGGGAATGCTCACAGCATTGGCTTGTCGGCCTAGGAAGGAACGTGCTCAGAGAGGCCATTTGTAGTCAGTGGTTAAAGGCCTTGACTGCCAAAACAATGCTGAGGCTAGGAGGACCTCAAGGATTATCTATTCCAGTCTCTGTGTAATAAATAAAGAAAGCGAGTCTGGAGAGATTAAGAGGTTAAGAAACTTCACACAGCACCCATAGCTAGTTAGTACGTACAGAGCCAATACTGGGAACCGGGTCTTCTGGTCCTGGGCAGGACTTGGCAGCACCCTCACCCCCTGGCACAGGGTCCTCCATAATGTGTGTTGAATCAGACTGAATTTTTCCCTCCCCCACATTAAACATTGGCTCTCTACTGGGTCATACTAGAAGCTGCAGAGCTACACAAGTGAACTGACACAGATCCTGCCCATCACAGACTGAGGAGGTTGATAGGTGATTTGTGGCATGTGCAGAATAATTATAATGCAAGGTGGAAGACTGTGAAATATGAATAAAGGGCTATGGGAGTGAAGAGAGAGGAGAGACTCGGGGTCCGGGAGGATGGGCGTCAGAGAAAGCATGATGGGAGAGGGAGGGTCTAGCCCAAGTTTGCAAATGAACCAATCTGCCCAGTTTTGTCATGGTTTTCCCTACCCACTCACTGCAGCCCTCAGGAAGGATGACACTGGGTGAGCTGATAAGGGGCCATGGAAGCTCTGACCTAGGACCAGCAAGAGAGAGTCGCTACTATCCATCTGGGTTCAGGAAGGAGTAAGGATGACCGCTCGTGCCTCCTTTCATCTTTTAAGGCCTGTGGTCCTGAAAGGAATCCAGAGCCAAGAGAAGAATCAGCCTGTCTGGCCCCCTAAGGGTGAAGCACAGCGTGAGCCGTTCGGCCAGGTGCCCAGCCCAGGGCAGGTGCACCAGAGTTTTAGTGCCTCCCTCTCGGCTGTGTGCGCAGCTAGGTCTCTGTGCCCAGTGTGCCCCTGGTGGTCCACTGTAAGTCCCAGATGAGGTGTCTCATATCCCTTTCTGCTGCCATTAGCCTCTGCTTGCTGCCCCTGGCCTGAGAGAGCCCCTGGCCCCTACAGTGCCAGAAGTAAATGCCTCTGATTGCAGGAGCGAGACTTGGAAGCGCTGGTCAAGCGGTTTAAAACAGACCTTCACAACTGCGTGGCGTATATCCAGGAACCCCGGCTGCTGAAGGAGAAGGTCCGAGGTCTCTTTGAGAAGTATGTGCAGCGGGCAGACATGGTGAGCTCTGCCTCCCCTTCCCACTCTCGCCCTCTCTCGGGGTCTCCCCTCCCTCAGTGACGGTCCCTTCCACCCGTCAGGTGGAGATCGTGGGGCTGAACACGGACCTGCAGCAGGAGTACGCCCGTCAGCGGGAGCACCTGGAGAGGAACCTGGCCACTCTCAAGAAGAAGGTGGTCAAGGAGAGCGAGCTGCACCGCGCCGATTACGTCCGCATCATGCAGGTACCTGCGCGGCCCACGGCCCCCGCAGAGGCTGCACCTTCAGAGACGAGAGGGCCTGTCAGGGCGCCCCAAGACCACCCATCCTCAGGGCACCCCCAGTGTCTAGGGACCCACTAGCAATCCCTAAAGCGTTCTCTTTGCCTCCGCTCCTCTGACCTCCCAGAGCTCGTCCTGTGACGTGGCCCAGAGCCCCACCAAGGAGGTTTTCTAGGCATTTCCACACTCACCTCTGCCCCACCAATGCCCATTCATTTCTCGGCCCACCTTCATTTCACCAGGCACTCATGTCTTTTTCCGCCCCACCTTTATCCGAAGCCCTCCTGTGTTCCGCCTCACTCCTCTCGTTGACCCCGGCCCCTCTGGACCTTTGTCTAGCTGACTCCAGCTCTCCTGAGTCACCCTCTCCTCCTTCTCCTCTCCTGTTTCCAGCTCTTATCTCCCCTTACTTTGTCTTGCTGCCCTTTATTCTGCTACCTGCATCATGCAGTCCCTGCCAGCGTGGTCTCTCCTCTGCACGTGCCTGTCCCCGCTGCCTCTTCTGACTTGTCTGGTGCCTCAGGTCCCTCCCCTTAGCTCTTGGGTCCAGAGCTAACACACCCACCCGAAGAGTTGGCCTTACTCCAGGTTAATGAGCTCTCCACACCCCCTCCCAAGATCCTTCCTGACCCCATTACTGCCGCCTCCACTTACGCATTATCAGGACTGCCAGGCGGGATTCTCCTGCCAGATTTCTGTTTGGGTATCAGTATCATCTGAGATGATTAATGTGAATTAATATCAAAAGAGAACATCAGAGGCACATTTATAAGGCACGTACCTTTTTATGTTCATATTTCTTTAATGCCGTAATTCAAATACTGGAATAGGGATGGGCTGCAGTTGGATTGAAACAAACTGGTTCCCAGCTTGGCCAGCCCACAAACAGCTGGGCAGAGCGCACTGCCGTTCAGGCCAGACCAGGCACGGCGGCTCTCGTGCTGCCTTACAACCAGCTCCTGCTTACACGCGGCCCACACCATCAAACACTGCCCTTCTCCTGGGCCATGAAAGCAGTCAGAGGCCCAGAGATAGGAGTGGATCTAATTGGTGGGACCCGTAGGCACCAGCAGATACACAGAGCCGTTGCTACGGGTCTCGAGTGCCCCCAACCATGGAGAGCCCACCAGGGCTCTGGAGTGCAGCCTGCTGGGCAGTGGGCCAGGGCGACTGCAGGAGCGGATGGCAGCTGGTGACATTGTTGAGTTCTTATCTGTGCCCTGCCACCAGATCACAGGCCTGAGGGGTCCTCCAGGGGCTGGGTCTCTCTCTCCATGCTGGGCAGACGCCCAAAACAAGTGTCAGTCCTGCAGAAGAAGGAAGAGAAAAGAAAGTGAAGGCCACAGGCTAGCCAGAGGGTGCAGGCGGCAGCATGAGGCTGCCCGGGGCAGCACCCTGCCCTCTTTCGCTGCTGCATCCTAGAGGGTACATACCCAATCCTGCTGGGCCAGGGTAAGAGTTGGGGTAGAAGGAGCAGAGGAGAACCAAGCAGTCTCCTGCCCTGCCCTGCTGCTCCCTGCTGGCTGGCAGAGGGAGCCGTCAGCACTGGAAATCCCAGAGGGTGTTTCCTCAGGCAGCACTGTGAACTCGAGTGCTCTGGAGCCCTATGGATGCGCAGATGTGCCCCAGACAACTGCAGGGAGCAGGAGGGACCCAGGGGTTGGGGCTCCAGGTCCCCCCTCAGCCAGGGAGACTCCTGCTCATTACAGTGGGCTCTGGGGAAGATTTTGTTTGGAAGATCTAAAAGAAAGAAAAACTTCCAAAACCACTGTTCTGGATGATAAAAATGGTTCCTTCTTTGATCTTAAGTTGAAGGAGAGGGGTTGGCAGGGCCAGGCAAGACGTCAGGGCAGGTGAAAAGAGAGCAGGTGCTGTCTCAGCACAGACCCCGTTTATCCTGCCGCAGCCACTGTTGCAGGGAGACCTTGGGTAAATTCCTCAGCTTCTCCAGGAGCCGCCTCCCCTGTGTGTAAAATGGGGAAGAAAACTCCAACCTCAGCAGTTACCACGAGGCTTGAATGAGATAACTAACATAAAGCATGCAGCGCTGGCCGGGTCCAGGATACCTTTCTTCCAAGCAAAAAGTTTATTCAAGAACCAAGGTGGAAATCCAGTGGGAGAGCCTGGAAGGCCATCACAGCACAGACCAGGAGGCCTGTGGGCTGGGGGCATGGGAGAGGGCACAGTACAACTGATCCCAGACCCCCAGCTGGTGGCCCAGGGCGCCTGATGCCTTGGTATGTGTTGATAAGGAGTTGCATCTGCAGGTACCAAGGCCCTGGCACTTCAGTCCAAAAAGACTGAGAAAGGCCAGGGCAGACATGGTGTCTGAGGGAAACTTATTAGAAACACAGAAAATAAGGTCACTGTCCCATCTGTATGTTCAGACAGGAGCGCAGGGCCTCCCCAACTCATTCTCCAGAACACTTGCAGATAAAGAAATAAGAGTTGCTACGGAATGCAGACATCTAGAACGCATACTTCCTTCCCTCAGGATGCATATTTTGAGGGCTTCTTACACGCCAAGCTCCATGCTGTCCGTGGAGGATTCCAAGATGAGTGTGATAGCCTGCCTGCCCTCGGGGAGCTCCTTGTAGGGAACTTGAACTGGATACAGATAATCACTGCTCCATACTGTGTATCCAGTGCTATGGGCCCATTGTAGAGATGGGCTTCCGTTAGGGGAAGTGGCATTTGAGCTGGGCCTTGAAGGGTGAGTAGAGGGTGGTCAGGGAGCAAATCGGGGAAGAGCCTTCCAGGCAGAGGGCACCCCTGAGAACAGGCGGGGAAGAGTGAGACCTGCAAGTGTTTGGGGGCAGGGAGTCCACAGACCTTACTTTATTGCAGAGCATGGGGGCAGGGAGAAAGGGCCCACTGGGGCAGTAGGTAGCTCAGGGTTGCATTGAAAGGGCTTTCCATGCCACACCTAAAGTTTATCTTATAAGCAGGTGCTACCCAAGGTTTCTTAAGTAGGTAAGAGTGTTTTCTGTCCTGAAAGGTTAACTCAATTGGCAGAGTTGAAGGCCAGGGTGGTGGGGGAGAGGCAGGCGACAGGAAAGCCAGTCAGATGACTGCCCGTTGAAGGGGAGATGAGAAGGCCTTGGAAGGGGAAAGTCACGATGTCAAGAGTAGAATGAGGAATGGAAATGTCAGGTTAGACGTGAGAGGAAGGTTGAAAGAGGAGCAGAGAAATGGCTCATTTGTGCAGTTAGGCAGATGGCCATCCCACCAACTATGGCTTCCAGAAAGACCACTGATACAGGGCTTCCAAGTTCACGGAATCAGTCTTACCTGCCTTTTCCATACTGCCAGGCACTGTTGTATTCTTAAACGCGTCAACTCAAGGCTGACCAGTAGGGGGTGCTATAGGCATTCCCTTCCTTCTCTGCCCAACTGTGGGCATCTGAAAGATCTGTCAGGGTCAGTTCCCGGCTGTGGCTCTCTGGCATTGCCCTTGACCAAAGGCAGTCCTAGACAGCTTGGCATAGCCCTTTGTTTAGAAGGCTTTCTATATAAATGGACCTTAGCATCCCCCAGCCAGACTCTCTTATATACTCCAAGACTTGGCACTTGATGGACCCCAGGTCAGGTTTTCCCTGCCACAGAGGAGCTGGATGGAGGATTGCAGGGGCTTTTGGAGGTCATCCTGACCAAGGAGGGGTCAGGAACAGAAGGCTCAGCAAACCTGTTGCATTCACGTTTTAAATTCACGAAGCTACCCAAGCATGTACAGTTGACCTCTGTGACCTCTGGACTCCTCAGAACACGGGACCACCCCAGGAAGCACTCTTTAGGAGCTCAACTTGTATTTTCGGGGGCTTCCATGGCCGTCATACTATGTGAGGTGTTGGAATGGAGGTGATGTAAATGAGAGATGGGAAAGTAGAGCCTGGGAGGAGCCATCATAGAGGAGCAAGGCCCTTGGAGGCAGACACAACCAGATTCGAATCCCAGCTCTTCCACTGAGGCAGTACCTCAGTGTCCTCATGTGAAAGTGAGTCTAATAATGGCTTCCTCATAAGGTTGTTGTGTAGATTAAATGAGGTAATATATGCAAAACGTTTGATCTGGTACAGGGATCCAATCAACCCTTGAAGTTATGATTGCTCTTGTTATTATCATTATCAAGCATTTAGTGCCTCAAATCCTGCTTGCTCCCTCTTGGCTCTGGGCCTGAAACACGTTTCCCTGTCCCCTACCTCCCCAGGAATCCTTCCTCACACAGAGTGAGCACCCCTCTTCAGACTTTCATGGCATCTCTCTGCATTGGATCCAAGCTGGACCTCCCGTGTCTGGCACAATGACTAGTGCATAGTAGGCTTTCAGGAACTGGTTCTTAGGTGATTTTTATGAATGAATGAACAGAACAGAGGAATCAGGCTGTGTTGAGTCATGGGCCTCCATCACACTCTACCAAGGACTGTGTCATGTCCTGGAGGCCCATTGAGGTGGCAGGCATCGTGGAGGTGTCTAGGGCTGGCAGTGGGGTCACAAATAGGCATTCATATGAAAAGGTACCAGGAGCCAGAAGTCCCCATCATGGTGACAGGTTGTTGAGGGTGGACGGGGGAGAAACTAGGGCAGGGGCTCCAGTTGGGGCCATTACAGTAGTAGAGGGGAGGGATGCTGAGAACTGGCTACGAATCACCGCAGGGAGGCTGGACATGAGATTCTTTTCAGACACAAAATCGACAGGATTCGGTGACAAAACGGATGGAGATGACCAAGAAGTACCTCAAGATGTTTATGGAGACGACTGGGAAATGGTACTTTCAGTCTCTAATCTTTATTCTGATTATTATTACTTTATTGAATGAGACAGGAGAAGTGAAGCTAAGTGACACCAACTAAGACAAGGAGTGTAGAGAGCCCCTGTGCACACGGGTTTGCCCGTGAGCTCCCTGTGGCTCTCCTGAGGCTCCCGTCTGGTCTCCCCCGCCCAACCTTTACCCTCTGGTTTGTAATTTCCTCATTAGTAAGAATCTTGTCTTATTCAATTTGGTATCCGCTGCATTATTATTCATTTGTTTTTGCATTACACAAATATTTATTTAGCATCTCTTACAGGCAAGGCAGAATCCAAGGTCTTAGAACCCAATAAGTATGTATTTAATTGATCATGTCATGATACTATAAGCAGGGGCTCCAGGGGGAGGAAACTGGCAGAGAGTTTCACTGGAGAGGAAAGGAGACGTGGGAGATTCATCACCAAGGCATGGGTTGGTTAAAAGGGTAAAAGATCAGCTGGAAAAAACCTGCTGACTTTATAGAAAAACAGGCACAAAGCCTGGCCTGGGAATGCGAGATTGGCAGTAATTGGGCATTTAATCCAAGAAGGAAAGAATTTTTTTTTGAATGAGGAGTACTGAAATTAAGTGATATACTGAAAATCTGAAGGTATATCTGACGTGCTTGGATGAAGAGGCTCGGAAGGGAAAGAATATGTTGGGGTGTCTCCAGTTCGTATCCCCATAACGGAGAAGTGCTTGTCATGGCTCGGTGAGAATAGTGCTGGAGATCACCCTGTTCTCTGGGCTCTGGACCCTATACTCACCACTCCAGAGAGAACGTCCCAGGTGGAAGCACAGCTTGTTCCTCGCACAGGTCTGGTTTATGTGGATTTGACCTGCTGTTGCCTCTTTTGGTACTCAGACTCTCGAGGGCCTTGCTACCCACAGATGGTCTGGCCCACAGCCCAGCAGCAGCATCTGTTGGGAGCTGGTTAGAAATGCAGAATCTCAGCACTGGCTCCAGACCCACTGAGTCAGAAGCTGCTTTTAACAGGATCCTCAGGTGATTGATTTGCACGGTCATATACGAAGCACTGTGGTGGGCAAGCCGAGTCCTGACGTTCTGGGCTCTAAGAGCAAAGTGGCCAGTCTCTCTCTGGGCCCGTGGTTTCGGGGATGTCTCCACGGAGCTCCTCTTGGTGCCCTCATGCTGCGTGTGAAAAGGAAGGCAGTGATTTGAGGTATGGGAAGGGAAGAGGCTGCTTGGTCCGTAGTGCAGAGGCCCCACCACCTGGCCTGAGAGGCTCTTCATCCTCACTCCTCTCTACTCCCCTCTCTGCGTTCCAGTGAACAGAATTGCTGCAAGTCCCCACAGAGACCAGCCAAGTCATACTTCTGTGCCTTTGCTCCTGCTGTGTCAGTTGTGTGGGACCCCCTTACCAACTCTCCTTGGTAACTCTTTCAAGCCTCAGCCAAGGGGTCAGTTCCTTGGAATCCACCCTGGTCATTCGGGCAGAGTTTTTCCTCTGTGCCCCCCTCCTCCATCACAACAAGGTGGCCACCACACTAAACTGTGCTCAGATCCCCCACTAAACCCTGAACTCCTCAAGAGCAGAGGCCAGGTCTTACTTTCTGTATACCTCAGCATCAGCACAATGCCTGGCACATAATAAGTCGTCAATGAATATTAGAGGCATGAATGGATGGATGGATGGATACTTGTCAAACACAAACAAGAAGTGAACTTCCAATGGATGTAGCAAATGTTAATTACTCAATTACTTTTCTGTGTTCCTCACTAAACAGTATGCCTCTGAGGGCAGAAACCATGTCTTATTTCTGTCTGCATCCCAGGGATGGAGCAGACACCATATAAATATAGGTTCAACAAATGAAGGGAAAAAAATGAATAAAGTATTGCATGGTACTTAAGAATCAGAGCTCTGGAACCAGACTGTCAGGGTCAGAATCCTGGCTCTGCCACTTGCTATCTGTGTAATCTGGTCAAGTTACGTAACCTCTCTATGCCTCAGTTTCCTCTTCTGTAAAATTGTGATTGTAATAGAATCTACTCATAGGGTTATTATGATACTTCAATGCATTAAATTCATATAAAGTGCTTAGAAAAGTGTTTTGATTGCTGTTATGTTGGAAAGAGCCTGGATGGATGGGAATGGTGCACATTGTCTATATCTTACATTGCCGGAGTCCACCTGAAGGTAAGTTAACTGGTACCTCGAGAGGCCAATCCATGAACTAGGATAAAGACTCATGCCCCAGTAGAGGAACCAGAGAGTTAATCTAGGTGCAGGACCAACCCCGTCCATTCCCCACATCCTCAGCCCCAGACCAGGGCAGGCCCTGTGCCCAGTGATCACTTGTCCATCCAAAATCACTCTCTCTTCCTTCTTTCCTGCAGGAAAATGTCTCCCTGATCAAGGAGATTAATGAGCTCCGCAGGGAGCTGAAGTTCACCCGCTCCCAAGTCTATGACCTTGAAGCAGCTCTGAAACTGACCAAGAAAATCCGACCACAAGAGGTTCCAGAAACAGGTAATGTCACTAGTGGCCAAGAGACATGGGCATTGGGATCAAGGGACCAGTGGCAGCCACAAGCAGGTCTCCCTTTGGCTTCCAAGGCTGCCTCTCCCAAGTTACCTCCCATATCAGGTCACATCCACCCCGTGGCCTTCTTGGAACCTCTCCATGCCACACGCCTGCTCTCCAAAGGATCTGTGAGGACCTTACCACATTCAAACACATGCAGGTCCAAAATCCTTGGGGTTAGCTGTGGTTTCAGAATTCAGATTCTCTCAGATTTTAGAAAGAGCACACTATATACTGTATATTATAGTATATATACTATATAGAGGAGGAGTCTGGGGCAGTGCCCTGAAATCAAACACATTAGTATTTCTGTAGGGAAACATATGAATGTTCATACTAAACTTCATAAATTTTAAAATGCTTTCCATTTTTAGAACTTTTTACATTTCAGAATTGTGGATAAGGGATTGTACAATTAAAATAAAGACAAAAAGAAAGATCAGGACAGATGGAAACTAGACTTTTGTTGGTAAACACAATGCAGTCTATAGAGAAGTTGAAATATAATGATGTACACCTGAAATTTATATAATGTTATAAATCAATATGACCTCAGTAAAATTTTAAAAAAAAGAAAGATCAGAAACTGTTTAAAGGGAGAGGGGAAAGAATGACAGAAATAGTAAATGAGTTAGTTACTGCAATCATATCCTAAAATTCTTCTGAATTTCTGATAGCCAAGGCAAAAGGGAAACAAAGAAATATGATAGTTTACATTGTTCTTATTTATGGCAAGGAAGTCTTTTTTCTGGAGAAATGAACTTTTCCCTGGCACTGAATTCTGTAAGAAACTTATCACATGGATCCTTACAAAAGGGATGTTGAATAAAATAATAGACAGTCTTTAACTATAGGTTTTCAGACAATAAAAAAACATTCTTCAGGTGTCCATTTCTTATCTCAACAGTCAGTAAAAACCAAGAGTATAAGGCATTTCTATGGAAAATTAAGCCAGCGTGTTTCAAGTATATTGTTTTCTGGTGGTTTACATTCAGGAATAAAGCTTAGAAACCTTGGTGAACTGAAACATCCCATGGCCATGGACAGGGCCTTTCAAATATCAGTTGCCTCATGTGCTATGGTATGGAAGATACTGTCACTGAGGGAAGGTAGCTGAAGGATACACAGGAACTCTGCACTATTCTCATATCTTCTTGTGAGTCTTAAACTATTACAAAATTATATATATATATAAAATTTTGTTGTCTCATGTGCCCTTTTCATGAGAGTTGAAGAGAAGTTGAGACAAGAGTAAGCCCTTTGAGCAGTACCTGAAGTGGCAATATTTGGTCTAAAGAACTGACATACAAGCACAGCGTGTGTTATAAAGACTGAGAAACTTGACTTCTTGGAGGTGAAACCATCTTCAGTTGAAGGTGAAGCACAGATGTACCTGTGAACAATTGCAAAACTTCCCTTTAAAAAATATTTCCAATATGCCCAAGCATCCTAGCAAATAATCCACCGAGACCTCCTCAGGATGCTGCATGATATAGCTAGACCTGTACAGAAATTGAGAGAAAATGTAATAAATTCCCATGAATCCACTCCTCAACTTCAACAAGTATCAATTCCTGTCGCTCTTGCTTCATCAGTATCCCCACCCCCCAGTTATTTCCTCCGATACTCACCATGGATTCTTTTGAAACAAACCAGACATCACATCATTTGTGTGATATAGTTTTACTCATGGAAGATTTCATTTGTAACAGTTGAAGACAGGTATTGCCAGTTGTCTGCCTTGATCATGAAGAACCTAAGTCTGACCTCTGATTTTGAACGTGGGCCGACCAAGACAAGTTAGTTCAAAACATACATCCTCAAGTTGTTTAAGGAATTGACCAGTTCAGTTGGTTTTTAAGAGTTCTTTATCCAAACAGGAGAGGTTGCCATCCCCAAACCACTAGTTTAGTTGTAGCAGCATTTATGTTTTCATTCACACAACAATTAACAGGTCTAATCAACACACTTGCTTGTTTTTCAATTATTAAAACCGTATCATTAGAACTTCTAATTAAAGAGGGCTAATTGAAAACCTACTAAAATGGCATAAATAAACCATAAGATCAAAGAAAACACAAAAGGAATCAAGAGACACAAAATTTTGAAAGCTGGAAAATGGATAGGTGAATGATAACTGACTTCATAGGCGCAAGAAACCTGAATCCTAAGCCAGAAGTGGGAAAACCAGAGGAAACCTAATGTACATCACAGAACCCTCGAAAGGCTCAAAAATTAGCAGAAGCCTATGTCTTTGGAAGTGGGGGTGAAAGTGGGGCTAAAAACAAGGAAAAGTCTTTAAGAAGCTGTTAGATCCACCTAGTATCCAATACAGTGGTTATAAATAGCCCCTCACCAGGGCCATTATCATGAAATTGCAGAATACCAGAGTACGAAGAAAAAAATCCTCCAAACTTCCAAAGAGGATAGGGGAAGGTTTTATGCAAGGGATCAAAAATCCCAATTGCAAAATGCAAAATTCACACACAAAAATCAGTTCACTAACAATGAACAATCCAAAAAGGAAATTAAGAAAATTCCATTTACAATAGCATCAAAAAGAATAAAATACTTAGGAATAAACTTACCTAAGGAAGCAAAGAACATGTACACTGAAAACTACAAAACATTGCTGAAGGAAATTAAAGATACCAATAAATGGAAAAACATCTCATGTTCATGGATTAGAAGACTTAATATTGTTAAGATGTCAATATTATCCAAAGCAATCTACCAATTCAATTCAATGCCTATCAAAAGCTCAATGATATTTTTTGCGGAAATGGAAAATCCATCCCAAAATTCATATGGAATCTCAGGTTACCCCGAATAGCCAAAACAATCTTGAAAAAGAAGAATAAAGTTGAAGGTCTCACATTTCCTAGTTTCAAAACTTACTGCAAATCAAAGCAGTGTGTGCTGGCATAAAGACAGACAGACAGACCAGTGGCATAGAATAGAGAGCCCAGAAGTAAACCCTCTCATATGTGGTCAAATGATTTTCAACATGGGTGCCAAGACCATTCAATTGGGAAAGGACAATCTTCTCAACAAATGGTGCTGGGAAAACAGGATATTCACATGCAAAAGAATGAACTTGAACCCTTACCTTACATCATGGACAAAAATTAACTCAAAATGGACCACAGACCTAAACATAGGAACTGAAACTATAAAACCCATAGAAGAAAATAAAGGAGAAAAGCTTCATCACATTGGATTCAGCAATGATTTCTTAGATATGACATCAAAAGCACAGGCAACAAAAGGAAAAATAGATTAATTGAACTACATCAAAATTTAAAATTTTTATGCATCAAAGAACACTAGCAATAAGGATGAAAAAGCCACCCATGGAATGGGAGAAAAATATTTGCAAATCATAGATCTGAGAAAGGATTGATATCTAGAATATATAGGGAACTCCTACAACTCCACAATGACCCAAAAAAAAACAAAGGATTAAAAACATGGGCAAAGAATTAGAATAGATATTTCTCCAAAGAAAATATACAACACTAAATGATGCAGCAGAAAGAAAAATTAAGAATACAATCCCATTACAATTGCAACAAAAAGAATAAAATACCTAGGAATAAACTTAACCAAAGAGGTGAAAGATCTATACAATGAAAACTATAAAACATTGCTGAAAGAAATTGAAGAAGACACAAAGAAATGGAAAGAATATTCCGTGCTCTTGGATTGGAAGAATTAACATAGTTAAAATGCCCATACTCCCTAACGCAATCTACAGACTCAACACAATCTCTATCAAAGTCCCAACAACTTTTTTCACAGAAATAGAACAAAGAATCCTAACGTTTATATGGAACAACAAAAGACCCCAAATAGCAGAAGGAATCCCAAGAAAAAAGAACAAAGCTGGAGGTATCACACTCCCTGATTTCAAAATATACTACAAAGCTATAGTAACCAAAACAGCATGGTACTGGCACAAAAACAGACACACAGATCAATGGAATAGAATTGAGAACCCAGAAATAAACCCACACATCTATGGACAGCTAATTTTCAACAAAGGAGCCAAGAACATACAGTGGAGGAAGGAAAATCTCTTCAACAAATGGTGTTGGGAAAACTGGACAGCCACATGTAAAGAAAATGCAAAGAAAATGAAAGTAGACCCTTACCTTACACCATACACAAAAATTAACTCAAAATGGATTAAAGACTTGAATGTAAGACCTGAAACCATGAAACTTCTAGAAGAAAACATAGGAAGTACGCTCTTTGCCATTGGTCTTAGCAACATATTTTCAAGTACCATGTCTGACTGGGCAAGAGAAACAATAGAAAAAATAAACAAATGGGATTACATCAAACTAAAAAGCTTCTGCACAGCAAAGGAAACCATCAACAAAATGAAAAGACAATCTAACAACTGGGAGAAGATATTTGTAAACCATATGTCTGATAAGGAGTTAATATCCAAAATATATAAAGAACTCATACATCTCAACACAGAAAAACAAGCCAATTAAAAAATGGGCAAAAGACCTGAACAGACGTTTCTCCAAAGAAGATATACAGATGGCCAACAGACACATGAAAAGATTTTCAACATCATTAACTATCAGGGAAATGCAAATCAAAACTACAATGAGATATCACCTCACTGTCCTCAGAATAGCCATTCTGAGGCTATCCTGAGGCTTTCCTGAATTAACAACTCAGGAAACAACAAGTGTTGGAGAGGGTATGGAGAGAAGGGAACTCCATACACTGCTGGTGGGAGTGCAATCTAATTTTTTGAGGAATCTCAAAAAATTAAGGATAGATCTACCATATGATCCAGCTATTCCACTGCTGGGTATTTATCCAAAGAACATGAAAACACCAATGCATAAAGATACACGCACCCCTGTGTTCATTGCAGCGTTATTCACAATAGCCAAGACTTGGAAGCAACCTAAGTGCCCATCAAGGGATGAATGGATAAAGAAGATGTGGTATAGGGGCCGGCCCCGTGGTGTAGCAGTTAAGCATGCGCACTCCGCTGCTGGCGGCCCCTGTTCAGACCCCGGGCACGCACCGATGCACCGCTCGTCAGGCCATACTGTGGCTGCGTCCCATATAAAGTAGAGGAAGATGGGCATGGATGTTAGCCCAGGGCCAGTCTTCCTCAGGAAAAAGAGGAGTATTGGCATGGATCTTAGCCATGCCTGAGCCTTAGCTCAGGGCTGATCTTCCTCACAGAAAAAAAAAAAAAAAAGTGTGGTATATATACACAGTGGAATACTACTCAGCTGTAAGAAACGATGAAATCCAGCTGTTTGTGACAACATGGATGGACACTGAGGGTATTATGCTAAGCAAAATAAGTCAGAGAGAGAAGGTCAAATACTGTATGATCTCATAAGTAGAAGATAAAAACAACAACAAACAATCAGAGATAGAGATTGGATTGGTGGTTACCACAGGGGAGGGAGGAGGGCGAAAGGGATGATTAGGCACGTGTGTGGTGATGGGTTGTAATTAGTATTTGGGTGGTGAACATGATGTAATCCATGCAGAAATAGAAGTATAAAGATGTACACCTGAAATTTATACAATGTTACAAACCAATGTTACCGCAATACAATAAAAAAAAGAAAATATACAGATGTCTCATAAGCATATGAAAAGATGCTCAACAGTAGAAATCATAAGAAATATGCAAACTGAAACCACAATGAGATACCCCTTCACATCCATTATGATGACAATTATCAAAAAAAAAAACCACATCAACACATACAAAAATACATTTAAAAAAAACATAAAATAGCAAGTGTTGGTGAGGATGTAGAGGAAGGCAGGAAGAAATGGAGTCAAATCGATGTAAAATGAGTTAGGAAACTATTGGCTAGCTAGAGGGGAAAACCTACTTTGCAGAGGGAGATAGGTGATATCGGGATCTGTCAGCCTTGACACTGGGTGAAGGGAAGAAAAAGCAAGAGAAAAGATCTCTCCCTGAGAATTCCTAACCAAAAGCCCATACTCAGGCAGGTTTAAGGCCAGAATTTATACTTAATTTGTGGCTCAAAGCAACCTTGGCTGAGAATTTAGTTTATTTTTATTTATTTTTTTTAAAGACAATTTTTTTTTAAAGATTTATTTATTTATTTATTTTTTCCCCCCAAAGCCCCAGTAGATAGTCGTATGTCATAGCTGCACATCCTTCTAGTTGCTGTATGTGGGACGCGGCCTCAGCATGGCTGGAGAAGCAGTGCGTCAGTGTGCGCCCGGGATCCGAACCCCGGGCCGCCAGCAGCGGAGCGCGCATACTTAACCACTAAGCCACGGGGCCGGCCCTGAGAATTTAGTTTAAAATTTAGTTAAAATATAGTTTACGATGACCCCTTGCTGGTTATGTCCCCAGATCCCAAGCAGAAGCAAATGCAAATTCTCTCCGGAAGAATACATTTTAAACCCAGGCGTCAAAGAATTCCTAAAGATAATGTTCCAAGGAACATGAACTCATAGTCAAAAATCACTGAATACATGAGGAGATAAATCACCATGAGTAAAAAGCAACAAAAGTGTCCAACTGCAGAACAAAATCAACCAAGACCATGGATAGTAGAATCATTAAAATAATGTTTAATATGTTTAAAGAAATTTTTAATTTCTTGAGAAATGTTTAATGTATTTTAAAGAAAAATAAAAGAGGAATTTGAAAATAAGACAAAAAAGCAAGAGTCTCCCAGAATTGACTAGGTAGATTTGAAAAAGATCCAAAAATACTTCTAGAAATGAAAACTATAATTAGACTCAATGGACAGATTGAACAGTAGATTAGACACTTCTGAAAGGAAATTCATGAACTAAAAGAATGAAGAAATTACCCAGATTGCAGCCCAAAGGGACAAAGATCTAGTAAAAGACAAAGAAGATGGAATGGGTACCCCAACTTATGTGTAATTGAAGTTTGAGAAAGAGAGGAGGAGGAGAGGCAATAAAGAATGGCTGAAAGTGTTTCAGAATTGATGAAAGATGTCAATCGTTAGGTCCAGGTTGCCCATTGGATCTTAAGCAGGATAAATAAAAAGAAATCTGCATCGAAACTGCAGAAACCAAAGACGAAGATGTTAAAAGCAGCCAGAGAAAACAGGTAGATTGCATACACAGGAATAACAATTCAGTTGATGTCTGACTTCCCAATAGTATAAGCCAGAAATAGTGAAATAGTGTCTTTAAAGTACTGAGAGGTAGTAACCGTCCCCTAGAGTTATACAACCATTGAAATGGTCTTCTAAAAATAAGGCCACAAGAAAAAAATTTTCTGACAAAAACTGAGAGAATTTGTCACCAACAAAACTTCATTAAAGGAACTTCTAAAGGATATATATCAGGAAGAAATATTACTCCAGAGGAAAGTGAATGCAAGAAGAAATGCTGAGCAAAGAAAAGGCAAATATGTATAATCTAAACAACCACTAATGGGCCGGCCGCGTGGCTTAGCGGTTAAGTGCGTGCGCTCCGCTGCTGGCGGCCCTGGGTTCGGATCCTGGGCGTGCACCGACGCACCGCTTCTCCGGCCATGCTGAGGCCGCGTCCCACATACAGCAACTAGAAGGATGTGCAGCTATGACATACAACTATCTACTGGGGCTTTGGGGGGAATAAATAAATAAATAAATAAAATTATAAAAAAATAAACAATCGCTAACTGTATAAAACAGTAAAAACAATGTCTACATTGTGGATTAAAATATCAAGCTAGAACTAAAATACTGGGCATGCAAACCAGGGGGCTTGGACTGAAAGCATTCTAAGTCTTGTGTTGTTTTACAAGAGGGTAAAGGTGCTGATTTACTTTGGACTTTTAAGTTAAATATGCTTGTTAAACTTTTTAGGGTAACTAGTCAAAAAGAAAGTGTATACTTTCCAAACCAGTAAAGGGAAAAAAAAACCCTAAATTTTAAAAAGGCCAAAAAAGAAAAGGAAAAAGTGACACAAACATAAAATGCGATGAGTAGAAATGAATGCAGATGTATAGTAATCACGTTCTTATTTTCCATCATTTAAAATCAGATCTTAATCCACTGAAGGAAGCTTGTGGGCAGGATGCAGAGAGGGAAGCTGACCAGATCTGGAAGATGGCAGGTTCGGGGCAGAGCAAGGAGCAAGAGGAGACTGGAGATATGAGGAGAGAGGCGAGGGGGGACCATGAGGAGTGAACTGACATGGCACAGCCATGGCAGAGAAGGACAGGAGGGCTTACACAGTTACAGCACGTGGAAGAAGGACCATCAGAGGAGGCACCCTGTAAGACTGGACCAAACTATCATGAGCAGGCAGGTCATTATCAAAGGGAATGAGAGAGAATTGTGGGAGAGAAGGGAAGACATGGAGGAAAAGCACAGCCCATGTCCTTAAGATGCTCCCAGACCAGAGAAGGAGACAGAGTGGCAAACAAGGGCAGAAGCCCTACATTGAGCGCATTGGACCATCTTCCATGTGATCTGGTCTCCCAGGAGGCAGAGCTGCACTCCTGGGAACATTTGTGGGGCAGTGTCACCCAGGCCAGGCATGTTCCAGGAGTCAACTGCCTCTGGAGGCCAGCCACCAGCCAGCAGCTCTGTGTGACCCCTGAGCTGCCCTACAGCTCTGTGGTGTCTGATCTTCCCACCCTTTGCATGTGGGGGAAGAACCTGCCTATGCAGTGCATCCCATTGCCCAACCTCTGAGGTCAATTGACCTCACCCAGTGACTGAGCAGCCTGGAGGGACATATGGCTACAGTCTGTATGAAGATCTTTATAACACTGGGAGAAGCACTGGGGTAAGAGACGATGGTGTGGCCAGTCCTGCTGGTGGCAGGGCAGAGAAAAAGGAAAATTCCAAGTGCTGGAATATTTCCAGGCTCACTCCAGTGGGTACCTCCAGGGCGGTGGCCTCTCAAACACAGGTTAGGTCCTCCTGGGCAGCCAGATGGTAAATGGGCAAGTAGCTGTGTGGAAAGGTCAATGGGGGAGGGCACAGGGCTTAGTCCAGGGACTATGCTGGTAACCAGAAAAGAGAGGAAGCAGACGAGGGAGCAGGTGGAGAGGTAAACAAGCACTAGGCAGAGGCGAGCGATGCAGGCCAAGCAGGTGAATGGCTTCTAGTCTAGAGAGTGCTGCTCTCCCCAGGGCCAGGCTACAGCTTGGCTGAGGGCATGTTTACCAGAGGCAATCAGTAGCAGAAGGAGGATGAAGGGTCAAGACCTAGAAAAAGAAGAAATACTAAAAGATCAAGAGCCTAGAAATTGCAGCAAAGGAGAAGAGTCAAGGAGCAATGGCAGAAAGAGAAGAGTCCAGCCTGCTCCTGGGAAGGATGGAATAAGTCAAGTACTCTGAATGCTGGCCCTGTTAGACCAATTAGAGGCCCAGGGCAAGGCTGGCCACTGGCCGTTGCTGACCACTTGTTCTTTGAAACGCTCTCTTCCTTGGCCTGTAACATCTCTTCTTGTCTAGTTTTTCCTCCAGATGTACAGGGAAGGGGTTGGCAGTGGGTAGGAGAGAGACCCGTCTTCCACTGAGAGAAGTTTGACTGTGGTCAGGGAGTTGGAGGCACAGTTTCTAAGAAAAGAGGGTGGCAATGTCATCTGTTAAGAGTGGAGGAGAGGATGAATTTGTCAATAATTTCTTGGATATGACACCAAAATCATAGGTAACAAAAGAAAACTTAGATGTTAGACTACATCAAAATTTAAAACTTCTGTGCATCAAGGGGCACAGTCAACGGAGTGAAAAGGGCAACCTATGGAATGGGAGAAAATATTTTCAAATTATATATCTGATAGGGGTCAATGCCCAGAATATGTAAAGAACTCCTACAACTCAACAAGAAAAAAGCAAATAAGCTGGTTAAAAAATGGTCAAAGGGGGCCGGCCCCGTGGCTTAGTGGTTAAGTGCACGCGCTCCACTACTGGCGGCCCGGGTTCGGATCCCGGGCGCGCACTGACACACCGCTTCTCCGGCCATGCTGAGGCCGCGTCCCACATACAGCAACTAGAAGGATGTGCAACTATGACATACACCTATCTACTGGGGCTTTGGGGAGAAAAAGGAGGAGGACTGGCAATAAATGTTAGCTCAGGGCTGGTCTTCCTCACAAAAAAAAAAAAAAAATGGTCAAAGGACTTGAACAGACATTTCTCCAAAGAAGACATACAGATGGCCAACAAGCACATGAAAAGATGCTCAAGACTTCACTAATCATTAGGGAAATGAAATCAAAACCACAAAGAGATACCACCTCATGAGGATGGCTACTATTAAAAAATATATATATATATATTAAGTGTTGGCAAGGATCTGGAGAAATTGGAACCCTAGTGCACTGTTGGTGAGGATGTAAAATAGTGCAGCCACTATGGAAAACTATATGGCATTTCCTCAAAAAATTAAAAATAGAATTAACTATATGATCCACAGATTCCACTTCTGGATTCCACTTCTGGATATATAGGTAAAAAGAATTGAAAGCAAGGTCTCAAAGAAGTATTTGTACACCTATGTTCATAGCTGCATTACTTACCATAGCCAAAAGGTAGAAGCAACCCAGGTATCCATCAATGGGTGAATGGATAAATAAAATGTGGTATATACATGCAATGAAATATTATTCAGCCGTAGGGGCTGGCCCGGTGTCGTAGCGGTTAAGTTCACGCACTCTCAGCGGCCCAGGGTTCGCAGGTTCGGATCCCGGGCGTGGACCAATACACCGCTTGTCAAGCCATGCTGTGGCGGCATCGCATGTAAAGTGGAGGAAGATGGGCACAGGTGTTAGCCCAGGGCCAATCTTCCTCGGCAAGAAAGGGGAGGATTGGCAACAGATGTTAGCTCAGGGCTGATCTTCCTCACAAAAAAAAAAAAAAATTAGGAAGGAAATTCTGACACATGATACAACATAGATGAACCTTGAGGACATTACACTAGGTGAAAGAAGCCAATCACAAAAAGATAAATATTGTATGATTTCCCTTATCTGAAGTACCTAGAGTGGTCAAATTCATAGAGACAGAAAGCAGAATGGAGGTTGCTGGGGGCTGGAGTGAAGGGTGAATGGGAGTTGTTGTTTAGTGGGTACAGAGCTTCAGTTTTGCAAGTTGAGAAGAGTTCCAGAGATTGGTTCCACAACAATGTGAATAAACTTAACACTACTAAACTGTACACTTAAAAATGGTTACGATAGTAAATTTTATGTTATATATATTTTACCACAGTGTTTTAAAAGAGTGGGGGAGAGGAGTTAGAATAGAGGTTGAAGTTCAGAAATGCTGCCATATGGAAGGAGGGAGTTTGCTAACTATGGACATAAAGTCTGTCTGGGGTTGGAAACCAAGAATTTGAATGTCATGTTACTTTTTTTGGTAGCACGCAGCAGGCCAGGTGTAAAAGTGGAGACTCGGGTGGTTGGATCACCTCAGGTTTGGGCTTGCAGGGCACAGGGGGCAGAAGGACAAGGCAACTAGAATACTGAGGGTGCCATTAAGAAAATGGCAGAAGAAACTCATCGTGGGTCTAACTGGACAGAAAAGGAAGTGAATGTAAAAGGAATCCCTTTGGTAGGTAAAAAATGGAGTTGTCCAGGAAGAAGAGGTCTAAATTCAGTCACAGAACAGGTGTCTTGAGCATAAGGCAGTAAGAGAGGTTGTGATGAGAAAATGGAGTACTAGAGTGACAGATTTCAAAGATGCGGGGTCTTGGGCGTGATGGGGGAGGGGAAGCCACAGGAGTGGGTGCTGACAGGGTGTGGAGGCCATGGACATTAATGCTGAGAGTTCAGCCTTGTGAGGCCAGGGAATGGGATGAGCCATGGACCTTCATGGACGTCAGCGTTGCCTAGGATGATGGCAGCACCTGAGACAGGAGGATGACTGAGAGTTGCAGGGAAGGTCCTCAAGGAACCTGAGTGAGTGGCCACACCAGGAGGGTAGAGAGGGGTCTGTCTCCAGGAGCAAGGGTTCTACCTGAGGAGGAAGACTGGCGGTTTGGAAGCCAACCCAGGTCAACAGGAGAGTGCTGCCCTGCATGAGGTGTGTAGAGTGGGAGAAGGAGCAGCCTTCACCAGATGGGGCCTTGGGGCAGGCAGGTTGGGGGGCTCAGGAGAGGGCCTGGGCTGAGGTCATGCTCAGCATTTGCCTTATCACTGAAGTGTGTCATTTCACTTCTCCATCTCTGCTAGACAGTGAAATGGCTTATCTCTGTATCCCTAGCATCTGGGATTGAGTGTCTCCTCCAGAATAGGTGCTCCACAAATGTCTGAGGAGGCAGAGAGGGGGGCAGGGAAGATAAGTTGGCTTCAAAAAAGCTTTGCAGCAGTCAAGTAACAGGCCCGCGTTAGTCCCGCTCTGTCCATTGCAGTGTCCAGCGAGGACGTGCCCGGCGTCGCTTCCACCGTGAGACTAAATGAGCAAGAAGAAACTGAGAGAATTATTGAAATGCAACGCCTGGAGATCCAGCGCCTCAGAGACCAGATTCAAGAGCAAGAGCAAGTCCCAGGGTTCCACCACCTTGCCGGAATTCGGCTTCCTTCCCTCCTAGGGTCAGAAGCGGACTTGGAGGTGCAGACCAAATGACTCCCTCTGGTGAGCCGTCCCCAGCCACAGCAGAAGCAGCACTGGGCATCTGTCCTCAGGCCAGCAGTAGGTAGCACTGACCACACCAACCTCTTTCTCCTGCCCTGGGGAATTTGGGGCACAGTCAGAATAAAGGTGTTTCCCACAACCGTGTCCAATTCTCTACTTAGCCAGGGTGCTGGGGAGGGGAGAAGGAAGAGAGGGGACCCCCCCAGTCAGGGGACCCTGACTGGGGGGCTCCAGCTCATCCACAGACATGACTGCTTGTTCCTGCAGAGATAGCACCGGACAAGGGGCTGGCTTCTCTAGGCCTTAAGGACGGCGCTGCCTACTCCCATCCGAAGTGTCACAGCCTGCACTTCTAACCTGGCTTTCTCTGCCAGCCAAGTCAGGGCCAGACAAAGCCTCCTGCGTTGTCTTCTCCTTTGTGAAACATCATGAGGTTTCCTGAGGATTTTCACATCTGTGTAAAGACGAGAGTGAAATAATGAACATGGCAAAGTTACTAGCATCCCCCAAGTCCTCCATTATCTGCTGCCCCTGTTGTTAGGACTCTACGCGGAGCTCTGCCCTTGTTTCTCTCCCTCCACGCCACTCTAGACTTGTCATGCTTGTTCTGCGGGGTGCTGTCCCACACCTCCACTTCTGGGGGACACCTCTTCCTCTGGGCCCCATACTGGGTGACCTAGCCACACATACCAGGAAAGGTCATCTTTATGCACTAAAGAATAAAAGAATGTAACCCAGATGTTCCTGTCTCCTCCCACCCCCTAGAGTCCAGACACCCGTCTAATACCCAAATAACAAATATTTAAGCCCTGGGTCCCTGCTGTTCCCTGCTGCTTCCTGCTGGCTCTCTTAAACCTGGCGTTTAAGGCAGGGCATTAAACGGGCGTTTTCAAGGCATCTCCCCATCTTCCCCAACTGCTTTTCCCTAACTCTGCTCTTGGGTTAGTTTTCCCAGTGAGAGCTGAGACATAGCTGGCACTCTTGGCAAGGCTTTTTGGAAGGCTGAGGATAACAGAAGGAAGGTGCATGGCAGACGCCGCAAAGCAAAGTTTACATGGGACTCGCTCTGCTTAGCGACTCCCCCACCCCCACCCCCAGCCTGCACCCTGTCACAGTGGCCAGCTTATCACCCCCACACCAGCGTGCACCCCAGCATGTCCTCTGCACACGGGGAAACCAGGCCCAGGGAGCAGGAGAAAGTTCAGGCACCCTCTAAGAGATTCAACTGCCAAGACGACAGCCCGTTACATTATCATGCCAGTAGGTGGGCTCTTCTGGGACTCGGACTTCTCCATTCAGTAGCATCTTGGCTTTACCTTTGCGGAAGAAACTGACTCGAAATGAGGTTGGGGAGGTCAGCAGAGCCAGATGGCATAGGGTCCTGAAGGCACAGTACAGACACCGGACCGTCCAGAGGCCAGTGCTAAGCCCCTGAGAGTCACTCCCCACTGCTTCCCAAGCCTTTGCCACACTGTCCTCCTTTTGGTTCCTGTAGAAGGCTGTGTTCTTCTCTATTTCCAGATCTTTCCACATACTGGTTTCTCTGCTTAAAATGCTCTTGCCCCCACACCTCACTCAGTGAACTTCTACTCATCCTTCAGTTGTAGCTGAAATGTCACTTCCTCAGAAAGACAGTCCCTGATCCCTCCCTCCGCCCACCAAAATTACGCTTGCCATATTGTTTTCCTCTGTAACCCTCACTATGATGTATCTCTTCAGTTTGATGCTGCCTCTCTACCAGGCTCTCCGTTCCGTGGGGGCAAAGGTTGTGTCTGTTTTTAAAGTTCACTCAGGTATCTGAGTGGAGCATGGATCGAGGAACCCAACACTGGAGGCAGGAGGGCCAGTTAGGAGGACACTGTGCCTGACTACATGTGAGAGGACAGCTGCTGGGACCAAAATGGTGGCAGTGGAGATGCAGAAAAGTGAATTATTCTGACTTAAGGACTAGAGGGAGTTAGCCAAGCAAAAGGGGAGGAAGAAGGACCCAGGAAGAAGGAACATGCACAGGAAACGGGGGCTCTTCTGAGGGCCAGGAGGAAATTCACTGTGGCTAGGATGTAGCAATTTTCAGATGACAGATTTTTCAACTTAAATATGCTGCATTTAACCTGCAAGATGGGCTTTAGGTTACAGATGAGGAAACCAAAACCA
Organism: Diceros bicornis minor; assembly: GCF_020826845.1. Classification (NCBI taxonomy): domain Eukaryota; kingdom Metazoa; phylum Chordata; class Mammalia; order Perissodactyla; family Rhinocerotidae; genus Diceros; species Diceros bicornis. Next base: position 6,221,593 of record NC_080752.1, read on the forward strand.
AGGAAGATAGAGTCGCTGGCACAGGGTCACACTGGCAGGGCCAGGATTGCAGCCCAGTCTGCCCAGTGGCCTCCAAATCCCATGCACCAGAGGAACCCAAACAGAACACGAGGTTACAGGAGTGTGATGCCCAGAGAGTCCAAACCAGAAGTAAAATGAACTGACAATTCCCAAACTAAGCTCACCTAAACCAGTGGCTGGCTACAGTCTAGCTGGTGAGGATGAGCTGGAGAAGGAAGCCCAGGCCAAAGGAGAGCCCCACGCCAGCAGAGCCTGGCACCTTGGCCAGCAGGTCAGCAGGGTGTCTTCTCAGCTGCACAGGGGTGAGCACAGCTTCTTGCTAGCAAGTCTGGGGCCAGAGGTACAATCTTGTTTACCTCTCCATCTTCTGTCTTCCACGTTCCCACATCAAACTGTTGGGTGGCATTGACTGAGTGGCTGCTGCATATGAGACCTCCCTCTACTTTGCCTATCCTGACTCCATGGGGAGATTCTCACCCCACTGGTGCCTCCTTCTCCTTCACAGGGCCCCTTAGTCAGTTTACCCCTCATTGATGGAGTGGGTCTGTCAGTCACCTCCTCCTGCAGCAGCCATAGGGACCCTCAGTCACCCAAATGGCTAGGCATTGGCTTATGGACTCCGCTCTTGTTCTTCTGGTTGTAGTCCATCATTGAGCTCTGGGGACTCATTCCATTCTGGTGTGAAAGCTGGTGCCTTTGGGGGCTGCCCTCTCTCTGGGCCCCAGACATCCATTGGCTCCCCTCCCCTCCTTCTAGAGTCTTAGCATCAGTTGTGGCCAGACAGTGTGAGCTGTCCAGCTAAGGCTCCTCTGCCATCCTGTACTCCCAGCAACAAAGACCCTGTCCCACAGGAGGTTCTGACATCAGCATCTACCTTTCCCCATTGCTTCTTACGCAAAGCATGACCAACCATTACCAACCAGCTGCTCCCAGGAAGTGCTCGAGGGGCCCTGGTGGGCCTAGGAATATCTGTGTGTCCAGTTAGGACCCCCTTGCAATCATTGCTCTGGATTTGGAGTGAGAGGTGAGAGAGAAGGCATGGCAGGACCAGGAGTGGAGTTCATTCTCCCTGAGCTCCACTAGACCGTCGGAGCTTTGGGGGCCTGCTTATGCTTGTGCTTCCTGGCAGCAAGCACAGTGCAACAGCAGGTCTCCAGTACCCGCCCCCACCCCCACACTCCACGAGGGACAATCAGATTCCCCTGAGCTGAGCTGGGCTGGGGAGCAGATTTACAAGGAAGTAACCCTGCTGTGCGGCAGGCAGCAAGAAGGACTAGCATTCCTGATCGCCTACGATGACCAGTTGTATACATGAATTTGTACTCATTGCTCATCTAGGATGTGTCACGTGGTGGGATTTGGCCGGGTCAGTGAGTGTAGACTAGTACTTACTAAGCACCTACTGTGTGTACTAATGTATTAAATGTATTAAAATTGGGACTGTGAGATTCTAGTTCTGAACAGAGAAACTATGGGTGCCCTTCTTTGGCTACAAGTAACAGAAACCAACTCCAGCCAGTTTAAGCAAAAAGGGAGAGTTATTATCTGGCTCTGGGGGTGTCTCATGGAATCTCAAGGCAGAGACACAGCCAAGCCTCAAGAAGGACATGACCCAGGGCCTGGGACACTGCTGGAACCCCCTCTCCCTCTCTTGTCCTTGCCCCTCTCTGCAGACCAGCTTCCCGTTGCCAGTTCAGCGAGCAGAAGGGTACCTTAGCATCTCATTAGTAGGAACCCCAAGGCTGAAATGGAATCTCTAGTCTGATTTTAAATTGTGAAAGAGAATGTTTTTGGCCTAGCTTGAGTCTGGGGCTACCTCTATCCAATCAACCATACCCCTCGGGGTGGGTCACAAAATAGAATCCTGGTTGCTGGGGTTCTTCCCTGCAGTGAAGTTGGTCATTGTGAGCAGGCAGATACTCCAGAAGATGTCTGTCTTGGGTATCTGTCCCTCGTGGAGCATGGGGGTGGGGGCGGGTACTGGAGACCTGCTGTTGCACTGTGCTTGCTGCCGGGTGCCATTCTCCAGATGCCCTTCTGGGTGGCAGGGGCAGGGCCTCTTTTGCTCACTGGGTCTCCAGCACCTGGCACAATACCTGGTCCAGAGAAGGGAAATAGTAAATGCTTGCTGGATGAATTGGTTATATTATTCAATCCCCCCACACACAACTGTTTAGACTAGGTACTGTTGTCCCCATTTGACAAAGGAAGAGACTGAGACACATAGAGGTTAAGCTGTTTTTCTAAGGCTACTCAGCTAGAACTGGGACTTGAAACTTCAGGGTCAGTCTAGCTCCAAAGCCAGTGCTCTTTCGACCATTCATTCACTCATTCAGCAAGCTTTCCCTGAGCACACGTTGGATGCCAGGCCTGTTCCAGGAGCTAGGATACGTTGCGAACTTCATGAAGCTTGTGTTCTAGTGGGGCAGCTAGACAATATTCCAGATAGATAAGAAAACTATATAGCATATTAAACAGTGATAAGTGCTAAGGAGAAACATAAGAGAATAAAGAAAAACAAAGAAATAAGGGTGGGGGGATAGGAAGTATTGGGGAAGGTTGTGATTTCAGGGCAGCCGGAAGGTCTCACTGAGCAGGTGACATTGAGCACGTTCCTGAAGGTGAGAGAGGGAGCCGTGTGGGACAAAAGCAGTCCAGGCAGAAGGAACAGCCAGTGCAAAGGCTCTGAGCAAGAGCAAGTGATGGGGGAACAACAGGGGATGAGGTCAGAGGGCCTTAGAGACCATGGGAGGACTTTGGTTGTTTCTCTAGGTAAGACTGGAGGGACTCAAGCATGGCAGTGACATTACCCTCTCTACCTTAAAACAGGATCACTCCAGCCGTTGGGCTGGGAATAGTCTGAGTGGGAACATGGCAGAAGCAGAAACTGGGCCCCAGGGCCTCTCTGTCTCCCGCCAATATTTCCACTGTCTGATGGCCATCTAATGGATCAGCTGGAATCCACACCTTGCACTCTGTGCCCACTGCCGCCGCCCCCTCCTGGCCTTCATTACTGCCCATCTGAGCTGCCCCAACAGCCTCTGCTTTGGGGACAGAGTTCAACAGCCCTGCGAGGAGGCTGTCTGTCTCTTTAACTCCAAGTTATTTGATAAGACCAAGAACAAAAGCTCGCCCAATCAATGTTTAAACTGAGGATACTTTTAGGCTTTGTTCCCCCAACCCAAAAATTTCCCTTCAAAACCCCCAGGGGAAAGGACGGAAAATCTCCTGAGCTGCCTTGCCCAGCTCTCTCTAGGGCAACTGGACCATGAGTCTGGCTAGGACCGGCCCCTCCATGGGACCAGGAGGATAAATAAATGTTAGACATGTGCAAGAGAAATATACAGCCAGTGAGCCCTGTCAGGCCCACTGCTCCCCTGCTCCTCCCAGGTCAGGAGACAACCCACATGATTGTCTCCAAGATCCAACCTGCCTCACAGCGGTCAGCCTGCCCTAACTTTTCCTTGAGGGAAAGAACCATCTAGAGCTGCACTGTCCAGTAAGGGAACCGTGAGCCACGTGTGGCAATTGAGCATTTAAAATGTGGCTAGTCTGAACTGAGATGCACTGTAGGAATAAAATACACAACAAATTTTCAAGACTTCATACAAAATAAAAGACTGAAAGAGCCCGTTAATCACTTGTATATTAAAAAGAAAATATTCGGGGGTTAAATAAAAATTTTAATATATTAATTTCACCTGTTTCCTTTTACTTTTTTAATGTGGCTATTGGAAGATTTTAAATTACATACGTGGCACATGTTATATTTCTGTTGGACAAGCTGCTCTAGAGTGTGGATCAGCCCCCAGTCAGCTCCACAGAACAAAGCAGAGAGAAGCACAGACCGGTCAAGCATAATTATTTTGTGGGCTAATAATGAGAAGATAACTTTGATTTTGTTTTTCTTGTCTATTTCATATACATCAGAAGGAGAGAGAGCAAGAGGCATTATAAGGGGCTCAATGCAGGAGACGAGTACACCTCTACCTATAAACACCTACAGTGAGCCCCCCGTTCGCCATCCAGAGTACGTGTGATGTGTGGTGTCAGATTCGCTTATTAAAAGCAGAGCCCTGACCTGTCCCTGTTATATTTCGGAAGCCTCCATGGGCATCCCATATGAGTCCAAATGCCTCACCATGGCATTCAAGGCCCTGTGCAACCTGAGCCAAACTTGTCTTTCTAGCTTCATCTCACACGCTCCCTGCTCAAAACCTCGACACCTGTCAGTTCACACGTTCATTCATTCAACAAATATATATTGATTACTTGCCATGTGCCAGGCACAGTGCTGGCTGCTGAGGGCACGATGGTTAGCAAAATGAGCCCTAAACCTATACCTGTTGGGGAGTACACATCTAGTGGGAGTGACAGGTAAGTCAGTAGGGCAATTACAGCACTTGCAGTAAGAGCAGTTGTGGGGGAAGCACAGGGGCCATGGGAGCACCAAAGAGGCACCTAAGCCAGCCTGGAGGTCAGGAAGGGCTTCCTGGGGGAGGTGACATCTCAGTTGAAGAATTTGGGTTGACCAGACTGAGGCTGGGGGGTGGTAAATATCTCAGGCAGAGGGTACTCTGAGTTCAAAAACCAACCAGAAGGGCAGAGCAGAGGACAGAGCGTGCAGAACTGAAGACATGCATCCTAGCTGGAGGGCAGGGGCCAGTGGCAAATGACTAGCACGGTGTAGATGGCAGGGGCTTTGTGAGCCCTGTGAAGGAGTGTGGCATTTATTCTGCAAGTGTTTTAAGCAAGGGAGCTCCATTTCCCACCTTAGCTGCCTTTACCCCTCTTCCTGGTGTGCTCAAATCCCACCTCCCCCAGCAGAATTCAGGCCAGTGGGGCAGCACCCCCACCCCACCCCACCCCACCCCTGTCAGGCCGGTGGGGCTGTGAAGGAGAGGAGCTAGGGGCTTTCCCCTGGCGGTTCCAGCCAGAGGAAAGCGCCAAGGGATGGAGGCACTGGGGCTGGGTTTGGGGATCAGCTGGTGTTGGAATTTGGGGCTGAGGCAGGGTTTGAGTTGGGATTTGGGATTTGGAGCTGGATTCAGGAACAGGAGGCAAGGCTGGCACTGAGGGGGAGGGGGAGGTCTGGGACATAATTCCACAATTTGGAGCTGGGGTTTCAAGCCAGACTTGGGGTTGGGCTTTGGAGCTGGGACTGGAATTGGATTTGAGATTCAGGGGTGGGGCTGAGATGTGGGGTAGGGGCTGGGCTGGGGTTAGGTTTGGGGCTGGAGCTGGGGGATGCGTTAGGGCCCAGGCACTGGGCAGTAGACAGCAGTCCTCCTGCTGCCCAGGTCTGGGAATTGTGCTCGAGCCCTGGTAGCAGCTGACAGAAGCCCCTCCCTTCCCAGAAATGCCGCTGCCCCACAAAAGGAGCAGTGCCACATCAGCCAATCAGCTCAAGCCCTGCCTTGGAAACACCTGTTGATCCCCCTCCCCCCCAGGGCTCACCTGGGTGCAGGTTAGGCAGGTGAAGCGCCTGCCCAGAAACAGAGCTGGAGCGCCCCACCGGCCCGGCCCTGCCTGCTCAGATCGGATCCAGCACTTCCAGGCTTCTTGTGAGTGCCCCCAAGTCCCCCTACCCCCTCCACTCCCACCTTCTCCCACTGGCTCTTCCCGAGAGCCTCCACCCCACCCCCGGCCTGGCTCCACTGTCCCGCACGCCCGTGGAAGCGCTTTCAGACCAGTGAAGTCACAGCTCTAGGGAATGCTGGGACTGACTCCAGGCCCCGCCCACGGCCCCTCCCCAGCCTCCCTTGGGGGCTTCTGCACCTGCTCCTCCCACCTCGCGTGCGGGCCGCCCCTGCAGAGGGATTGTAGAGGACGGATACCTCATCAGGGGTGTAACCCGTGTACAGCCACGTAGTCATATTCCTGGAATGATCCAGGGCCTGCGTCCTATGTATAAGCAGGTGTCTCGTCCTGAATCGGAGGGGAGAACATTGTGTTCTTTTACTCAAAAAGCATTCTTTGGGCATCTATGCAGGCTATAGAATTCCCATTGGAATTCTGAAATGGAGATATCAAATGACCTGCCCCCATCCCTCAAGATAAATGTTATTGTCCTCACTTTCAGATGAGGCGCCTGAGGCTCTAAGAGGTAAACACACGGGGGCTTCTCTGACCCTCCCCCAAGCCCCTCTTCTGACTAACCCACCCAGGGCATTTGTCACAGGAACGCACCTGCTGTAAACTGGGGCTCCTTGAGGGCAGGGACCGCTGCTGCCTTATTTTGCCCAGTGTGAGTCATCTGACTGGCCTCTAGAGGACATGTTCAATGAGTAACCACTGGGCAGTAACCCCACTGCCCAAGTTCCCCTGGGCAGTAGGGATGGCAGCTGGGGTCACATCCAGAGCCCTGCTTTCCCTTTGCACCACTTTAGAGAAACTGTGGAGGAGGATGGCATGGAGGGTGCATGGTGAGAGGGAGAAGAGGGGAGGCAGGGAGAGCAGTGAGGAGGTGGGGAGCGAGGCGAAGAGGGAGGGCTGTAGGGATGGGGGCAGGGAATGATGGAGAAATGTTTAGAGGTGGCCTCCCCGGATGTGCATAAGTGAGGAATACAAGAGGAGAAGCAGGTTTGGGGTAAGATGACGGGCTTGGGTTGGGACCTGTTGCATCAGAGGCGACTTTGGGACATCAAGGTGACTATTCACTTATGGGTCTAGAGCTCGGGAGGGAGATCCAGGTTGAAAGAGGGAGGGATTGGGGAAACAGCAGCAAAGGCTGTGAGATTAGATGGGGCGTTAGGGGAGGGAGGATCTTAGGGGTCAGATCCTAACCCACAGAGAAGGAGCCACAGCCCTAAGAGAGAAGATTCACAGTCGCTGATGGATCCAGAAGGGTTAAGTCGTAAGCCCCCTCCCTCCCCACAATCCTCCTCCCCTAGGAGCCAGCGGTGACAGCTGAGGCCATGTGAGTTCTATCCTGAATGAGGCTTTATCTCTGGCTCTTCATCTCCTTGGCCACCGTGGCTCCAGCTCCCTTGGCCAGCCAGCCGGGATGGGACAGGCAACTGAGAGAGCCGGAGCCAGAGAGGTCAGGGGCTGGGCAAGGGGGTTCCCTGGAGTGGGGGAGGGGGGGCTTCATGTGGGGGGAACTCTCCTGGGGTATTGGAGAGGCATTCCCAAGGGGCAGTGCTGGGGAGAGGGCTTTCCTGGGGGGATTCCAGGGAGCATGGGAAGATTCCCAGGGATCATCCCCAAAGCTCCCAGGAGAGAGCATGGGGGGCAGATAACATAACAACTGTTATCTCCTCCCTGCAGGTGATGGTGACCATATGCTGGACCGGGAGAGAAACAGGACTCTGGGCCTCTGGCTGCCAAGCTGGTGGTGGGGGCTCCAGGCTGTGATCCGTACCCTCTAACCCCTGAGGCCACCCTCTGCCCTGACTCATGCCAGACCCAGCCATGTCTGCCCGAGAGGCTCGAGCCCCGCTGGGTGAGGGGCTGCCCCCAGATGTGCTGGCAGAGCAGGTGGAGTTATGGTGGTCCCAGCAGCCACGGCGCTCAGCACTCTGCTTTGCCGTGGCTGTGGGCCTCGTGGCAGGCTGTGGGGCGGGTGGTGTGGCACTGCTCTCTTCCACCAGCAGCCGCTCAGGTGAGTGGCGGCTGGCAGCAGGCACTGTGCTCTGCCTGCTGGCCCTGCTGGTTCTGGTTAAGCAGCTGATGAGCTCAGCCGTGCAGGACATGAACTGCGTACGCCAGCCCCACCATGTGGCCCTGCTACGCAGTGGTGGAGGTGCTGATGCCCTCGTGGTGCTGCTCAGTGGCCTTGTGCTGCTGGTCACTGGCTTGACGCTGGCTGGGCTGGCCGCCACCCCTGCCCCTGCCCGGCCGCTGGCTGCCATGCTGTCTGTGGGCATCGCCCTGGCTGCCTCAGGCTCGCTCCTGCTACTGGGCTTGCTGCTGTACCAGGTGGGCGTGAGTGGACACTGCCCCCCAATCCGTGCTGCCCCTCCCGCCACCCACAGTGACCATAGTGGCAGTGGCAGCATCTTCAGCATCTCAGGACGGTTGTCTGCTGGCCAGCGACATGAGACCACATCCAGCATTGCCAGCCTCATCTGATCAAGTCAGAGTCCTCTTTCCCACGACCCACCCCTGCAGCCACAGAACTGTGCCAGGGCATGAGTGAGTGTGCGAGTGTGAGTGAGTGTGTGTGTGCACGCACGCACACAGGGGATAGTGAGTGTATGTGAGTGTGTACATGTCCCTAGGACTGTTCGGCCCTCCTGGGGGTTGTGTGATGAAGAGCCTGTGTGTACCAGCACATCCACACCCCAGGAGAGTGAGTATGTTTCTCCTTGGAACTGGGGGTTTGTGTCCATGGAACTGTCAGAGTCCGCCTGTCTATGTCTGGGGTCTCTAGGCAGAGAAGGATCTGGGATCCCTGAAGATTCTCGGCCCCTATGCCCAACACCCCTGAAAGCCAGCTCTGCCCTGTGACACCTGTCAGGGGTTTCCACGGGAGTGCGCCAGTGAGTCTCCCTCCATGAGGAGAGTGAGTAGTGGCAGAGTGGAGAGAATATACAAGAGTGGAGTGGGACGGACCTGGATTGGAACCCCCCCTCCACCACTTACCCACCGGGGGACTTGGGCAAATGACTTAACCTCTCTGAGCCTCGGTTTCTTGAGAGCCGTGGTCATGGTCGTGGTAATCGATTGTGAGAATTAAATGACGTCATGTGTGGAAGGACTGGGCACATGACAGATGTGCAATAAAGTGGTGGCTGCTGCTGTTGTTACTGTCTTTACCTCCCCGTCTCACCCGGAGACCCTTCCTTACCCCTTCCCCCACACCCACCCCTTCCAAAGTGAACACTTTGTGCCTGTCTCAGGCTGACAGAAGGTGCCTTGGAGGTGTCCTCAGTCAGGCCTGTGGTTTCTCCTCTTGGGTACTAAGAAGCTGGAGGGGAGATGGGGCAAGGAAATGCTCAGCCTCAGGAAGGTGGTGGGTTTCTGCTCTGGGAGGGGGCGGTCCTGAGTCCTTCGCATTTGCTCATGTGCTGGTTCAAGGTGAGGCCTCCAGTATTGGGGTTTTATCAGCTGGTTTCTTCAGAGGCTGTGGCTTCCCCCCCACCTCTGAAACCAGAACATCCTGGCCTGTGTAGTTGCTGCTCCAGCCGGCCTGCCTCTGGGTTCCCAGGCATGGGAGGGGTGGTTGAAACGCCGTCTGGGCGGTAAGAGTCACTTCCTGCTTGGGGGTCAGCCCTGGATGGGATTTCCCCTTCTGTAGTGCAGGGAGACTTCCTGGGTGGCAGAGGTGACGTTCCACTGGAAGAGTGCTCAAGGGCACTGGTTGGCATTCACCCCTTCCCGCTTCGCGAGGTACAGATTACATGGAGCCCGGCGGAGGACACCAAGGGGGCAGGGAAGCCAGACGTGTCTCCTAAGAGGTGCTAAGCTAGAACTACAGAGCTCTGACAAGAGAAAATTGCTTTCAGCTGCCAAGATCAAGGCAGTCTCCCGGAGAAAAAGCTGATGGGTGAGGGGAAGGATGTTGCCAATGCAGGGAGGGAGCCACATGAGCAGGAAGAACAGCGGATGCCCAGGAGCACCGGGTTTTGCATGGGCTCCTCAGACTCCACACATTCAGAATGGAAGCCCTCTTCTCTGTCTTGAACCAGCTCCTCCATCTCACCTACACTTGAGCCAGAGTGACTGTCCTAGAACGAAAATGGAAATTTACCCTAAAATCCTTCCGTGGCCCCCACGTCTTGCAGGCTAATATGCAGCCTCGCTAACGTGATTTGGCCTCCCTCTCCTCTCAAAGCAGCCCACGAGCCAGCCACGCTGAGCTGTTGTGTGATCGCACCACACTGTCTCACTTCGCCCAGCCTTTTTCGTTCTCTTTGCCATCAAGACCCAGTGCTCTAGGGAGCCACAGCCTCCGGAGAGTCTTCTCTGACCCTTCCCCCCTAAACTAGCGGGTTGCCCCTTTTCTATGCCCAAACCCTCTTGTAGACGCCAGTCCACAGTTCTTTCTGTGTGTGCCTGTCTCCTTAATCAGCTGGTGAGCTGCTCCTGGCAGGGTTGGGTCTTGCTCACCTGTGTGTCCCTAGTTCCTGAGCCTGACACATGGTAGGTGCTTTGTTGGATGGATGAAGGACTTGGCTTGGTTGGATGGCAATGTGTGTCCAAGGATCGTGGAGAGACCCACCTATAATTGGGAAGGGTAGGAAAGTCCAGTGCTTGCCCTGAATCTTTCCCTCCTGAGGCCCTGCACTGTCTGCCACAGAAATACTCCCTCTTCCTGAGTTCCCAAGAGGGAGCTGTGGTCATCACCAACTTCAGGGCCATTAGAGGACCTCAGAACCCTCTCCACCTGTAACATGCGGAGAACTCCTGTTTCCTTTTAGCTGAGGCAGGGTTAGACTCGCACAATATTTCCTTTAAGAAACTAAAGGAAAATGAACACAGAGGCCTGGAAAATGGGCAGGGAAGGGTGACGTGGCACAAATGCCTGGGTGACAGCTACTGTAGGCAAGACCTGTGTCAGGCTCTCCTGGTAAGGACACCAGATGAAGAATATGGTTCACGCCCGTTCCAAAGGGCAGGGGAAGGGCACGTACACCCTATAACATGAGACAGGATGGTAAGAGCTGGGTGGAGGCACAGGCAGGGCTGAAATGCTGCTACTTCCTCAATCACTGAAGCCAACCCTGCAACCTCCTGCCTCCAGCTCGTTTGCTCAAAGCATCTCACTAAACCTCATCTAGGTCCACATTGCAACCAGCCGTCCACTGGCTCCGCTGCTGGCTCTCTCTAAAGTTGCTCCCTCCTGTCTTCATCTCCCTTCTGGTTAAGACTCTATGACCCACCATCTCACTCACTCCTTGACAGAGCCCTCAACTCCTTAGCCCCCTGCCCTTTGGTCCCACCCTGCCAGTAAACCCCGCTCCGTGGATGAACCCACCCATCTGCCTTCACTGCACCTGCCAGCTCGCAGTGAGCAGTTATTAGAGAAATCCACACGGCCAGGCAGCCTGTGTCACCGTGACCTCCTCATCACCAATCTCCGCCAGGTCCGCAGTGCTGTTCGTCAGTTACGCTGTTTCCCTGGTCAGCTCCTGCTCCTCCAGTGACCCTCAAGTTCTGTCCTCTCCCCCACACCCCAGCATCACCCACTCCACACTCCCAGCACCACTCTCTGTAGACCACTTGGCCTCTCACATCATGAGAAAATGAAGTCACGTGGTGGGAAGCCTTCACTTTGCTCCCACCAAGTCACTCCTCCTGTCTCCTGTCTGTCAAGTGGCCTTGTCAGCCCAACTGAGGAATTTGGACTCTGTCCTCAGGACAATGAGAAACATGGAAAGATTTTAATCAGGGAAGTACTCTGGCCAGAATAGGATTTGGGACTCACTGACTGCAGTCTGGAGCTGGGGATTGGCCTTAGGAGAAAAAGAATAAGAAGAAATGGCCAAACAGCCCAAGAAGTGCCGTCAGAGCTGGCCCTGAGGGATGAGAAGCAACTGGCCAAGCTAGAGAGGTTGGGAAGAAAGAATATCCCAGAAAGATGCAAGAGCAGCAGAAGGATACAGAGATGAGAGAGCTTGGCTCCTCAAGGAAACACGAAGGGTTGGTGTGGCTGGAACATGGAGGATCTGCTGGCAAGAGGCAAGGGGTGCAGCCAAGGAGGAGCCCTGGGCCAGTCCTGGGCTTCAGAGGCTCCCTAGCAGGTGGCATAGTTTCTTAAGGCCATGGGGAAGCCAGTAAAGGATTACAAGCAGAGGAATGGCCTGGTCTGAATTGTGTTTTAGGACAATCATTCTGCCTGCAGCATAGAGAATTAATTGGAGGGACAAGAATGGAGGTGGAGAAATCAGTTGGTTGATTAATGCCATCTCCAGACGCGAGATGGTGGGGCTTAGACAAGGGGGTGGCTGTTAGGACAGAGTGAAACAGAACAGATTCAATGGATGCTCAGAAGGTGGGACCAACAGGTCTTTGTGACTGGAGGAGATTTTTAAAATGGAAGAGATGTGATGGGTTAATGTTGATTGATAGAGAAGTTTAAGATACAAGGTAGAGAAGAGGCCATTTTTAAAATCCTTAGGTGGAGAGGCAAGGAGGCTGGATCCAGGACACAAGATGGAGGGTTTGGGCTTACAATGCCATTTTGAAAAGAAAAGGAAGAATGGACATAAGTGAGTTTGTGGGTTTTGTAGCAGGAAGTTGAGGGAGGCCCTGACCAACAATTATTCTCTCTGTGAGGCAGAGGCCATTTTAAAGAGCCACTATGGAGAATGGGAGAGGGATCTGACCAAGAAAACAGCAAGATTGCCAGAAGCTTTGAGAGCCCATGGGAGGCTGGAGACCAGGCATTAACAGAGGCACCAGCCTGGGCAATGGTGGGGTTTTCTCAACTGCCACAGAGGCCAGGATGCAGGTCTCAGGTTGGAGTTTCACTCGGAGGGTACAATGGTGAGGCAAGGGGGCAGGTAAGTTGAGGATATTGGCAAGAGAGAGGTTGAAATAATGGACCCTGAAATCTAGACTGGTAATGCATGAAAAGACAAGACAGCTGATGGCGAGACAGAGTAGAGTGGTCTGGACCTAGAGGCTCCCATCATGGTGGCAGGAGAGATGTAGAGAGAGAGAGACTTGCCACATGTTCCTCCTGGGCTCAACAGTCCAACTCTAGGTTCTTAGTCATGTCACCTGGATACCTAGATGCTGGAATAATGTGTTCCAGAAACTTCCAAATCTGTTCCAGTCTAGGTGGTCCTTACATCATATCCAGTCACATCCAACATGAGACCTCAGGCCTTCTGGGGACACTCAGGTCTCCCTAGAGGAACATCGGGGGACCAACACATGCCCCTTCATGCTCAGCTTTCTGCACATGGTCAGGGGCTGCCTTCTTGACTCTTCCCCAAGACCTGTGAGACTCCTCTGGGCACAGCCATGGAAGTCAGCCCCAGGGACCAGGAGGGCCCAGCCAGGGATGGGACATACCACTTCTACTCTCACAGCTTGCTCTCCCAAGCCTGGAGCTTGCATCCTGAAACTTCTCGGCCCCCATCCACTTGGGACGGGGGTGCCAGCCCAGGCAGGGTGGAGGCGAGTCCAACAACCAGGAGTTTCCTTCTCTGGGTCTATTTTATCGTTACTTTAGGGTGAGATAATGGCGTTATTGCTGAGTGAGGCAAGTTGCAGTTAACTTGTTTGAGCCTCATCTCAGTCTATAAAGTGGGGGTGCCTGCCCAGCAGATGTAAGATTGAACATCAGTGCTCTTATTATTGTTGTTGTTGTTCTTTTGTTATTATTATACTCTACAGCGACAGAGATTCTAATTCAAGTCCTTCGCTGTCCTGGCCAGATCTTCTGACCTGAGTCCTGGCAAACAGGGAAGCTCAAATCCCCAGCCCTGAATGATTGAGGAGGGAGGAGGCTAGGCAAGCTCCTCCCTCAGGATTAAGACTGGTCACCTGTTGGGGGCACGATTGCCCTGGGGGGTGCCCATAGGGATAAAGCTAACATTTGCAGGTGCCTGCTTGGTTCCACTTTACATGTATAGCTCATTTAATCCTTCTAATTGCATGAGGTAAGTACTATTATGATCCCCACTTTACTGAGAAGAAATCGGAGCACTGAAGGATAAGTCATTGTCCAAGATCCACAGCACGTACATGGCAGAGCCGGGGTTTGAATCCAGGTAGTCTGTGCTTTCAACTCACTTTGCTGCTCTGCTGGGCTTCTTAAACTTCATGTCTGTGGCTTCTGTGACCCCCTGTCTTGGCCTCCACACAAGGACAAGGGACATAACCTTGCTTTGGGGGCAGCAGGACGAAGCATCCCGGAAGCTGGGTTGTCCTCCACAGTCAGGTCTCGGTTGGGACTGCCAGGACAGAGTAAGTAATGGCAGGTGCTGAGGGGTGCGGGTCAGGGTGCAGGGCCAGGGGCAGAGGCAGACTGGGGCCAGGGCCTGAAGTTAGAGGAGGGCAGACCAGAGAGAGGTCTGTCTAAGTCTCAGGCCTCCCAGTAGTTCCAGCATCCCTGGGCCTCTGAACCTCTGGACCCAGCTCACACTCCCCCTTCATGCCTGGGGCCAGGCATGCGGAATGCAGTGGGAATGATTCCTCAGAGGAACCCAGCAAGGCCTCTCAGGACAGGGTCCAAGGTTCTGTGGCCCCAGGGCCCTGCTCAGCCAGGCTTGATGCCCACAGCAGGTTCTGAGAGGAAGCCTTCCCTGCTGACCCTTGTTGGGTGCAGGGCTCAGGAAAAGCGACTGCTCTTCTGGAAGTGGGCCCTTCTCCTGGATCCCTCAGAGGTTCTGACTCGGGTACCAGAGAGTATGTGAACACGGGATGCTGAGCTGCTTTCTGGCCCAGAACTGCAGGCAGGGCAGCCCCTCCAGGTGGGCACTGGGGAGCAGGAGACCAGGTGACAGGCCCAGCTCTTCCCTTGGAGGCCAGGATGTGCCCTCAGTCCCTTAGTTCTGCTGCTCAGGGTCCTTCTCCAGGATCCCAGGCTGGGGCGGCCTCTGCTGCTGTCCCAGACACAGGGACTTCCAGGCCTGCAAGGGTCAGACGTCTCTGGACTCAGAACAATTGCTGGGGTTGGGGCTGTGTGCACTGGGCTCACCTGCCGTGTCCTCCTCTGCTAACAAGCCCTTAGATGTCAGTGTTTCCCTGCTCAGTCCTCAGCACTTCCTCAGCTCCACCCCTCCCCTGATGATCTTATTCCCTCCCAGGGTCTCAGTGACCCTATTACTAACTGTTCCCAAACCCACATCTGCAGACCAGACTTCCCCCTGTGAATCCAGCTGCCCCTGGGCATCTCCCCCTGGAAATCTCACATCCGGCACTGAATCCTCATTCCCCAAAAACCTGCTCCTCCTCAATGTGCCCAGCCATCCAGCCAGAAATCAGGGCATCTTCGTTGACTGCTTCCTACTCCCCACATCCAGCAGTCAGACCCCACTCCCTTCCTATCTCTGGAATCTGTTTCCTGTGCCACATCTTAGTCAGGTCTTATCACCTCTCTCTGGGTCTCTCTCCTCCAACCCACCCCAGTACAGCATCCAGAATGACTTTTCTATCATGATTGTCACTCCTTTGCCAAAAATGTTCACAAGTGAACCTCAGTTGCTCTCAGGTTGAAGTGCAAGCTCCCTACCTTGATACCAAGGTGGGGTGGCCACCTGGTTTATGACAACTTCCCCTCGTCTGGGAATGACCTGGAACAAACAGGGGGACTCCCAAAATCGCATACGTACTACAGCAGATTGCCCTCACCGGTGACAGCTGGTGGACCAGTGATGGATACTTGACCCAAACTGGGCCAGTCACATTCTGTCACCTGAGTACTTGAAACCTGGAATGAAGAGTCTGGGAGTCCCAGGCCTGGAGTCTCATTCATGCCCATAAAGGACAGAGGTACTCTGCTGGAACCACCTGCTTCCTGCCCTCCTGAGTCGGCTGTCCCTTTAATTCTCCTCCAAAACTCCCTTCCAATGCTTACAACCAAAAGCAGCTAATTCAAGTCTTTCCCTTTTTTTTGAACTGGAAGGAATCTTAAAGATCATCTCTCTTAACCCCTCTTTTTTTCACAGATGAGGGAACTGAAGCCTCCCAAATGAAGGTGCTCTCCCGAGGATCACCAGCTGCTGGCTGACGGAAGTGGCAGTGGAAGCCCCATGCTGCTGCCTCTGCCCCAGCGCAGAGCACGTGCTCCCCGGGCACCGGCAGCAGTTAGGGTCGGGGCGGGCACTGTGAGATCTACACGTCCTTCCTACCTCCCGAACCGTGTGGCATTAGTTTTGTCTGATCTAAACATGCTAGTTGGTTGTGATAATACAGCCTACATAAGATTTTCTGCCCAACTGCAATCTGGCTGACCTTTCTGCAGTGTGCCTTTGCCAGATCCTGGGAAACGTCTGAAGGGAAATTAACAACAAAGTTGATTTGTGTGTGTGTGTGTGTGTGTGTGTGTGTGTGTGTGTGTGTGTGTGAGGAAGACTGGCCCTGGGCTAACATCCGTGCCCATCTTCCTCTACTTTATATGTGGGACGCTGCCACAGCATGGCTCGATGAGCTGTGCGCAGGTCCGTGCCCGGGATCCAAACCCGCGAACCCCAGACTGCTACAGCGGAGCACGAGAACTTAACCATCACCCCACAGGGCTGGCCCCAAGTCTCTCCCTTCTCAAAACTGCCTCCTTTGCCCCAGTCTCTCCAACAGCAAGTATGACTCTCTCCTTCTCCTCTTTGTCAAGATTCCTGATAAATTCTTCCACGGTCGACTCCACTTGCCTTTCATCTACTCACTCCTCAGCCCGTAGTAATTCAACAAATATTTATTTAGCATCCGCCGTGTGCAAGACTCTGAGGAACAGAATGAGGCATGGCCTGTGGCCTCAGGGACCTCGCAGTCTAGCTGTGCCTGTGGGGACAGGCACAGTAAGGGGTAAGTGCAAATTGTAATAAAGACTAAAATAAAATGTGGCAAGGGAACGAGAGAGAAACTCACAGGGTGTGATGAGAGATGGGCTCAGGGAAGGTGTCCTGGAGGAGGGGATGTCCGAGCAGTGTCTTCCAGGGATGAGCAACAAGGAACATATTTATGTACAACTTCCAATTCAGGAAAATAAAAATGAGTGACTTCCGGCCCCATGGCATAATGGTTAAGTGCGCGAGCTCCACTGCTGGTGGCCCAGGTTCGGATCCCGGGCACGCACCGACGCACCACTTGTCAAGCCATGCTGTGGCGGCATCCCATATAAAGTGGAGGAAGATGGGCACGGATGTTAGCCCAAGGCCAGTCTTCCTCAGCAAAAAAAAGAGGAGGATTGGCATGGACATGTGCTCAGGGCAGATCTTCCTCATAAAAAAAAAAAGAGTGACTTCTTTTCACTTTGATTTAAAATGAAACTAGATTTATTAACACCTATGAAAAACATAATATATTACCACCATTTTGATTACCCATTTTATTGATAGGAAAAAATTTCAACAGGGAACTTGGCACACTGGTTTTCACCCGCTAAAATGTTATCATCTGGGCACATCTGAAATGCTGGCAGGCAGGCAGTAGGAGTCTATTGGCCAGGGATTTTCTTCACTGTCATAGAGGATCTGGAAGAATGGAAGGGCAGTCTAGGCCAGGGGGAGGGTGGGAGCAAAGGTGCACAGAGAAAGAATGTGGGAGGAGAGGAGAATAACAAATAATTAAAGTAGGGAGTAAAGTGGGGAAAGGCAAGAAAAGAAACCATGAAGTTGATTTCATAGTCAGGCCCTTGGGAGGCTTTATCCTGAGAACAGCAGGGAGCCATTGAGGGTTATTGATTAAGAGAGGGTATTGTCACTTTAGTGGCTAGTATCGGGGAAGGGAGGATTGCTCTACCCCTAGTCAGCCCACAAGCTCTAGCCACCTCTGTCCCTGAGGCTTATGGCTCCCGTGTAGTAACCACTATCCTTAAGCTGTCAGGCATGGGGTGGGGTATCCGGAGAGTGGGGCTCAGAGGGAGAAGCGGTCCGTGCTACCCTCTGTCTCCAGCCCGCCAGCCCCAGGCTGAATGTAATTGTCCTCAATGAAGCCATCATCATCCTCGTCTTCACCCACCTCCGGGTGGACCCCCTTCCCTGTCCTGGGCAGCTGGTGGTGCTGGTAGCTGGCACGGTATTTGCGGCAGAGGTGGCATTTGGCAGCAAGTGCGATGAGGAGAGAGAGGACCACAGCTCCCAGCACAACCCCAACCAGCACAGGCCATGCCCGGGCCCCGGTGCCCGGTACAGGAGACATGGCTGATGCCGTGGGGAGCTGCGAGGGGCCCACCAAGGCTGCAGAGAAAGGGACAGCATTATAGATGGGCCCTCGTGGGCTCCCTGGGGAAACCAAGGAGTGGGGGCAGGGTCCTTCCCCCACCCCCAGGAACCCACCATCACCTCAGCCTCCCCCCCACTGTCACTCACTCTGGTTTGCCTCACTCATGGAGGGGCCGGAAGACACCGGTGAGCCCTGGCCTCTGCCAGAAGAGCCCCAGCTCCGCAGAGACCTCTAGATGCCAGGCAGCCCCAGGGCACAGAGACCTGGAACATACACATACACGTAGGTGTCAGGGACGGCCACAGGGCACACCTTCCAGGCCACACTCACAGCCATGTTAGGGCATTCACAAACTCTGGAGACTGGACAGCTAACCATGACCAGTTGTGCGCAGGAGAGAAACAAGCTGGGCACACGGAAATTGGCTATTTGTAAGGGAACATTGTAGGGTCCAGCTCTGGGAGCAGTTGAAAAAATGAATCAATGCTGGAACTCACTAAGCACTACTTATGATTCAGGCACGAGGTAATGTGCTCATAGAACCCCGAATGCAAGTATAAATATCATCCCTTCTCAATAGATGAGGACTCTGAGGCCCAGAAGGGTGAACTAACTCAGCCAAAGTCCCAGGACTTGAACCCAGGTCTCTAATACCAGGGTCCAGAGCCCAGTCTACTGCACCGCTTGGTAGGCTGAGGATGGGAGGTGGGGGCAGAGGCAGTCCTAGCTCCCAGAGGTTGGACAACAGCAATTGCTCAGAGCTAACGAGCCAAAGTGGAGACCACACATGGAGGACAGTGCCAGTCCCCACCCAGTGCAGGGGGCCCCAGACACAGCCAGGCAGCCCTGGCCCCTCTGCCCTTGAGTCAGGAGCCCCTGCTCCCTCACCTCTACCCTCAGCCTGTCAGGCATGTCCCTTGTCCATTCACCTCTGCCTCAGAGGGAAGCTGGATTCAGGGAGTAGCCAAATGCAGGTCTCCTGAATCAGGAAATGATCTGGATGAGAATCACCAGGGCCAGGGAGGATCTAGAGGAGGAGCATCTGAACTAAGGGAGCATCTGAGGGAAGATCATCTAGGCACGGGAATTCCTGACAGAGGAGTGTCTAGGGAAGCAACACTGAATCTGGGGAGTGTCTAGAGGAAGAGCACCTAAGGTAGGAAAGTACCTGCTGGAGGAACAGCTGGGGCTGGAGATTATTTCCAGGCGGAGCACCTCAATCTGGGTGGAGTATCCAAGCTGGGAAAACACCTAGGAGAGAAGCACTTGGTTTAGGAGGACACTTTGCCATATTCTTAATGACACCCTCCCCCTCACCTCCAGCCTGTCACCAAGCCCCATGGGTTCTTCCTCTAAATAGCTCTGGAATGGCTCTGCCCCTCCTCTGCTCTCCAGTGCCACTGCCCAGGCCAAGCCACCTTCATCTCCACCTCGGCTCTTGCAGTAACCTCCTAACTGGTCTCTCCTCACCTCTAGTCCATCCCCAGAGGGATGGGCCTAAAGCCCAAATCTGACCTATCGCCTGCTTAAAATTCCTACAAGAGCTCCCCAGGCCCTCAGGGCTGCCTGCAGATTCCTCAGATTGTCCTCATCCTCAGAGGCCTTGCAATCCAGCACATGGCCCTCGGGCCAAATTCTTCTTCCTCTTCTCCACAATGCCCCCTACCCCATGCTGCACACACGCATCCCCCACCTCGCCCACCCTCTGGTTCCCCAGCCACCCCCTCCTCAGTTTTTTGAGTACCCCATCCCTCCAGGCCAAATCAGACCATACCTGCCTGTGAGGCTGTTCCAAGACCCCCTGGAGGACCCCCTTCACTGGCCTACCCAGGCAACTACCAGTCAGAATTGGCCAGTTACAAGATGGGCAGTTCCCTGGGGGCAAGGACTGGGCTGATCAATCGGTGCCCTGAAGCTGGCAGAGAGCTTGGCCCTCAGCCACTCAGTACGTGAGTGATCCTGAGAGGGAGGGCTCCACAGTGAATGGGGGGCGGGGGGAGGGAAAGTTAGAAAGGAGAGGTAAAGCATTCACTCACTCATTCAATAGCAAACATTCATTGGGTGCTTACTGTGGGCCCCACACTAGGCACTGTTTCCTCAAAAAATAAGATTTTGGAGGCCAGCCAGCAGCATAGTGGTTAAGTTTGCGCACTCCGCTTTGCTGGCCCAGGGGTTAGCGGGTTGGGATCCTGGGAACAAACACACATACTGCTCATCAAGCCATGCTGTAGTGTCCCACATACAAAATAGAGGAAGATGGCCACAGATGTTAGCTCAGGGACAATCTTCTTCACCAAAGGAAAAAAAAAAGATTTTGTTAAAATGAATTGAATTCAATTTGAAGTTTCTAAGATTTTACTCCTTCCTTTCCTGCCCTGTCCCAGTGAATTCTTCCCAAGGACACACACAACCTCTGATCTTCACACACACAACCCCCACCCTGATTCCTAACTCCTTCCTGCTCCCAGGAGCCCTCAGGGATCCATGGATTCCCCCTCCCCAGCCCCCAATGCCTTCCCCTCTGCTCCCCACCTGTAGGAACTGTGTACAGTCCGTGGAGGAGCTTCCGGCTGGGGCCGGCGGGACCTGGCCAGGTGGGCGGGTTGGAGCTGCCGCCTGCCTCACCTGGAGACGCAGCAGGCGGGGCCACAGCCACAGGTGTGGGCGGAGGGCTGGGCAGCAGGCGGCGCCTCCACCGGGGAGGACTCACTGTTCATCTCCCCCAGCTTCTGCCGAGACGAGACTCCTAAAGTGCGGGCCTCGCCCCACCCCTAGTGCTGGAGGGAAGGGCACAGCAGGCAGCCAGAGAGGGGTCCAGCAGGCCCTAGAAGGGGCAGACACCTGGCAGGCAGCTGCTCAGGCTGGCGGCCCTGATAAGGAAGTGAATTTCCGGTGACAGGTACAAAGTCCAGAGTTGAAGAGAGAGCTTTGCAGGCCTGTGAGGGCGATGGGCCAGAACGCCAGAACGGGGGTAGGGGGAGGGCACTCTTCCCAGGCAAAGCCAGAGGGACCAAGGACACTCAAGTTGCGTGTAAAAAGCGTGTGTAAGCCTGTGTGTGTGCCTGTGTGTGTGTGTGTGTGTGTATGGGGAGGATGTGGAGGTCAATGGGGAGTGTGAGTTCAGAAGACTTTTGGGGCATGTATATGTGCCCTTGGGGATTATCCTGTATATGTGTGTTTACCTGGATAGAGGGTTCAAGCCTTCATCTGGATCTCAAGGATCCTGTGACCCACAAAGCTAGGCTCTGAACCTCTCCCTTTTGTGTTACTCCTCGTCCCCAGGCCTACTGCCTGTTTGTCCTAAGACCCAGTTCAGGAGTCACCTTCCCTGAGCCCTTGGCTACCCCAGCAAGCCCCGCCTTCTCCATGCCCAGAGCACCCTCTATCACAGCATTTCTTTATTGTCTTGTAGTTATTTCTCCCTGTGCTGCCTCCCCCATTAGCCGGGAGCTCTCCCGGGGCGGGGCCAGGTTTCTGCAGTCGCTGGGCTCCCAGCACCTGGCTCAGGGCAGCCTCTCAGTCAATATCCAAGGGGGGATGTGTTGCCTGAGCTAAGCCACCCAGGCAGAAGAATTCACAGGGACCTGCAGGGCACTGCCAGAGCAAGGGCCACGGCCAGGGGTTGCACGTGGGGCATGGTAGAACCGCGCTGGCAAGTGGAGGCCAGGTCAGGCAGGACCTTGACTATCTTAGCACGGAGTCTGAACTCTCACCGCCAATGGCTGCTTCCTACCTCCCTCACCTTGGCTGGCGCCTACACTCCGTACTCTCTGTTCCACCCACACTAAACTGTTCTCTATTCCTAGCACCCACCAGGCTCTCACCTGCCAGGCTTTGCACGTGCTGTTCCTGGACCCCTGCTTTCCCCCAGCCCTCACCTCCAGCCCCTCCCCCTACATGTCCATCTCCCACCTGGCTGATTCCTCCTCCCAGGCCTACTCATCACTCAGGCCCCAGCTTAGGTGCCCCTTTATCTGATCGCCTTCCCTGTGCTCGCTAGTGTCTGGGTCCCTCCTCCCCTCCTCTGTGCCCCACCCCCACTGCAGACCCTGGCCCTTCTCCCCCACAGCCCTGATGCCTGGTATTGTGATTTTCTCTTTATTTGGTGGGGTCCCCTATGAGCCTGTAAACTCTGCGGGTAGCGTCTGTGTCTGTCTTGTTCCCCTCATGTCCTCAATATGTAAAACGGCAACAATAAATATTCCTGAAAGAATGGAATGAGAGGCAAGTGGATATTATCCTGGATGGGGCAGTGAGGAGTCAAGGAAGGCTGGAGTTTTGCTTTGATTTTGAAGCAAGGAAATCATAGGATTTAAAAGATATTCATTGAACACCTACCACATCCAGGCACTGTGCTTGGTTCTTTTTTAACTGAGGTATTCATGTAACATAGCCTAATTCACATAACAAAAATTCACCATGTTAGCCATTTTCAGTGCACAATTTAGAATGTTGTGCAACCATCACCATATCTAATTCTAAAACATTTTTATCACACCAAAAAGACACCCCCTACCCAGTAAGCAGTCACTCATTTCGTGCTCCCACCAGCCTCCAGTAACTGCTAATCTGCTTTCTGTCTCGATGGATTTGCCTATTCTGGATATTTCATGCAAATGAAATCATAATTGTGCCAACTTTTTAATGAATTATTTCATTTAATCCTTATAACCGTACTATGAGGTAGATGTTAATTATTCCCTCAACAGATGAAGAAAATGAGGCTGTGAGAAGGTAATTTGCATGAAGTTCCACAGAAGAAACAAGTCAAGGTCTGCACATCCATCAGTCAGTCATTTATTCCACAAATATTTATTGAACGCCCACAAGAGAGCCACAGCCATCCCATAGGGCAGGCATTGCAAAATAGCAGAAGGCAATCAGCTGGATTGGATGCCCCCACAGTACGGAGAGCAGAGAACAGGCTGGATATCAGCACCCACTGGCCCCTCAGCCAGGATCTCCGGTGCAGTGAACAACCTTTACAACCTTCCATGGCAGCCCTGGCAACCATGTGGTAGTTCTGTGCTAGCTGCTGGAGACAGAGTTCCTGCCACCATACAGCTTTCATTCTGGTGGGGAAGACAGACAATACACAAGTAAAGAAATAAATAAGATTATTTCAGACAATGGTGAGGGCTATGAAGAAAATAAAATCGCTGCATGTGATAGGGAGTTGTGGAGGGGGCTGCTACCTTACACTAGAAGGTCAGAAAAAGAGGAGACTCACTGAAGAGGGGATGTTTGGGCTGAGATCTGAATAAGAGTGAGACAGCAATCATGCTATCTCTGGGAAGAGCGTTCCAGAAAGAGGGAACAGCCAGGACAAAGACTGGGAGGCAGGAGCATGGCTGGCTTGTTTGAGCAACCGCGAGGGGGCATGCTGGATGGAGTACAGCAGGTGGGGAGAGATGGAGGAGCTGCAGCAGGGGCCTGTCAGGGGCCAGCTCACGGGTGGCCTCAGCAGGCGCTTCCCTTGGGCAGATTTGATTGATGATCTGAGCAGAGGGCTGAGACTGACCTTCTTTGGCTTCTGTGTGAAGAATGGCCGGGGGAGGCCAGGGCGGAAGCAGGGAGGCCAGCTAAGAGGCTGTTGCTGTCAACCAGGAGAGAAGGAACGTGGCATCAGGTAGTCAGGCAGAAAAGGGGAGAAGTGCTCAGATTCTGGATATATTTTGAAGGTGAAACTACACTATTTGCTGACCAGATGTGGGGTTTGAGAAAAAGAAAGGAACCAAGAATAACTCCAGAGTTACGACCTGATCAACTGGTCGGATGGAGCTGTCATTTACTGAGGTGGGAAGACTCCGGAAGGGACGGATGTGGGAGGGCCATCAGGACCGCAGTTGGGGACCTGTTAGATGTGAGGTGCCCTGAGACATCGGGAGCACACTACGTAGGCAGTAGCATAAGCAGAGCCTGCGTGCAGTGGAAGGTAAGGGCGAGAAATATCCAAGGTCAGGGAGGGAGGCGAAGAGGAAAGGAGACTAAGGAGGGACCGAGTGGCGAGAGGTGTCCTGGAGGCCAGAGAAGAAAGCATTTGAAAGGCAAGGGCTTGGTCAGCTACGCCAGATGCTGGTGGTAGGTCAGCTTAGACATGGACTGAGAATTGACTTGGAAATTGGCCATGGGGAGGTCACTGGTGACCTTGACAAGAGCAGTCTCCTGATGTGTTGGGGACAAATGCCTGACCTGCGTGAGTATGGGAGTAGAGGAAGTGGAGACAACTCCTTCAAGGAATTTTGCTATAAAAGGAGCAGAGAAATGGAGCAGACACTGGAGGTGGGTGTGCAATCAAGGGAGGATTTGTTTTAAGGCTAGGAGCTGTCAGACCACATGTGTGTGCTGGCCAGAGTAATCCAGGAGAGAGCGGAAATTGATGATTCGGAAGGAAGAGAGCAGGGACAGTGGGAGTGTGAAGTCCTTCAGGCATTGAGGGGAGTGGGGTCGAGTGCACAGTTAGAGAATTAGCCTTGGGCAGGAGCAGGGAGAGCCCCTTGGAGGCAGGTGGCATGTACTCGGGGAAATGATGCGAGCCTGAGGGAGTTTTCTTCCAATGGCTTCTGTTTTTCCAGAGAAATTGGAAGCAATGTCGTCAGCTGAGAGTGAAGAATGGGGAGGGGGTGCTGGGGTTCGAGGCAAGAAGAGAAGGTGAATTTGTCATTCTGGAGCTTGGGAGAGAGAGTGGCCTTGCCAGTCGTGTGATGGGCTTGCCAGGCTGCATCAAGGCCCGCCTTGAAGTGAGCGGCTAATGTAAGGTGAGGTCAGTTAGGGTGGTTGAGTGCTTTTGTCTTCCAGCCACTCCAAGTGCAGGTGGGGAGAAGATAGAGAGGGATTTAACCAGGGCTGGGGATTGGTCTGGCAAATCTGATCAAGCCAGAGAGAGGCAAGGGAGCGGGCTGTAGGCCAGGGAGTGGTTGCAATGATGGCTGGGCAATCTGGGCCCGTCAAGTGAGGATGGGGGAGGAGACATGGGAGGAGCCCTGAAAAAGTGATAGGATTGATGGATTTAGGAGTGCTTGCTGGTGTACCAGAGAGAGTAAGTTGAAAAAATAAAATCTGCAGATGTGGCATACGGAAATGGAGGCCCAGGGTATGCAGCTCTTGATAAAGACAGGAGCTTTAGTTCACATCCTAAGCCCTAGGATGTGAACCTGGAGTGCTCCTGAGGTGGGGTCTACAGATCAGTGGTGGTTCTACTGTTATCTGAAGCATGTTGACTTAACTTTCTGAATCAAGGTCTAACGATAATGTGCTAATAGCTCTAGTAATAAATAGCAGAGGCAGGATTCGAACCCAGGTCTTCTGATTCTAGGTCCAACACCTTTCCAGTTATATCCCAACTATATCTCTGCTCCTATGAGTAAAATTTACCATCTAGGTATTCGATTCTTCAGAATCATTTGCAGTGACAGCAATCACTTCCTTTCACAGATTTGATTATATTTCCCAAAGGAAACTCAGGGTGCTGCTACTAGGAGAACAGGGAATGGATGCTGAGCAGGCAGAAGAACAAGGTGTCCCGGTCCCCACCCTCCACCCACTCCCTTCTCCATCTGAGCCAATCCCTCCCTGTGGCAGACCTGGGGGTCTTAGCCTTGGGGAAGTTGCCATCTCCTTTTGAGAAGCTGATGAGAGCAAAAAAACACATGTGCACAGCCAGTCACAAATATGCTCACAGGCTTGTGGTGTAGAGGGTGCTCAATCAAAACTTGTTGGGTGAGTGAGTGGTTGGAATTCCAGGGGGCTCACTTGCTCCCTCCAGGGTAAGAACTGGTGGTAACCCTTTGCACTCTGTGTGCAGGAACCTCTGTTCTATTGTAAACAGCCGCCTCCTTTGAATATTAGAGGACCCCTCCTTTGCAAGCCTCTGGAGGGAGGCTGCCTGTTTCCTGCTTCCGGTCACTTCCAGCCTCCCCGAAGTGGAGTCAGCACCTCCTTAGGACCACCCTACACTCTTCCTCCTTCATTCAACCCCCACCTTCCCCAGAAGCTGGCCTGTCCCTACTCGTGGCCTGCCGCACTGACCTCCTGGACATGCCCCAGCTTTCGGAGCGCCCCCGAAGTAGTCCCAGTGGGGACTGGGCTTGAAGCTTGAGAAAATGAGCCCTCCAACCCCGTTACCACTGAAAAGTCACCGTTCACTGAGGTCAGCTGAAAGGACCCATCCCCAGCAAAGCTCCCAGACCCAGACCTGAGACTGGGACACGCTTAGAGATTGCAGCTTCTAGGGTTTCTTTACTTTCTCAAGGTGGATAAGCCTGTCCATGGCCATGGTATTCCACGAAGCCCTGAAGGAGAGCTCACCAAGCCTCATATTGCCAACCACATCAGCCTGAAACACCAGTATAATTACCTCATATGGTTGCCACATCGGCTCCAACACCCAGGTCCATGGGACAAATTCTTCCCAAGCCACCAGCTCCATCTTGCCACAATGGATATATAATTAGACATCACGTGTGCCCAGTATAATGAGGTAGCAATCTGTTGCCCCCCATGATCAGCTATCTCTGGCGAAACTGGGTCTAGGAGAACAGAGCTCAGCACGCCTGGCAGGGAACTACCGCACCCTCTCCTGAAGGATGTCACCCCCAGCCATGTGGCCAGAGGCGGCAGACCAGCTGGACAGAGCAGCCCGTCATGCTGTCCCCTCCCAGCCCTGCCTCCCTGGGCCCCATGCAATGGGAACAGTCATCTCTCCCGCATTCTTGTTTTCTCATGGGAGTCGGGAAAGAAAGGGGAAAGGAGGAATTGGCCCCACCTGAGACCCGGGAGTGTTGGGGCATTCTCGTGTGGAAATCTTCTGGTGGCAGGTGCAACTTAAGCCTGGAAGGAGGCATCTTCCCCCACGGGGACAGGGAGCCCACTCCTGCATGTTGTTGCACTAGTGTCCCCGCCTCAGGGTGGGGGCCAGGATGGAGCTGGCAAAGTCCCAACATGCCTTCAGGGAACAAGGGCCGAGAGAAAGTGTGGGAGTCAGGTCTCCTTATCATCCCCGTGTCACCAGGAACTACAGCGAGAGCTAATGGACTTGTGCTGTCACTACTGCACTTCTTATCCTCAAACAACATGTAAAGTGAGATTGAAAAACCAGGAAGCAATCCCCACGGTCCACCCAGCCCGTGGACCCTGCAGGGATGTGTGGCTGTGGCCTGTGGTGGCAGCTGTCTCTCATCAAATGTGCTTTGTATTCTAAGTAGGCTTGCTGTTGTTTGCAGCAGAGGGACAATGAGTCATTTGTGTCGTGTGCTGTTGGGTCTAGGATTTCAGAGTGACCTGGGGTGAAGCAAGGACCTGGTGTACCTAAAGGCAAGACGCTCTGAAAATCCGTGCCCGCCCATCTCCACTGGTCCACCCTGGCCTTTTAAAGGGCCCCCACTTGATCATAACACAGCACAGAGAGGAACTCATTATTTTTCAAGAATAAAATTTCTAATGCTTTCTGAGTACCTAAGGGTTGGCTTTATTAATTCATTTTTAAGAGTTTGGGGATGATGCGCGCAAACGGGAGCAGCCTCCCTGTGAATGCTGCCAGGGACTGTGAACCTGCTTACTGTCCAGGTAGGACTGTCATTAGCCCTGGTGCAGAGTTAACCTCCCTGGCTGTGGATCACATTGTCTGGGGTCAGAGCTGAGCTCCACCACTTAACTAACCTTAGGAAGCATTGGTTTCCTCATCTGTAAAATGGGGATGATAATAATGAAACTCACCTCCAAAGGCTGAGAGTCGCTGAGGTGGCATCAGCACCTTTTCCTGGCACCTGTACATATTCCGTAACTGTTGGTCATCGTAAGTGAGGTTTGTTGTGTTCCACCTGAGGCCTCTGCTTGCATTACTGGGTAACTTTCATTCTGACCAAAGTCAATAAAAGCCTGCTATGCTTTAAGCAGGTCCTGAGCTTTGAAATGTTTGAACTGCCTGTGGGGTGTTGGTTCCAGCCTCTGCCCCACAGGTTCCTCGGGGCCCAATGGCCTTTGTCAAGCAGTTTGTATAAGGGAGATTTCATTCAAAGCCTTGAGGGATTAACTGGGGCTTCCTTTAAAGAGAGGCTTGTGTTCAGAAGCTTTCTTTTTCCAACAAGGGAAAAGAACACAATGGATCCCAAGTAATCTAAGGTCCTCATCGCAGCTTGTCACAGACACCTGGCCCATCGTTTCAGCCAGAGTGAAAACACACACTCACTTGCTAAATTCAGGAACAAGGCTTCAGCCTGATGTTCCAAAAGCATTTGCTGAGAAACTTCCTCTCACTATAGAATTATTTCCTGGAAGAACAGCTAAAACTGTTTCTGAATTGACAATATGGCTTTAGCTGCTGCTGAAGTTAAGTGAAAGTATCATTGTTACCAACTATTAAGCTAAAAAAATTTTTAGAAGATCTCTCTTTTTTCTTTGCTGATCAACATGAAGAATGATTATTGGTAAAGTTGATTTCAGGCAAAGACAGGACTTAGGAATTGGGCTGATTTCAACCAAAAGAAAACTTTATAATGTTGTTTGGGCAACATTTTACTTGGTTCTTCAAAAAGCAATTGTGATGAACAGTAGAGAGAGTTAAAACACTTATGGAATCTATAAAGATACCAGCATTTGGGTTGCACATAACAAAGAAATATCTTAAATACTTTTCAAAATATTCTAGGAGCCAAGACATAAGGGCATGCTTTAGGAGAACATAGGAATGTAATTGGGGGGTAGGGGGGTGAGGCACGTTGGAGCTACACATTTCCTTTAAAATCACTGAGGAAAACAAAGCAGCATTCAATTTCACATGCCAACTTTACACAGTTTATGCATAATAGCTTGACCTAAATCCAAGAAGCGAGATGGAATTCTCACTCTGTTTATTTTGAAAACTAACTGCATGGACACCCAGGTACTCCACCCTCGTCTGGCGGCTTCTCTTGGGAGAAGTCTCTGTTACTTAGAAGAGGACCAGTCTGACACTCACGCAGATGGACTTGATGCCAGTTTGGAGGGGCAACTTGGAGAGATTAATTTTCTTCTCCGTCAACCCAGCCCTGAATTTCACCAGCAGTTTTTTGTGCACAATTTGCGTAACGATTTCAACCAAATGGGTCTCAATTGCACCACCACTTCTGCAAGAAGACTGTGGAGCTTGTCTACATAAAAAATTAAATCAAATTCATGGGCATTTTCAACAGAGCCTGTCAAATGTTTCCACAAATATTTATATGCAATCTAGAACCCTTAGGGCAGTTTAAGAAGCCACACAGAAGACCATGGAAGACCATGGACAGGGTATAAATCCGATTGTTGTCTGAGCCATCTGTTACAAGAGGCTGGAGGACCTTGGAGAGTTGGGCTTTTCTGTCTCTCTTGAACACGAGGATCACTTGGACAATGGTGGGCCCAGTCCATCGGGGTGACCGCAGGGAATGGGCCTTTACTTTCCTAAAATAAGAGGAAAATCAAGAAAATAATGTTCTGACTGGTTTGTAGCTGAGCGCACCCTCCAAAGTGGTACTTAATGCCACAATCAGACATTCATCCTCCTGAGTTCTCTCAGGTACAGTAGAATGCTTTTTGTCTTTTTTTCAAATGAAGGAAATAAATATAAAGAGCTGAATTACCTTTATTCCAAATTATTTTATTCTCAAACAGGTAATATGTGTCAGAGATTAGAAAAATACAAAAGATACACTGTGTAAATTCTCCCTTGCTCCCATCCACCTTATTTCTCTCACCCTAAGTAATTACTTTTATTAATTTCTGGTGTGTCTTCCCAGTTTCTTATGCAAATATAAGCAGTATGAATATATATTCTTATTTCTCCTTTCTTAGGCAAAAGCCAACATACTATGCACATCTTGTTTTTCTCACTTACTAATTAGTGTGTCTTAGAGAGCTTTTTAAAATCAGTATATAGACTTAGAGAGTTTCTTCAGCGCCTTTTTCTTTTCCCCCCAAAGCCCCAGTAGATAGTTGTATGTCATAGTTGCACATCCTTCT
Organism: Diceros bicornis minor; assembly: GCF_020826845.1. Classification (NCBI taxonomy): domain Eukaryota; kingdom Metazoa; phylum Chordata; class Mammalia; order Perissodactyla; family Rhinocerotidae; genus Diceros; species Diceros bicornis. The sequence continues at coordinate 6,251,368 of NC_080752.1, forward strand.
AGTTGCTGTATGTGGGACGCGGCCTCAGCATGGCCGGAGAAGCAGTCCGTCGGTGCACACCCGGGATCCAAACCTGGGCCGCCAGCAGAGGAACACACGCACTTAACCGCTAAGCCACAGGGCCGGCCCACTTGAGTGCTTTTTAAAGCTGCATAACATTCCATCATATGGCTACATCAAAATTTATTTAACCAGTCCCATGTTGATTGACACTGGGTTGTTCTCAATCTTCTGCCATTACATATAGTGCTATATTGAATAACCGTGAGCATTTTGTGATGTGCAAGTATATCTGTAAGATAAATTCACAAGAATACAATTGTGAGTCAAAGAATAAATATATTTGTGATTTTGACAGATATTCCCAAATCGCCCTCGCTGGGAGTTATACCAACATGCTTAATATGAGAGCTTGCCTGTTTCCCACAGCCTCATAAGACTGTGTGTTGTAAAACTTGTGAATTTTTGCTGAACTGATAGGTGAAAATGGTGGTTAGGAAGAGTCTTATTTTGTATTACTCTTACTACAAGTGAGGTTGAGCACGTTTTCATATGTTAAAGGGCCATTTATATTTCCTTTTCTATAGACTTTTCATAGTCACAAAATTGTTAATGTGTTATCTTTTTCATAATCTTTGTACATTTATTTATTGAGTTTTGTGTGCTCTCATTCATATGAATTACAAATATTTTTGACATTAGTCTCCTGTTTTTGACTTTCAGGTTTTTTTCAATTTTTTTTTTTCAATTTATTTAAACTAAAAAACAAAAAACAGTTCATCCATTTCTCCCACTCCCACCCCCCACCTCTGGCAACCACTAATCTGTTCTCTGTATCTATGAGCTTTTTTTTTTCAGAGTCCATATATAAGAGAGATCACGTGGTATTCGTCTTTGTCTGACTTATTTCTCTTAGCATAATGCCCTTGAGGTCCATCTGTGTTGTTGCAAATGGCAAGATTTCATTCTTTTTTATGGCTGAGTAACATTCCATTGTGTATATATACCACATCTTCTTTGTCCATTCATCCATCAGTGGATACTTAGGCTTCCATATAGGTTTTCATATTGTAAATAATGCTTCAACGAACATGGGAGTGCACATATCTTTTTGAGTTAGTGTGTTTATTTTCTTCAGATAAATACCCAGAAGTGAAATTGCTAGATCATATGGTAGTTCTATTTTTAATTTTTTGAGGAACCTCCATACTGTTTTCCATAGTGGCTATACCAATTTACATTCCCACCAACAGTGCATGAGAGTTCCCTTTTCTCCACATCTTTGCAAATACTTTTATTTCTTGTCTTTTTGATGATAGCCATTCTAACAGGTGTGAGGTGTTTCTCATTATGGTTTTGATTTGCATTTCCCTGATGATTAGTGATGTTGAGCATCTTTTCATGTACCTGTTGGCCATCCGTATGTCTTCTCTGGAAAAATGTCTATTCAGATCTTCTGCCCATTTTTTAATTGGATTCTTTGGGTTTTTTTGCTATTGAGTCGTATGGTTTCTTTATAATTTTGGATATTAGCCCCTTATCAGATATATGACTTGCAAATATATTTTACCACTCAGTAGGTTGCCTTTTCATTTTGTTGATGGTTTCCTTTGCTGTGCAGAAGTTCTTTAGTTTGATGAGGTCCCACTTGTTTATTTTTCCTTTCGTTGCTTTTGCTTGTGGTGTCAGATTCAAAAAATCATTGCCAAGACCTATGTCAAGGAGCTTACCACCTAGGTTTTCTTCTAAGAGTTTTATGGTTTCAGGTCTTAGGTTCAAGTCTTTAATCTATTTTGAGTGAATTTTTGTGTATGGTGTAAGATAGTGGTCGAGTTTCATTCTTTTGCATGTGGCTGTCCAGTTTTCCCAACACCATCTGTTGAAGAGACTGTCATTTCCTCACTGTATGTCCTTGGCTCCTTTGTCATAAATTCATTGATCTTCTATGCATGGATTTATTTCTAAGGTTTCTATTCTGTTTCATAGATCTATGGATCTGTTTTTCTGCCAATACTATACTGTTTTAATTACTATAGCTTTGTAATATAGTTTGAAATCAGGGAGCATGATGTCTCCAGCTTTGTTCTTCTTTCTCAAGATTGCTTTGGCTGTTTGGCGTCTTTTGTCGTTCCATACAAATTTTAGGATTGTTTGTTCTATTTCTGCGAAAAATGCCATTGGAGTTCTGATAAGGATTGCATTGGATCTGTATATTGTTTTGGGTATATGGGCATTTTAACCATATTAATTCTTCCAATCCATTAGCATGGAATATCTTTCCATTTCTTTGTGTCTTCTTCAATTTTTTTCATTAATGTCTTATAGTTTTCAACATACAGGTCTTTCACCTCCTTGGTTAAATTCTAAGTATTTTATTCTTTAAAATGCAATTATAAATGGAATTTTTTTCTTAATTTCTCTTTCTGATATTTTATTTTTAGTGTATAGAAACACAACAGATTTTTGAGTATTTATTTTGTATCTTGCAAATTTACTAAATTCGTTTATTAGTTCTAACAGTCTTTTATGGAGTCTTTAGGGTTTTCTACATATAACTTCATGTCGCCTGCAAATAGTGACAGTTTTACTTCTTCCTTTCCAATTGGATGCATTTTGTTTCTTTTTCTTGCCTAATTGCTCTGGCTAGGACTTCCAATACTATGTTGAAGAAGAGTGGTGAAGAGTGGGCATCCTTGTCTTGTTCCTGATCTTAGAGGAAAAGCTTTCAGCTTTTCACCATTGAGTATGATGTTAGCTGTGGGCTTGTGATAATATGGCCCTTATTATGTTGAGGTATGTTCTCTCTATACCCACTTTGTTGAGAGTTATCATAAATGGATGTGGAATTTTGCCAAATGCATTTTCTGTATCTATTGAGATCATCATGATTTTGTGTGTGTGTGTGTGTGTGTGTGTGTGTGTGTGTGCGTGCGTGTGAGGAAGATCAGCCCTGAGCTAACATCCGATGCCAATCTTCCTCTTTTTTGCTGAGGAAGATTGGCCCTGGGCTAACATCCATGCCCATCTTCCTCCACTCTATATGGGAGGCCACCACAGCATGGCTTGACAAGTGGTGTGTCAGTGCACGCCCGGGATCCGAACCTGCAAACCCCGGGCCACCGAAGCAGAGCGTGCGCACTTAACTGTTGCGCCACCTGGCTGGCCCCTAGAGAGGATCATGATTTTTATCCTTCATTTTGTTAACGTGGTGTATCACATTGACTGATTTGTGGATGTTGAACTATCCTTGCATCCTGGAATAAATACCACTTGATCATGGTGTATGGTCCTTTTAATGTGTTATTGAATTTGGTTTGCTAATATTTTGTTGAGGATTTTTGCATCTATGTTCATCAGGGATTTTGGCCTGTAATTTTCCATTCTGTGGCATCCTTGTCTGGTTTTGGTATTAGGGTAATGCTGGCCTCACAAAATGAGTTTGGAAGAGTTTCCCCCTCTTCTATTTTTTGGAAGAGTTTGAGAAGGATAGGTATTAAATCTTCTTTGAATGTTTGGTAGAATTCATCAGGGAAGCCATCTGGTCCTGGAATTTTGTTTGTTGGGAGGGTTTTGATTACTGTTTCAATCTCCTTACTATTAATCAATCTTTTCAGATTTTCTGTTTCATCATGATTCAGTCTTGGCAGGTTGTATGCTTCTAGGAATTTATCCATTTCTTCTAGGTTGTCCAATTTGTTGGTGTATAATTGTTCATAGTAGTCTCTTATGATCTTTGTATTTCTCTTCTTTCATTTCTGATTCTATTTATTTGAGTTATCTCTTTTTTCTAGTGAGTCCAGCTAAAGGTTGTCAATTTTGTTTATCTTTTCAAAGAATCAGCTCTTAGTTTCATTGATCTTTTCAATTGTCTTTTTAGTCTCTGTTTCCTTTATTTCTGCTCTATTATTTGTTATTTCCTTCCTTCTACTAACTGCAAGATTCATTTATTCTTCTTTTTCTAGTTCCTTGAAGTGTAAGGTTAAGCTGTTCAAGACTTTTCTTGTTTCTTGAGGTAGGGATTCATCACTATGAACTTCCCTCTTAGAACCACTTTTGCTGCATCTCATTTATAAATTTTGGTATGTTACATTTCCATTTTTGTTTGTCTCAAGATTTTTTTAATTTATCTTTTGATTTCTTCTTTGACCCATTGGTTGTTCAGTAGCATGTTGTTTAGTCTCCACATATTTGTGTATATTCCAGTTTTCTTCATGTAATTAATTTCTAGTTTTATACCATTGTGGTCAGAAAAAAATGCTTGACATGATTTCAATCCTCTTAAATTTATTAAGACTTGCATACAAGAGACTCAATTAGATGTAAGAACACACACAGACTGAAAGTGAAAGGATGGAAAAAGATATTCCATGCAAATGGAAACCAAAAGAAAACTGGAGTAGCTATACTTAGACAAAATAGACTTTAAAACAAAGAAAGTAATAAGAGACAAAGAAGGATGTTACATAATGATAAAAGTGTCAATCCAACAAGAGAATGTAACATTTGTAAATATTATTCATCCAACATAGGAGCACATAAATATATAAAGCAATTATTAACAGACCTAAAGGCAGAAACAGACAGCAATACAATAATAGTAGGGGACTTTAATATCCCACTTAAATCAATGGATAGATCATCCAGACAGAAAATCAATAAGGAAATATTGGCCTTAAATGACACATTAGACCAGATGGACTTAACACATATTTATAGAACATTCCATCCAAAAGCAACAGAATACACATTCTTCTCAAGTGCACATGGAACATTTTCCAAGATAGATCATATGTTAGGTCAGGTTTTTTATATGTAGTAAATTTGATTAATCTTTTCTTTTAAGGTCTATGGATTTTGAGGCTTAGTTAGAAACCTTAGGAAGTCCAAAGTATTTTTTTTTTTTAATTTATTTTTCCCCCAAAGCCCCAGTAGATAGTTGTATGTCATAGCTGCACATCCTTCTAGTTGCTGTATGTGGGATGCGGCCTCAGCATGGCCGGAGAAGCAGTGCGTCGGTGCGTGCCCGGGATCTGAACCCGGGCCGCGAGCAGCAGAGCGCACGCACTTAACCACTAAGCCACGGGGCAGGCCCCCAAGTCCAAAGTTATAAAGAGATTCAACCATGTTTTCTTCTAGTTCTTTTGTGGGTTTTATTGTTTATGTTTAAATATTTGACCCATTTGGAGTTTATATTGATATATGATGTAAATTATAGATCCAACTTTATTTTTTACAGATAGTTACCCAGTTGTTGCAACACCACTTATTAAAAAGACCAACTCTTGCTACTGATTTGAGATGCCACTTTTTATGTATGCTAAATTCTTATATGTATTTGGGTCCATTTCTGGATTTTCTCTCCTGTTGGTCTCTTTGTGTGCTGGTATGATATTGTTTTAATTATTGAGACTTTCTATATAATATGTTTTAATGTTCTGGCAAATATTGCTATTAAATAAATCACCCCAAAACTTAGTCACTTAAAACAATTGTTTTGTCATCTTCCACAGTCTCTATAAATCAGGAATGCAGGGAAGTCTTGGCTAGGTGGTTCTGGCTCATTCAGTTGTTGTCAGATAGTAATGAGAACTGGAACAGTGTTGGAGGTAGGAGCTGGAGCAAGTAGGGCCTGGCCAAGCATGTCTTTCTCAAGGTTTCTTTATGTGGTCTCTTTGCATGGGCTAGTTTGGGCTTCCTCACAGCATGGTGGCTTCAGAGAAGTCATAGTGTTTCCATGGCAGCTCAGACTTATAGTGCAAGTGCCTCCAAGAACAAACCAGAAGCTACCTCAGCTTTCTGATGCAGTATCATGTTCTCTGCTTTTGACTGATTACAAGTGAGTCAATCTCATCCAAATACAAGAGGAGGATACTTGACCCCACCTCTCAAGGTGACAAATGTCAAGGTCACATTGTAAGGAAAACATGTGGAATGGAAGATACTATTGTGGCCAATTTGGGAAAATATCATCTGCCACATTTTACTTTCTAATAGGGCTAGAACACCCTTCATTTATCTTCTGTTTCAGAGTTTTTCTGGCTATCCATACCAGGAGAAAACTCTTTTTTTTTTTTCAAGTAGCCTTTTAAGAAATCTAATACTTGAGATGCATTCACTGATAATCAGGTGTTAACCTTTTATCATTTTCATAAAGTACATTTAGTTCTAATTATGGATAAGCTCTCACTATTGGATGTGATTCATTTCTGAAAATATGCTTTTAAAAAATCAAACAATAGGGATGAATGTTGTGTATGTTTGGTGGGGGGAAGGGGTGGTATTAAGATAAAAAGCACTGCCCCTGACCCATGTGGTAATGGATTAGAGTTGGAGATATCCTTATGAACTCATGTTTAGCTTAATATAAATACAAATTATTAAATATGGAAATATTTATAGATATGTGTATCTACACAAGTTACTATATGCACATATATTTCCTTGCTCTGTCAGCTGAGAGGGGCTGGAAGGAATGACACCCCAGTACCAATGAGCACACCTGGCACCAGGATTTTGGTTTCTAATGTCACTCTCAAACAAAAGAAATCAGGGCTCCTCCAAGAGATGGTGGATTCTAGGACTGGAGCAGGAAATATACAAGATGAGTCTGGAGCATCTTGTTAGTGCCAGGAACCAAGGAAGGGCTAAAGAACAAAAAAACAAACAACAACAACAAAAAACCCTACAGTGGTGGGAGTCTGTCAAACAAACACAGGAGCCAACTGAAAGAGCTCCCAATGGCCAAAACCGAAACTATTTGAGCAACGATAAAAAATAGTATTGGATTATAACCCAAGGTGTGAAATAAATACCCATGGGTCCATAGTGATATAAATAAATGATTGACTAGAAAAATAAGTGGAGGAGAAGAGAGACAAATCTCCTTTTCAGAAGAATTCCGTATAATTTATGTGGATAAATTCTCAAGAAAGGGGAGCATAAATCCCCACTCCTTACATATGGGCTGTGTATAGTGACTTCAAAAAGGACAGTATGGAAAGGAAGGAGAAAAATTGTAACATCGCAGTGGAGAAACCTGACAAACACTACCTCAGCTAGGTGATCAAGATGAATATCAACAGTGATAAACACATTGATAGTATGGACCCTTGATATGAGGGGACGAAAATGGCACTTACCTCTGTGGTCTTCCTCCCAATAACCCCAGCCTAATCATGAGAAGAACATCAGACAAATCCCAATAGAGGGGCATCCTACAAAATACTTGACCAGTACTCCTTAAAATTGTCAAGGTCATCAAAAATGAGGAAAGTCTGAGAAACTGTCATGCCAAGAAGAGCCTAAGGAGACATGACAACTAAATGTAATGTGGTGTTGAGGATGGGATGCTGGAATGGAAAAAAGACATAAGAGAAAACTGAGGAAATCCAAATAAACTATGGACTTTAGTTAATGATGTATCAATATCGGTTCATTACTTATGGCACATATATCATACTAATGTAAGAAGTTAATAACAGAGGAAACAGTGTAGGGTACATGGGAACTCTCTGTACTATCTTCTCAATTTTTCTGCAAATCTAAAACTGTTCTAAAATATAAAATCTATTTAATTAAAAAAAAGAAAAAAACACTTCGCTCTCCAGCTCAAGAGAACAAGATTCACAGGAGCCTGTGAGCTGTGGCTGAAGGTGGTGCCAGCCATTGCCCCACTGACCCGGGACTGAGGAAGCCCAGCCAGGCACCACCAGCCCCATCCCTGACTTCTCCACAGGGTCAAGGTGAAAAGTCAGGCAGTCCCTTGATTTAAACCTAGGATGAGAGAAAAGGTTATTTTTCCCAGCACCACTACCATCTAAAGTACAAACTAAGTGGGGCCTTGACCAGCCAGCCCTCATCCCTAAGAGTAAGATCCCACCCGGCCTCCTGCCCACTAACCAGCATAGTCTGCTACTCCCTACTCTCCCTACTTCCTCCCCTTCTCCCTCCCCAACCTTCTTTCACAGAAGAGTATGGCGAGGCCAGATGGAAGATGGAGGATGGGGGATGGTCCAACATGGCGAAAAGCAGACCCAGCCCAAATAAGCAAATACAGCAGGTCTCCCATGGTCTGGGGTCCTCCGAGTACCTTGGGGTCGAGTGGGACACACATTGGTCATACCTGGCAAAGGAGGCCAGCACCGCCACCCTAACCCATCATTTTAGAGGAGGTCTGTCCTTCCCATCACCACCCCAAGAGAGCTTGGAATCACTCTGTAGGAAAGACAGAATTCCATTTTGAGATAGAGTCTGGTTACAGACAATGCGCAGATGGTACATGAGTCAGGAAAACCTGTGTTGGAAATGCGGAGTGCAGAGTCTTTATACACCTGTGTCTGTATCGACACAGTGTGTTCTGAATGGTGGGGAGAAAGGAGCATATCCTCATGGATGACCTTTCAAACCACTGTTGGGCTTCCCATCTCCTGTGGCCTTCACTTCCTTGCCACTCCCACAGCCACACCACAGACTCTGTCATGACCCGGAAATTCTCGAACTCAAAACAAAGTCAAACCTCAACTCTGACTTCAGCCATCTATGCCCCCAACCGTCTTTGTCTGTTATCCCACTAGACTAGTGCTCCTCAAAAGGTAGTTGACGGCCCAGCACTAGTCTGAGAACTGTCACAAAGAGACAAGCACAAAAACTGAGAGTAAGCGTTCAGAAGCTTTTATAGCAATTTGATGTTGCTGCGACACCCAAGCACGTGATCAGTGACCTCACAGACCAGATAAGTGTTAAACGGTTCCCACGAGAAGCAGCGAGCAGCGAGGGCTGCCTCTGAGGCAGATGCAGTAGGGCCACCGCTGGGCAATGCAATTTGAGAAGCTGCATTGGACTGCTCTTCCACCTCTCCTAGCCTCCATCTTGAAGGAGCTATTTCTTGCTCCCCCTATGACCCATTCCTGGAGAAGAAACTCTTCTCCAAGAGAAATACTTCAAGATCCAGGGTTTCACCCCTCCCCTTCTGATTTCACATCTTTCTCAACCCCACCTGGATCCCCAGATACAACCTCCATGAATATTCGCACCATTCAGTGCATCTGTCCAAACAGTCTCCACCAGGAATGAATCCACTTCTGATTCAGGCTGCCAGTGGGTGCTGGATTCTTGTGAGGGGACCACCTTTCCTGGGATGATGGAAACCGGGAATTCAAGGAAGACCCAGCCCCTGCCCATGCCTTCCCCTGTCATAATACCACACAACAAACACACATTTATTTTTCACCAAATATTTATTGAGAGCCAATTATTTTCAGTGTTGTCAATCATTCGCAGCTGTGGTTCCTGCCCACGAGGCACTCACTTGTCCAATAGGAGATACTGGATGGATCTTGCAAGGAACTTAAAGGTTACATAACAGAGAGGTACAGAAGCCCATGAAAGAATGGAACTGTCACTGAAGAGGTACACACACACTGTAGCTGGGCATCGTGTGTGTGTGCGTGTGTGTGTGTGTAGCTGGGTGGTCAGTGGGGGAGGTAATTATGTCTCTTCCATCAAAATGGAAAAAGAAAAGATAGGTTATTTTATCATTTTTCCTGGACTGAGTAATTATTGGCACACACAGGAAAGAAAGTAACATACTCAGGGTTGTGCCTCGTTATGGCCAAATCAGATCCTACTTGCACTTCTCTATGCTTCTCCAGATGTTATTCTAGAACCTAGACCCCCCAAAAGAAATCCCACTCCAAAGGAACCTCAATATGGGTTAGATGTCACCATGTGTGTCACTGAATCATACACTAATAGGAACTCCAATAAAACATGGGCCATGCCCAAAAAGTTGGCTGGTTCCCATTCTTTGGATGAATGCCTTGAAGCCTCAATCTTCAGGTTTCTGCCATGAAGGGATCTCTCCCACTTCTTAGGCTCAATATTCCAAGGCATAACGGCTGTCCTTCTCATGGTCGTATCCTCAGCATGTAGTACAGAGTCTGGCACATGTGAGGGGCAGGGAACACCTGTGTGCAGGCATGGATCCCTGTCAGCTGTAAGCCTGTCCCTACCTTGGTTTCATTAACCTGCTCCTAGAGAAGGACCGTCCCATGGTCTGAATGTTTGTGTCCCCCCAAAATTCATATGTTGAAATTCTAATGCCCAGTGTGATGGTATCAGGAGGTGGGGCCTTTGGGAGGTGAGTAGGTCATAGAAATGAGATTAATACCTTTATAAAAGAAGCCTGAGAGAGCTCCTTTGCCCCTTCCACCTGTGAGGACCTGTGACCTGGAAGAGGTCTAGCACCACTGACCATGCTGGCACCCTGGTCTCAGACTTCTAGCCTCCAGAACTGTGAGAAATAATTGTTTGTTGTTTATAAGCCATCCAGACTTATAAACTTCGTTTATGGCACTTCGTTATGGCAACCAAAATGGACCAAGACAGATGACTTCTCCAAAAGAAGCAGCCCCATATCTACAGGTTGGCTACGAAAAATACGTGACAATTTTCAGCATCACTCAAAACAGTTGACACCATTGAGCAAACACTGACATGTTTAGCTCCACAGCCCACAGTGGAGAATGAGGCTGTCCCGCTGGGTCCTGGGCAGTTCTAACAACACAAGCCCTCTTTTCAGTTACGGGCAAAGGACAACTAATTTCATTACCTTCCCTTTTTATGTCCAACTACAGGCTCTTTACTAATAACACTCTAAACAAAGGTCACTAAAATTTAGCATTTGGAAAATAAAGTTGGCAAGTAGGGTTTACAAAAACTCTACTTCAGTGTTCCACTAGGAAGCCTGGCTGCCCTGAAATGCCTGGCAACCTGGCAAAACTCCTGGACGTGCCCACGTGCCGACAGCTGGAATTCCCACTATTTGAAGGAAGGCGGCTTTGTTAGCGGTGAAGTATCAGCCTTATGTGGAGTTGGTCGTAATGCTATACTTCCTGGGTTTTTTTTAAATTAGTTTAGCTCTATCATTATCAGTTTAGTTTGTTTTGGGTTTGAGGGTTAACCTTACCATGTGTACAATTGCATATTTGTATTAACATTATTTTTGGCCTAGAACTTTCCAGTGACTGAGACTTTAAGATACGCATTATGGATTGAGTATTTCTATTGCAATAGCAGATGTACACACAACCCACTCAAAATTTGTTTGTGCAGCGATATTTCATTTGTGACATGCTGTTTGTAAACAGATGCTATTTAAATTACTTGCAACATAATCTTGACACGTATAAAAATATACTTTTACATGTATAGGACATTGTTTTATAATACAAATCCTTGTATACAAACTCTGCAAGATTTGTATTGTATTTATCTACAGATCCTTACTAAGGAGTTTTATTTCCCAGTTGCAAGTGGGGAGGGCAGATGGGCCTGGAGTCTCTGCACATAGCACAGTGTCACCGAGTCTGCAGCTTCATTCAGAGCAAACACCTGTGTCAGTAGGTGTCATTTTCAAGAACAGATGCTGCCCAAGTGCTCTCTGTAAGGAAAGACACACCAGCCACCCCCCACCGTGGGCATTCTATACCTGTAGGTCATGTTCTGTTCTGGGAACTGCCAGTGGTGGCGCCAGGTGGAGCAGTGGGGCCAGGGCAGTGAGAGATGAGAGGTCACAGCAAGATCCATGGGGCTTTGGAGGCTTTGCCAAGGGGCTGGGACTGCTCCTGGGTTGTCTTCAGTCCTCAAGAGTGAGTACACTCCCTGGACGGGCTTCTGCTGCCCCAGTACCCAGGGATAGGCATGGGTTTGCTGCAAAATGAATGACGTGAGACAGACAATGAGCTGAAGCCTCTATTAGTGGCTTAAGCTAAGGACTGTAAATGGAAGACTCCCTGCATGTTCCCCTGGGTCTGCTTAACGTGTGCCCTTGAGGAGCGACTAAGTCAGAAGCTCAAGTCCCAGCCTTGCCACGACCTCAGAGGGCCCTCAAACACACAGGCCTCAGTCTTCCCATCTGTAGAATGAGAGAGTTACACAAGATAGAACTGAAGTTTCGTTTTTGCCCTGAGTGTGCGTTCTTTTGTTCCTTTCTGTACATTCCGGGCCCACAAAGATCCTTGTGTTACATGCGTGAACTGCTCTCTAGAACACCCATGTAACTGTGTCCTGGGGCACATACATGAGAAATTGTGTGGGCCTCAGTGTGTGTATGTGCTGGGAGGAGGGGCAACTCCAGAACAATATCCCCCCCGCCCCCAAGCCCTCCTCAATAGGCGGAAGCCACTGGCTTCCTCCCTTTCCTGCCTCCTGCGCACCGGCAAGACTGACGACCAAGGGGAAAAGAGGGGATGGGAAAATCAGTCCAATAGTCCCCAGGTCTGTCCTTACCACAACCCTCCCCCCACCTCAAGTGACCCTATTCCAGGGCCTTCCAGGCCACACCCATCCCCAGCCTTGTAGGGGCTGGACTGGGGGTGCCTAGAGGCCCAGAAACAGGATAATCCTTCCCATCCCTCTCCCCTGCCACCCCTCCTACCCAAGCCAACTCATTTCCTTTTCCTCCCCAACACCAACACACTGACCGGCACAGGCTGAGCAGCCAGACCTACAGTAACTGACCGTGGGCCCAGCTCGTCCTAGCTGGCCTGGTCAGCCTCCGGAGTATGGTCTGGCTGGGGCCCCCTTTGCTGCTCCCCATCCTCTTCCTGGCTTCTCATGTTGGTGAGTCTCCCCCAAGCCACCCCTCTCAGCCCCCAAGGCCCCGGTTCTCCCCTGGGGAAACACTATCATCACCACCATCACTTTTATCCACACTCGGATCAGCTAGAACGTGGGATCAGGGCCAGGGAAATCCCAGGCAGGCTCTAGAAGTCACTGCAGCCTGGGATTGGAGGAGGGGGGAAGAGGGCAGTGGCCACTGACTATGCTAGATCTTAGGATGAGTAGCGACAGCAGGGCCTATGGCCCTATGAAGTTTTCAGTGGGTGTGCATATGGTCAGTGCTCTGCATTCATTCAATTATTCATTTGACAAACATTTATTAAGAACCAATAATATTCCAGGAGCTGTGCTAAGTGGTAGGCCATTAGCTGAGAGGCAGGCACCCTCCAGATCTGCAAATGAGATTAAATGATGCTGACCTCCTATGGCCGTTATGGGGTTTAAATAAGGCAATTTACCCAGAGCACTTGGCACAGTACCCGGCACCTGGTAAGGGCTTCTGAGTAAGTGGTAGCTAATTGCTTCGGTGTGCTGGCCAAAGGGGATTAGAATGCAGAGCTGCCTTTGAGTGAGTCACAGTCTAATGGGGGACACAGGACATGGGGTAAGGGCTAAACAGACAGACACAGGAGCTCCAGAGGAGCACTCCAGGGGAGTCAGCTTGCTCCATCTCCAGCTAGTAGATGAACAGGGAGTCAGGAAAGACTTCACTAGGAGCGGCAGTCTTCATTCCAGGCAGCCAGAACAACAGATGCAAGTCTCAGAGGCATGGAAGTGCATGGCAGAGAAGGTTCCTGGAGGGAACACAGCAAGAGGGGCAGAGTAAGAGCAGCAAAGCGCTCAAGAGCAGGCACTGTCCCCTGAGGGCAATGAGGAGCCATGGGAGGTTGCAGGCCAGAGAGTCACAAGGTTTTAGATGGATCACTTTGGAGGATGAGTTGAGGAAGGAGGGGTGTAGCTCTTGGGATGGTCCAGGTGAGTAAGGGTGAGGGCTAAAGGAGAGCGGGCCTGGAGATGGGGATGAAGAAGCTTTGAGGAAACAGAATGTGCAGAATTTTGTGATGGATTGGGGCAGCCAGCACAATGCTGAGAGGCGTGGACTTTAGAATCAGACAACCTGGCTCTGCCAGTTACTAATTGTATGACCTTGGGCAAGTTACTCCTCTGAGCCGTCCTTCACTGCCTATAAAATTGGGGTAATAACACCCACCTCCCAGGATAGTTGGGATGATAAAATGAGAGAACACAAGTCAAGAGCCTGGCATATAACTGGCCTCCAATAAACTTTAATTATTACAACAGTAGGAGTACAAGATGACTACAAAGTTTGTGTCTCAGGTGGTTGGTACCATCTGCTGAGTCAGGGAGCACCAGAAAGGGGCAGTTTTGAGGAAAGCTGATGGAAATGCAGGCCCGAGCTGAGAGGCCATCCCAGCGTCATTGACTCAGAGGTGACAGTTAAAGCCAAGGAAGCAGATGAGCTTGCTGGAGGAGGACTGCAGAATAATTATCACCCTTGCCTGTAAAGGCAAGCACATCGACTTCACTGGAGGGTGCGAGGCCCTGGTGGAAACAGGTGCTCGGCACAGGACAGGCGGGCAGCAAATGCTAGCTTCACTCATGGTAGCTTTCAGAGACTAGGAATTGATAAGCTGAGCGGCATTTAAACTAATGACTTGGCAGTTAGCAGGCAGAGACGGAGGAGGGGCTTGAGAAAGTGTGGGTCATGGGGCTGAGAAGGCTCACTGGGCTCTCCCTGCTCAGGCCCGCCTCTGGCCTCCAACTCCACTTGGTCTCCCCCGCTCTCAGCCTCACACTGTGTGCTCCAGCCACATGGAGCCTAGACAGCCCCCTGTTCACACCACAGTGTTTTTCATTCCGTGCCTTTACTCAGGCTGCTCCCTCTGCCCAGAACGCCCTTTCCTATCCCTGACCTCTCCCCGCCCTCATTCTCTTCACCGCCCTGTGTCCTGCTCAGCTTTAAGACCCTCAAGCTTTGTCTCCCATGAGGCCTTTCTTCATCCCTGCCTCCCTCATACTGGTCTGGCGCCTCTTCTCTGTGCTCTGGCTGCCCAGCTCCCTGCATTTGACAGGTACAGCCATGTCTGTCTCCCCGACAAGGCAGAGAGCTCTTTGGAAGGCAAAGCCCAAGGCCCACCTCCAGTCTGTGTCTGTGTGTCCGCCCCAGGCCTGCCCTCCCTCTTTCTGGCCTTCTGCTGGGCCCAGAGCTCTCTTCCTTTCTGCCCACAACCACCTGGCAGCCCGACCCAGCCTCTCCCGCCTTAAATCCCAGCACAGCAAACATGTCTAGGTTTCTGGAGTGACAGGGAGGGTCCCTCCAAGACCCTTCTATTCTTCATGGCTCTCCCAGTCACACCCTCGTGGTGGGGAGCAGGGACAGCGGCTCCCCTTTGCAGAGCAGTCCGAGAGACAGGTAGGGCAAGGGGACTAATAGGGAATAAAAAGCGAGGAAACGGCAACCGGGGAGCATGGATCATTCTTTCCGAAAGCTGGGCTGTAGAGGGAAGCCATCTGGCAGGAGAAGGGAGGAGACCGGGAGGCCAGAGAAGGGGCTTTGTTTTTGCTTTCGTTCTTTTAGGACGAAGAGGCTTGAGGGAAAGGGGCCAGCGCACTGGGAAGAGGAAAGGGACAGGAAGGGAGCGGGATGGAAACTTCTGATAAAGTGCAGCGCCTGGGGGACAGGGGCCAGCGTGGGGAGGGGGGAAAGCAGAGAGAGGGGTGAAGGCTGCGACCCCGGCAGATCTGAGGACTGGTGTCCCGCCCCAGGCGCGTCTGTGGACTTGACGCTGCTGGCCGACCTGCGCCTCACCGAGCCTCAGCGTTTCTTCCTGACCTGCGTGTCCGGGGAGGCCGGGGCGGGCAGGGGCTCAGACGCGTGGGGCGCCCCGCTGCTGCTGGAGAAGGACGACCGCATCGTGCGCACACCCCGGCCCTGGCAGCCCCCACACCTGGCCCGCAACGGCTCGCACCAGGTCACGCTGCGCGGCTTCTCGCAGCCCTCCGACCTCGTGGGCGTCTTCTCCTGCGTGGGCGGCGCGGGCGCGCGGCGCACGCGGGTCGTCTACGTGCACAACAACCCCGGAGGTGAGTCTGGCCAGGGCTAAGGAGGGGGAGGAGGGGCTGCCTTGACCTCTGACCTCACACTCCACCCCGCAGCCCACCTGCACCCGGACAAGGTCACACACACGGTGAACAAAGGCGACACAGCCCTGCTGGCCGCACGTGTGCGCAAGGAGAAGCAGATGGATGTGATCTGGAAGAGCAACGGTGAGAGGGCATCTGAGCGGGTCGGGCAGCTAAGCCTGTAGGTCTGACACTCCAACACCTCCCTCAGCCTCAGCATCCCCAGCTGTGGCTCCTTACGCACCCGTGACTCTGATACACCTGTTAACCCCCTGGCCGACCTCCAGGCCTGTCCTCTGTCCTGGACCATGGGAAGCACCTGCATCCATCTCCTCTGTAGCTCTCAGCTGTCCTCTTACTGCACACAGATGAGCGGCAGCTCCTGATCAGCTACCTCCTTCCCTGTCACCCCCAAATCAGCACTCTGTTAACCCTCACCTTTGACTCTCCCCTGGGAGTTAGCAGGTGCTGTCACATAGCCCACCTGGTGGGGAGCAGCAGTCCCCATGGGGAAGAAGAAAACTGGTGACAAAGTCCCAGCACAGGCAAGGGAAGTCTAGGCTCTTCCAGAGATCTGTACAGACATGTTCGGGGGCCTAGGCAGACCTCAGGATCTCAGCCCAGGCCTGCCCCCACCCTGGCCCTGTCAGGCTCTCTGGCTACCCCATGGGAGGAAGCGTTTTCCTGAGTGGCCCCAAAATTCCTGCCGCAGCCCTCAGACCCACCACCTTTTGGCTGCCTCTTGCATCCCTGGGCTCCTGAGGGAGGAGGATCCTTCTCTTGGGCCAAGGGGTTTGCCACCTGGGCTCCAGGCCTCCCGAACTGATGAGAGATGTGGAGAGTCCGGTAGACCCAGGCTCCTAGAGTCTGTTCAGTCCTGAGCAAAGAGGCAAGAAACAGGTGGGACAAGGACCCTAATATTAGGGTCTGCATGTCCTGGAGGGAGAGGCTCCTGGGAGGAATCCCCCAGTAGATGACACCTGAATTGTGCCCACGAAGGAGGAGGGAAAGACATTCCAGAAGGAGGATAGATAAGAACAAAGGCAGGAAGCTCTGAAATAGCGTGGTGTTTCTAGAAGAGAAACAAGCAATTCAGGAACTCGGGAATTTTAGGAGTCTGGCAGGGTGTGGAGAGAAGGCTGAGCAGTGGCCACACGGATGACTGTGACATGCCAGGGGCTAGATGTTGTGCTGACAGTGGAGGACAGTTGAAGGGTTTAAGCAGGGGAGCTGCAGAGGAATTTGTTGGAGAAAAATCACACTGCCTGCTGAGTGGAGGACGGATGGGAAAGGGGGAGACTGGAGGCAGAGAGGCTGCTTAGGAGGCTGTGGGAGGCCGGGAGCGGGGTGCTGGCAGCGGGCGTGGAGAGGAGTGGATGCTCTAGGAGATGAGGAAGAGGCAGACTGAACAGCACTTGGTGATTTACCCAGTGGCTGGTGGAGCGTGGAGAAGAGGATGCTTCCCGGCTTTCTGGCTTGAGTACAGACCCTCACTGGTGCCTTCCCCCAGGTCTGATCACTGTGCTTGGCGCACATTGATGTTACCTAGGCAGAGGTGGTCAGAGGGAAAGACACCCCCAGCTATCACATGGTGCTGAGGCCCCTGACCTGTTTATGTCCCCAGGATCCTACTTCTCTACCCTGGACTGGCATGAGGCCCAGGATGGGCAGTTCCTGCTGCGGTTCTCAGATGTGCAGCCACCATCGAGTGGCATCTACAGTGCTACCTACCTGGAAGCCAGCCCACTGGGCAGTGCCTTCTTTCGGCTCATCGTGCGGGGTCAGGGGCAGACGGCAGAGGTGGTGGGTGGTGTGGGAGGCTGGGGGCCCTGGGCCACTTCCTGCGGGTCGCCTGGGCCCCCAGGGCTGCCCCAGTCCTCAGCAGCAGTGGTCAGGTGGATGGGGGTCAGCTGCTGAAAGCATATTCCTCCAGGCTGTGAGGCTGGGCGCTGGGGACCAGGCTGTACCAAGGAATGCCCAGGCTGCCTGCATGGAGGTGTCTGCCATGACCAGGACGGCGAGTGTGTGTGCCCCCCTGGATTCACTGGGACCCGCTGTGAGCAGGGTAAGGAGGAGGGGGAGCTAGGACGCAGGCAGGAGAGGATGCCTGGCTGGGGGAAGACCCTTGAACCATGGGGATGGAGCTTGGAGGGTGAAAGTACCAGGTAGGTCCTGGACCCTGGGGCCCGACAGAGGCCCCTCCACCCACACGCCATATTTCTAGCCTGCAGAGAGGGCCGTTTTGGGCAGAGCTGCCAAGAGCAGTGCCCAGGCACATCAGGCTGCCGGGGCCTCACCTTCTGCCTCCCAGACCCCTATGGCTGTTCTTGCGGGTCTGGCTGGAGAGGAAGCCAGTGCCAGGAAGGTATGGACTAACCCACCCTCCGTGGTCCCTGACCCAGATAGCCAGCCACAGGCTTGACCCAGACCCTTCGCTCTGGCCCTGACTTACACACCAAGTTCTCCACAGTCCCCTGCTCCCCTGACCAGTGCCCTCTCCACCCAGCTTGTCGTTACCCAGGCCCCAGCTGTTCCCTTGTTGCCCCCCTGTGCCCCTCTAACCACACCGCCTCTGTTCCCAGCCTGTGCCCCTGGCCATTTTGGGGCTGATTGCCGCCTCCAGTGCCAGTGTCAGAATGGCGGCACTTGTGACCGCTTCAGCGGCTGTGTCTGCCCCTCAGGGTGGCATGGAGTGCACTGTGAGAAATCAGGTATGAGCACAAGGGTCTGAGATCCCTCGAGACAAGTCAGCCTTCACCAGGCACATCTCCCTGTCAATACTCAAAAGTCCTGCCCTCAGGGAGCTCGTGGTCTGGAAGGAGTCCTCACCATCCAGCCCACCACCTGTCCAGGGGTGGGCATTAGCCCAAGTGTTTAGGAGCCCAGAGGAGGCCACTGAGCAGTCTGAGAGGGTCGGGGAGAGCTTCTGGGAAGAGGTGAGGTCTGAGATGGGATATGAAGGACAAGAGAGGGATGGCTGGGGAAAGAGCTTGGGCAAAGGCCCAGGGGTTGAGGACAAAGGCTCAGGTACTGGGACAGTGGAGTGGAGGAAGGCTGGGGGAGTGGTCAGGAGAGGTCAGATCTTGGGGACTTTGAATGGCAGGCCAAAGGGTTTGCACTTAATATGACAGGGGCAGGACGGAATTGTTGAAGAGGCACAAGGTGGTCAGATGTGTGTTTGAGAAAGGACCCCAGCATCTGGGTGGAGAGTGGAAGCAGAAGACCCTGGAGGATCTGTGGCAGGGCCCAGACATGAATGAGGCCTGAACCGTGTCCGGTTGAGGTGCTGGGGAGGGGCCTGGTTGTGGCATGAGAGCGTGTTAGGAGGGGCAGGGCGCAGGAGGTAGGCTCTGCGGCTGATCAAAGGTGGGGGTGAGTGACTCAGGGCTGGCTCCCTGGAGGGTCACACAGGACTTTGCTAGCTTTCAGACTTGAGTGACTGGGCATATGGTGGACGAGGAACACTTTGGTAGTCTGTGTCTGTCCCTGTGGGGGCTCCAGGATGAGTGTCCTCTCTCTCCCCAGACCGGATCCCCCAGATCCTTGATGTGGCCTCAGAATTGGAGTTCAACTTAGGGGCGATGCCCCGAATCAACTGTGCAGCCGCAGGGAACCCTTTCCCGGTCCGGGGCAGTGTGGAGCTCCGCAAGCCAGATGGCACTGTCCTCCAGGTCAGCCCCAGTGAGCCCTAACCCAGGGTGCCATCCTGCCAGCTCCACAGTTATCCCTCAGTCCCCTGACCCCCCAGGGCTTTCTGCAGGCTACCCACTGGCCTGACCACGGCTCACATGGGGTCAGGCTGATTGTTGAGGGGCTGCCACCTGGCCTCTGTCCTCCCATCAGTCCAGACAAACACACGCTGGCCTGCCACACAGTGCACATTGTCTGTAATCTGTCCCCTTCCCCTGTCTCTCTCAGTCCACCAAGGCCATTGTGGAGCCAGATAGGACCACAGCCGAGTTCGAGGTGCCCCGCTTGACCCTTGGGGATAGTGGGCTCTGGGAGTGCCGCGTGTCCACGTCTGGTGGCCAAGACAGCCAGCGCTTCAGGGTCAACGTCAAAGGTCAGTGATTTCCTGGGGCCGTGGAGGATGGACAGTGGGCAGAGTGGGCCCTAGCTGATGCTGCTCAGACTGGGCAGTGTAGCAGGAAGGGCAAGGGCATCCAAGGTCACAGCCCAGCACCAGGCAAAGAAGAGGGCTTGTGATCAATCAGAGGCCTGGGCTGGGCAGTGTCAAGGCTGGGGAAAAGCTCAGTCCCATCTGGAAAGGACAGCACATGCCCCAGAAACGGGACACCCTCCAGCCTTGCCCAGACTCCTACCTGGCCATGCTTCCTCTCTTCCCCTCCTCACAAGCCCTCCCCATAGACACACATTGTGTGCCTTCAACTCTCCCTCTGGATGCTGCCTCCCCACTCTTGCGCCACACCCCAGGGCACTCAGTGCTAACACAGGGGAGCGCGTGGGCTGTGGAGCTCAGAGGGTGCCCTGCTCGCCGTCCCAGAGGTGCTGCGTAGGAGTCTCGAGGTGGGTGAGGAGGGAGCTGCCAGGGCCGGGGTTGCGCAGAGCAGAGTACCTCACCCGGGTCTAGGTGTCCCTTCCTCTTCTCCAGCACCATAAGCCTTGGCTGCTCACACCCTCTGCTCCCGACACCCCTCCTCCCCCACATAAGCCCAGACACCTCTCACCTTCCTCTTTCTCACTGTCAGACTCTGCTCCCCACTTGTTCACCAGCCCCCTCCACCACCAGAAAATATTGGAGTGGCCCCAGGGCTCCCCCTGCAGCCTTTCCCTCCTCACTTTCCTCAGCCTTTGGACCCAGACAACTTGAGTTCGAATCCTTGCTCTACAAATTCCTAGCCCCATCACCTTAAGCAAGTTACTTAGCCCCTTGTAGCTTGTTTCTCTCTCTGAAAACGAGGATATCGGCACTCACTTGATAAGGTGGCTGTGAAGATTAAATTAGATGATGCATTGAAGCATTCAACACAGTGGGTATAGGCTCAATATATGTTGACATTTATTGTTATCATTTAAAATGTGATTTACTCCCAAGATTTCAGCTGTCCTCTGGCAACTCCCAGATATGATCTGCAGCCTGGACCCCTCTCCTGAGCTCCAGACCCATTTGGTGGGACCTCCATGAAGTGAGGTCTGGTTCTGAAGTCAGTGTGGAAGTTACCTGGTGTCTGATTTAGGGGCCCACTTTATATTCAGCTGCCTCCTCACATCTCACCCCCTGCATGAGCCATAGGTACCAAGGGCTCTACAGGATCCAAACCGGGCCTTCATCTCTCTCCAAATCAGCACCTCCTCGTGATGTGCTCATTTCTGTCTGACAGCACCGTTCCTCTCCACCCCCTCAGCTCACAACCTTCCATCCTCCTTGACCCACCCACCTTTCCTCCCTTGCTTCCATCCATCCAGCCAGCCAGCCAGCCAGCCATTCTTCTTAGAAAATCAGTCTGGTAAATGTTTGGAAGAGACAAGGGAACCAGTTAAGGCATTAATGCAATAATCTGGAGAGAAAAGCTAAGACCAGAACAGGGGGAGTGAGCATGGAGTGAGGAAGCCAGGCAAGAATACAAAAGCTGTTTGGGGGTAGAACTGACTGATTTTAGTTCAACCCTGGCTGCATCTCCTTCTGGCTGCATTTCCCTAGGTGAGTTCTTCAGTGTCCCCAAGCTTCACTTTCTTCCTTCATAACACAGGGGCAATGAGCCCCATTGGAAAGGCAGTTGTGAGAATTAGAGACCATGCATATGAAGCATCAGAGACAAAACAGGTGCTTCATCACTGGCTACCTTTTTTTTTAAATTAAGAAAGTGAGGAATGATGGGAGGAGGGGCAGAGAGCAGGCTGACACCAGGTTCTCTCCCTGTCTTGGGTTTCAGCCCCTCTGTCCACCCGCACACTGCATGGGCACAATGCCCTCCCCCAAACCCTGTCCGGACATGTCACTCCCTCACTTAACATCCTTTGGGATACCCTCGAGCTGTTATTCCCAAGTCCTTGTGCCCCAAGCTGCTCAGAAGGCAGAACTCTGTCCTCCCTGGGCCCTGGCACTCTGCTCATCTGTTGAACTCTCCCCAGCCCAGAGGGTCCCCAGATCCAAAGTGTCTTTGACAGCCAGAGCCCAGAGTCCTCTCATTTCCCTGAGGACTGGGCAGGCTGTCTGGCCATGCCTTACCCTGAGTCTCCTGGCAGTGCCCCCAGTGGCCCAGACTGCTCCTCGGCTCCTGGCCAAGCAGAGCCGCCAGCTCGTGGTCTCCCCACTGGTCTCCTTCTCTGGGGACGGACCCATTGCCTCTGTTCGCCTGCACTACCGGCCCCAGGACAGCACCATGGACTGGTCAGCCATTGTGGGTGAGTAGAGAGTGAGCTAGGGGGCAGGGGCCTGGGGCAGGATAGGGGTGTTGGTCATAAGGGAGGGGAGAATGGAAAGGGAGGGAGAATGGCATAAGGAGAAGAGAGGGCTGAGGGGAGAATGGCAACTTCTGGAAGGGGTTGGAACTGAGTGACGTGTGCTGTACACCCTACCCCCAGTGGACCCCAGTGAGAATGTGACCTTAATGAACCTGAGGCCGAAGACGGCATACAGTGTCCGTGTGCAGCTGAGCCGGCCAGGGGACGGTGGGGAGGGGGCCTGGGGGCCTCCCACCCTCATGACCACAGACTGTCCTGGTGAGAGGCCAAGAATCATCCCTTTCTGTCCCCCCAGGGGCCACTGTACTCAGGGCTTGTCATGTCTTGTCCACCTCAGGGGCCCCTACCTTTCCCACTGGAGGTTGCCCTAACCTGTCCACTGGGGATCACTGTCCTGTCCTGCCCCAGGGACCCAGTGGACAGTTCTGACCCCTGACCTCTGGCCTCAGAGCCCTTGTTGCAGCCATGGCTGGAGGGCTGGCATGTGGAGGGCCCTAACCGCTTGCGAGTGAGCTGGTCCTTACCCTCGGTGCCTGGGCCACTTGTGGGCGATGGTTTCCTGCTGCGCCTGTGGGACGGGGCACGGGGACAGGAGCGGCGGGAGAACGTCTCGTCCCCCCAGGCCCGCACCGCCCTGCTGACCGGACTCACACCTGGCACCCATTACCAGCTGGATGTGCAGCTCTACCACTGCACCCTCCTGGGCCCTGCCTCCCCCCCCGCACGCGTGCTTCTGCCCCCCAGCGGTATGCTCGGGAAGGGGGCAATGGGTTTGGGATGAGAGGAGGTTATAGGAGACTGGGTGGACACGGAGATAAAACATGGGCATAAGGAGGACCCAGGGTATCAGGCAGACATGACACAGGGAGAACATGGGACGAGGGAAGGTATAGAATACCAGGAGCATACAGGATGGAGCAGAGCATGGGGAGGTCACAGTTCATGTGGAGAACAAGGGTTGTGGGAAGGGTCTGGGCACTGGAAGGACAGGAGACTTGGGGGAACACAGGGCATGGAGGAGACATGGGAGGATCTGGGACACCGGGAAGACATGGGATATGAAGAGAACAAGGGGAAGCAGAAGCTCAGGGGTGGAGGAGGCCATAGAGAGAGGAATTCAGCCCAGCAGGGAAGGTGGAGGTTGGCAGGGTGGCTCCCATTCTGGGGTCCACAGAGCAGGGGATGCAGCTAGAACAGATCTGCCTGAGCCCACAGCTACATAGCCTGGTCCTGTCTGAGCCCTGCCCTCCCAACCCCATCTCCCCAGGGCCCCCAGCCCCCCAACACCTCCAGGCTCAGGCCCTCTCAGACTCCGAGATCCAGCTGACGTGGCAGCGCCCAGAGGCTCTGGCTGGGCCTATATCCAAGTACATTGTGGAGGTGCAGGTGGCTGGGGGCTCCGGAGACCCACTGTGGATGGATGTGGACAGGCCTGAGGAGACAAGCACTGTCGTCCGTGGCCTCAATGCCAGCACGCGCTACCTCTTCCGTGTGCGGGCCAGTGTCCAGGGACCCGGTGACTGGAGCGACATGGTAGAAGAGTCCACCCTGGGCAACGGTGAGAGAGCAGGGCCCACAGGGACTCCTGGGCCCTGGGGTCAGTCTCAGTGCCCTCTCCTTCTACATGACCCCCTGCCTTGGAGCTAGGGCATTCTAGGTCCCTCCCAAAACGTGACAAGAGCCCTGGTGTTGGGGATCCTGACTCTCCCCTTCTTACGATCTGCTGTCCTAGTGTTGGGAAAATCATGTCACTCCCGTGACCCACTGGCCCCAGGCCTGACATCCCTGGTCCTCCCCACCCCCCAGTACTGGGATCTCTGACCTCTCCCTCTTTGCGACCCCATAGTGGCCTCTGGGTTCCCTAACCCAGGTGTCCCCGTGATCTGCCCCTCTTATTGTGTCTAGGGCTGCAAAGTGAGGGCCCAGTCCAAGAGATCCGGGCAGCTGAAGAGGGCCTGGATAAACAGCTGGTCCTGGCTGCAGTGGGCTCGGTGTCTGCCACCTGCCTCACCATCCTGGCTGCCCTCTTCACCCTGGTGTGCATCCGCAGAAGCTGCCGGCATCGCCGACGCACCTTCACCTACCAGTCAGGATCGGTCAGTCACCTGTACCTGCCCCAGGGCACATGTGTGCAGACCCTGTGTACACACAAGTACTTGTACACCCCGAGTGTGTGTGTGCCTGCGCATGTGTGTTTATATGGTGGGTATAAGACTATACTCAATGACACTCAAGGGCACAAAATATCATTTTCTTTATTTCTCTAGAACTGAACTCAGCTCATGAGCCCATTTATATTAGTGGTGAAACATTTAATATTCCCAGTTCAGAGTAACTCTGCTATGTTACCGTGGTCAATTCGGGCTCTCCCCCTTTTCCGTAGAGGTGCTCTAAGCCCAGGTAGCGTGATGATGTCGTGGAGAGGCAGCTGGGCTTCATGCTGGCCTCTGTCCTGGTAGGCCCTCCCAGACTTGGGAGCCAGCCTCCATCTGCACACATCTGTGGCTGATGTCTTCACCCCTTCTGTGGCCTCCTGCCAACAGGCCACTCATTCTGTGAGCTCCTCATCCCATCCTCCATGCTTGTGAATCCCAGGGCCTCCTTTGGGAGACTTAAGGATTCTAGGGTGCCTCCCTGCACCCTGCGGGAGGCAGCATATTCTGTGGCCCTCAGACCCATTGCCTCATCCCCTCACAGAGCTGTTTCTACCACTCTGGAGTTGTGCTAGGCCTGCAGCTTCACCTCTCACTCCTTGAGAAAGGAAGCACAGCCTCCACTCCTCCTGGCTTCCCTGTAAACCTGTCGGAGCTCTCTGTCCTTTTGTAGTCCACGCCCCTCCAGCCCACAGGCCCACACTCAGCGGCGTAGGAGGGCGTGGGGGGCTGGTTTCTCTTCAGGGACCCAGCATCACCTCACCTTGTCACCTCATCCCGTCTCTCTCCCCACCGCCAGTCCTGTCTCCCCAGACTCTGCCCTTGGTCCTCCAGGCCTGGGCTCTTGATATTTAGAGCCAAGCTCTGGCATTTCAGAAAAGCTCTCTTCTCTCTCAAGGGCTGATCCTTGTGATAGAAAGCCTAGTGTCCAAGGCTATTGTCTCTGTCGTGCCTTGAAAAAACTCCCTTCAGAGATTCAGTTGGCTTCTTTTTTCCAGGCTGCTTTGGCCCTCCCCCTGAGGTCAGTGCCACAGAAAGCCGCCACTGCTGTGTTGGGGGAAGGCAAGGGGTACCAGCGTGGAGGGAAGGAGGTGGGAAAGCAGCCTTTAACATAGATATTATCCTAACAAACATCAAGGTACACCTTCATGTGTCTGCATGTGGGTGTGTGTGACATGAATGTGTGTACCGTGTATGAGTGCCTGTGTGCATCTGTTTGTGGGCACCCCCATGTGTATATGCGTGTGTCCCTGATAACGTGTGTCCCTGTGCCTGTGTTCCTCCACATGCACGTGTACCTCTGCATCAAGGCACCTGCCTACAGTGCCACCACTAGAACACACATGTACATTCTGGTGTGTGCTTCAGCTGTCCATGTTTCATGCGAATCCATGTGACCCCGTGTCCCCAGCCCTCACCTATCAAGCTGGGCTTCAGCTCACTTAGGGAGCCCCACCACCAGGTCTGTCTGCACCTTCTTCCAGTTCTCATATTGGCAGCCCCCTTGGTCCTGTTTAGCTGTTTCCTTTTCCTGCCATCAGCTCTGCTCAAGTGGCCCAGCTCCTACTTAGTGTGGGAAGTGGATGTTCCTCTTTGTTATGGTCTTTCTATCTTCAAGTCCTGGGTGGTGTTAGAGCTATGGATGGACACCAAGTGGGTGGACAGCAGTAATCACTGCTTCTGTTACTGTGGAGAAGAAAACCCCTCCACTGGCTCCCAGCAGCTCAGGGCTTAGCATGTAGTAGGTGCTCAATAAAGGTACCCCAGCCCACTGCCCAAGGCTGGAATCCTCTCCAGAGCATCCCTGGTGACAAAAAAAGCCTGGTTGTGGGATAAGTATAATAATGGGAAGCTCACTGCTTCTACCAAGCTCATTCCAATTCCTTTCTGTTTCAAATGTTAGAAATGTCATCCTTCCATTGACTCACTCCAGGTTCTTCCAGAACCCCACACCCCTGCATCCCAGGCTGGGGCTTCTGCATTTCTCTCCATGGACATCTGTCCACCTGATGGCCCCCTCATGGCACCATCTCCCATGATTCTGTCTCAGTATGTGTCCTCTGTCTGTATGTCTGTCCCTGGCTGACTACCAAGGTTCCCTCTGTCTGGGTCTCTGTCCATTTATCTAACCACTCTTTGTCTGCCTATCTATGCCTCCTGCTGTGCCCATGTCTCTTGTGTGGACTGTCTACCCACTTCTCCCATCCTGTGAAGGGTGAGGAGACCATCCTGCAGTTCAGCTCAGGCACCTTGACGCTGACCCGGCGACCAAAACCGCAGCCTGAGCCCCTGAGTTACCCGGTGCTGGAGTGGGAGGACATCACCTTTGAGGACCTCATCGGGGAGGGGAACTTCGGCCAGGTCATCCGGGCCATGATCAAGAAGGATGGGCTCAAGATGAATGCAGCCATTAAGATGCTGAAAGGTCTACTGGGAGTGACCCCTGACCCCAGCCGTGACCCTCTCCTTTGTCCCACAGATCCCAGGCCCCACCTAGCTCCCTCCAGTAACTGACCCCAGCCCTTACCAGCCCATGCCCTTTCTCCAGAGTTATTTCTGGCAAAAGTGATACTGGATTCTTTATACAGAGTATGCCTCTGAAAATGACCATCGTGACTTTGCGGGAGAACTGGAAGTTCTGTGCAAATTGGGGCATCACCCCAACATCATCAACCTCTTGGGGGCCTGTGAGAACCGAGGTGAGCCCCCAATTCATCACCTACCCCTTCTTCTAAACCTCCACCATCAGCCACCACCTTCTCCACATCATAGCTTGCTGGGAGCTTAAGGTTACCTAAACTTCACTACCGAGTCTTTCATGCTTCAGGTGCCCCATCTATTACCATTGGGTACCTGCTGCCACCCCAGGCTGCCTGTATATAAACCACCACTGTATATCTCCTCACCTCCCAGGTTATTTGTATATCGCTATTGAGTATGCCCCTTACGGGAACCTGCTAGATTTTCTCCGGAAGAGCCGGGTCCTGGAAACAGACCCAGCTTTTGCCAGAGAACATGGAACAGCCTCCACCCTCAGCTCCCGGCAGCTGCTGCGTTTTGCCAGTGATGCTGCCAATGGCATGCAGTACCTGAGTGAGAAGCAGGTGTGTGTGTGTGTTGGGAGGGGTGGTAGAGGGATGAGGGGAGACCACTGGGCCAACTTCAGGAGATAAAATCAGCAGGCTCTAACTGGAAGTGGGATTGAGGAATGGAGAGGAGGACATGACCCCAAGTTGCTGGCCTGGGTGAGTGAGTGGGTGGTGCACAGGACAAGAAGCAGGTCTGGAGGAGGTGTTGCATTTGAAGCATCCGAGGGACATCTTGGTGGAGGTGCTGAGTTAGCAGTTGTAGATGCCAGCCTAGAAGTCAGGGGAGAGGCCTGGGGCAAAGACAACCCCACAGATGGAGATGCTAATGGTGAGGGAGTGGGTGGGACCCACCAGGAGAGGTTGAGGGTGGAGCAGGGGCTGGAGGCCTGAGCCCAAGTCCAAGAACATTCTGCATGAATGAAGGGAGAGGGACAGAGGGGACAGGAGCAGGAGGGGAACATGAGACTGAGGGAAGGCATTTTAAAGTTAGGAAGGTCTTGAGTATCTTTGAAAGCAGAGGGGAAGAGGCCAGTGTGGAGGGGGAGGGGTTGATGGAGAGAGGTCTCTGAGGAAGGTGGAGGGCCAAGTGGCAGGATCTGGAACTCAAAGGAGAAGGTCACTTTAGGCAAGAGAAGGGCCTTTCTGCTCTCATTAGTGAGGGGAGAGGAGAGGTTGGAAGAAGAGGGGAGGGAGCATGCGAGAGGGGAAGGTGCAGGGTGGTCACTGGGGAAAAGCCCACCATTGTCCCAGGAAGAGGGATACAGCCTGTGATGGGCATGGCACAGGTCACAGGTCACAGGAAGGTAAGGACGACAGCCGGCACTGTGATTTTTCTCACGCAAGGGTTGCTGATCCAGGGTGAGGCCTGGGTGGGTAAGGAGAAGAGTAAGGGCTACCAAAGGCATGAAGGGTCCCACAAAGACCGGCCGTGGGGCCAGACCCCTCACTGGCTCAGGAGTCTTGGGCTTGCTCATCTCCAGTCTTCCCTGACTTCTGACCGTGCCTGCAGTTCATCCACAGGGACCTGGCTGCCCGAAATGTGCTGGTTGGAGAGAACCTGGCCTCCAAGATTGCAGACTTTGGCCTTTCTCGGGGCGAGGAGGTTTATGTGAAGAAGACGATGGTAAGTCTCAGCCAGTCCTCTCATTCAGGGCCCATGCCTGGCCCTGCCCCCCAGAATGCCCTAAATAGGCCCTTCCTCCTCACCCAACCCCTCAAACCCACTCTCTCCCAGGGGCGTCTCCCCGTGCGCTGGATGGCTATTGAGTCTCTCAACTACAGCGTCTATACCACCAAGAGTGACGTGTGAGTGTGGGGGTGGGAAGGGGCTGGAGGGCTTGGTCCCCCAAGGACGCATGCAGGCATAACCTGGACATATCTCTCACATGTCTCAGGTAGTCCAAGGCACAACTTGGGTGTCCCTAGGGTGTGTTCCAGGTGTGACACAGGTGTGTCTTGGGTATACCTTGGTGATGCCTAGCATCTTAGTGGGAGGGTGGGGGGCTAGCTGGAAGGAACTTTTGTCTTGGTAGGTGTTTTTGAGGTAGGGGTAGTTTAGGGCAGTGTTTGTCTAAGAGACTGGGGGGTGCCTTGGAGAGGTTTGGGAATGCTAGTGGTAATGCCTGGGTAGATGGAGAGACCACTCAAGGAATGCTCTCCCCTTTCTCTCTGAAGGGCAAGGTCATCCCCACCTGGGGACCCAACCAGAGCTTGACCCTCAAGATGCCCCCTCTGTGCTCCCCACCCCCAGAAGGCCATCTTGGCACTCCCCTGCTCCTCTCTCCAGGGAACCTGGCCTGCCCAGCCCGCCAGTCCTGGCTCTGCTCGTTTGCCTCAAGCCCTTTGGCCTGGCCTGCCTGGCTCACTGGCCACCATATCAACCACCCCTCTGACCACCACCTGCCTACTTCCTGCTTCTGCCCCAAGACCCCCTAGATTCCCTACTCCCACTAGAACTCCCACCCTGGTTTCACCTGACACTCATCTGCATGGAGGTTGTGACAGTGTGAGAGGCAGTTAAGAGCAAGGGCTGTGGAGCCAGACTGCCAGGGTTTGAATCCGGCTCTGCCGCTTACTAGCGGTGTGACCTTGAGCAAGCCTCCATGCCTCCGTGTCTCCATCTGGCCAAGGCCAGATACTTGCAGAGTAGACACACACACACAGGGCTGGGAGGGGCTGCATACTTGGTAGGTAGACACTAAGCTGCTGGGCCCCGGGGCCTACAGGGTAACTAAGTGCACCCTCATTTCAGTTGGTCCTTTGGCGTCCTTCTCTGGGAGATCGTGAGCCTTGGTGAGTCCTCAACCCCCAGTCCTCAGTTCCCCCACCTTACCCCACCTGGGGCCCTGGGCTGAGAGAGCTTTGTCCCATCCTGCAGGGGGCACACCCTACTGTGGCATGACCTGTGCTGAACTCTATGAGAAGCTGCCTCAGGGCTACCGCATGGAGCAGCCTCGGAACTGTGATGATGAAGTGTGAGTCACCTCAGCCTTGAGCCCTGTGACCCCATCACCCCAGGTGGCCCTGACTCCTCATCTCAGCACTGTCCCCTCTGCAGATACGAGCTGATGCGTCAGTGCTGGCGGGACCGTCCATATGAGCGACCGCCCTTTGCCCAGATCGCACTGCAGCTGGGCCGAATGCTGGAAGCCAGGAAGGTGAGGAGACTAGGGGTAAAGAGGGCTGGGGCTCACCAAGCTCACAGGGGTGCCCTCTCATAGGAACCAGAGAGCAGCAGCCTCCACGTCCCTGTCCCCACCAGTGGCTGCCACCACAGGTAGGCCGGGCTCCAGGATGCAGCCTCCCTTTCCAGTTCACACTGGGTTGGACACTAGGCCCTTCTGAACTCTTCCATGGCCACTGCTTAGCCCCAGCAGCAAATCTCTCCCCTAGGTCCCAGACTGCTTGCCTGTCCTCCTACGCTGGGGCCAATAGCCTATTCTCATTTGGGACACCTCTTCTCACCTGGCACAGAGCCAGAGTGCTAGGCATGAATGGTCAGCCAACCAAATGGATGGATGGATGGATGAATGATACAGTAACTGAATGAATGAATGGACAGAATTAATGGATGGATGTTATAATAATCATATGAATAAATACTGAAATATTTATTAAATAATAATAATAAATAACTGAATCTAATAACCATGTGAATAAATGAATTATCAAGTAAATATAAATGAAGAAATACATCAAAATGAATAATGTGATAAGAGTTCTTCATATGAATTATTAATGACTAAATAGCCTAGTAAACTATCTTAAGAATGCAGGAATGATCAAATAACCATATAAATAGGTAAATCATCAAAAATAGCCTTTGAATAAATGAATGAATGAATGCATGAGCAAACAGTTCATTGGATGAGGGCATGAAAAAACTCCTATCTAACAATCATGTCAAGGGCTCTCACCTGAGCCCCCCAGCTGTGGTCTGATGCCCTTGGCCATGGGGGGATCTTGAGTCTCCAGAACAAATCAGTATCTCTTCAAATGCCGCAACCACATGGAAGTCTAAGAGCTTCAGGCCAGAGGCACCCCTATCCCTATTCCCCACTAAAGCTTGCTCTGCTTCCCAGGCCTATGTGAACATGTCGCTATTTGAGAATTTCACTTATGCGGGCATCGACGCTACAGCTGAGGAGGCCTGAGCTGCCGTCCAGCCAGAACCTGGCTCTGCTGGCCAGAGCAAACTCTACTCTCCAATCTGTGACTTCTGATCCTTGTAGCCTCTGACCTGAGCTGCCTCAAGGAAGTGTTTTTAACTTATGGAAGAAAAGAGGGGATCCAGGGATGGGGTGGGCTTAGGGGAGTTGGGTCCTCACCTTTTGCAGTTGCTCTCATGCCTCCTGCAGTTACTCTGACAGCTACCCTTCACATCGTTCCTTCTAGTCCAGCTGCTCCACATATGTGCTCCTCCTCCTGCAACCCACCCCCAAAACCTACCTCAGCTCCTCCACCCAAGCCAGCACCCAGCTACTCCCCACTCTTGTAATCAGAAAAAATAAATGCTCTGAGAAGCTCCATCCAATGTCTACCTTTTACTGCTGGTCAATCAAGGGGAAAAGCTGAACCAAAGAGGGAGAAACTGGACTTTCCAGGAGAAGAGATGCTGTCCCTTATTATACTGTCATAGGCCCAAGCCCTCTGTGGCGGTTGCCTCTCCATGATGGGAGATGTTCTGGAAGACCCATTTACACATACACCACCCCTCACATCTCTGTCATAATGAGAAGTCCAGTTTTCCCCTGGTCTCGTCCCTGCTCTCCAGCCTCCATCACCAACATGTCTCCCTATATCTCTAGGTGCTGCCAGCCTAGGATTCTTTGCTCTGTCCAAACAGTCCATGTCAGGATCAGCTATAGCCCAGCCTCAGGTCAAACTGATACCTCGGCACCAGACAGATTCTAACCTGTCTTGAGCTCCCACTTTTCCTTAGGTCTCTAGGCAGCCTTCTCTGGCTTGGTAGCCACCTTACTGCCCAGCTTGTGGACCCCAAAGGAGGAAGGCAGAGGTCACTCCAAACTTCAGCCAGCTCCAGTAGGATTCCTTTGCCTTCCCCAGGGTCTCATAGTGTTCTGGGAGGTGCTCCCAGTCCTGAAAGCTAGTCCCATGTCACTAATCCATGCTGTGTGGCCTTCAGGTTTGCCTATCCTTTGGATTTGTCACTGCTGGCCTCAGATTTCTCTCCTGCTAGTCCTTAGGAAACAAGACTTGCCTTGCCTTACACATTTTTTTTGGTGAATCAGATGAAATTAAAGAAGGCATAACATGATTTGGCACTATGGTTAAGAGCACCAATTCTGGAATCACACGGACCCATGTCCAAGTCCCTGCCATATCACCTACTATCTGTGTGACCTTGGTCAAGTCCGTTACCCTCTCTGAGCTTCAATTTTCTCCTCTGAGAAATGTGGTTAGTAATAGCGACTTCACTATTGTTGGGACTAAATGAGATCACACTGGCACATTTTTCACAGCACTGGGCTTGGTACATAGTAAGCACTCAGTAGGTGTCAGCTGATATTATATACAAATGCAGGAAGTTGGAGGGGGGTGTAATTATCAGAATCTGTATTCTAAAAAGACTTGAATGGTTGGAGTATGGGCATAAATTTAAGAAGGAGAAATTAACTGGAGTAAATGGGAGGTTATGCAGGATGGGGGAGATGGGATTTGCTAGAATGATATTTTATTTCAAATCCACTGCAGGGATACTGCCAGGTCCAGGATGTGGGGATTAAAAAGTTGTCCCTGATGGAAACCAATATATAAACAAATATGTCCCTGCAGGTGACAGATATGTAAACAAACAATAAAATACAGCAGTGCATGCTATAAGAGGGGGAGGGGACCTGTGGGACACAGAAAGGAGATGGAGTCAGGAAAGCTTTTCCAGAGAAAGTGACATTTTAACCTGGGTCGTGAAGAAGAAGTAGGAGCTCACCAGAGGAAAAGATTCTGGCAGAGGAAACAGTACCTGTGATGTGTGGTATGTTCAGGAGCTGCAAAGAGTTCTGTGTGGCTGGAATAAAAGCAGAACACAGCTCTGTGAGGGTAATGAACCCAGAGAGGTGGCAGGGGCCAGCCTGTGCCGGCATTATAGGCAGCATTAAAGATATAGGCTTTTATCCTAAAAGCAGAGAGCAGCCATGGAAGAGCTGGATGCAGGGGTATGTCATGATCAGATTTGCATTTTTTAAAAAGATCACTCTGGCTACTGCATGGAGGATGAATTATAGAGGAGCAAGAGTGAAGGTGAGGAGTATGCTCATTAATTAGATAGCTTAAATGAAATTACAAATTCCTAGAAAGACAGGAACTACCAAAATTGACTCAAGAAAAAATAGGCAATCTGAATAGACTTGTGACAAGTAAAGAGACTGAATTAGTAATAAAAATTTAAAAAAATAAAAAAATAAAAATCTACAAAGAAAAGCCCATGCCCTGATGGCTTCACTGGTAAATTCTACCAAACATTTACAGAAGGATACAAATTTTTACAAACTCTTCCAAAAAACAGAAGAGGACAGAATAGTTCCCAGTTCATTCTGTGAGGCCAGTATTACCCTGATATCTAGAGCAGAGAAAGACATCACAAGTAAAGAAAACTACAGACCAATATATCTTATGAATATAGACACAAAAATTCTCAAGAAAATACTAGCCAAAAGAATCCAGCAACATATAAAAAGGATTATATACCATAACTAAGTGGGATTTATCCCAGGAATGCAAAGTTGGTTTAACATCCAAAAATCAATTAACATAATACATGATATCAATAGAATAAAAAACAAAAATTACACGATCATCTCAGTAGACACAGAAAAAGCATTTGACAAAATCCAACATGCTTTCATGATAAAACAAAAACTAGGAATAGAAGGAAACTTCAAACTGATTCAGGGCATTTGCAAAAACCCACATCTAACATCATACTTACTAGTGAAAGACTGAATGCCTTCCCCCTAAGATCAGGAACAAGACAAAGATGTCTGCTCTCCCCACTTCTATTCAATATTGTACTGCAGATTCTAGCCAGAGCAGCTGGGCAAGAAAAAGAAATAAACAGCATCCAGACTGGAAAGGAAGAAGTAAAACTATCTCAATTTGCAGAAAATATGATCGTGTATATAGGAAATCTTAAGCAATACACTAAAAAATTATTAGAATCAATAAATGAGTTCAGCAAGGTTGAAAGCCACAAGATCAACATAAAAAATCAGTTTTCTTCTAAAACACTTGCAATGAACAATCTGAAAATGAAAATAAGAAAACAATTCCATTTATAATAGCATTAAAAAAATAGGAATAAATTTAACAAAGTGCAAAACTCATACTCTGAAAACTACAAAACACTATTGAAAGAAATTAAAGCATATTTAACTAAATGGAAAAGCAGCTCATGTTCATGAATTGGAAGACTTAATACTGTTAAGATAATATTTCCCAAATCAATCTACAGGTTCAATGCAATCCCTATCAGCATCTTAGCTAGTTTCTCTGTAGAAATTGACAAGCTGATTCTAAAATCCATATGGAATTGCAAGGGACCCAGAATAGCCAAAACAATCTTGAAAAAGAAGAACAAAGTTTGAGGACCCACGCTTCCTAATTTCAAAACTTACTACAAACCAACAAAAATCAAGATAGTATGATACTGGCATAAGGATAAACAGATAAATCAATAGAATAGAATTGAGAGTCCAGAAATAAACCCATGTGTTTTATCTGTGTAAATCTATAGTCAACTTATTTTCAACAAAGGTGCTGAGATCATTCAATGGGGAAAGAATAGTCATCAGCAAATGATGCTGGGACAACTGAATAGCCATACGCAAAAGAACGAAGTTGGACCCCCTACCCAAATACTATATACAAAATTAACTTAAAATGGATCAAAGACCTAAATGTAAGTGCTAAAACTACAAAACCCTTAAAAGAAAACATAGGGATAAATCTTCATTACCTCCAATTTGGCAATGGATTTTTAGATTTAACACCAAAAGTGCAAGTAACAAAATAAAAAATAGATAAATTAGACTTTATCAAATTGAAAACTTTTGTGCATCAAAGGACACTATCAAAAAGAGAACTCACAGAATGAGAGAAAATATTCACAAATCACATATCTGATAAGGGACTTGTATCTGGAATAAATAAAGAAGTCTTATAACTCAATAATAAAGAGACAGATAACCCAATTTTTTAAATAAGCAAAGGATCTGAATAGATATTTCTCCAAAGAAGATATACAAACGGCTGATAAGTACATAAAAAGATGTTTGACATGATTAGTCATCAGGGAAATGCAAATCAAAACGAAGATACAACTTTATACCCACTAGGATGGCTATAATCAAAAAGTCTGTTAATAACAAGTGTTGGCAAAGAGAAATCAGAACGCTCATACAGCACTAGTGGGAATGTACAATTGTACAACATTGTACAACTGTTTGGACAACAGTCTGGCAGTTCCTCAAACAGTTAAACATAAGAACCAGCAATTCTATTCCTAGGTATACATCCAAGAGAAATGAAAACATGTCCTCACAAAAACTTGTAGGTGAAGGTTTATAGAAGCATTCTTCTTTATAGCCAAAAAGTAGAAACAACCCAATTGTCCATCAACTGATGAATGGATAAACAAAATGTGGTATATCCATACAACAGACTATTATTCAGCCATTAAAAGAGAATGAAGGGCCGACCCCATGGCTTAGAGGTTAGGTGCGTGCGCTCTGCTGCTCGCGGCCCGGGTTCGGATCCTGAGCGCACACCGACGCACCGCTTCTCCGGCCATGCTGAGGCCATGTCCCACATACAGCAACTAGAAGGATGTGCAACTATGACATACAACTATCTACTGGGGCTTTGGGGAAAAAATAAATAAATAAATAAAATTATAAAAAAAAAAAAAAGAGAATGAAGTACTGATACACACTATAACATGGATGAATCTTGAAAATACCATGCTGAGTAAATAAAAGATGCTAGTCACAAAAGACCACATATTTTATTTGTTCATATTTCACTTATACATAATGTCCAGAATAGGCAAATCTATAGAGATAGAAAGTAGATTAGCGGTTGCTCAGGGCTGGGAGGAAGATGGGAGGATGAGAGGCTGAGAGCGAAAAAGGTACTGCATTTCTTTCTGAGGTGATAAAAATGATCTAAAATTGATTGTGGTTGCACATATCTGTGAATATACTAAAAACCATTGAATTGTACACTTTAAATGGGTAAATTGTATGGTATATGAATTATATCTCAATAAAGCTATTAGAAGAGAGAGAGAATGAAGGCAGGGAGATCAGTGAGAGACTATTCCAGTTGTACAGGTGAGAAATGATGGTGTGGTGGTGATGAACTAGAAGAAATATTTAGGTGCAAGAATGGACACGGTTGAATATGGGAGTGGAAGGAAAGGGAAGAGTCCAGAATTACTGCCAAGCTTCTGTTTAGATGACTTGGTTGATGGAGATGCAGTCACTAAAAGAACAAAAACAGCTAATACTAACATGGTACTTGATTGTCAGGCACTGTTTGGAGTACTTTGTACATATTAATTCCTTCAATCTTCAGTAACCCTATCAGGTAGGTACTATTATAATCATCATTTTACAGAAAAGAAAACGGGTTCAGAGAGGTTAAGTAACTTACCCAAAGTCTGATGGCTAGTAAATGGCAGAGCTGGGATTCAAACCTAGATATTCTGGTCTCAAAGTCCCCCTCTTAGCCACAATGCTATGCGGCTTCTCTAGCATAGGGGGAAAGGGCCAGATCAGGGTGTAACACAACTTTAAAATTCAATACAAATATACTGATTGCATACTGCATGCTAGGTCCTGGGCTAAGGGCGGGCCCAAGAGCACCATCCGCCAACAGAAGACCCCCACATTTCCACTGTGGCCCCATAGGACCCAGAGCCCCACTACAGATAAGACAGTCTAGGTACAGAGCACCTAGCCTCTAGCCTCACCTGCCCCACACCCACCAGCTTCAGTTCTCAATGTTTCACTCTGTGTCTACATTTTCACAGGGGATGGCCTGGGTTGGGCAGGGGTTGGAGCAAGAGACCAGCCCAGCAACACAAACTTGTTTCCAGAGAAATGATGGAAAAGGGAAGAGAAAAGGCCAAGACACACCTCTCAAAGCCTCACTAAGCTGGAGGCTGGGGAAGGTGAACCTGAGCACTTTATCCAAGGGGTCTCTCACTACAGCCCGGCCTGGCCAGGCTGCAAAAACAGAACTGCCACCAGTCAGCCCTGAGTCATTCCCTCTCGCCCCCCCAAGGAAGGGGTGATTTCCTGCATGGCCCTCTGGGCATCTCAGGCTCCTCCCATGGGCTGTGCATCCTCTTATCTCACCCCTGGCCCTCTCCCAGGGTGGGACAGGCCAACTGGAGTCTGACTGTAGTGGGCTAGTCCTCATGTTTCCTCAGCAGGACTTGGATTCAGGGCTCAGAGAGAGCCTCAGTAAGGGCAGCTCAGGAGGACAGAGGGCTCACCAAATTGGGTCCCCTGCAACTCTCTCACTTGGGGTCACTGCTGGGCACCTACTGGTCCTTTTCCCATTTTCTTGAATTAAGCCTCTCCTAATGTGTGTTTTGAACCCAGCCTCACACTGTAGGAGAGACTCGCACCAGGCCCTGTACAGGTACATAGTGTTAAATAAACAAATAAAATGGAGGAAACAGTGGGCCTAGTCAGAAGTGACTATGCAGTGGTTAAAAGAACAGGCTTTGGAGTCAGACTTGAAATCAAATCTCAGCTCTACCCCTTACTAATGACTTTACACAAATCATTTAATCCATCTCAGTCTCCATTTTCTCTTCTCTAAAGTAAGGACAAGGGCACCTAATAGTCATTGTGTGATGACATAAGAGGATGTATCAGCACAGCGCTGGCAAATAGCAAGTGTTCATTAATGGTAGCTGGTGGGATAATGGTGGCATAGGGAACCAGGGAATCACTCCCACCCAACTTTTACCCCAGAAGGAGTGAGTTAAGATGACAGTCCCCACTTGGTGGGGTCCCCATCTGTCTAGCTAAGATGGAGGCATAGCACGGCTGCTTACTCATAAAAACACACCAACAGAGGCACAAAATTTTGGGGAGGACTCAGAGGAAGAACAGATTGTGTGTATGCAACCCAAATGTTCTCAAGGCTTGCAACCTTTTAGGGTTACCTTTTCCATTTACGTCCAATTAGAATAGCTCAGCCCCTATTCCTCATTCTCTGGGAAGTCCACGACCTCCTCTAGTTTTACTAGACTCTTCAAGGGTTTACATCCTCATGATCGCCTCTCAATCTGAATTCCTGCTCTTGCTCAGTTCTTGATCACTGGGTTGCTCACTTGCTGTGGGTGCCAGCCTCTCTCAACTCAAGATGGATACCTTTCTCCCTTTGTTCCTAAAATACCATGAATATACGGTTTTGTGTATAGGACACTTTTACTGAATGTTTGGGGATGCTCCAGGGAAGCGAGGCATTCACAGAATAGGGAGTAAACTTAAAACTGAGTATTAGGCATCACTGTTCTGAAACTTGCTTCCAGCAGTCCTTCTACTGGAATTTCTCACTGGTGAAGCTTTCTTCTCCTCAGTTTGCCGTCTTTCACTTACCAGCCCTCCTCCTTCATCTCTGGAGTTATCACAGTACACTCCAAAATTCTCATTGATTTCATATTCAGCAAATTTAGCTCTCTAACTCCTTCCTATCAAGGCCATGCCCAAAGGCTCATCAAATTATTTCTGATCACAAAAGAGCTACAAGACCTCTGAAAGGAATGTGAATTGCATTTCTCTATTTTTAATTAGCCTTTTTTCCCATTACACATAGTTGGAGGATAAGAAAAGACTCCCCAAAAGTGACTTGGGGATAGGTCTTGAATCACAAAGAAAGTTCCAACAGGCTGAGAGGTTGGAGGGTCCTGTGCCTGACGAAGTAAGGAAACAAGGCCCTGTGGCAGGAAGGGGGATTGGGTTTTGGAAGTGGTGGAGGGAGCGTCCTGAGGGAGAGACTCCAGGAACGGAAGATGACAGGTCTAAGGGCTTGTGTTCCAGCATCGAGAGATGACTCTTGGTCCAAAGGATCATGTGGAGCCATGAAAGGATTTTGATCAGGGAAAGAATAAAAGCAAATTTGAGCTTCAAAAAAGCACTGAGTAAGGAGATACCACTTGTCAACTATCAGAATGGCAAACTTAAAACATTGACAAAGGTGTGAGGAAAATACAGTGCTCTAACACACTGCTAGAGGTGTAAATGGAACAATCGTTTTGGAGAGAAGTTTGGCAATGTTGGAAAAGAAATGGAGAGATGGAGACTCCAGTGCCTAGAGCTACCTATCCCGGACTTTCTGACTGGAGAAATATGGCAGGTGTTGGGAAATCTGGGAAAATTGGGAGATAGAAGGCAAGGGGACAGGGATGGGCTGATGAGAGCTTAATTCTCTTCCCAATCACTATTCAGTGACATCATGTTAGTAGCTTGAAATTGGCCATGGTGGAGTATTTACACCACAAAAAGCAGCAAATGCTATAAAACAGTGCTCCCCCTCCTCCACCTCCAGAGAGCAGTTTACCAGCGCACTCCTGCCTGAGCCGGTCGTCATCCAGCAACCCCTTGAGTTCTCTCAGCAACGGCTGCACAGACATTAGACACAGGCTTTCATAAGCCGGGGCTTTGGCCTTATATCCCAACAGAAAAGCCTAGGCCTGCTGACCTGGGTTAGACCTTAAGGAAACTGCTAGACTCTTTGTCCAAAGAGTAGACAGACCTAAGACCTTTCCCCTAGACCTGTTCCAGTTCCTGTTTGATATGCTTAAGAAGCAAAAGACTGGGGATGTCCTTTTTCCAGCTGTGTGGAAGCAGAGAAAAGTGAGAAAGTGACAGGGACAGGTATACCTTCTTCCAGACAGGAGCAGAAAGCCCCCATCACAACTCTGACAGCCATAGACAAGCCCTTTGTCTTGTGGGCTCTGCACCTTTAACCACTATTTTTCTGCATCCCTGTATAAGTCACAGGACTTGGTAAGACTTGGATGCAGGAGTGGAGGGAGAATGAAGACTGAGGACAACTTTCAGGTTTCAGGTTTAGATGCCCAGGTAACCTAGGGTGAGATGCAGAACACAGGAAGAGAAGGTCCAAAAGGATGTATGGGAGTTAGTGATAGTTCTATTTGGGACTTGGTGAGTTTGAAGTGCCTTTGGAACAACAAATCAAGACATCCAATAAGTAACCGAGACTTTGAAGTTCAAGATAGTGGTAAAGTCTTAGGAGTTACTAGTATATAGATGGAACTGAAGCCATGAAATCACTCAGGAAATATTAAGGGTGAAGAAAGGACACCTAGGGAATGGCAACATTTAAGAGAAAGAGCAAAGAAAGAAAGAAACTAGGAGAGAATGTTCTAGGAGGTAGGAGGAAAGCAGGAGAATGTGACATATTGTAGAACCCAAGGAAGGAGGAGACTATCACACGGTGCAGGAAGGTTGAGTGTGATAAGGATTAAGACCAGAGACACGAGGAGGTTATTGTGGCTGGTTGAGAGTGGTAGGAGATGGGATTTGAGTAGGCAAGAGTCAGGTCAGGCAGGACCTTGTGTGCCATTAGGAGATGTTTGGATTTTATGCTAAGTGCAGTAGGAAATCATTAGAGGGTTTTAAGCAGGGGAGTGAAGTCTGATTTGCATTTTAAACACCTCACTTCCTTATGTGGAAGATGGACTGGGGGTAAGAGAGGAGGCAGTTAGGAAGCTACAGCAGTAACCCAGACTTTGACCAGGACGGTAGCAGTGGAAATGGTAAAAAGTGTTCAGATTCAGTACATTTTGAAAGAATATCTGACAGGACTTGCTAATGAACTGAATGTCGGGTAAGAGAAAGATAGGAATCAAGGAGTCCTGAGGTTTTGAGTTTGATCAACTGAATAGATAGTGGTGCCATTTACAGAGGTGAGTAAGACTAGAGGGGAAAAAAACAGGTTTAGGGGTGGGAACCAGAATCAAGGGTTTTATATTGGCCATCTTAAATATCAAATGCCCAGTGGACATGCAAGTGGAGATGCCAAGTAGGCAGTTGGGGATCCAAAGCTAGAGCCCAGGACAAAGTCACAGCTGGAGATACGAATTTTGAAGTCACCAGCATATACACAGCATCAAAGCCATGGGACTATGTGGACATTAAAACTGTTTCCCCTCTCACTTGACCTGACAGAGATTAGGTGGTCCTTGATTGGGGGTTGGGGAAGGCATCCAAAGTCATCCCCATTGGGCAGAGGAAGCTGGTCCTTTGTAACCTGAGAGCTGGATAGGAATTGGGACAAACCTGGCTCAGGGACTTCTTGCAGAGAAATGGTGCCAGAGAAAATAAGACCTCACAGGAGGATCTACCCCCTCCTTCCTCCTCCCATAATTCTGTTAGTAACATTAATTCAAGAGGAAGAGAGAAAGGTGATACTGAGAACACTTAGTGTGTAGAGCCAGTAATGGGAGCCCCAGCAAGCCCAGAGGGGCTAAATGTGGGAGTTCATGTGGCATGTACTCCTCCCACACCATGCAAGAGTTGAAGCTCCTGAGAGTTGGCATAAAAGCCACCCAGAGTTACAGCACTCCTGGGAGGAGGAGGCCTGGGCTTCAGAGAAGGGATCATACTCATGCTTCTACTCCTAATGTGGAGTATGACCTGAAGAGCTGAGACCAAACGTCCCCTGATTCTGAGCCAACCAGGCAAAAGTACTGAAGACCAGCGCTTCTCAAACTTTCACGTGTATTCGAATCATCTGGGGATTTCGATAAAGTGCAGGTTGTGTTTCAGAAGGTCTGGGGTGGGGCCTAAGATTCTGCATTTCTAACAAGCTCCCAGGTAATGCTTTTACTGCTGGTCTACAGAACACGCTTTGAGTAGCAAAGGACTAAAGGCAGCTGTGGGAGCCACCCGCAATGAAGAGGGCACGTCCAGTTCCAAGGAGAATGTGTTTATTTGTGCATGTTATAGAACCTATTAAAGTAGAAATAGCCACCATTTTGTCATGGTTGTGAGGCAGACAGTCACTTCTTGGCTGATTACACCGCCAGCAGCACGGCATGGTTGTTAAGCACTTGGAACCTGAAGCTTGACCTCCTTAGCTTTACCTTTTAGTAGGTAAGTGACCTTGGGCAAATCCTTAACTTCTCTGCATCTCAGTTTCCTCATCTCTATAATGGAAATAATAAGACTATTGTGAGGATTAGCTGAGCCAATAAAGTGCTTAACACATGGCAGCAGAGTAAATGCTCAGTAAATGTTGCTATTCTCGTTGATCGGACACTCTTCTACAACAGTTAACGGAGACACACACAGAGGCTTAGTCTCCTTTTGGTACATGGTCAAAAATGTAACCCCCATCTCCCTCCTACCAAAAGGCCTGTATCTTCTCTTTCAAATTCCTCCTACACTCCTGCCCACTCCCACTCCCCCTCCCCTGGCCCCTGGCCCCTGGCCCCTGGCCCCAGTGTGGTCTGGATGGGCCCCACAGGGGCAGGGACAAGGACAGGACGTGGGGCTGTATCTGACAGGAACCTGAGGGGCTGGCCCGGGAGGGGATTGGGGCCCAGCTTCCTGAAGGGAGGATGGGCTAAGGCAGGCATACAGTGCCGGAGAAGATGCCCTCCTGGGCCCTCTTGGTGGTCACCTCCTGCCTCCTCCTGGCCCCCGAACACCTGGCACAAGTCACCAGCCAAGGTGAGGTGTGTGGAGGGTGGAGATCACCTATACCCAGGAAGAGGGAGCTCTGGGAGGGGTGCCAGGTAGGAGGCTCCCACTGGTCCCCTACTCTTGCCCATAAACATACCTGGGAGGACCCAGAGCCCACTCCCCAGCTATTCCTCAGATGCCTCTTCGCTGGCCTCGGACTCAAAGCCCCTGAACTGTTTCTCTCGAACATTTGAGGACCTCACTTGCTTCTGGGATGAGGAAGAGGCAGCGCCCAGTGGAACATACCAGCTGCTGTATGCCTACCCAGGGTATGTGCTGGGCTGTGCCCCACTCCCCTGTACCTGTCCTGTCCTGACCTCAGCTAAGCCCCACTTCAGTAGCCTCCCTGCCTTTGGCCCTATCAGAGGACTACTCCAAGTACATCCCCTAAGTAGCCCCTAGTGAACAGAGGCACTTTGGATGGATATAGCCATCTCAAGCCCCCACACAACCCCTATTCCCACCTATCCCAGACACTGAGAAGAAAAATGGTAGTAATGGAAACAGAAGTTGGTCTTGGGCCCAGGCCTGGGTCCTCAGAGCCGGGCATGGTGGCCATGTAGGTAGGATGGATTTCTCCTATGCCCACAGGGAGAAGCCCCGTGCCTGCCCCCTGAGATCCCAGAGTATGCTTCCCTTTGGAACCCGATACGTATGCCAGTTTCCAGCCCAGGATGAAGTTCGCCTCTTCTCTCCACTGCACCTCTGGGTGAAGAACATGTTTCTGAACCAGACTCTGACCCAGCAGGTGCTCTTTGTGGATAGTGTAGGTAAGGGCCATCCTCCTGTCACCCTGGCCCCTCTATCTGCTGCTCCCAGGCCAGCTCCTAGAATCAGGCTGTGTGTGCTCTTTCAGGGCAAGTTGGATGCCCTTTATTACCAGGCCTCCAGAGGCATCTCAAGATCCCCTTATCATTCCTCCCAGCCTTGGAATCCAGAGCTAGACTTCATTTCACATCAGAGACACCCTGGTCCTCCCATCATTAACCTATTCATTTACACACTTATTCAACAGTTACAGAAAACATGCTATGTGCCAGGCACTGTGCTAGGTGACAAGGGTACAGAGATGAAAAGAGGTCTCTGCTCTTGAGGAGCACTAAGTCTAACAAAACTGCAATCAGGTCACTGTTCTCCTGAGAAAAGGAGAACAGGATAAGGAGCCTCCCTGCCCTGCCCTGCGCTCCAAGAAAGCCATGGCCCGTGATCATTTAGAACCCAGGGGCTGCCCCCAATCCACCCTTCAGTACCCCTCTCTACAGTCCACAGGCTGACTCGTAGACTGTGGCACTCAGAGCGTTCTGATGTGCCCTGTCTTTCCCTCAGGCCGGCCATCTCCCCCCAGTATCATCAAGGCCATGGGCGGGAGCCAGCCAGGGGAACTTCAGATCAGCTGGGAGGCCCCTGCTCCCGAAATCAGTGATTTCCTGAGGTACGAACTCCGCTACGGCCCCAAGGATCCCAGGAACTCCACTGGTCCCACAGTCATGCAGCTGCTGTCCACAGAAACCTGCTGCCCAGCTCTGCGGAGGCCAAACCCAGTCCCAGCTTGGGACCAGCCACTATGTGCTCAGCCCATGATGCCCGCACAGGATGGACCAGGGCAGACCTCCCCAACTAGAGAAGTATCCTGGCCTTCTTCTGCTCCACCTCCTATCTCCTACTCCCAATTTTGCCCCAAGTAAGGACAGGCCATACTTTGGGGATTCCAGACTGGGTTGGTCCTTGGGGAGTTAGTATAGGCTCTGATTAGCCCTCAGGAGTTATGTCTATTTAGGGAACTCCCACTTTGGGTCACTCACACCAAAAAAATTGAGAGCTTCAGGCCTCCAAGTTAATGGGGATTTCCCTAAAAAGCCCTGAACACCACCTGAAACCCACTGACCTGGCCCCCAGTCTGGTGCAT
Organism: Diceros bicornis minor; assembly: GCF_020826845.1. Taxonomy (NCBI): domain Eukaryota; kingdom Metazoa; phylum Chordata; class Mammalia; order Perissodactyla; family Rhinocerotidae; genus Diceros; species Diceros bicornis. Next base: position 6,295,955 of record NC_080752.1, read on the forward strand.
ATCCATCCACACAGTTCCTCAGGGAGGAACTGAGTCTCTCTCCATAGGCATGCTGTGGGGCTACAAATATAGGAGATGGAGGCTGTCTTGGCTGAGAGGCTGACCTAGATTTTGAGGCTGGGATTCTTCTCCCAAGGCTCCATCTCTGATAGTGATGGGTGGAAGCTGCCTCATCTCAGGGCTCCAGCCTGGTAACTCCTACTGGCTCCAGCTGCGCAGCCAACCTGATGGGGTTTCCCTCCATGGATCCTGGGGATCCTGGTCCCTCCCTGTGACCATGGACCTGCCTGGAGATGCAGGTGAGTCAACAAAGGAGTGGAGAGATGGGGAGGAGACAGAAAAGATCTCTAGGGAGGCCTAGGCTGGATATGGAAGCTCTGGGAACCATGGTCCTTCCTGATGACCTCAAACTTGCCACTGGACAGAGTTTGCCACTATGTTCAGGAAGAGAACAAAGAATATAAGTAAATATTCCAAGTTATGTATGTAAAGATCATTTGGATGCCCCATACAGTAGGAGCATGTAGGCCCTGATGGGACTTTCTTCTCTCACTTCAGTGGAAATCGGACTGCAATGCTTCACCTTGGACTTGAAGAATGTTACCTGTCAGTGGCAACAACAAGACCATGCTAGCTCCCAAGGCTTCTTCTACCACAGCAGGGCACGGTGCTGCCCCAGAGACAGGTGAGAGTTGAACTCATCATTGAGTTTGTTGTCATGCGAGAGACGCACAATCTTGCAGAAAGAAGGGAGAGATTGTTCTTGGTCCTCTTCATTCCCCTCTCTTGTCCCCAAACCAAATGGCCTCCATGCTCTCATCCTCCAGTGGGTATTTTATCTTCTCAACCTCTCTCCATTCCTACTGGGAATGCCTTGGTTTAGTTCAGCTTTAATCATGACACGTGGACCATTCCAACAGCCTACAGTCTCATTCACCTCCAATCTATTCCTCATGCTGCTGACAGAGTGACCTTTGTTAAACTCAAACTTTGCATGGCTTTCCCCCACTCAAATATATACCGCAACTTTCCACCATCTATCAAATCCAATCAAAACTTCACCTGACCTTCAAGAATTTCCACCAAACACCTCACTGATCTGTCAGTCCCTCCAAATCCAATCTCTAACCAAGTCTTGTTGATTTTACCTATTAAATATCTCTGGAATCTGTCTACTTTTGTTCATCACTGCCATTATCCTAGTACAAGCAATCATCATCTCTCTCTTGGGCTACTGAGAAGACTTATTAACTGATCACCTCGTGAATCCTCCAAATCGTTCTCTACACAGGAGCTGAAGCAATCTTTTAAAAATGCAAAAATGAACATAACGCTCCCTGCTTAAAAATCTTCAATAGCTTCCCATTGATCTTAGGATAGAGAAAAGAACTCTATTGTGGCCTTATAAAGTTCTAAAAGACTCAGCCCCTACCTATGCCTTCAGCTCATCTTATACTCTGCTGCCTTCTGCTCTCTATGCTGAGCACTGGCCTTCTTTGGTTCCCTCCTATCTGCCATATTCCCTCCTGCCTCTGGGTCTTTGCACGTGCTGTTTACCCAGCCCTCCTGTCTTTACTTAACTTCTGCTTATCCTTCAGATCTCAACTCAAATGTCACCTCCTCAGGGAACCCTCCCCTGACCTTCCTCATTAGGTCCAATAGCACCATTATACATCCTTGTTGTACCATGTACCTCTCCTTCTTAAGTACTTCTCATAGTTACAATTTTACATTTATACTTGATGTGGTTATTTGATTGATAATAGAATTCTCTCTCACAACTCCAGTTGAGAAAGGCTGATCTCGACTACACATGATCCATGAGGGCAAAGTCAGTGTCTGTTTTTACTCACCAATGTCGTCTCACCTCTACCACAGTGCTTGGAACATAGTAAACATTAGTAAAAACTTATTGAATGAGTGAATAATGAAAAAACCACTATTAACAGTCTTAATGTACTCTTCCAGTTATTGTATGCATTTACATATGTCTATACACAATATTTAGTTTTCAATATAAATTGGATCACATTATAGATATGGTTTGTTAACTTACTTTTTTACTTAAAAATATGTCTTGGAGATCATTACAAAAAGAGTAATTCATTCCTTTCAATAACTGCACAGATTCCCATAGTATGGAGGTGCTGTGAATAGATTAAAGGGTGGCAAAACTGAAGTCATCATTTCCTCTACCAAAACCTGCTCCTCCTCTTATCGTTCTCCATCCTACCATCAACTCAGCATTCCAGGCCTGAAACATGCAGATCACCCTGGACTTCTGCCATTTCTACACCCTCCAGGTCCAAACAGAAACAGTCTTGTTATTTCTAGCTCTTCAGTATCCCTTGAATCCATCTATTTCCCTCTACCCCACTGCAGCCACAACGCTATTTTCTGATACTCATCACTTTGCACATAGAAAACCATAACAGTGTCTTAATGGATTTCTCTGCTTCTAGTCACAAATCCTTTCCTACAAACTGCAGTTAGAGTGATCTTCCTAAAGTATAAAGCTAATTAGGACAATTCCCTGTTTAAAATCCTTAAACGTCTCCATAATTACTACAAGATTAAGTTCAAGCTCCTTGGAAAGACCACAAAGCTATCCATGACCTTGGTCTGCTGTCTCACATTTACCACTCACCACCAGGCCCTCTATGCTAAAAGCACTCTGCACCATTTAGAATCTCCCCCAAAGCACCATATCTCTTATCTGTGCACAAGCATGTGCCTGGGATGCCTGTTTATCCCCTTTGCCTGTCCTATTTATAGTCCAAGACTCAGTCTAAGCACTGCCTTGTCCAGGAAGTATTCTCCGACCCTCCCAGTCTGGGTTAGATGATCCTCCTTGATGCTCCCAAACCAGCCTGCACACATCATAGAAAAATACCATCTGTTTGTTTTTTTGCCTCTCCCACTGAAATGAGAGCTCCTTGAAGATTATTCCTCTACGTATTCACAGGGACTAGCACAGTGTCTGGCATATAGTATCAATTATTTGTTGAATAAATGAGTAAACATATAAATACATAAAATGATAAATAATTTTAATAATAGCTACCCACTTAGGGGTTATAATCAGGAAAGAGACATGATTCATTTGTTCAATAAACAATTATTGAAGGTGACTATGTGCCAGGCACTGGGGATAGAGTGACAAATAAAACAGAAAAGGTTCCAGCATTGTTGGGGCTTACATTTTAATGAGAGGAAAGAAGGGGTTGACAAACAAGTAAAGAAATAAAGAAACAAGGTTATATGATAAAGACTAAGTGGGGGGGGGTTGCTAATTTGGACTGGTGGTCAGAGAAAGCCTCACCAAGGAGGTGACAGGTGAGCTGAGACCTGAGTGGCAAGAAGGAGCGAGTCATGTGGACATCTAGAGTCAGAGCAATCCAGGGCAAGGTGAAGCAAACAGACAGTGCATTTGGCACATTTGTAGCACAGAAAGAAGGCCTGTGTGGATGAAGGGTGGCCAACTGGTGTGAGAATTGTAGGAGATGAGAATGGCAAGGTAGGAAGGGACTAAATCATATAGAGTCCTGTAGGCCCTGGTATGGAGTTTGGATTTCACTTCAGGTGGGATTGCGAGCCATTGAAGGATTTTAAGCAGAAGAGTGACATGATATGATTTACATTGTTAAAAGATATGTTTCTCTGTGAAATTATGAAGAAGTAAGAGTAGAAGCAGGATCATCAGTTAGAAATTTGCCTTAATCCAGGCAAGAGATAATGGCAGTTTGATCTAATTTGGCAGTGATAAAGATCAAAATAAATGCACAGATCTGTGATAGATTCTGGACACCATCAGATCAACATTTTGGAAGCAAATTCTGGCAGCCATGTGGAGAAGAAATGGAAGGGAGCGGCGAAAGTGGAGGTAGAAAAGCCAGTTAGGGGGCTGTTGTAATAATCGAACAGTAAAATAACATGGAGAGGTGACGAAGGGCACTGGTGTATGAGAACAGATTAAAAACATAAGGATGTTTTCCTCCAGAAAGATGAAGGCTCTTTAATCTTTGAAACAATCTTGTGAAGTAGATATTATTAACCCATTTTACAAATTAGGAAACTGGGGCACAGATGAATCAAGTAATTTGCCCAGTTATACACCAAAGAGGCCAGTCCTGACCTCTACAGCCCATGCTGTTTTCATGTATTATCCACCTCTTTCCTTAAGAGGAAGAGGCTGGACACCAAAGCAAACTTCAGAAAACAAAATATTATGGCATGACAACAGAGAGAAAGCCTGGAGGCCCATCCCAAGGAGCAGATTATAATCCATGCAGGCCATAGCCCCAGTGGGATGGGGAGTATCAGGACTAGTCTCTGAGGCAGGCCTGATTCAATGACTCTATGGGGCTGATTCTTAGGGACCCCATCTGGGAGAAGTGTGAAGAGGAGCAGAAAAATCCAGAATTACAGCCCTCCCAGTTCACCCGCTGCCACTTCAAGTCACAAAATGACAGTGTTATTCACATCCTTGTGGAGATGACCACAGCTCAGGGTGCTGTTCACAGCTACCTGGGCTCCCCTTTCTGGATCCACCAGGCTGGTAAGAACTTTCTTCCTTTTTCCTCCTACATTGTTCCCACTCCTACTGCACCTGACCCCACGCCCAGGATCACCAACTCTTGACAACTTGTGACCCACGGCCCTGGTGGCATGATGTCTCATGCACAGAAGGGCTTAGGCCAGTCCCTGCTGACATCCCTGTAGTGCTCATCCCCACTCCAAACTTGCACTGGAGAGAGGTCTCCAGTGGGCAGCTGGAATTGGAGTGGCAGCACCCATCATCCTGGGCAGCCCAAGAGACCTGCTATCAGCTCCGATACACAGGAGAAAGCCATCAGGACTGGAAGGTACAGTCAAGGAACAAATGCTCACAGACATCACTACATGGGGTATTCCTGAGTTTCACCACGTCTGTGATCAGGAGTGAAGGTGTCCATGTATCTATGCATGGGCTTACATATCTACGCTTATCTGATTCAACTGGTATCTTAATCTCTCTTCAGCATCTGACAACACTGACTACTCCCATTTAAAATTTTCTCTTCCCTTTGTGTTTGGGATATCAGTCTCTCCTGATTCTCATACTACCTCTCAGACTGAACCTTCTCACTCTCCTTTCCTGGCTCCTCCTTTTCCACCCTTCCTTAACATGCTGTGCTTCCTACAGTCCCGTCCTAGGCTCTTTTCTCCTCTAGATAAACATATATGCTCTCCCTAGGTGAGTGCTTCAACTCCATGGTTTTAACAACTATACTTTAACAATACCCCCATACAGAAAGGAACTTCTACATCATAGTCTGTTTCCTCAGTGGTGAAATGGGAATAAAGCTATCTACCTTCTAGAGTTGTAGTAAAAATTATATATATATATATATATATATATATATATGGCATACTGTCTGGCATACAGAAGGTGCTCAATATACATTAGTTAAATATTAGTTTCTTTCTCTACTTTTATTCTCATTTGCCACATGTATATACAACTTCTTACCAGGCAGCTCTACCTAAAAGCCCCCCAGGGCATTTCAAGCTCAATATACCCAAAACTGAACTCATTTTCCTCCCCAAACTTATTTCACTTTTTTTTTTTTTTGAGGAATATAGGCCCTGAGCTAACAACTGTTGCCAATCTTCTTTTTTTTCTCCCCAAAGCTCCAGTACATAGTTGCATATCCTGGTTAGGTCCTTCTAGTTGCTCTATGTGGGACGCCGCCTCCGCATGGCTTGATGAGCAGTGAGTAGGTCCCCGCCCAGAATCCCAACCTGCGAACCCCAGGCCACGGAAGAGGAACCAGCGAACTTAACCACTGCGCCACCTGGCCCGCCCCTTCTTTTACTTTTTTATCAAGCTATAAGTTACATACAGTAAAGTACACAAATCTTAAATATACAATTGATGTATATGTATACAGCCATGTAACCATTACCCAGATCAAGATACAGGTTACTTCTAGTGCCCCAGAAGCTCCTCATGCCCCCTACAGTCACACCCCTCCCTCCAAGCAAATCACTATTCTGACATTACCACTGATAAGTTTTGACTGTTGTTGAACGTAACAAGATGGAACCATACAGTCTTTCTTCCTCAAACTTACTTCTCTGTTCCTTGTCTCTGATAACGGCACTACCACTTACCCAGTTGCCCAAGCCTGGAAGCATCCTTGACTCTTTTCCTTTTCCTTTGTCCCCTCCCCCTTCCCCCATTTATCAACAAGTCAGTTGAGTTTATTGTACTAACGTCCTCAAATCCCCGCTACCGCTGCCTTCACCTCATCTTTGACCATCCAGCCTGCCCATCCATGCTCTTAGCACACTGCACTACTCTGTAACTCCCAACCAAGCAACTCAAGCAGCATTACATGCTTCTTCATGCTCCCATAATGCCTTACTTACATTATTACAGCACTAATTACCTGTTGTAATTATTTGCTTGTTTGCATGTGTTCCTCATTAGACATGTGAGAGACCATGTTGCATTTCTCTTTTTCGCCAGTGCCTAGCATAACGCTTGGCATATCCCAAGCAGTCCATAAACGTCTGCTAAATGATTAAGTTAATAAAGTCTTCCTGCTTGTACATGTGATGCTTGTACCCCCTGCTTGGAGTCTGTCCTTGTACCTCCCGTACCTAGCACAATTCTGGCATCCTCTGCTGAATGCGTGTTCTTGTGAACTGTCCATGCGGCCCTGAGTATCTGAGTGTGTCTGGTTTCCATCGCCGGACCTAGAGTTCAGGTGAGCACTTCTGGCAGGATGTCCGCGTGTCCTGATCAGTGTGTGCGCACCAGGATCTCTGTTGGGGTGTATCGTAACTGTCTATCGTATATATGTGTCAAGATGAGTAGTCCTCTGTGCAGATGAGGTCTCTGTGTCAGAGCGTGTGCTGGGGACGCGGTTCTCTCAGGCGGGGTGTGCCTCGGACAGGGCGAGGCCGCGGTCAGGGGGAGAGGCTCTCCGTTTGGATGTTCTATCTTGCACGTTTCCGCCAGTATGCGTGTTTTCTGTCAGTAAGGCTCTACGGGGGGGGTATCCCTGGGGATTCAAAGCGATAGGATTTTGGTCCAACAGACGCCGGCCGCCGAAGCCTGACCACCCGCTCGCTTCTCCTCTGCGCAGGTGCTGGAGCCGCTTCTCGGGGCCCAGGGAGTGACCTTGGAGCTACGCCCGCGCTCTCGCTACCGTTTACAGCTTCGCGCCAGACTCCACGGCCCCACTTTCCAAGGCCCCTGGAGCTCCTGGTCGGACCCAGTGAGGGTGGAGACCGCCTCCGAGACGGGTGAGAGCCCCACGGGGCAAAGGCAGTCTGCGGCTGCGCGAGTGGAGAGGCGCCGGCGCAGCGAGGGCGGGGCTCCGGCCGTACCGGTCTGCGGCTGCGCAAACGACAGCGGCGCCCCGGGCCCGTGAGGGGCGGAGCCAGGGCGGGGGCTGGCGGGCCTGGGGGCGGGGCTCCGGCCAGGGGCTGCCGGGGTCTGAGTGTTTTTGTCCCCTAGCCTGGATCTCCTTGGTGACGGCTCTGCTCCTGGTGCTGGGCCTCAGCGCCCTCCTGGGCCTGCTGCTGCTGAGGTGGCAGTTTCCTGCGCACTACAGGTACCGCCCCGGCCAGGCGGAGCCGGAGGCCTCTAAACAAACATCCCAGGGTCACGCTGTGACACCTGCTCTCCGGACAACCACATGTCCACGCCTCTGGCTTCAGCCGCTTCCTGCACGTCTCCCCTGGAAGTCGCACCGCCTCCTTAACTTTAACATGCCCACTATGCTGGACACCTCAAATAGCCCCACCTCCTTGCTCCTCATCTCAGTAACAAGGCTACTGTGCACCCATCACCCAAGCGAAACACTTAGGCGCCTCCCTCCCTCTTCTCCAGTCTGGTCTGGTCTGGTCATTCCACCCCTAAACCTCGCTCAAACAGTGGCCCCATTTCTCTAGCCCTGCAGTCACTACCTGATGCACTGAAGCAGAGCCTCTTCTCCCTCCAATCCAGCCTCCCACAGCCACGAGAATAATCTTTTGAAGATGCACACATGAACTTGTCACTCTCCTCCTTAAATCTCATTATTAGCTCCCCAGGATAGAGTCCAGACTCTCAAATGACCAGCAGGAATCCACAAAATCTGGCCTCTGCCAGCATTTCCACCCTTTCCCACCCTGTGCATCAGCCTTACCAGATTGTTGGTGATCTCCTCCACAAGTCAGGCAGTTATTTCTCAGTGCCTTTGCATACAATGTCCCCTCTGCCAGGAATATCCTCCCTGGATGACTAATATCCATGTATGTTTAAATAACTTTCTTCACCAACTCCAAGGAAACCCTTCCTAAACTTCCCCTATGCTACTCTCTGTGCCCCAGTACAGACTTCTATCATAGTACCAGTAGCCTTTTACTGCATTTATTTCTTTATATGTCTTCCCTGTACCTTACTTGGTCATCTTTAGATCCTCAGCACAGTGCCTGCCAAATAGCATGCCCTTAAATAAATGTTATTAATGAATGACTTGTTTATGTGGGAAGGCTAAGGCTGAGGAGAAATATCATTGGAAGTCATAAACATAAAGGATAGAATCCATACCAGTTCAGTCCTTCAACTGGTAACATCTCTTGATTCTGGAAGACTCAGCTCAGAAGGCGACCTCCAGGCAGCCTCTTTTGATGGCCTTAGGCTGGGTTAGATGCCCCTCTTCTGGGCTCCCATCTCTCCTTGTCTTTCTTTAAACTTTTAATCCACTCATATATATGAGCAGACTGGAATGTTGCCTCTATGCAGGTAGCCAGATCCAATAAAAAAACTGGGAGAGAAGAGGGAGGTGGTGCTGAACCAGACATACTCAGTTCCTTTTCCCCAATTTACCAGATAAATCACTTCTTCTCCCCTGGAGAGATATGAGTGACATCACGGAAGAGGCCTGAAATGTTGTTGAGCTAAAGTCCCTCCGTGTGGAAATATGAGCCTAAAGAATTGGAGGTTCCCCCAACATACCTTAGCCTATACTCTTCCCAGATAGACCACCTTCCCCAGTAACTTAATAGTAAGCCCCCCTGGTTCTCTTCATTCATTCACTCCACTAATTTCTTGAGCACCTACTATGGACCAGACACTGTTCAATACCCTGGAGATACAGGAGTGAGCAACTAGACAAACTCTTTGCTCTCATGGAGCTTACATTCTAGTGGGGTGAGACAGACAAAAACAAATATATATATTAACATAATAAGTATACAATAAGTCAAGTGCTATAAAGAAAAATAAAGCAGAGCAGGAGAGAGAGTGTGCTGGGGAAGGGAGGTGGCATATTTTAGACAAGGTAGTCAGGGAAGGCCTCTCTGTCAGGATGACATTTGAGCAGAGACCTCAATGAAAGGAGGGAACAAATGGAATGTTCCGGGCAGAGAGAACAGAGAGTGCAGAGGCCCTGAAGCAGGAATGTTTGAGGACACGCAAACCCCTTTTTGGACGTCCCTTCCCTGCCTGAGCTTTCCTTTGCACCTATGCTCTTCCACTTTACTTGGTTGCCTTGACTACACTCCTACCTCTCCAAGCCTTACTCCCCCACCTCACTGCCCCCCCACTGACCCGCCTCAGTGCTCTCCTCCTCCCTCTCAATGCACTCCCATGACAGTGTCTTTCTCTTCCTTCTCCCCAAGGAGTCTGAGGCATGCCTTGTGGCCCTCACTTCCAGACCTTCACCGGGTCCTAGGCCAGTACCTTAGGGATACTGCAGCCCTGAGTCCGGTGAGTGCACCCCCTCCCACCTACCCACTACCACCCTGCCTGCAGCTGGATCCTTGCAAGGCCCTTGCCCACCAGCATACCATCCCTGGGTCCTAGCCCCAGCCAAACCCTCCTTTCCACACCATCCAGGTCCTCCTCCCACAGGATCTGCTCTAATTCAGACTCCTGTCCCCACATCTCTCCCAGCCCAAGGCTGCAGTCTCAGATGCCTATGAGGAAGTGGAACCCAGCCTCCTTGAAATTCTACCTAACTCCTCAGAGAAGACACCCTTGCCACTATGTTCCTCCCAGGCCCAGATGGACTACCGAGGATTGCAGCCTTCTTGCCTGGGGACCATGCCCCTGTCTGTGTGCCCACCCATGATGGAGTCAGGGTCCTACTGCACCACTCACATCGCCAACCATTCCTACTTACCACTGAGCTGTTGGCAGGCCCCTCGTTCCCAGTACCCCGGACAGATCCAAACCCTCTAGCCCTGTCTTCCAACCTCTCTACCCACCCCACCCCCACAACACAAACATCTCAGAGCTCACGACCATCCCTCTCTGTCTGCCCTCATGCTTGGGCTTCACAACACTGATCTTTCCATACTGCTGCTGACATAAATCCAGGATCCTCCAGGCAAGGCTCATTTGACTAAGCTCATCTAATTTCCACCTTCCTCCTCTTTCCTTTTTAATGCCAAACTCCTTAAGAGGTCTGCACTTCCCCACTTCCCATTTGCATTTCAGACTACTTCAATTCGTGCCCCTGCTACCACTTTGCTAATGAAACTACTCAGATGAAGTTCACCTCAGACTTTCTAATTGCAAGATCCAATAGGATCTTGTCAATCCTCAATTTCTTTGATCTCTCTGTGGCATTTGTCATGGTGACTACTTATTTCTCCTTTAAATTCTCTCCTCCCTTGGCTTTTATAGCATCACCATCTCTCCTGGCTCTGCCTTTGCCATTCTGAGTATACTAGTAGTGAAGAACATAAATTCTGGAGTCAGAGCTGGGTTCAATTCCTGTCTTTCCCACTTGCTAGCTGTGCAACCTTGGGCAAAGAACTTAAAGCCTTTGAGTCTTAATTTTCTCATCTATAAAACAGGGGTGATAACAGAACCCCATAGAGTTGTGAAGAGAATTAAGTGAGATAATCTAAGTGAAGCACAGTGCCTAGGACATAGTAAGTGTGATATATCTAAACTATCATAATTACTCTTTCCTAATCTCTTATCCTGGCATCTCTTCCATTCCTTAATTATTGCAGTCCCTCATGAATCCATTCTGAACCCAGTCTCCAATCTGTCCATTCTCATTGCCTTTCCTATATGTGACCGCTCCGAAGTTCTTACCTCCAGCCCAGGCCTCTACTACAACACCTATGATGCTTTCTGCAAGTAACTGTGTACACATCTGTCTCCCACTACTAGGTTGTGAGCTCCTTGAGGGCAAGGGCCATGATTTAATGGTCTTTTCCCCCAGCACCTAGAGTAGTGTTTGGTGCATGGTAGTAGGCCTTCAATAAATATTTTCTAAATGAAGAAAGTCTTTCTGGACAATGCAACCTTAACCCTGTGCCAACGTCCCTCATCCTTTAATCCATTCATATGCAGTGGTAAATGTGCTTAGGCCATTTTGGTTATGGATTCCCCTGATCCATTCAAATTCTCAAACAAATGGTATTTTTTGCTGGCTCCAAACATACCCACTGTATCAGTCAGGGTCTTGGCAGAAATAGATGGCACACTCAAACTGGGTATCTTGATGAGAGTTTAATAAAGGGCATATTCATAATGACGAGGCAGGATTTAAGAAAACCATCAAGGAATAGGGCTGTACCCCAGGGCTAACAATAGCTGAGAGCTGGTACCACCTCTAGGCATCAAGGGGTAAGGGGAAAGAGTGGTTACTAGATCTGGAGACAGTGGCTGTAAGAGAGGGTTGCTTACAACCCTCCCTGGCAGGAGCTGTGGCCTCCAGTAGAAAGATACAGCCAACCTATGGGGACATGGCAGGGAGGGAGCCAGGGGAATACATAGCTTATGCTCACTCTCCCCTAACTCTCTGATCGCCTCTGTGTTAGTTTGCTAGTGCGGCCGTAACAACGTACCACAAACTTGTGACTTAAACATCAGAAATTTATGTCTCACAGTTCTGGAGGCTAGAAGTTCAAGGTGTCAGCAATCTTGGTTCCTTCTGAGAGCTATGAAGAAGAATCTGTACCATGCCTCTCCCCTGGCTTCTGGTGGTTTCCATCTTTGGTGTTCCTTGGCTTGTAGAAGCATCACCCCCATCTCTGCCTTCGTCTTCACATGGCATTCTCCCTGTGTGTGTCTGTGTCCAAATTTCCCCATTTTATAAGGACACCTGTCATATTGGATTATTGGGGGGTCATTGGCCACCCAAATGACCTCATCTTAACTAGTTACATCTGCAATGACCCTATTTCCAAATAAGGTCACACTCTGAAGTACTGGGGCTTAGGAAATCAATATAAGAATTTGGGGGAGGACACAATTTAACCCATAATATCCTCCCATTGGTGAAACCTAAACAGAAACTAGAGCCCAAGGGAATCCATTGATGCAGGCCATATGAATCAGCCTTAAGGGCACAGGGCAGGGTGGAGAAAGATGAAGAATGGATCTGGATGGAACAAATGGATGACATCCAGTATATTCATTTTCCGTAATTCTTTCCCTCAGCCATGTTCAAGGCTCTGACTCTATTCCTGGGAACTCAAGACTAGGATTGAGACCCAAACCACTGAACCTCTCCCCTTTACACCTACTCAGCCATCATGTCCTAAATTCTACGACTGCTTCCTAGATTCTGTCTTCTTTTCTCCATCTCCACCCAGCTATTACTACAGCCTTCTAACTAGTATCTCTGCCTCCAGTCCCTCTACTTAAATCCAATCTGTATGTTGCCTCCAGATTGATCTTCCTATTCATCTCACTCCTTGCTCACTCCTTACATCTAAATCGTTAGCTTGACTCTTCAGAACCTGATCTCTTTCTCTTCCACTACTTCCCTAGGTGAGGATTTAAAATGTTAACACAATGCCAAGCACATAGTAAATACTCAGTGTTTATTGAGCTATTCTTATAATTATCCCAAATGAGCTGTTCCCTGAATATCACCTATATTTTATTCCTTCCATGCCCTTTGCTTCACTAGATTCAAGTCCTTCAGGTGGGAGTTCCCCTCATCTAACCAGCTCCTCAGCCTCTAATTATCCATCTCTAAAGCTTTGTTTTCCTTCCCTCCAGCCTAAAAGGAAGTGATCTTTCTTTCCTAGACTGGAAAAGCTCTGTGTGTTTCTATTCCATTTCTTCCTGGGGAAGGTACTCAGGCACCTTGCTGTATCAGCTTGCCCTCCATCTCCCCTGGCTCTTTTGCCTTCACCTTCAAACATGCATAAGCCTCTTGGTGCTGGTTCCCTCAAGCTCCCATGCACTGCCCCTTTCTTGCTCCAAAATTTCTCAAACAAGTAGCCCCTGCTTGCTGCCTCCACACTCTCCCCACCCTTCTTTGTGCAACTCCTTCCAAATGGAATGTGAGCACCCATTCTCCTGATCCCACTCTCTCCAAGGTCACTGATGATTTGTTTCTTGATGGCCAAATCTGACCTTTTCTGTCATCATTCTGCTTGACCACTTTGCATCATATTAGAATGCCTCCCACTTCAAGGTCCATGTCAGTATAATCTCCACTGGCTTCTCTCATTCCCTTATTTTTAAATGTACGAATTCCCTGAGGTTGTACCTTTATTTACCTGATCCTTCTTTTTCTCTGCAGTCACCCTTCCTCCAGAAGCTGCAAATTGCTGGCCATGCCCCACCCCCAGATATGTTTTATTTGGCCCTTCCCTACACAGACATTCTCCCTGATTCCAAAATGCCTAGCAGATAAAGCCCAAACTCCTTACTTTGTCATTTAAGGCCCTGCCAGCCAGATTCAGACTACCTTTTCTCTATTCTCTGGGGTTCAGGATTCCCTATTTCCAAACCCAGCACATCCAACTCCTTGCTTTTCAAGGTAATTGAAAACAGAGAACAGGAATGCTTCAAAGTCAAAGGTAATAACAGTATTAATTTTGGGCTAAGAGCCCCAGATTTTTCTCTGTCATCATCAGGGTCGATGTTAGGCTAATGATTGAAAACGTGATTTTTCCAGGCTCTCCCTGGGGCAGGATAGCACATGGTTAGGATGGCAGGGGTTGGTCAGATGGTTTGGCTCAACTACATATTATTATTGGCTGTGTGGCTTTGGGCAAGTTTCTAACTTCTTTCTGACCCAGTTTCTTTTTCTGTAAAACGGGGATAGAGTATCTGCCTTATGGGATTAAGGATTAAACTCAATAATGTATGTAAACTGTTTAAACACAGTAGTCAGCAGATGGCCAGGAAATGAAATCCATTATTACTTTTATTATCGTTGCCTCACCGCTAAGCATATTCACACAATTCATTCATTATTAGAGCATTGTTTTGAACAGGAGTCAGACCTGAATTCCTACCAGCTAGGGTGACCTCGGGCAAATCCCTTTTCTGGGCCTGTTTCTTTATCTGTAAAACATGGGTATGTTGCCAAGGTGGGGAGGGTGCACCACACAGATTAGACTAGCGGGTCTCTAAAATTCCTGACATCTCTAAAGCTCCATGGGGGCAAGCCACAGTGTCTCTCAGAGAGCAGTCCAATCCCAGCTTCCAGATGGACAGGTCTGAATCCTGATCCTTTTTTTTTTGACCATAAGGGATCCCTCCCCCCTTCAGGCTCGTTTTCCCTATTTGTAAAAAAACAACAAACAAAACAATTTTAAAAAAGCAAACAGAGGTGCTACTTCCTTCCTAGCAGTGTTCCTACAGGTACCGAGCAAACAGCGGATGCACTCGGGCCTCCTTTCTGCTCCTAAGCTTCTCAACTCCTTCCTCCCACCACCCCTGCCCGCCTGCCGCCTGCCCGCTGCCTCCCCCTTCTCTGAGCAGTTCAAGTGCTTTAGGTCACCCCTCCGAGGTCTGTCCTTCTGTAGCTGAGAACGAGCCACAAGCAGGCTTTAAGTGTGAACGGTGGGTGAGGGGAAGCTGAAGAATGAATGGAAGCTACTCCGGAACGCAGAGGCAGCGCAGGCCTCGCCTCGTGACCCGCCCGGCTCCGCCCCTCTCTCTTTCAAGTCCTGATTCTCTGCGACCGGTCTTACGTCTGTCTCTCACCCTTCAAATCACGCTCCGCGACTGGACTCTCGTGAGATCTGTGACTTGCCCCGGAAGACCCGCCCCCTGTGCCGTAGAGGCCAATGGGCGAGGGCGACGGTTGCGACGGTTGGGTTTTGAAGCAGCCAATGAGCGCTCGGAGCGGGGAGTTTAAGAAGCATAGGCCGGCACTGCCAGGGCCGGTTCGGGATTGGAACCTGCTCCGAGCCGACGGTGAGGGCAGCTGGGCTGAGGCGAGGTGGGGCGGCTGGGGGTGCCGGGCCGGGAGGGGCTGCGGCCGGGGTGGCCCTGACTGCGTGGCCGGCGGTCCCAGAGCACGGTCGCCTCTCCCCCTCCAGGGCTCGGCGGGCACTCGCTCCGGGGTCCCCTCCCCTCCAGACGCCCCCATGGCTCAGTTCGTGTTCGAGAGCGACCTGCACTCGCTGCTGCAGCTGGACGCACCCATCCCCAATGCACCCCCTGCGCGCTGGCAGCGCAAAGCCAAGGAGGCCGCGGGGCCGGCCCCCTCGCCCATGCGGGCCGCCAACCGGTCCCACAGCGCCGGCAGGACCCCGGGCCGAACTCCTGGTCAGCGGGGTGCGGGGCACACGGGGAGGGAGAGCGGGACGGATGAGAACAGGCTTCATGCCTCCTCCCCCGGGAGCCTAGTCAGACTGTCTGGCTGCCCTCTCTTGCCCCAGGCAAATCCAGCTCCAAGGTTCAGACCACCCCCAGCAAACCTGGCGGCGACCGCTATATCCCCCATCGCAGTGCTTCCCAGATGGAGGTGGCCAGCTTCCTCCTGAGCAAGGAGAACCAGCCGGAAAACAATCAGACGCCCACCAAGAAGGTATGTACCCTAGAGGCCTACCCCTGCCCATCTGTGTACCTGGGATAATGCCGTCCTGCCTCACCACCACCCTTATGTGCCAGGAACATCAGAAAGCCTGGGCTTTGAATCTGAACGGTTTTGATGTGGAGGAAGCCAAGATCCTTCGGCTCAGTGGGAAACCACAGAACGCTCCAGAGGGTGAGGCCCGAAGTTCTTGGTTTTTGGAGGTGTCAGTCCACCCCTAGGGTTGAGGGGAGATGCCTGTCTACTCTTCCCACCTATGGCTGGGGGATGGGGGAGTGCTTATCTGGCTTTCCAGGCTAGGGATGGGGAGGTGTCAATTCTCTGCGTCTAGAGCCACTGGGTTGCCACAGGTTACCAGAACAGACTAAAAGTACTCTATAGCCAGAAGGCCACGCCTGGCTCCAGCCGGAAGACCTGCCGTTACATTCCTTCCCTGCCAGACCGCATCTTGGATGCCCCTGAAATCCGCAATGACTACTGTAAGTGCAGCCTTCTCCTTGCCAATGGATGGAGAAGGAGGGCCCGGGGACCAGGCAAACAAGGAAGCTGATGCTCTTCCCTTACCCCTCTGGCAGACCTGAACCTTGTGGATTGGAGCTCTGGGAATGTACTGGCTGTGGCACTGGACAACAGTGTGTACCTGTGGAATGCCAGCTCTGGTGACATCCTGCAGCTGCTGCAAATGGAGCAGCCTGGGGACTATGTATCTTCTGTGGCCTGGATCAAAGAAGGCAACTACCTGGCCGTGGGCACCAGCAATGCTGAGGTGCAGGTGAGACTTGTCCCAGTGCTGCAGCTCTATCGTCCCCCAGACTCAGGGGGCTTGCCCAGCAGGAGGATGTTAATGCCAAGTCCCAATCTCTGATTCAAGTGGTCTCTCTCTCTAGCTTTGGGATGTGCAACAGCAGAAACGGCTTCGAAACATGACCAGTCACTCTGCGCGAGTGGGCTCCCTATGTTGGAATAGCTATATCCTGTCCAGGTCAGTGGTTTGTGCTACTCTGTGACAAGATCAGTCTATGATTTTAACCCACTCTCCCCTTACTGTATACCTCTGAAGTGAAGCAGCTCTGGTCTGCTGACGGTGTTTGTGCTGCCACAGAACCTGATTCCCTTCTTCCCTCCCCCAGTGGCTCACGCTCTGGCCACATCCACCACCATGATGTTCGGGTAGCAGAACACCATGTGGCCACACTGAGTGGCCACAGCCAGGAAGTGTGTGGGCTGTGCTGGGCCCCAGATGGACGACATTTGGCCAGTGGTGGCAACGATAACTTGGTCAATGTGTGGCCTAGTGCTCCTGGAGAGGGTGGCTGGGTTCCCCTGCAAACATTCACCCAGCATCAAGGGGCTGTCAAGGTGAGAGTGGGGCTGAGCTGGGGCCTCTGCAGACCCTCGCCCAGAACCTGGGGTCTATGAAGGGGAGCTGGCATGGTGGGATCGGACTGGGTTGATCTGTGACCCCTATAACTCCTTGTCTAGGTCTAGTAGTACCTCCTGACCCCACCTTTATCCCACCTAGGCTGTAGCTTGGTGTCCCTGGCAGTCCAATGTCCTGGCAACTGGAGGGGGCACCAGTGATCGACACATTCGCATCTGGAACGTCTGCTCTGGGGCCTGTTTGAGTGCTGTGGATGCCCATTCTCAGGTAGTCTTTTACCTATTCCAGCCTCTCACTCCCAGATGTGTTCTTACTCTATATAGTCTTCCTGGGCAACCATGCCTCCTCCAATGGCGTAGCCAATGCTATACCCTGATTGATGACTTCTAAACTTCTAACTCAGGTCTCACTCATGAGCTCTAGACCCCTACTTCCAAGTCTGGTTTATCTCCAACCTCATGTCTTGTAAGTGGCACCGCCCTAATATGTCCCAAATTAAACTTGTCACTTCCCCTTGTCTCCCTGAAATGTGTCCCTCTTCCCCCTCCTCTTAACATTGTTGGAGAGAGAAATCTGAAAAAACTCCTAGAATCTTTCATCCTCCTCACCTAGTCACCAAGATATACCAGTTTTACCTCAGAATATCATTCACATGTGTCCCCTCCCCTCAGCCTCATCCTTCTTCCCCGTGGAGGCCCACTGCACTGGTCTCTCAGCATTCTTTTCTTATCTCCTCCAGTCTGTTGTCTACACTGTGGTCTGTTACTGCCCTCCTTCAACCCTGCAATGGCTCCCCATCACCTACAGCATTTAACCCAAATCCATTAGAGTGATATTTAAGGCCCTTGCTGGTGGGTCTTCCTGCAACCACTCCAGCTTCCTCTCCTTCCACTCCCCGACATGGCAGCCTTCATCCTAGACTTGGGCTCTGGAGCCAGAATTCAAATTTGGGCTCTGTCATCTACTAACTTAACTTGTATGTGATCTTAGGCAGCTTACTGAACTTCCCTCTGCTTGATTCATCTGTAAAGTGGATACGATTGTAACTCTCAAAGGCTTTTATAAGGACTAGGATCATTCAAGTCGGAGTACATAGCACCTGGCAGGGTGCCTAACACTGTAATGGCCTCAGTTCTGATTTGAGTAGTGTTGGCTCTATGTGATGCCTACACCATCCCCTCTCTACAGGTGTGCTCCATCCTCTGGTCTCCCCACTACAAGGAGCTCATCTCAGGCCATGGCTTTGCCCAGAACCAGCTGGTTATTTGGAAGTACCCAACCATGGCCAAGGTGGCTGAGCTCAAAGGTAGGTGCTAAGTGACAGAAGCCAGACACAAAAGGCCATATATTGTATGACTGTTTATATGAAATGTCCAGAAGAGGCAAATGCAGAGAGGGAAAGCAGATTAATGAGTGCCAAGGGCTGGGAGGAGAGGGTAATGAGGAGTGACTTTCTTTATGGAGTGATGAAAATGTTCTGGAATTATTGTTGTGATGATTGTACAACTTTGGCAGCATACTAAAAACCAATGAATTGTGTACTTTAAAAGGATGAATTTTATGGTATATGAATTATTATCTCAATAAAGCTGTTATAAAAACAAAAAAAAAGGTAGGTGGCCCTCGTAAATGGAAGGCTGCAGATGTGTCTACTATTCATATGTACCTCTCTCACTTTTTCCGTCCTCATGCCCCAGGTCACACAGCTCGGGTCCTGAGTCTGACCATGAGCCCAGATGGGGTCACAGTGGCATCGGCAGCAGCGGATGAGACCCTGCGGCTATGGCGCTGCTTTGAGTTGGACCCGGCGCGGCGGCGGGAGCGGGAGAAGGCCAGTGCAGCCAAAAGCAGCCTCATCCACCAAGGCATCCGCTGAGGACCAGCTTAGCACCTCAGTTTTTTGTTTTTGTTTTTTATTTTTCTAATAAAGTCATGTCTCCCTCTCTGCTCCTTGCATGACCTCAATCCCAGCAGCCTTCCCAGGGGCTCCTCCCTGCTGTGATCAGAGAGCTAGAAATGTCCGTCCTGTGGGAGCCTCAATCACCCCTCCCATTTGTAGACAGGGCTAGCAGGCCTTGTACCCCACCTCCTCCATTCACACACGAACACACAGAGCCGTGGTGTTTTCCTGTCACTTTTAATGAAGACATAAGTGAGTGAGCAGCCTCCACAGGCTGTATTCCCCAGGCCCCTCACCCACCCTGACCTTTGGCCAAGAAGCTTCTGCTTCAGTGTGGGTGGAGAAGGAGGGAGCCTGAGTCCACAGTGACAGATTATTGCTGACCTCTTTAGTGTGAGGAAAAAGGCCACAAGACCCTGGTCGGGGCCAGCCCTGAGTGCTCCTCTCCCAAGTTTAAGGCAGGGAGGGGGAAGTAAGTGTCCAGCCCTTTTGGCCCCCAGCTCTGGAATGGCAGAGGGCAATGAGGCCACGTCCCTGGGGCTGGCCGGGAGGAGTGGGTGAGGAACGGAAGCAGTGGTCCCTGTGTACCAGCTGTGGGGAGGGGAGGGCCTGTCCCCTGCTCAGTCCTGACCACATAAGCCCTGGTCACAGGTGTAGGTGGGGAGGACACTGACGGATGCTGCCCAAGGTGCAGTCCTGAGGCACTTAGGTGGGCGCCTAGCTAGGCCGTGTTGCTCAGTTGGCCTTGACCTTGGCGGTACCTGGAACTCCATTTTGCTGAAGTGCACGTGGCAGCCGCTTGCCTTTGGTGTAAGAGTGATACCAGAAATTGGAGAATAGCACGAAGAAGATGGTGCCATACATCCAGATGAGGTGGATGATGACTGGGTACTGGTAGTTACAGCTGGGCATGAAGTAGTACTGGGAGATGTGCAGTGAGACCAGGACAAACTGGATCTAGGATAGAGAAAGGCAAGGGTCAGAGGGAACAGTGAGAGGACTGGATGGGGAGAGGATGTAGAGAAAGAGACTGACGTTGAGTGGGGAGGGATGGGGTCAAAGGTGAGGTAGGCTGACTAAAGCTAGGATCCAGACTAAGAACGTTGGGGGAATTGTTATAGGCCAGGCCCAGGCTCCTCACCAGCTGGATGGCTGTCATATGTTTCTTCCACCAAAGGTAGGGCTGAGCCACAGGGCCGATGGCAGACAATCCATAGTACAGGTACATGATGACATGCACAGAGGAGTTTATCATGGCGTGGAAAGAGCCCATTCCTCCTGTGAGTGGACAATGAACAAGGTCAGGAGAGTTGAGCCTCTGGTCCCCAGTGCCTGCCCCTCTTTCCCCAGTGGCCTTCACCACTCACCTGGGGCAATTTTGACCCCCCACCACCAGCTCCAGGGAAGCACCGAGTGGTGGAAGACATGTAGGAAGGTCACCTGTCCATCTTTTTTCCGGAGAATAAAGATCACCTGAGAGAAGAGGTGGGGGAAGGGGGTTCAGAGCCAGGGTCTCTCCTTTCTCCCCACAAGTTCTCACATATAACTACTCACCGTGTCCATCAGCTCAATGAACTTGGAGAAGAGGAAGAGCCAGGCCACCCGAACCATCTGCAAGAAGCCGGGGCAGCCTTAGGAACCACACACTACTCCAAGAGCCTCCCTAAACTGGCTCATGAGCACAGGTCACACCCAAACTGCTCCTATCCCCAGGTTGCTTATGACCCAGCCCCCGTGCCTACTTACCCTCAGTGCCTCTGGGTTGTTGGAATAGTCTACAGGGTCACAGCGCCAGGTGTAGGTACTCAGCCAGCCAGACATCAGGAACTAGGAAGGCGTGTGGATTAGACCACCAGAGTACCCTCCCTCCCCCCAATCCCTCCCGTTTTCTAGCTGAAGACATGGATCTGAGCCACTCTGTAAAGGAGATGCCATGCTCTGGCCCTAAGGCCCTCCTCTTATCCTGCTGGCAAGAATGAAAGCCTAGGCATGCCAGGGGCACACCTCATAGACGATGTAGAGGGAGAGGGCCACCAGTGAGAAGTTGTAGACAACCATGAAGCTGCGGAGCTGGAAGGGCTTCCGATTGGCCATGATTCGAGGTCCAAGTGAGAGAACGAAGTACACGTAGGTCAGGAGGATGGAGGTCATTAGCAGGGGAGACCCCATTAGAGGGTAATCCTGGATCCGGGGATCTGTGAATAAGGGTCAGAAAGGTCATAGGGTAAAAACGGTCCCCACCAGGTGTACAGATATGAGGTCAGGTCACAAAGGGTCAAGGGGTTCATACGGACCCTCTATTAGGAGACAGCCCCAGATCCAGGGATCTCAGGGCAGGAGGGAGGAAGAGCTGGTGGACAGCATCTTACCTGCACACTTCATCATCTCCTGGTACAAGGTCACAACAGCCTCCATCCTGGCTAGGGACTCTGGTGAAGTATGGAGGGTGGGTGTCAGACGGGGCCAACTGCACCTCCCCCATCCCACCCCTGAGCCACAGACAGGACACAGACCAGACAGACAACTCCTGATGCCTCATTGCAGAAAGGACAGAACAGTGAGAGGAAGGAATTGCTGGGGACTAGGGGTAGGAGGAGGCAGTTTGGCAGGGGCATCAGCTTTCCACGCATCCTGCTTGCCTGGGAAGGGCTCTTACGCCCTTCCTCTCCACACCTTACTTTCCTCTCCTCACTCTCTGCTCCTCTCCAGAGGATTCTACTTCCTGACCTCCCCTCCCCTCTTCCTCCACAAGAGAACGCTCAAGTTCTGGTCTCTTTCCGGAGAGTCTTACCTCTCACCAATAGGGAACTCATCCCCAGAATGAACTGCTTCTCTCTTCCTCGCCAAAGTCTCTCACCTCTCCAGCTCTGGGTCTTTCTTCTCTCCAGCGATCCTCCCCTTCAACCTCTGCCGTCCCCTTTCAAGATGCTCATCTCACCTCCCAGTCCCTTCTATCCCCAGAATGAACTGCTTCTCTCTTCCTCGCCAAAGTCTCTCACCTCTCCAGCTCTGGGTCTTTCTTCTCTCCAGGGATCCTCCCCTTCAACCTCTGCCGTCCCCTTTCAGATGCTCATCTCACCTCCCAGTCCCTTCTATCTCTTCCAGGACTCTCATCTTCCCAGCGTCCCT
The DNA here is from genome assembly GCF_020826845.1 of Diceros bicornis minor. Lineage (NCBI taxonomy): Eukaryota > Metazoa > Chordata > Mammalia > Perissodactyla > Rhinocerotidae > Diceros > Diceros bicornis. The sequence goes on from NC_080752.1 coordinate 6,318,153, forward strand.
CTTCTCCCCTGCAGGGACTCTCACCTCCTGGTTCCTCCTGTCTCTTCCTCCTCTCCCCTGCTGGGACACTCCCTAGGGCTCTCCCCTGCCCTCCCGGCCTCTCACCTCCAGCCTCTCTTAGCCTCTCCTGTCTCCTCTCGTCTCCAGAGCTCTCGCCTCGCCCTTCCTCTTGAGGAGCCTGGCTCTTTGAGACTCCTGCCCTGGCGGCTCCACCTGTCTGACTAGATCTGGCAGCAGCCCCGCCCTCTGCCCGCCCCTGCTGCACTGCGCATGGGGTGGAGGGTGGGTCTAGGCCACAGGTCAGTGCCTGGAGAAGCAGGACCCACCAGGATTGAGGAAGCCAAGGAAAGCCCAGGACTCACCACCCACCCACCCTGGACCAGCCAGGTGAGCTCAGTAAGGTTAGGGTTTGAGCCAGAAACCTCCCGGGGGCTCCAGCCCCAGGCCTAGCCTTGGCCCAAAGAGAACTGCTGAAAACACATACACAGCATGCTCTCCTAAACTAGCCATCAATTCTCAGTCTGTCCTACTTCAGAATGGGTATAATCACCCTTCTGAAGCTCCCAGGGAGGGGCAGGGAAGGCAGTGGCATGTGAGGCGGTGGGGGAGTGCGAGAGGTCTCAGGAATCTTCCCCTCCCTTAGGGAGGGGTCCTAATGAGCTAGGCCCTCTCCCCTTTAGAGCCTGAAGGAATGTCGGGGGAGGGCTCCCAGGGACACAAAGCCTTGGCCCAGACCAAGGAGAGCCTGGAACTCTGAGACAGTCCCAGGCGGACAAGGCATTCTCCAAGCAGCCAGGGCAGCAGATGCTCTGCAAGCTGCCTGCACTCTAGTCTGCCGGTTCCCTCTATCAGAGAACAACCTGTGCAGGTACTAAGCGAAGAACACACCTTCTGACTCAACCCCCGAGGCTGCACTCGCGCCCCTCACACACACTCCCTGGGCACACGTCTCACAGATGCTCCCCCGACCTCCACTGGCAACCCACAACTGCCCCACCATGGTCAGGCCCCAAGTCCTCCCAGACACACACACACCTGCCTCTGACATAGGTCCCCACACCCCAACGACAAACTCACCAATGGCTAGCACATAGATGTACACACAGAGCCCACAGACCTCCTGCTGGCAACAACTGCCCTCCTCTGACACACCACCCAAACAAGCCTCCATGGACTTTGACATGCATAGTTTCTAACGCTCAGACCTGCTCCTAACTACATTCACACCAGCAAACACACCCAAAACCCTCACACAGCCTCCTTTACAGGTCCTGCATCACCATGTGTAAAATCCTTATGCTCACACGCTCAGCTCCACACAGACTTACACATATGTGAGTCACAGATAAATGTGGTCACATACATAAACTCACACAGCCCACTTAGAGGTGAATGAACAGAAAATCACACACACCTGCTCCCTGTCATGCATACAGATCTCTCCACGGATGACAATCATCATTCATTCATTCACAACCAGATTTTTGTCGGCTGCCTATTCTGCAGGGGGGCCTACCCGGTGTAGGCATGTGCTCTAACACACGGTTCCTCCCTGACCCACGTGAGTTTGCCAGCTTGTTATCTCTCCAGCTCTCTCTCAACCACCACCCCCAAGTTCACCCTCCTCTCCCCCACACTCCACACACGCATGCACCCTGGAGGTCAGGAGTGGCTCAAGGCTTTTGGAAAGGACCTCTCCCCAAGCTTGAGGAGAATCTGGGTGTGTCCCCGGTAGGGAACTCAGTCCGGTCCTTTCTTCCTTTAAGATGGATGGAAGGGAAAAGGAGACAGGCAAAGGAAGGGGGAGGGGACGGGAGGAGGGAAGAGAAGGGCACCAAGGGGAGGAGGGGGTAAGAGGTAGAGAGGGGTTAAGACCAGGAGGTTGTGGAGGAAGGCCTAGGTTTAAGCAAATGGGGTCTAGCGCCGGGAGGGAGGCTGCTGGAGAGGGCCAGCCCCAGAGAGCTGGGACCTCCCACCCTCTCCCCAGGAACAGCCTCGCCCACAGCCTGGGCAGGGCAGGGCAGGGCCAGGCCAGGCAGGCAGGGGGCCCGGGCACGTGGAGAGCCCGCCATGGAAGGTCCAGACTCACCAGTGGGGGGCCAGGCAGGCAGTAGTGGAGGGCTCGGAGGGAGCAGGGCCAGAGACAAGTCCCCGGGGCCAGCCTGCCTGCCACTTCCTCATCTGCTGGGCCGACTTTCTGTCACCAGAGGAGGAGGGGGCGGTCCGGGTGGGGGGCGCCTGCTGATTGGGCAGCCGCTGAGGCAGGAGGGGCCGTCCAGCCCGGACTCAGCTCGGCTGGAGGGGCGGGAGCAGGGCGGGCCGCCAGATCACAGGGCAGGAAGCACGCCCAGTCTTGACTCCCCACCCCTTCCCTCGGCATCTCTCAGCCCGCCTCTGTCAGGTCGCTGCAGCCTGGCCGTGGCCCTGGCCCTGTCTGACATTCAGCCCCTGAATGGCCTCATTCTGGGCCCTCTGGTGCTTAATCCACCAACCAACACCACCAACACATCTTCTGTTTGTGGCAGGCCCACCCAGTTTAGGACCCTGGGAAAATCCAGGGCTCAGCCCTTCCTTCAAAGAGCTCCCTCTCAGGAGGGTGAGACCGGAGGGGTGGGCAAGAGGCAGTATGTGCGTGCTAAGGGCGGACTTGGGGTAGCACGGAGGTCTCAGGTGCAGGGAGCAGGGCATGGAAGCGCTCTCTACAAGCCTATAAACTGGGATGAGCCCTAGCATTAGGAGCTGCTGAGACGATTTCGTGGAATGGAGGTGGGAGAATACAAGTAGCCTGGGGCAGGAACACTGCATGAAGCACCAGGGTAAACTGGACTTCAAGGCAGGGAAAGGAAAAAAGAGGAAGTGAAGCTGGCTGTGGCTCAAAGGAGCAGGTCTTGAAGGCCAAATAGGGCAGTTTGATTTTATTCTGGAAGCAGAGGAGAAACAGTGAAGGTTTTTGAGAAGGCTACAATCAGGCTTGTATTATCAAATACTTATTGACAACCTACCATGTGTAAGCCTGTGTTAAGTGCTGGTGACACATCAGTGAAGAAGGCAGATGCTGCCCCTGCATGGGGTTTACTGTCCAGCTGAATCACTTCACTCTGGCAGCCAGTGTGATGAGGGTATTGGAGGGAGATTCAAATGAGAGATCACAGTCTGACCTAAGAAGGTTTGGAAACTGATGGGATTGGAAAGGCCGACACTGGAAATTTCCCTGAGGCAGTCGGACTCTCGATATGTACTTAGCTGTCTACCTGGCTTCCTGCACTCTCCCCTTCCCACTCCACACACTCACCAACTAAATGGAACTACTCGGGGTGAGGACAAAGTTTTAGGGAAATGAAATCTGTATCTCCAGCAGCTCCTGGAACAGTGCTTTGCATATAATGATCCAATAACTGCTTATAGGATTGGATGGGGTAAATGGGGACAGAATTAGGGTTCACAAGAGGTAGTCATTTGGGAGAAGTAATATGTTCATAAATGGTGGGATGTAGCTATGCGGAAGCTGAGTCTTAGCAGTAAGAGGTCAGCTGCCAAAGTGCAGCTAGATCCAGCCCATTAGTACCTGCCCTTGAAAGGAAATGGCAAAAGAACTCAACTATTCAAAAGGCTCCAGGGCCCGCCCCATGGCTTAGCGGTTAAGAGCGTGCGCTCTGCTGCTGGCGGCCCGGGTTCGGATCCCGGGCGCGCACCAACGCACTGCTTCTCCGGCCTCATGGCCGCGTCTCACATACAGCAACTAGAAGGCTGTGCAACTATGACATACAACTATCTACTGGGGCTTTGGGGGAATAAATAAATTAATTAAAAATTAAAAAAAAAAAAAAGGCTCCAACTTCTTAGCACTGTACACTAAGGCCTACCTGATCTGGCCCTCAGCCTCCCGTTCTACCTGTTCTATCCTCCTGGGCCACATCCTATGCTTTAACTGTTCCCCAAGGACTCAGCATCTTTCATACCCACACCCTTCCAAGCCTTGTCCCCTGGCTCAACACAAGGTACCAGCAGCTCTCCCAGGCAGTAAATCTCTCCCTCCCCTCGCTCCCACAGTCTTACTGCCATGCAATTATCTGTAACCCCCCTCATTATAAGTTCCTCTCAGCGGCAGCCATGTTTTAGTTGTCTGTCTCTAGCATCTGGCCCATTGTCTGGCTCATTTGACCCCCCATAATGTGTGTTGAGTGAATATTAGAGTGAAGGAGACAATGTGAGAAAGGGAAGAGAGGTCAAGGGACGCAGAGTCAAGTAGGGAGGACAGTAAGGATTCAAAAGCCTTTCTGCTTCACTTGGGGTGGCAGTATCCATTGAGGCAATAAATATTTATTGAAAGCCTAATGTGTTCCAGGTATACTTGAGCAACTTTGGGTCACACCTGACTCCAAAGGCCTGAGTTTACATCTTCTAGTTGATACCTGTGTGACCTTATGTAACCTCTATAAAATGGGAACAACAACAGTACCTATCTCATAAATTGTTGTGAAGACTAAAGGAGATAACCCACATAAAGTACTTAGCACTGTTTCTATCTCAACATTTCACAGACCAGGTGGGAAGCAATCCATATATCAAGAAGGTATATACTTGTATGTAGATTCATGAGCATTCATTTAACAAATATTTCCTAAATGCTTACTGTGTGCAAAGCACTGTTCTGAGAGCACTACCAGGGGTTTTGGATTAAGTGTACTTCCAGAGACGAACTAGAGCTGAACAAAGCAGACTATTATAGATGATGAAACAGTCCCAGAGTTCAGACACAGTAGAGATCAGGAACTTCAACTACATATTCACCTGGAACACACTGGCAAATGACCATAGCAAGTCCTCAACAAACGTTTACTGACTACAGGAATGATCATGCCCAAAGACTCACTTCGTTCCATTCTTGTCCCAGTCCTGGGGGAAAGCGTCTTCAAATGTCTGACATGGACCACCTAGCCCCAAGTCCCACCAAGTGGCATCTCCATGGCCCTGGGGTTCCTGCAAAATACTCATAGTCTAGAGGAGAAGACAGACATATAAATTAACAATTATAGTAGCATGTGATGAGTATTACCGTAGAGATAGAGGGTTATGAAAGCACTGACGGGGCACCTTTCCCCAGGGTGGGGGTTAGTTCTTGAAATAAGAACTAACACAGAATAAGAACACAGAAATAACACCCAAGCTGACCCTTAAAGGACACTTTCTAGAAGGCAGGGAAATGCATTCTAGGCAGAGGGAAGCATGTGTATAAAGGCATACAAGCAAGAAATGTGGGAACTCTAGGTAGTTTGGTGTGGCTCCAGCTCAGACAGCATATGGGTAAGCGAGAAACATAGGCAAGAGTCAGTTTATGAAGAGCCCTCTACGCCATGGTAAGAAGTTTGGATTTTATTCCATTTATCTTTTTCATCCCTGGCTGTAACACAAGAATCACCTGTGGAGCTTTTAAAATATCAGTGCCTAGCTCTCACCTCCAGATTGATTCTAATGGTTGTTTTTAATGGGAAGAGGCCTGAGCATGTTTCTGTGCTGTGTGGAAGGAGACAACGGGATTCAGCATACACATGGAGGGATTAGCCTTTGACATGGAGGATTAGCCTTAGGGAGAACACCTCACAGATTGAAATGTACAGAAAAGAAGGGTAAGTTTGTCAGTGGACTGGGAGGAAATGGGACCGTTTGGGACCTTAAGTGAAGCTAGGTGGAAGGCCTTGGAGGGAAGAGGGTTCAGTGAAGGCTACCTACACCTGGGGCAGGCTGATAAAGTGGAGAAACTGAAGGGGTCCAGGAACTCACAACCTTGATAAGGATGAAGGCCAGGTGTGGCCGGGAAAGACTACCCACTCCAACAGCCAAAATTCCCCCTCCTTCATGGAGCCTGCCTGACTAACGGGAAGTGAGGTGACAACTTCCCCTGGATCCCACCCTGCCTGACTCACTCCTCACTCAGTGCTCTCCAAGGGGCCCTTCTCCATCCCCTTTCCCCAGAAGATAAACCCCTGATTTACTTTCTCCAAAGGTTCACTCTGAAAACCACCATCTGTAGGTGGTGTCAGAGTTGTCATCCAACAACTCTATAGGTTGTCATCCAACAACTCTATTGCCACGATTATTTGAGGCTTTACATGTTTCAGCAGGCAAATTAAAGGGAAATGGGATCAAAGAAGCAGAAATGACAATGAGGAAAAAATGGGAAAAGGTATGCCTGTATGTGTGTGAGTGGGTGGGTGAGTGAGCAGGCAGAACAGCAGAGGGAACTGAGTATGGGAGACGTGGCGGAATCAGCTAAGGATGATAGAACTGAGGGTCCTGGCTGAGGAACAACAGAGTGGCAGGTAGAGATGGAAGCAGCCTCCTGGGGGCTGTGTCAAGCTTCTCCCTTCCCCATCCCGTAAAGGACAAAGGGTACTTTCTACACAGCACCCACACAGAGGAGTTGAGGGGAGGGATGAGTCCGTGAGGATAGCGGAGTGAGGATGAGGGTGAAGGGTTTGTCAGTTAATCATCTGGCATGTCCCTGGGCCTTAGCCAGGTAGCTAGTGTCCTCTGCCTAAGGCTGGGACCTTGGCTGAAGAAACTGGGGTGGGAAAAACATCCAGCTGGCAGAAGGGAGAGACGGCATGCAAACACTCACCATATCACCCAGAATTGGGGGGGTTTTCCTAGACCCCTGAGAGGTCAGGGACAGAGTCTGATCCGTCCATGGGCAGCCAATGCCAATACTATGGATATCATTCAGTGTTCGGTGAACTGAACCAAAGAAACTCAGGTAGGGGGAGAGGGTGTGATAGAACCTACAGGAAGAGCTCTGGAGAGGGAAAAGGGGAGGCTTTTGGTTAGAGGACAAATGAGGGGAGGTTGTCAAGATGGAGGAGAGTTATTAGCAAGATCTGGAAGATGTGTGAGAAGGGCCAAAAGGGGAAAAGAGGAAACTTAGCTTACTCTTCAATATTCTTTGTAGCAAGCCTGGGGCCAGTTGCTTTCCATACGCTCTTATGGTTCAGTCCTGTAAGGTAAGTACTATTATCACCACTTAACAGAGGAAAAGAATGCAATCAGCAAGGGTGAAGGATTTTCTCCAAGTCACACAGCAAGTAAGGTTGAAGCAACACAGGTGTTCCAGGCTGAGGAAAAAGTGTGGACAAAAGGATGGACGTAGGAAAGCAGAGGACGGGTGTAGGGAATTGCAAGTGATTCTGTTTGGTGAAAGGATACGGTGAATGACGTTCATATGCTAGAAGGTTAAAGAGTAGGTTGGCCCCAAGTCATGAACTGTTTTGAATGAAAGAATGAGGAGGTTTGTTTGTATTGGGGTGGCCCTGAAGATTTTTACAAAAGGGGTTGGTATGATACCCATTGTTCTTTATCACGAAAAACGTGGGACAGTGAGGCACATTATTAAGAGAAAAGCAGAGGCAGGGAGGCCAGCTCAGGGGCACAGGTGTGACACAGTGAAGGCCTGACCTAAAGCAACGGGAGTGAGAAGGAAGAAGAGGGGAGAGAGCAGAGAGGACCGAGAATTGACAGCAAGGTTGTCAGGCTGGCTAACTCGGTGGAGCAGGATGGAGGAAACAAATGCAGTTTGGGACATCCTGAGTTTGAGGTAAGATGGCACATTCCCCAGGCAATCTGAAACACAGTACTGTAAGTTTAGGAGAAAGGATGGGGCTCGAGGAAAAAATGGGAGGATTCTCTGTAGAGAGACGACACCACACAAAGTGGACTGTGGTAGCTCCAGTTTTAGTGTATTCAGACACTTTCCCATCCCCCTGCTTTCATTTCCATTAAGGAATTCCTGCCCTACTCCATTGGCCCATTAATCACGGTGTTCTCCCAACTTCCCCCAATCCAAGCTCCTAATGGCACAGAATCCAAGCAAGAACATCCAGAGTTCTTCCACAACACGGGCTATACTGCTGCAGAGTGGACAAATGCAGAGACAGAGCCCAGATAACACTGGAGCCCCCGAGCCCGCCTAGAGCCAGTCACCCTTCAATGCCGCATCCGCATTTGGGTCCCCCTTTTTTAATTTTGGTTAAGCTGGTTTAATTGTAATGTGTTGCAGTCAAAACAGTCTAATATACCATGTGATATAAAAGAGATTGTTCAGGAGAGAGAAGAGAAAGAATAGTAGTTAGCATTTGAGGGCTGACTATATGCCTGAAGGGCCTTGTATGCCATTCTAAGAAGCTTGGACTTTATCCTGTAGAATATTAAGAGCTACTTAAAGGTTTAAGTTTAATTTTAAATATGCTCAGTTGAAGGGACCCTTTTCAGGTCGGTGTTATAATCTCATTTTACAGAGGTGGAAACGGAGGTTCTTGGAAGTGAAGTAACTTGCCTAAGATCACTCAATGAATAAGTGTCCAGGTGAGGTATAATGTAAGAGTGGTCAAGTCTAAAGGGGAGGAGGTGGTAAAGGCTTTACAGGAGTAGGTGACACTGGAAGGATGATTTGTTCACTAGGTGAACAAGGGGGTTGGAGCAGGAAAAAGGGAGGGCCGAACATATGTAAGCCATGGAGGTGGAGACAGCGCCTGACCCCAGGTATTGGCTACAGCTGAGAGTACTGACGTTAGTGGCAAGAACGGTGGAGTTGCCATGACAAAACAAGGCCCAAGGACTGACGGTGAGTGTGAAGGGAAGGGAGGCAAGCATGGAGCTCTGGTTTGTGACACTCAGTGAATCACACACAGCTACCCACGAAGACCTGAGCCCAGACCTAGTGAGCATGGACAAAGGAGGAGAGAATGCATCACAACTGCACAGAGAGACCTGTGAGTGGTGAAGGCCCCCTTTAGGGACAGAATGGAGGCAGTCTGTGGAACTGAGTCTTTAGCTGGTTTGGACAGGGAAGAGATACAGTTTAGAAGGGATGAAAAAAACATTTCAGGTGAGGGAGCTCCTCATTTGGTCTCAAATCCAAATAATACAATTTAAGAGATCAAACTGGCCTTTAATGGAAGAGTATAGGTGACAACTAAGTGGGAGAAAGAAAATTCACAAAACTAGATTCGAAAATGACTTATCACATCAGGCAAGCCAATGTAAAAATGTTCCAGTGCCCACTTTGCACGAGGTGCTCAGGAGAGGTTGGTTAATCACTGATTAAGCAACAATTACTGATGGCAGAGTTCTAGACACTACCTTGAGCATAGCTAATGTTTACTGAGCTTCTCCTATTGTTAGGCACTATTTTAAGCACTTTGTAAGTAGTAACCTATGTAAATTTCAGAGCAACCCTATGAAATAGCCATTATTATTATCATATCCAGGAATAAGGAAACTGAGGCACAGAGAGGCAAATTAACTTGCTCAAGGCCACACAACTAGTAAGTGGCATGGCTCGGATTTGAACCCAGGCAGTCTGGCATCAGAACCTGCTCTTTTAACCAAAATGCCACAGTATACTATCTCTCCAAAGTCAACTAAATCATAATGATAATGACAATAGTAACAGCTACCATTTATAGTGTTTGTGATGGGCCAGATGCTATAGTATGCCAGACACACACCTTTCCTGCCAAAGATCACACAGGTCTCAGGTAGAAGAATTCAAACCCTGACAGTTCAGGGTGCTTGAACTTGAGAGACAATAAAGGGCAGGAGGAGATAGAGTAAGTTTGTACAAGGTACAGATGTGGAGCATAAAAGGGGGGTACAGATGTGGAGCATAAAAGGGGGTAATTGACCTGACCTGGTGGGAGTGGCACTGAATTGTGGACAGACCGGGTTTTCAGAAAGCTTCACAGAGAAGTGACTATTGAGCTGAATTTTGAAAGATGATTTGAGTATTCATCTGACAGAAGGACGGGGCAAAGTGTTCCGTGCAGAGGGAATAGTGGGAGTAAAGGAATGGAGGCCAAAGTCTGTCACATTTAGGAAACTTCAAGCAGTTTGTATGGCTTGGGAAGAGAATGGGTGGCAGGACAACATAGAAAATAAGTCAGGAGAAGTCAGGGGACTAGATTACACAGAATCTTACTTGCCTTTCCAGAAAATTTGAGCTATTTTTCAAACTTTTCCAATGAAGTAAATAACGGCAAAAAGAAAAGAAAAGAAATAAATATCCCCAGGGAATCTGGTGGCTTAGTCTGAAGCCCTTCAGACTAGTAGGAATTCTTTGAAGCTATTTTCTCTTAATAATGCAAGCACAATAATTTTGCATTCTATGTTTCAATTACTTACACACAAGTAAAATGGGCGTCCCAGGATGATTTTATCCCATGACTTTCAGTATGCCTGGCACATTGCCCCTGCCCCGGTTTGAGAAACATGGGGAGGGAACTATCAAAAGGATTTTTTTTTTTGCTGGGAAAGATTCGCCCTGAGCTGACATCTGTTGCCAATCTTCCTCTTTCTCTCTTTTTTCGCTCCTCATAGCCCCAGTACATAGTTGTACACTCTAGTTTTAAGTCCTTCTAGTTCTTCAGTGTGAGCCACTGCCATGGCATGGCTACTGACAGACGGGTGGTGTGGTTCCATGCCCGGGAACAACACTCAGGCCCCCGAAGCAGAGTATGCCAAACTGTAACCATTAGGCCATCAGGGCTGGCTCTATCAAAAGCATTTTAATCAAGAGAGTAATGTGATCACACCTGCAGTTTAGAACGATCCACCTGGCAGCTACAGGGAAGATGAGTCAGAGGGGGCAAGACTGAAGACTGGAGTCTGAACAATACTTTTAGGGTGAGAAGCCCAGGGCCTACACACAGGGCATTGGGGAGACAGAACTGACAGGATTTGGTTTCTCACTGTGTACAGGAGGCTGGGACACAGAGGCAGAAGAGTTCAGGATGGCTTCCACAGACCTGGCTTAGGTCAGACTCAGGAAACTAGAAAAGAAACAGGTTTTGCGGGAAGGATGATTAGATTTGGACGTTCAGAACCTGAGGTACCTGTGGACCATACAGGCAGGGATGCCCCATAGGCATCTGCAGCTTGGCAAAGAGGTCTGGGCTGAAAACAAAACTTATTTGAGTTATGTACCCAAAAGTGGTGGTCACAGAGACAGCAGGTAGAAGAAGAAGAAAAGAGGGCTAAGGACAGAGTCTTGGGGAATAACAACATCCAAGAAGCAAGCAGAGGGACAGAAGGCCAACAGCTGCAGAGAAGGAATGGTCCGGGAGGCAGGAGCCAAGCGGCAGCAAAGGAAGTGGTAAGAACCGTTCAACACTGTGGAGATCAAGGAAGATGAGGATTGCAAAAACTCCGGATTTAGCCATTAGGGCAACAGTGGTCTCTGATAGAGCAGTTCCAGAGAAATGGTAGAAGCAGATGCCCAACTGCGGGGCTGAAGAGTCAATGGGAGGTATGGAAAAAGGGACGGTGACTGTAAGCTCTTTATTTCAAGAGTGTGGCTGTAAGTCAGTGAGTGGGGATGTGGGGTCAAGAAGGATTAACATGGAAGTGACACTAAAAGAACACCAACCAGGGCCATGTAAAGGGTGCAGCCCAGAGAAATTAGTAAAAAGAACAAGGATGGTCTACACGTGGGGGTGTGGACAAGAAAAAATGAAGAATCAAAATGACCACAAACTAGGAAAATTAGGGTGAGAACAAGGGAAAGCAGTGGACTGGCAGAGGGAAAGTAGGAAGGGGACAGCCCAGGGCTCTTGGATTAGATTTAGAAGGGAGGGTTATCATCACATGGAGAAAGGACAACTTACTGCTCCTGCTGGAGAAGTCTCCCTGCTACATATATCTTGCCCAGGGGAGGAGAAGGATGCCTAAGAGTGGGAAGGAGACTGCTGACAGACAAAACATATATCTCTCTGGTAACTTACCACCTTTTTGATGAGTTTTCACAAGAGAACTAGGGAAACCTGGAAAACAATTTTAAGCAAGTGGTCTAAGGGATGCTGGTATGTTACGTTGCAGGTGACAGACGGAATTTTTGGAACAGTTTGTAGGGGTTTGAGGGATTTGGGGACTGATCTAGGAAAAATGTGGCCTATTTTAGATAACATAGTCATGCAATGAGGAAAATGAAAAAATGCCTGGTGACAAATAGGCTTGAGAATCATTGCCAGAGACTTGAAAGCTAGGAAGGATCACTGGATCACCTGGTGAGAAAACCGAAGCCCAGGGAAGTAGGTGTCTTGTCCATAACGCATTGGGGAAGCTGCCATGTCCAAATGGTAGGTGACATCTTGAGAGCATGCGAACTCAGCAAGAGACCATAATAGAGATCCCGGATCTGCCTCAGTGACACACAGGAGCTCAAGAACAGAGAGGGAAGTTAAAGAAAATAAGAGAGGAAGTCTGTCCTGTGGGAGAAAACACATGCTGAAGTGATAGGGTGCTACGACAGCCCTATCAGATAGGTTGGAGGGTTTGCCTTCTGTTCCAGTTAGAAAGTCCTGTCTGCAGGGTGGCAAATATTTTCCAAGTGTCAGCCCCTGTGTTTAGAGGCGGTCAGGCCTGAGCCACATCAAGCCTCCATAGGTTGGCACAGTGAACCCTCAGGACTGAACCAAAAAGGGAACACAGCCCCTGGCCCTACTCCTGGCCCACTGATAAACTTCAACAGGCTATCCCCCCAAATCTGGAACTGATGAAAGAAAATGTACATCCATTAGTAGTTTCTCTGGACAGTGATCAGGAGTTGACCCAGGGTGGGCGTTTGGAAGGATTCAGCCTCCGTCCTGCCTGGTGCTGGGATCAGCTCACACGGCTCTTGTGTCCACAGAGCACAGAGAATACATTGTCCATAAGGAGGATTATTCTCTACAAGAAGTTCAGACAAAGGGAGAGGTTGTTCCCAGCTGCCTGGGGGAGGTGAGAAGGGGGTGGGAAAAGGGACCAGCCTTGTACTAGGGCATTCCTGCAGCGTTCAGCTTCTTCCCTTTGACAGCAGGACAAGAGATGGGCAATACACCCCCTCCACCTCAGTCCAAATGCCAGGACCCATTATGGAGTTGGAAGGAGCACTTAGCTATAATCTATCTATCTTGACTGTTTCCCAAGGAAGTACGAGGTTAAGTGATGTCAGATAGCTAGGTAGGGCAGCAACAGACACCAGAATGGGAGGAGAATGGGGTGACTGGGAAAATGAGCAAAAGCGAGGTTCAACAAGGACCGAATCCCAGCCTCAGGGCTGAGCCGGAGACGGAAAGGTCCTAGGCAGTGGGCATCATGCTGACGTTGATTCAGTAAGCTTCCGCCTTCAGCAGGATGAATTCTGTGCTGCAGTAAGATCTTGAGGTTTCACCGCTGCTGCTGCTGCTTTCTCTACTGAGACATAAACCCGGGAGACAGTGACCTAATCTCATTCTCCAGGGGCCCCAAGAGTAGGAAAAAGCACAGTCCCCAGGTAAAACAGAGCAGTAAGAAACTGAGGAATACTACCACAGTGGAGCAAGAGAGCAATCTTCTGCAAATCCTAAATCTGAACTAGTAAGTAGGTCATGTCCTCTTCCTCAAAGGAAACTCCACATATATTCCCTCTTGAGGGAATGAGGGTGTTAGGGGTGGGAGATACTCTCCATTGAGGCATTTACTGGGTTGTATGGGCCCCAAAGTTGGCAACGCTACATAGGATTGTGTACTCCTGAGGACTGGAGGGTTGGAAATGAGAGCATGTGGTCCCAGAGTGAAGAACATAGAGATACAAGTGCCTCCAGAGTAAGGAGTGTTTGCCTAAGGGCACAAGATGTAGGGGAGGTCTTGCTTACGTTTCTGTTGGGGCGAGAGGACATTTCCACTCTGGGAGGACAAGGAATCCATTTCACATAGTATGGTGGGAACGAAGTCAGTATTAGCCTGGGACGACAACTGGAAGTGTCTTTCAATAGGAGGGAATCTTTTGGTGAAAGAAAGGACAGCAGTCACCAAAAGATGCTCCACACAGTTTGAACTCTATCCAATATGAAAGCTGGCTTTGACATTTCCAGTGGGAAGCGAAGAGATAAGAAGATAAACAACACTTGAGTGGGCTGAGAGCAGTAAGGCCGGACTGTTGAAGTGAGGGAAAGGTCTGGTATTGCCTCAGAGCTGATGACAAGACTCCCTGTGCTGTTGTGTGCTACGGTCAGTGAGCTTTGTGCATACTACTTATTGTCTTGATGGAACAGGAATGGATGTGACATCTGGGACCACTTTTCCAGTCCTTTGCTGCCACAGCCTGGCAGAATTCTGCCTGACACTGAACAAATGCTGAAGTACTAGTGTGTGTGACAGAAGAGAACAGAAAAAAGGCAGCTGGAAGGGATGAGCAGACCCTTCTCAAACCTCTCAGGACTTTTAGATCAAAGATAATCAAAGATAATAAAACTTTTTATGGAGAACAAATTAGAATTGCCTTGCAGCACCCTTGAAACTCTCTGATCCCTATACAGCTCTCACATAAATTGCTGCCAGATAACCCTGATACAGTGGCCATCAATTCAAATAACTTTATTCAAAGAAACCCTTTGGTCCACTTCTGCTGACTCAACCCCTGCCCTTGCCCACAAAGGAGCACTAAGAAAGGCAGCTTAGGCTGAAGACTCAAACTCGCTCTGCTCTTCAGCTTTATAAAAGTAGGCAAAGGTACTGGGGACTACCCCCTCCCACCATCAATCTGGATCTCATCTGAGCCACACAGGCTCAGTGGACTAGAGGAAAGCCATCTGGCTGGAGTCCAGGACACAGGCACTATTATAAGGACAACCAAACCTTGATGAAAGACAGTGTGAGGTGCAATTTCACCCTCCCTCCAAAATAAGAAAAATGAGTCCAGGGAAGAAGGGGCTTTTTCATGTGCTAAGAAGAACCCTTTCTCACACAGTCTTGTCCGGTAGAGCCACTTCCTGAGGAAGCCCCCAACTAGTGGGCCTTCGACATCTTCCTTCATGTGTATGGGGGTGGGTAAAGGAGAGGGGACTTTGTGACTGTTTTCCATGTTAAGAGCTGAACTGGCTTCTCAGAAGATGGAGAGTACAGCAGGCCCAAGCTTCACCAGGCTGCAAGTGGACAGTCCGTCCTATCCCAAAAGCCTTGTCACCTTCAGCATGGAGAGATAACCATACTGGAACCTGGGCAGGAGGGCCTGCAGAGACAGGGTGCCCTAAGAACATAGAGCCTGCCACCGTTTCTGGCAGCACAAAATAAGTGCAGGCATTCAAGCAGAGCTGAGCGGTCCATGATCTTGTGTCCACCAGCTCACCACTGACATGAGGCGGTATCAGATCAGGGTAAGTTCTAGACAGAGGACTGAAGAGGGCAGTAGGGAGAAGTGGCTGTAAAAACTATCATTTATTGAATACCCATTATTTCATATACTGTGCTAAGTGTTTTACATTCATTTTCTCATTTTAATCCTCACAACAACCCTATGAGGTAGGTATTATCACCATTTATAAACAAGAAAACAGGCTCAGAAAAATTAGGTCACTTGCCCAAGGTCACACAGCTAGGCAGCGATGGAGCTGGGACAGGTCTGCTGCTGAAAGCCCATGTTCTTTTTATTGTACCCCTCTAGGTCAGGGTTGGGCAAAAGGCAATTTCACTGCCCAACTCTGCAAAGAGCTTCTGGGAGTGGAGGTTGCTGGCCACACTCACCGCTGGTAGGGGTGCATTGAAGCCGACTTGATGTTGGTTTTTATTCCACTTGGCATTTTCCCTAAAAGGAACATGAAGAAAGACACCTGATGCATGGTAAGACTTTCATGATAACGCAGAAATTTGGTCTCAGGTTCCCTTCTGCCACCTTCTCTATCATTTCAGAACCTCTGTGGCATCTGACCCTGGATGGCAAGGATCTGAGGTGTGGTTCTTCATACACCTCTCCCTCAAGGTGTCTAGGAGGAAAGGGGTGACACAGGGGAATAGTGGGAGGTGTCAGAACACACCCCAGCAGTCTCCTGGAAAAGATAGCTAAACCTGTGTGACCCCCATTTAATGTCAAAGGTAAAAGAGTACTATGTTCTCTCTTATTTTAATTGTCCCTTTACCTAGACAGCTTGGAAGAAAATATCTCTTCTAGCTGCTTGCATCTGAACTCCTCCAGACTGTTCGCATAATTACTAAAACTGAGCAGGAGAGACAGGATCAGAGAAAAGAATACAAGTCGCGCTGGGAAACTTGCCTGCTTGTCAATTCCCAATGTACCTACCAAATGGTCTTTTTTTTGTGTGTGTGTGAGGAAGATCAGCCCTGAGCTAACATCCATGCCAATCCTCCTCTTTTTTTGCTGAGGAAGACTGGCCCTGAGCTAACATCCGTGCCCATCTTCCTCCACCAAATGGTCTTAATTCAAGTCTGACCATTGGTTTCTCTAAGAAAAGACACTGACAACATACCTAATATCCAGAGTAAATGGGACAGAAGGGTAGTTGAGACAGAAGTCTGAGATGGGGGTGGAAGGCAAGAGCAGTCTCTGCTACTCAAAGTTATTCCTTGTTCTCTGGTGCCTGTTACAGAGTCTCAAATGAGATTTTTACTCCTAAAAATTGTTTTCTGGGTCACAGTCCAAAGGAGAAAATCTCTAGCTCTGGGGAGAATGGAGGCCCAGATACTCCAGCTTATTCCCCCTTCCTTGCTCAAGGTGTGCCACCACGTCAATCCCTGCCACCTTACCTGGTTGACCTGCTTGGGCCATTTGCACCCCACTGAGCATTGGCTGCTGCTGGCTTGGAGCTCCTGTCATCTGCACCTGCTGTAAGCCTGAGGCTCCTGCAAGGACTGTCCCAGCTCCTGGCTGACCTGGTTGGCTAGGACCACTGCTGCCTGACGGTCTCCAATTAGACAGCCCCTTCCCAAAGGCAACAGCTGCCACCAAGGCATTAGTGTCTGCAGGGTTAAAGGTCTGCTTGTTCGGCCGGAGACCTGAAGAAAAAGGTAAGTGGGGACCCTGACCCTCTGGCCCTGGAACCAAGCAGCAGGAAGACCAGAATGAGTACCAGGGCTTGGAGTTCTGATTTCAGCAGCATCCAGACTCCTTGGCAGCACAGAGGAAGAGCCAGAGGACCCTCACAACTATCTCAGAATTCTACCTTCTTTTTTTTTTAAGGAAGATTGGCCCTGAGCTAACATCTGTTGCCAATCTTCCTCTTTTTTTTCCCTCCCCAAAGCCCCAGTACGTAGTTGTATATCCTAGTTGTAGGTCCTTCTAGTTCTTCTATGTGGGACGATGCCTCAGCAAGGCTTGATGAGCAGTGAGTATGTCCACGCCCAGGATCCGAACTGGCGAACCCCTGGCCACTGGAGTAGAATGCGCGAAATTAACCACTACGCCACAGGGCCTGCCCCCTCCCTTCTCATTTTGCTCATTTTCTCCACCTGCTCCAGGGCTGTCCTTAAATACAAAAGGCTAACAGAATGGAGGCATACTCTTATGTCCTTGCTTCACTACTAACAAAACCACCACTCCTGTTCCAAGGAGCTTATCCTTCTTTCTTTCTCCATTTTGCCGCCAATCCCTGCATACCTCCACTCTCTGATTCTCGTTCCTCTTTGCTGATTTTCTCCAGAAGGTTTGAGCACATTTTATTCAAGCTCTGGATCTGCTTCTGTAACACATAAATTTGT
This sequence comes from Diceros bicornis minor, assembly GCF_020826845.1. Classification (NCBI taxonomy): domain Eukaryota; kingdom Metazoa; phylum Chordata; class Mammalia; order Perissodactyla; family Rhinocerotidae; genus Diceros; species Diceros bicornis. The sequence goes on from NC_080752.1 coordinate 6,335,649, forward strand.
GCAGAGATTAGGGCAAACAAAAAATGATCACGGGGAAGTTTATTCCTTGTGCTCTTCCAGGGGCAACTTAGGTATAACCAACTGTGCATCCCTACCAGACAGGAATGGTAATGCCTAGCTTCTCATGATGGGACTTGCGGGTAGGGGGCAGCAGGGCAGTGACTCAGTCCAACCTGAGCTGCATCAGCACCGATGCGGGCAGCATCTGTTGTCAGTTGCTTCTCTTGCTCTTCAACCTCAGGGTCAGGCTTGGTTCTCAGGTGGTCAGGAACCACCTCATGGCTGAAGACAGGCACTCGTCCTTCAGTCTGCCGCTGTAACACACAGATTTTATTGATCCTACTATGCACTCCAAGAAGATTCAATCTGGCCTGCTATATAGTTTCTTCCACAGGCAAACACTGCATTTTCAGGGAAAACACAACCTGAGACTTATAATATCTAGCTTCCTAGGACACTATTCTCCTCACTCCATCCTTTATTTCTGTCTCCTCACACCTCTGTCTCTACCAGACCTGGGGGCAAACTCTCTCTACCACATTTTAATCTAAGAGTGAAATAGACAAAGTCACAAAGGAACATACTTTTTGCTAGAGATAGGGGTTGGAGGAGAAAGGTCTTTGCCTTGGTGACACAGGCCTCAGGTTAATTCACCACTATTTGGGAGTGGCTCCCCCAACTCCAGAAGGACAAAAAGCAAGGCCTCCAAAATGCAGCCCTTGCTTCTTATTGTCACACACTACTCCACATTCAGAACTTCTAGAATAACCAACCAACAACTGTGCTCTGAGTCCTCATCTAAGAACTTAATTCCCCAAGTTGTACCCTTCTCCTCCTCTTACCATGAGATCTTCATCTCGGTCTGGGGACAACACCAGAGGGATGATGACCTGGTTACGGAAGAGTGGTGTCTTTTCATGCTTCAAGACCTTGTTCAGAGTGTTCAACTGTCCAGAGAGCAAGGCAAAGCTGTCCAGGACAGAGGGCCTGGTGGTGGTAAGAGGGTGTCAGAATGTTCCCAGTAAAGCAGCCTAAAAGGGGTCCTTCAGACTAGGAATACCCAGACTCACCCCAAAAAGATTCATAGCCCTGTGGCTGGGCTGGGCAGGAACCAGACTGGCTCACAGGGATTACGTGGTTAGGAAAGAGGGACACACTTCAGTTTCTGACATAGATGGAGAAAAAAGGCAGGTCATTATTTGAATGGGGTGAGGAACAGTGGCAAAATAGGAACCATGGCTACACTGTTATCACTAAAAATTCAGAAACTGGGTAAAAGCCTCCTTTCTAGCCTGGAAATAGGATCCACACTCTCCGAGTAGGTGGACCTAAAAGACTCAGCACCATCTATGCCAAGAAATCCAATACGAATACTGTATTCCTACTATAGTGGGAGGATACACTGAGGGAGGACCTCCTCCTAGAAAAGTCAAAGGGTGAGAATCAAAAGCTAGAAAGAACCTGGGTTGGCAAACTGGGCACCTCTCTACTTCCTTGCAGTGGAGGCCCTAAGCCAAACTCCACTTGTTATATGTTGGGAAACCCAGTTCTTTCCAAACAAAAAAATAGTTGCTAACTGATAAATGGTTACATCACTGGAGATGTCCTATCCACCAAGAGTCCTGGCTCCCCACTCATGGAGCCCTCCCCAGCTTGCTCTGGCAACCCTTACCAGGTCAGCCGGTCATACTCGTTCTCCAACTTGTAAATGAAACCTCCCAGTGAGTTCTTCAGATCAGCCACTTGGCTCAGCAGTGCATCTAACGATGCTTCAAGCTGCTTCTCCTCCCTCTGCACCAATAGGAATAGGTTGGTTACCCAGACGGGTGTGAGTATGACACACACAGAGGAAGGCTGAAATGCCAGGATGACAGTGTGCAACACCAGTCAAGTAACACAGGATCTTGTTGGCATAGAAGAGACAGGTTTTTGTCTATCTTTGGTATTTGGGTTATAGACAGCATCAACCCTTAGACCTTTAAACCCATTCACATGACATCAATTCCTCCTGCCAACTGATTCCTTTCTTGCATCATCTCCTAATCCATGCCTGGTTTTTCTCTGTATTAGGTACTAGTGTCTCTCACTGAGAAATTTTCACGAGACCTAATGCCTTGGATTTATTATCTTTTGCATATCTCTGCAGCATATGTACTCCAGCTTCCTCTGTTCTAGAACTTGCCTTGTGAACCTGGCTGTTCTTGCCAATGACACAATCTCTGGGAAATCTGCCTACACATGAAGGTTTCTCTGAATACCGGCCTTGCACCACCACCTCCCCCCTCTTCATTTGCCCTCAGCATCTGATGTTTCAACCTCCTCCTTGCTGAATTAATCTGCACTCATTTTATCTCTGTGCCAATATTCCTGTGCCCCTCTCACAAGCTTTGTCAACCTATAGTCGTTTACTGACAGACTACCAGTGCAAGAAACTAAGACTGGTTTCTTGCACCACTACCAGCTGCAAGAAACTAAGTGACAAATGAAAGACAAAAAAATGCACATGGTCCTAAACACTAGACAAACAATTTTAAATGCTGGGGGGGGGTCTGCGACGCATTTCCTTCCCGTTTATGGTCTCCAGTTTTACTTCATTTCCTCATCCTTAACAACTATCAGGCACAGGTTGGGAAGAATGATGCAAAACCGTCTTGCAAACTCGCCAACGTGTAGAACAGGAGCCTTGATCCTTGGTTCCGCCCACGGCCTCAGATTATAATTACCTTAGCTTTCGGCCACCGCGGTCCCACAATTCTTTCACCCTTCGGGCTTCCCTCCAATTACAGATGCCCTGTTATGTCTGCATCCAACAGCGTCCATCCAACAGCCTAGGCCGGGGCCTGAGCCAGCCCATCAGTTCCCCGAGCCGTCTGCCTTGGATTGCATCTCAACCTTCCCAAATTACAACCTGATCCTTTCCCACACTGCAGCAAGTCAGTACTGCCTCCTCCCTCCCAACCTCGCCGCATCTCTGTCTCCTGTCAGCCGGGCTCCACCCCATCTCTCATCCGCGTCTCTCCCTCTCCAGTCGGCGTCGCCCCGCATCCCGCGTTCCCTCATCCATCAGCTGCGGGCTCTGCTCCCTCCTCTCAGCCCCAACTCCTCACTCTCTCCTCAGCCAGCCCACTCTCGGTCCGGTTATCCGAAGCCAGATAGCGGTCAAGAGCCCCCACCAGGCTCACCTGCATTGCGGCGGCAGTGGCGGCGGCGGCGACTTCCTCTTCCGGTTTCCAAGTCAGCCAGCCACTCGGAGAGGGCGTCGTCCACCAATCAGAAAACTCAGAAGTCGGCCCTCGCACTCATTTCTGGTTCCGGTCGGGAGCGCGGTAGCCGGGTCAGGGGTCACGAGTGGAACGTCTTTTCTGGCCCCGGCCGGCGCGGGAGGGCTGTGCGATGGCCTCGGAGCGCCCGGAGCCGGAGGTGAGAGGCGGGCGGGCGCAGCGCTGGGCCCCGAGATCCGAGGGGGAGGATCAGGCGGCCAGCGCGGCCCTGACCTCCTCTGGGTCTGGGTGAGGCCGGGCCGCGTAGCCGGGCCCTGGACCGGCCCAGCCCCGAAGGCCGGACCGTTGAACCTCCTCCCCGCAGTCCGCACTGTCCTCAGGGGCTAGAGAAACTTCGTCGCTTTGTTTTGTTTACTGAAATTTTATCCACGTCGCTGATTTGAGGGCTCTCGGATTCTTTGACCTGATAATGGTATTAACAAAACCTGTGTTTTGACTTTCTGTTGCAGTTTCAGTGGGCAGCACGGCATTAGACTGACTTTGCCGTTTTCTGCATTTCTTCACACTGGAATTCCATAAATAGCATGAATTAATTTAGTTCTAGCGCTCATGCTTTTGGAAAGCAGCTTTGGTGTCGTGAAAAGACGTTTGACTGGGAGTGAAACCTTGATCCAGTATTGGTGCTGCCGTTTAGCAATCTGTGCGACTTCGGGCAAGTCTTGACTTCCCCGATCCTGTTCCCTTCTTCGTAAAATACCTACGTTATGGTGTGTTGTGAGGATCACATGTATTAAACCAGAAAATGCATAGGAGGTATCTGTAAAGCGCTAAGGACCATGCAAGGAGCTTTGTATACTACATTGTGTTATTCAAACTTGTGCAAGGAAGGTGGCAATATCCACTCTCATTTACAGATAAAACTGAAAAGTGAGAGAGGTTAAGTACCTTACCCAAGTGCTACTCAGTTGGAGAGTAGCCGAGTTTTGGAGTTAGAAGATCCGAGCATAACATCTTAGATTTGGAAAGAATGACTCACTAGGAAAGGTGCCCAGTATTATAAAAGAATGTTTAAGTAGATGGGAAGGATGAGGATGTGTATAACGACACAAATAGTAGTCGTTACTTAACGCTATCCCATGCCGGGCACCTTCTAAGCACTTGACCAATATCAACTAATGCTCTCAACCCTGTGAAGTAGACACTATTGTCATCCCCATTTTTCAGTTGAGGAAACGGAGGCACAGAGATGTTAAGAGTAACTTGGGGCCGGCCCGGTGGCGCAAGCAGTTGAGTGCACGTGCCCCGCTTCGGTGTCCCGGGGTTCTCACAGGTTCAGATCCCCAGCACCACCGGTGCACTGCTTGTCAAGCCATGCTGTAGGGGCGTCCCACGTAAAGTAGAGGAAGATAGGCGTGGATGTTAGCTCAGGGCCAACCTTCCTCAGCGAAAAAGAGGAGGATTGGCATCGGATGTTAGCTCAGGGCTGATCTTCCTCACAAAAAAAAAAAATGTTAAGAGTAACAAGTTACACAGCTAATAAGTAGTAGAGCTAGGACTCCAAAACAGGTGGTCTGCTCCAGATCTTGTGTTCTTAACCATAATGTTTATAGTATAAATAAAAAACTAGCCACAGGATGGTAAATCTCCAGTCCATTAGGATTTGGTGTGATGAGACCCGGGATTGAATATGGCTGTAGGAAACTGCCGTATTTAAAGGAATCAGACTTGTTCACAGGGTAGTGAAATAGCTCATGCATCAGAAATATCAATATTGAGAACTCCGTGAAAGAATTTGGAGTATGTTTCATTATGAATTAAAATGAGAGGAAACAGAGGGATGTTGTGGGGAAATACAACATACCTTTTAGGCAGATAGTCTAAATTTCCAATAGAAATCTAATGCAAGCTGTAAAAATAAATTTTCTGGTAGCCACATTTAAAAAAGGTAAAAAGAAACAGGTGAAATTAATTTTAATGTATTTTATGTATTTCCAAAATGTTATCATTTCAACATGTAATAAATATAAAAAATTATGTGGTATTTAACATTCTTTTTTGGTACCAAGTCTTTAAAATCCAGTGTGTATTTTACACTTACAACACATCTCGTTTGGACTAGCAACATTTCAAGTGGTCAGTAGCCCCGTATGGTAGCAGCTACCGTATTGAACAGTGCGGATCTAAAGTAGCTTGGAGTCAAGACACATACTCCTGGGAGTATTCAGCCAAAAATTAAACATTTGTTAAGTTCTGGATTTGCATTTCTGAAAATTTTATCTCAGAAGGTAAAGGGAGTGAAGAGTTCTGCCCCTGGGCAAAAAGTGACTGATTTTTAGAGGTTTTTTACAATCCCGAGAGAGAGATAGAGCATAGTCAGATTTAAGAAATCATTCATTCATCAAATACTTAACATATTTTATGAGTGCTACTATGGACTTGGAATTGTGCTAAGTATCAGGGTGGATACAGAGCAGTGTAAGACAGACATGTTCCCTATTGTAATGGAGTAAACATTGAATTATGATAATAAGTGCTGCAAAGGAAAAATACAGAGTGAGTGAGTGTTTAACAAGGGTTCTTAACCTATTTCGTTAAGAAGTGGTTGGGGGGGCCGGCCCGGTGGCGCAAGCGGTTGGGTGCGCGCGCTCCGCTGCGGCGGCCCGGGGTTCGCTAGTTTGGATCCCGGGCGCGCACCGACGCACCGCTTGGTAAGCCATGCTGTGGCGGCGTCCCATATAAAGTGGAGGAAGATGGGCACGGATGTTGGCCCAGGGCCGTCTTCCTCAGCAAAAAAAGAGGAGGATTGGCGGATGTTAGCTCAGGGCTGATCTCCTCACAAAAAAAAAAAAAAAAAAAAAAAAGAAGTGGTTGGGTGAGGGGGATCAGGAAGCCGCCTCAGAGGAATGACATTTAAGCCTGAAGAATGAGAAGAGGCAGAGCACATTACAGGCAAAGGCAATAGTGAAAATCCTGAGGTGAGAAGGAGCTTAGAGCCTTCAGAGAACCGAGAGGAAGCAGCTGATTGTGTGGGTGCTGTGTGACATGAGAATAGCTAACACAGTACTTACTAGATATCGTCTAATACTCGTAAAATCCTCACGAAGTAGGCGCTGTTTATCCCTGTTTCACAGAGGAGGAAGCGAAGGCACAGAGAGTTTAAGTAACTTCACCAAGGCCTTATATTGATAAGCAGCAGAACCAGCATTTGATCCTAGGCGCTCTAACTCAGGGGGAGTTGGGTGAGAGATGAGGCTGGAGAAGAAGATTCTGGTTGAGCCCATGCTAGAGGTTCAGGACTTTGGCATAAATACAGAGGTAAGGAATCTTCAGACAATTCAAGGGGGAAGAAAAATCTACGTTATTTCATGGGACTCAGCACAAGGGTTGAAAAAGGCTCAAAAATAATTTGTACCTTAACCATAAAGGGACAGGTGCAAAAAACAACAAATTAATGAGATGGGTGATTTCCTTCATCCTGGTATACATGGTATGCAGCACAGTGCCTGATGATGTTTTATTCATGTTGTTATAAATGGTATGTAGGCCTCAATAAATGTTCCCAAGAATGATAAGCTTTTTCTCTCATAGTTCTGACTCCCTTGTTTAATTGCAACCACATCCTTATGAAGTAGATATTCTTATCCACATGATATCAATGAAGAAACTGAGGCCTGGAAGAATTAAGTAACTTGTCCAAGCTCACCTAGATAGCAAGTAGTAGAAGCAGATTTGAATCCAAGTCTGTGACTCCAAAACCCTGCTTTCTCTTTGCCAGACTGCTCCAATGCACCTCAGACTCAGGGGGATTAAATGTGGGAGAATTGAAGCTTCATGTGTGTGGATGCTGTGAGAACACAACTAATTCGGGAATTCTCAAACATTAAAGTAGAAGAATCACTTGGGGAGCTTGTTAAATGTAGATTCCTAAGCCCCATCAACTCTAATTGGTCTGGGATGGTGCCCAGGAATCTGCATTTTAATAAGCACCTTAGGTAATTCCGATGTAGTTGGTCCTGGGGTCCCACTTTGAAAAATACCATTCTAGCTGTTTAAATTAATTCTTAAGTCGTCTGATTCTGATAAATTACATCTTGAATGTGAAGAAAACTTAGAGATGGTGTTTTGAAAATGTAGTTGTTGAATTGGAAGGATCGTGTATAAGGGGATGTTGCAAGAAAGCTCGAGTTAGGCAAATGCTCCTGGCTTCAAGAAAGTGGATTCTATAAGAACTGATTGATGAACTAGACTTTAGTTTGGCCTTGGACAGTCAGTCTATCATACAAAATAACCTTTGAGACAAGGTGGAGAAATGGAAGCTGTACAGTAGTGGAATTAAGCAGCCTACTAACTAATAACCTGAAGAAAGTTTTCTAATAGCACAGTGCTCGGCTATACCCTCCATCTGGTTTATCTCCCTTTCCCTGCTCAAGCTTCACTGTCACTTTCTCCTAAGACCCTAGCCTGAGTCAAGTTACATGCTATCATAGAACCATACTCTGATCTTTTAGTACACCTACTCAGTTTGTAATAATATAATAATTAGTGATTATTTGATTAATGTTTTTTTCTCCATTAGAGTAAATTTTGTGAGAGCAGAAAATGCCAATTCTTGCCTTCCTTTGTATCCTTAGGACCTAGCCCAGTGCTGGCATGTAGCAGGCTGTCCATAAATTTGTTGACTGATGAGTGAATGCATGCTCACCTTGCCTTTGTCCTGTTTGGACTTGGATGAGGGCTTGATGGCATCCTGATCAAATTAGCAGGGAAATTAAGCTGGAAAGAGGTTTGCTAGAAGACAGAACAGCACTCTAAGCTTCTCGATAGAATAATACACTGAATTTATCCAGTGTAATTGTGTGTGTCCAAAAAGTGCATGAGGATAGAATGGGGGCTGTGTCTTAACAGCAGCACAAGCAAGAAAGTCAGGGAGGTTTCCTGAGTCAACAGTATGGTAAAGCTTTCAAAAAAGTAGATAGAACCTAGGAGACCCTGAGTCTGTGACCTCACCCGGGTATTGGGTTCCATTCTGTCCCATGCATTTTAAGTTGAAAAGTAGACCAGCTATAGTTCATTCATAGGCATATGATCTAAGCTATAAAATAGTGAGGAAACTTGAAACCACGCCATTTGAGACATTTAAGGTACCTGGGTATTTATTAGGGAGAAGCAAAGACTTGGCTGTCATCAGAAGTTTGATAGATTCTCCTTTGGCAGTGGGTCAGACTTTCCCTGTGTGACCTTAGGAGGTAAAACTAAAAGTGGGTTAGATATTTTCAAGAGAACGGATTTCAAGAATGAGTCAAGATAATAATATCAAGAAGACAAATCCTGGCTCACTATGAGGAAATTTCCAACTATGCCAACTAAATGAGCACAAAAGTTGAGCACAAAAAGTTGAAGTGAATGGCTTCAAAAGGATGAGCACAAAAAGTTGAAGTGAATGGCTGTGCGGGACTTCTTCCAGACTCAAAGAAGCAACACCTTGTTATTACTAATATGTGCATTTATACAGCGCTGCTGACTTTACAAAGTGCTTTCACATGTCATTGGGGTAGGTGGTGGTATTTGATAGAGGAGGACGCTGAAGCTCAGCTCAGAGTCTCAGCTGTCAAATCACACTTTCTTTCCATAACACCATTCTTCCTTCTAAAACAAATCTGTTAGAACTCATACCAGAACCCCCCTCCACAGATTCCAGGAACAGTAAACAAGCAGATAATACCAGGAAAGAGCATACTGGTGAAAATCTGGTAAAAACTTGCATGGAGGCAAAGGAAAAATCCAAACTATAGAATAAGCTAGTTTTTCCATAAAGTGGATGAGGAAGGATGGGGACTCTTGAACAAAAAAAAGTAGAAAAATTAGGAATCACTGGTAAGAAATTTAGAATATACCTTGAGGGGCCAGCTCTGTGGCGTAGCAGCTAAGTGCACGTGCTCTGCTGCTGCAGACCTGGGTTTGGATCCTGGGCGTGCACCGCTGCGCCGCTCGTCAGGCAATGCTGTGGCGGCGTCCCATATAAAGTCGAGGAAGATGGGCACAGATGTTAGCCTAGGGCCAGTCTTCCTCAGCAAAAAGGAGGATTGGCATGAATGTTAGCTCAGGGCTGATCTTCCTCACCAAAAAAAAAAAGAATATGCCTTGAAACAGAGAAGAGAATCATTATAGCTTATGAGAGCAATTTCCCTCACTCGTACATTCATTCAACAAATATTATTTGAACACCTTGTGTGTCTTGGCACTGTGCTAGTTGCTAGGGATACAGCAAAGAACAATAGATGGTCACAGCGTCTACTTCCCTGGAGCTTCTAGATTGTAGGGGAAGCAGACATTCAACAGAACACAAATTCTTCATTATAAACTATGGTAGGTGCCCTGAAGAAGCGTAGGCTGCTTTGTGAATGCCTAACAGAGATACCTAACTTAGTGCAGGGAATCACGGAACGGTTCATTTATTAAACCCAGAATTGCCAAGATTTTAGTCGTAGTAGATGGAGTGACCAAGTGTCCCCAACTGTCCTTCTGGTGCTGACCCATGGGCCTGTGCTCTCCCCCTTTTAACCATGGCTCCATCTGGGCCAAAACTCTTTTCCTTGGTGTTTGCTTGCACAGCTGAAACGGGCTGGCATTTTTTAAAAAAGTCTTTACTAACTACCAAAGAACAAAAGGAAAATAGCATCGACTAGTGTTAAGATTATCTCACCTTGGGAAGAATTGTACTGATTATGATTAGTTTTAAATGTCATGTTTTCATTGCTTATAACATATAGTGAATTCACCTATTCAGCAAAATTGTATTGAGCATTTTGTGTGCCAGGCACTGCACTCTTTGGGCACCCACTGCTTTGGGGATAGGGTGATAAACAGAAAGGACTGCTGAATTGGGATATCCTTCCTATTCTGATAATACTCTGAGCCCCAACCCATCCTTTTTTAGATAAGAACCTTGGCAGGGATCCAGCACAGTCAACTCATAGACAAGAGCGGTCACTAACATCACACCCAGACCAGTTTGGTCAATCCAGAGGGAGAGGTTGCCCAGTTTGTGAAAGTGTTCCTCCCTGAGACCAAGGATCAGAGAAAGAGGGCGAGTAATTGCTGCAATTTCCTTCTTTGCCAATAAATAGACCCCTTTTCTGTGTTTAGGAGATTGGCAATAAGAGTGTACAATTTGATGGGACTTTTTGAGGAAGATGGTGGTTAGAAGTGATGGTAAATAACTATATCAAAAATTTCTAGCTAACTTAGCAATCATTCTGCAATTTACTGATGCTACATTAGACATCCTTGACACCTTCCTTTTTTTTTTTTAAAGGTTTTTTGGACAATCTTTTTTTTTTTTTTAATTTTATTTATTTATTTTTTCCCCCAAAGCCCCAGTAGATAGTTGTATGTCACAGCTGCACATCCTTCTAGTTGCTGGATGTGGGACGCAGCCTCAGCATGGCCAGAGAAGCGGTGCGTCGGTGCGCACCCGGAATCCGAACCCGGGCTGCCAGCAGCGGAGTGCGTGCACTTAACCACTAAGCCCTGGGGCCGGCCCGACACCTTCCTTTTTGTTGCTTTCCTCCCCATTTCCAATTAATCACCAGTAGTGTCTGTCTTATTCTAAAGATCCCTTAAAATGCAACTAAGCTCACTTGTCTCAAAGGTTAGTTCAAGCTGACTTTGTGTGTGTGTGTGTGTGTGTGTGTGTGTGTGTGTGTATGTGTGTGTGTGAGGAAGAACAGCCCAGAGCTAACATCCGTTGCCAATCCTCCTCTTTTTTGCTGAGGAAGACCAGCCCTGGGCTAACATCTGTGCCCATCTTCCTCTGCTTTATATGGGACGCCACCGCAGCATGACTTGATAAGCAGTGCGTCGGTGCGCGCCCGGGATCCAAACCTGCGAACCCGGGGCTGCCGAAGCAGAGCGCGCGTACTTAACCGCCACACCACCGGGCCGGCCCCCCAGAGGGAAGTTTTTTAAATGCATGTGTATTACTGCCCTGCTGGAAAGAGTTCAGTAGCTTGACCTAACTCTTAGGATAAAATCCAACATCCTCACCAGGACCTACCTCAGCGCAGAGTAGGGAAGCAGTGTAACAGACAGTAGTGTTTCCCTGCGTGTGATTTTAGAGGTGTAGAGACATAACACAAAGTAATACTGAATCACATCAGATCGATGTTTCAATTGTCTTTTTGTCTTTCTGATTATGTCAGAGCATCCTTTCTGCTTGTAAACCCTTATCATGTTCCTTCTTCTGACAACTTTAAATCTTTTCTGCTCCTAAGTCCCCAGTTTTATCCATTTGTCACTTTTAGCAGATGGGCTTTGCAGCTCGTGAGGCCTGGGTTTGACTTCTGACCCTATACCTACTAATTACGTTGTCACATAACTTTTTGGGACCTCAGTTTTGTTCTGTTAAATATTTTGTGTGAAGACTGAATGAGCTTACTTACGTAAAGAGCCTAGTATTGTGCCCAATAATAATCTGTAACGGTTAATTTTTCTTATATTCTTACAAGTGTCGGGCACTGTGCTGAGCGCTTCATATGCACGATTTCACTCAGTGCACATAACAGCACTATTAAATTGGTACTAGGATTATCTCCACTTTATGGTGAGAACACTGAGGCTTAAAGAGTTTAAGTACGTACCTTTTCCACAATCCCACAGCTAATAAGAGAGCAAATTGGGATTTAAACCTAGGCTGTGTGAATTCTTGCACTTAACCTCCACGGTGTACTATTGAACATATTTTAGGTGCTCAATGAATGGGATTTGTTCCCTCTTCTTGCCTTCTACTTTTGTCTCTGCTACTTTCGTCTACTTTTCCCAGTGTCTGTTTCTATAGCTTTTGATGCTTGCTTTCTGCCTTGGAAAAGGGAAAAGACTTTCTTCATCTTTAGGCTTTTTTAGTCTTTTCACTCTTCATCTTTAGTCTTTAGTCTTCATCAAAGTCTTTATCTTTTTAGTCTTCATCTTTAGTCTTCATCAAAGTCTTTTAGTGTTTGTGGAGTGTCTCTGCTCTCCACACTCTTCTCTGACATCAGGCACCCCCCACTATTGCTTTTCCAGGGCTTGTTCCATCTCTTCTCCATGCCCCCCATTTAAAAAGAAAAAAGATCACTTCCTTTCAGCACCACATTTCTCAACAGGCAGTCATTGGCTTCTGTTCATTTCTCCTCTACCACTCTTTCCAGTCCTCACAGCCTAGCGTTTTCCCCCTCACTAGGAACACAGGAGGAGAAATTTGCAATTTGCCTAGAACAGGGGGAGAGTAATCTTTCCATCTGAGGCAAGAGTAAGGGAGTAAAGGAATGTTACAGATAAGGATTAATCTGGAAGAAACACTGGGGGCGTTCAGACCAGTTGACCCTTCTTTTCTCTGTGATACAGTAGGCAAGCATTGCCAGGACCGCAGAAGTTGAGAGAGTGGAAAACCTTCTGAGGAGAATAGGAGAGGTTGTTGACCAGGGAAAAGTAAAAGGATTGGTAAAGGCCTGCTAGAGGTGGCACCACTAGCAAGGTGACAAGTTTCTTTCCGTCAAAGTACAGCTAGCATGGTGTATGTGTGGATAAGGGAGGGTGTTGAATTCATCCTGAGTCAAGATTTGGCAGGGTTTGTGTGGTGGGAGGACAAGGACATGGACAAGGGAACTGAGGCTTGGTTAGCACATTGTTGAACTGACTGCCCATGAGGCACTGGAGGGAAGGAGCTAGAATTTTGACAACTGAGAAGTGCGCAAGTTTGATTTTGAGGTATTTGGCAGGCTTGCCATTCACCCATTGAATGATTCCTTCAGTGCCTGATGTTGTCAAGGCTTCTTGGGAGGAACTGTCTGGCATTATTGAGAGTCTGCTCTGTTTTAAGCAAGTCACCAAGCACAGGGACACAAAAATAGAGCAAGACATAATCTCTGCCCTCAAGGAGCTTATAGTTTATAGGAGAAACTCACATAAACATTTGAAATGTGCAAAGTTCGCTTCATCTGCATTGAGGTCTATATAGGAGGAATGGGAGGAGAGAGTTGAGAATTAATCCCTGGGAACACCTTGCACTGAGGTGGGAGTAAACTTTTCACCTCTGCTGCCTTGCCTCTCACTCAGGGATTGTGAGCTCCTTGGACAAGTTACTTGCACCGTGATCTACATATACTAATATATATAGATATACTAATCTATATAAAAATTCAGTGAATTTTTATAGATTTATTAATGTCTTTTGTCCCGAGGTGGAAGAAGCTGGACAGGTGTTCCTGTTGATGAAAAAGGATTATCGAATCTCCCGAAATGTTCGCCTGGCTTGGTTCCTCAACCACCTGCATCAAACTGTGCAGGCCACACCCCAGGAGATGCTGGTAAGGCCCAGAGCCGCACGGGATGTGAGGGCCTGGCCCAGAAGGACCTGTTTTATTTAGGAGGGTGCTGGAAACAGACAAGAGGGGAGACTAACTCTGAGGGGCCTAATTCTAGGAGGGCCAAGTGACTTTGCCCACAAGATGATTCCACAGGGGAAATTTTGTTTAATAATTTTTTCAGATAGGAAGAGTGTATGGTTGAACTGTTGGAGGTGGAATCAATGGTGTGTCATTTTGGATACCGAAGTCAGATCCTGGAAAGAAAGAGGAACTCTTCCCTGATTTTTTCCTTTTCTGTCCATCATAATTGTCAGCTTCAGTCTGAACAGGAGTTGGAAGTCCTCAGTGTCCTGCCCCCTGGGTGGCAGCCAGATGAACCAGTGGTTCCAAGGCCATTCCTCCTCGTACCTTCCACCCGGGTCACCTTCCTGGCTTGGCAATATCGATTTGTCATTGAACTGGACCTTAGCCCATCTACTGGCATTGTGGTAAGGAGTTGGAGGGAGACAGTGGGAAGAAAGGATGGAAAGGAGGTGAGGAGGAGAGGGAGAGGCCTGGGAGAAGTAAAAAATGAGCTCAGCCTATCATTATGAAAAAGAGACGGGCGTGTGGAGGAATCGTGGGTGTTGTAAGACAGACCCCGTCCCATCTGTGGCACTGTATTTGGGGGTGCAATCAAACTTAAGATAAGAGTTCCACTGACCCATGGAAGCTGCTTATTTCTGCCCTCTGCTCAGGGCTGCCTTTGGTTACTCTTGAGAGATCTTTCTCTGCATTGCCCTCAGGATGATTCCACAGGGGAGATCTTGTTTGATGAAGTTTTCCATGCCCTCTCCCGGTGCCTAGGCGGACTGCTTCGGCCCTTCCGAGTGCCTGGATCTTGCATCGACTTCCAACCTGAGATCTACGTAACTATCCAGGCCTACTCCTCAATCATTGGCCTGCAGTCTCACCAGGTATTGCATCCTTTCTCCAAGTTTGTACCCTCAGACCTAATTTCATTTTTTTGTGTGTGTGTGTGAGGAAGATCAGCCCTGTGCTAACATCTGCCAATGCTCCTCTTTTTTTTGCTGAGGAAGACTGGCCCTGGGCTAACATCCATGCCCATCTTCCTCCACTTTATATGGGACACCGCCACAGCATGGCTTGCCAAGCAGTGCGTCGGTGCGTGCCCGGGATCCCAACCGCCGAACCCTGGGCTGCCGCAGCAGAGTGCGTGCACTTAACCACTTGCGCCACCGGGCAGGCCCTCAGACCTAATTTCTGATTGTCAACTGACCAAGTCTTTATCCTGTCTCTGCTGTCCATGCCCAAAGTCCCCACCTCTGCTGGCTTCTTGAACCTGTTTCCTAGTCATCTCTATGAGTCTCTCTCCTCTTGAGAAGAATCAATTGCTCTGGTCTTAAAGGGCCTTCCCTTAGGCTTTAGGTGCATTGCATTGATTGGACAAATGCCTCTCACTCCCCCTGTAAGTGTCTGGTTCTGGCCACTGGATGTCTATTTTCTCTGTCCCCCCTCCCTTAGTTCCATCAGAAAGTTTGCTGGTGTCCTGACTCCTTGCACTACCCCTGGGAGATGGTCTTTTGGAGTAGTTTTATGATTGTGAAATGTAACAAATACCCAGAAACATAATTTCTTCCAAGGACAGAAGAGGGTCATTTTCTCTGAGGACCTTGTGAACTGTTGGGTGTAATGCTGACTATACAGATAATTACAGGGCTTATCCAACACCCAAGCAAGCTATCACCAGACACTCCTTTTGAGGAATGGCCAAGTCTGTTACTGGAGTCTCTGTTTTTGGCTTAGATAAAATTGGCCCAGTTTCTCCTCGTTTGCTCTTAACCATCCTCAACTCATTGATAGGGGCTTACCATGACACGGTCCCTAATGGCCAGGTTGTCACCTTAGCTGTCAAACTGGCTTTGAGAGACAGGGATGCAAAGGACAGCATCTGAGGGTCTGAAATATACAACAAGCAATTGGCGCATGCCTGGATCCCAGGCCTCTGCCCTAGTTTAGAGTGCTCTCCTAGAGCAGCTGTTAGGACTATTGATTGTGGGCCACATCCCCAGAAAGAGGCCAGGCTTTACAGGTGCTGGTAGCTAGTGCCAAGAAAGCATGAGTATTAGGTGATCACAAGCGTTGACTTGGTTCAGTTTGGGAAACACTTACTGAAGCCTGATCTATGCCAGGCCTGGGTAAGGTCCTGGAGACACAGATGAATCAGACACTGTCCCTATCCTGATGGGAGGAGTTGAGAGACTAGTGGGGAAGACAGATATTGAAGGAGTAATTTCAGTTGAATGAGATAAGGGCACTGATAACTTATGACTCAGGTGCCGTAGGAGCACCAAGAGGGAGCATCCAGCCAAGACTGGGGCAGTGACAGGGAAGACTGTTGGACGAAGAGGCATTTGAACTGAGTCTTGAAGGAAGAATTAGTTTAACCATTTGAAGAAGGGGAAATGAGCTTTCCTGGCAGAGGGGCCAGCAAAAGCAAAGACACAGAACTATGCAACTGCTCCGTAGGGAACTGTACGTTATTCAGTTTGACACAGTAAAGTTTGAATGGGGTGGGGTGGTGGAAAAGAGGAGACTGGAGAGATAAGTGGGAGCAGGATTATGAAACACTGTGAATGTCATGGCTAAGGACTTGTCCTTTATTCTACAATAATCCCCCTTATCCACGGGGATACATTCCAATACCCCCAGTAGATGCCTAAAAGCACAGATAGTACCAGACCTTATATATACTATGTTTTTTCCTTTACATACATACCTATGATGAAGTTTAATTTATAAATTAGGCACAGTGAGAGATTAGCAACAATGATTAATAATAAAATAGAACAATTATAACAACATGTTATAAAGAAGTTAGTGTAGATCTTAGCAACATCAGCATACAACTTTTATTTTTTCCTCTTGAAGTCAAGAACTTTCACCTTTTCACTTAAAGGAAATGCTTTACGGCTTCTCTTTGGTGTATCCGCATTACCGCCAGCACTACTCTTGTGCTTTGGGGCCATTATTAAGTGAAATAAGAGTTCCTTGAACACACGCATTGTTATATTGCGATAATCAGTCTGATAACCGAGACTGCCAAGTGACTAACGAGCAGGTAGCACATACAGCGTGGATCAACAAAGGGGTGATTCATGTCCCGGGCAGGATAGAGCAGGACGGTGTGAGGTTTTGTCATGCTACAGAACAGTACGCAATTTAAAACTTATGAATTGTTTATTTCTGGAATTTTCCATTTAATATTTTCAGACCACAATTGTGGGTAACTGAAACCATGGATAAGGGGGAACTACTCTTTAAGGGAATTTAGTGTGGTGGTGAAGAACACCGGATCTGGAATCACATAGCCAATTTTTTGCTTCCTGGCTATACCACTTACTGGCTCTGTGCCATTATGCAAGTTACTTAACCTCTCTGTGCATCTGCATCTTTTCTCTAAAGTGGGGATATTAGCAGTTCCAATATTATATAATTGCGTTAATTGAATTAACACGTGTCAAGCACTTAATAGTGCCTGCCGTGTGGAAAACATGCAAATGTTAGCTATTAAAACTATTAACATAGGTAGTAGGGAACCACTGAAGGTTTTAAGTGGACAGTAACAGGATCAGATTTGTACGTTAGGAAGATCACACTTGTTTGTGGCCAGTGTGGAAGATGGATTAGGGGACAAAGTCTGAACTGAGGAGAACAGGCAGGTTATTGCAGCATGGGAGGGGAGATGAGGCCTCGACAAGGACAGCAGCTGCGGAGAAGGAGAGGACTTAGTCAGTTAAGCCCCCAGGGCCACTTATCAGCCCTGGGCCAGCTTCCTCACCATCTCTATAGCTCCCTCAAGGTGTATCCTGCTGCTCTTGGGAAAAAAAAATGTTAAATCACATTCATGATAGATGTCTGTTGAAGGAGATTTGAAAAATATATAAAATATAAAGAAAAACAAAACTCACCCATAATACACCACCCAGAAATAACTACTGTTAACATTTTCTGGAATTTCCTTCTTGTCTTTGAGTATGTGTTTGAGTATGCACCCCTCCATCCAAAGAGAGGAGAAACATCAGGCTCATTTAAGATATACAGTTTTACATCCTGCTTTTTTAGTGTATAATGTGGGCATTTTTTTCGTGTCACTAAATATTCTTTGAAAACATTATTTTTAATGGCTGCTTGACTAATATTTATCATATTTTATCATCATATATGTAGCCAAACCCTTATTATTGGACCCTTGGGTTGACCCAGTTTTCACTCTTCTTTTTTTTTTTTTCTTTAATTTTTTGTTTACTGCAGTAACATTGGTTTATTCCACTCTTCTAAACAATACAGCTGTGAACATCTTTCCCACCTTTTTATAGCCCCAGTTCCTGCTATTCTTCTGATTCTGTTTTACTTCTCACAGTCCGGCCTATAGAGTGGTGCGGAGTCCCCGTGTCCCCTCCTCTGGCTATCCCCTCCCACTTACCCAGTTCTAACAGGGAGTGAAGAAGTAGTTGTTGCACAGGAGGGCAGGGGGCGGGGAGAAGTGGGCATGTGAGACAGGTTGTAGGAGTCCGATGGGGAGATAGAGGAGAGATCCTGAGGCTACCACAAGGGCCACCAGGCCTGTGTAAAATTTTTGGGATAGGGGCACTTATTTATGTTGGAAGTGGAAGGAAAGGAACCTCATGGAGAGGGAATGAAGACATTAGACAAAAGGTCCAAGATTAGATGGAGAGATTAGCTTTAGGGAAAAAGAGGAGGAAGAGGAATCTTTTCTTCAGAGCCTTGAAGGAAGAACAAGAACACAGATAGATATAAACATCTAGCAGACATTGAGGGCATCTTCAGTGAGTTGGAGACCAGTATACCCTCAGGGTGGGTAAGCAGGGAGTTCCTGTTGGCTGGTTTCCTTTCTCTATGAAGAATGGGCTGGGAGTTATCTGCTGAGGTTATTCATTGGGGGAATAAGAAAAAGATTTTGAGCTTAAAAAAGAGAAAAGGTCCAGAACAGCTCCTTTGTGCAGTGCTTAGAAATCAGTAAGAATAAAAAAGTATGAGTCAGAATGAAAAAGGCTTTGCCAAACTGAGGTAGGGCAGCTTATAAACAATATCAGTAGCCATCTGGTAGCCCAAGATGTAAGGAGCTAGAAGATCTTATGGCGCCCTCATGCGGGAGTTTAGGGAAGGCCTAGTGTGGAGGACTGTATAAGCAGAGGAAGGTTGCGAACCCAGATTAAGGTGACTAATGACCTGGG
Organism: Diceros bicornis minor; assembly: GCF_020826845.1. NCBI lineage: Eukaryota > Metazoa > Chordata > Mammalia > Perissodactyla > Rhinocerotidae > Diceros > Diceros bicornis. The sequence goes on from NC_080752.1 coordinate 6,354,471, forward strand.
GACCCTGAGTAGGGACACGGTATACCTGGGCTGAGGACTGATGGAGTAGATGATCTGATAAGGGAGGAACTGGCTGTGGAATAAGCCACCCTTAGAGCCTGCATGAGTGGGAAGTCAGGGTCACCTAGAGGGAGCCGTGGAGAATAAATAGGGAGACCAGTGGGGTACTGCCCAGTATCCCCCTGACCTTCATGTCTTAGTCTTTCCCTTGTGCTTCTCAGGTGCTGGTACAGGGCTGCCTTTTGGACCCTTCCCAGCGGGACATGTTCCTGCAGCAGGTGTATGAGCAGCTCTGTCTCTTTGAGGATAAGGTGGCCACCATGTTGCAGCAGCAGTATGACCCCCAGAGTCAGGTATGTGGGAGAGAAAGTAGGTAGGGGCCACTTAGAAAGAGGAGCTGTTAAGGGACACTGAGGAGAGAGGGAGGACAAGCTGAATACAGGGGAAAAATGGGCTAAGAGCCAGGGGCAGAGTGATCCAAGGATAGAAGTGCTAGTGAGTACACACTGCAGGTTCCCTGTGGGAGGAGGGCTCAGATACATCCCCAAGACACAAATTCTTGCTGGGAGAAAATGTGAAGGCCATTCCTTGTGTTTTTTCAGTCCTGGGTCTTCTCCCGCAATGGATCTGAGAAGGTGATCGTGGGTGGCGTGGATCTCTAGTATTTTATATAATCAGGGATAATCTAGTGCTTGGCTCACTAGAATGCACTCTCTCATTCCTTTGGGTATCCTAGAAGTAGCCAGGCAAATGGCAGTTCTATATGTCTGAAGACTCAATTTGATTTAAGTATAAAATATTTCATAATGGTGATGGAATAATATGGAAAAGGAGCCTTATTGGCAAGAGGTGGGAAGCTTATGTTCCAGTACAATCTGTGCTTCATCTGGTACTGGATAATGGTCAGTATTCAAGCACACATTGGAGGAGGGAGCACAGTCAGGACTTGGCTGCATAGTAGGGGGATTGGGGTCCTCTCAGGATTAGGCCTTTCTGGCCTGGGCAGTGCTGGGCAGTAAATTCTGGCTTTGCTATGGATGGGACAGCAATGTCATCTGTCCCATTCTACCTTTTCTGTAACTTGGACCAGGTAGAAGACCAGTCCCCAGACTCGGGGGAGCCCCCAGGCCGGAAGGTGGGAGTCTCCATGGTGACAGCTGATCTTGGGCTTGTCAGTATGATTCGTCAGGGCATCTTGGCACTGCAGTTGCTGCCCTCAAACTCTAGTGCAGGTCAGTAGAAGAAATGTTGGTGGGATTGAGGAACTAGGATGATTCAGGAAAGGTGTGTGGGGAGGGGGTTATCAGCAAAAATAGAGATTCTGGGAGATTAGTGGGCTCCAGAGAAGAGGATCTGTTTCCCAGTTTGTAAAAGGTAAGTGTGTATTCGTGTATATCTCAAGTACCCCTAGCTCTAACAATCATCAGGGAGCCTAGTGGGAAGGAGTAGAGCTCCAAGGATATCATTTAGGAGGAGACTGGGATCCATCACTCAAAAGGAAGAAGCAGGAGGGAAGGGGAGAAGGAGAGGTGTTTGAGATGATGAAACACATTGCTTGGCAGACACCGAGGTCTTCAGGGCCCCATCAGTTGGGTGCCTGCCTGTGACTTTGATCTGGTCAGTGTCTCCGGGTCTGAGTCTGATGTTTCCTGCCCCAGGTATCATTGTAATCACAGATGGGGTGACCAGTGTCCCTGATGTTGCTGTCTGTGAGACGTTGCTAAACCAGCTTCGCAGTGGCACTGTGGCTTGTTCCTTTGTGCAGGTGAGCACTTTCTAGGAAGGAGGAGAGGAAAGTGTGGGATATGGCTGGTTACTTTCTTGCAGGCGATGATTTCCCAGGTAAAGCCAATAACATAGTTACATGGTGGGGGGAGGTGTTATATCTAGAACAGGATAAGTGGTTAGTGGTGGGAGAGGACTCTCATCTTTGTCCTCTCTCTGTGGGATGTGGGAGACAGCATGTTACAGTAAAAAGAAGACAGAATTTGAAATCCGGCAGTCAGTTCCAATGCCACCTCCTCCGTTAGATTAGTTATTACTGTTCCGGTTGCCAGGGTCAGAAAACCCAGCTCAAACTAGCTTAAGCAAAGGAGGGAATAGGTATTTTCTGGGAACTACAGCCAATTTGGATTGATGGACTCTATAGGGTAGGAGGCAAAGAGCTATGAGAAACAAGGCTGGAGGGTAGGCATAGGCCAGAGTATGAAAAGCTGGCTCTGCTGTATTAAGGAGTTTCAGCATAATTCTACGAGTGATGCAAATATATAGAAGGAAAATCACCTGTTAGGTTTATGTTTTATAAAGGTCATTCTTGCTGCTGGGTGAAGGGCAGGAGTGGAGGCAGGGAGGCTGTTAATTGCACTGGTCAGGTGAGAGAGGATCAGGGTTTAAAATAGGGGAATTAAGAGTAAGAGAGAAGGGGATAGGATGGAGAAAATGAAAAGGTAGAGTCAACATGACTTATGATTAGCAAGATGAGGGGTGAGGGAGGAAGAGGAGTTAGGATGTCTCTAAGTTTCTGACTTCAGTGATGACTGGGTAGCTGGCAGAACAAACAGCATGGGGCCGGCCCCGTGGCTTAGCGGTTAAGTGCGCACGCTCTGCTACTGGCAGCCTGGGTTCGGATCCCGGGTGTGCACGGACGCGCCGCTTCTCCGGCCGTGCTGAGGCCGCGTCCCACGTACAGCAACTAGAAGGATGTGCAGCTATGACATACAACTATCTACTGGGGCTTTGGGGGAAAAAAGAGGAGGAGGAGGATTGGCAATAGATGTTAGCTCAGAGCCGGTCTTCCTCAGCAAAAAGAGGAGGATTAGCATGGATGTTAGCTCAGGGCTGATCTTCCTCACAAAAAAAAAAAAAAAAAACAGGAAAAGAAGCAGCTGGGGTGGAGTGAGGACAAGATAATGAATCCAGGTTTGTGCCTATTGTGTTTGAGGTTCCTGTGGGTCAGGAGGAGAGCAGTTAAAACATCACCGTTGGAGTTAGGCATGCCTGGCCTCAATCCTGGCTCTACTTATTATCTGTGTGAAATTGGGCACATCACTTCACTTCTTGGTCAGATTCATTTGTATGTGAAGATTATAATAGTACCTACCTCATTGAATGAGAGGACGCATTTAAAGTGCTTAGCATAGTGCATAATTAAGTAATAAATGGCTGTCATTCGTAGCAGTTAGCAGTTGGAGATGCAGATCTGATACTCAGGAGACAGCACTAGTTGAGAGATAGTTAGAATTTGTCAGATGACAGATAGTAATTGAAAAAAGAAGAGGGTCCCCAAACAACCTGGGGAACAGCAGTGTTTAAAGGTCTTTCATAGGAAGAGGGCCCAGCAAAGAATGAAGGGAAATAATCAGACAAGAACCAGGACATTCTGCTGTCAGAGGTCAGAGTTTTGGGAAGAAAGAAGTAGTTAATAATGTGAAATACAGCAGAAAGATCATGTAAAATGAGGAATGAGAAGTGCCCTTTGGATTTGGTGATTAGGAGGTCGTGGGGATCTTTTTGAGGCCATTTCAGTGAAGAGGTGGTGAGGGAAATGATTGCAGTGGATTGAAGAGTGGGTAGAGGACAAGGATACAGAGACAAGTGTTGACACAAGGAATTTGGCTGTTCAGGTCAAGTGGGGATCGCATGAGAGAATGGTAGCCAGAGGGAAGTACAGGGTGGAAGGAGAGGGGTGTTTTGTTTTGTTTTTTAAGCTCGAGACTTAAGCATGTTTCTAAGGAGCCATGGAGAAGCAGACTTCGAAAATAAGGGAAAGAAAAGGAAGTCTGATGGCGTAAAGTCCGTAAATTGACAGGAGGGCATAGGCTCAAGAAACAGATTGAGGGACTCTGGAGCAGGAGTGTCACTTCTTTCTTTGAGACTAGAAGGATAGAAATGAAGATGTCAATAAATGCTGCCAAGGGCCTCTGGTATGTCTCTGAAATAAAAGGTGAAGAGGAGTATTATGAAGGAGGGAGGCCAGAGTTGGGAAGAAGACACAGTATTGGGACAACCCTGAAAGACTGGCTGGGTTGGGTGTCATATGTTTTGATGTGGTACCAATCTACACAACTGTGCAGTGTTCTCCATTTGGGATCCATTGGGATCCCATTGGGGATCCAGGTATAGAGGTTGTGATCCTAGTTGGGGTTTGGGGATGGAAGCAGAAAAAAGTAAAGAGGGCCAAGGAGTTGAGAACAAAGCTTATGAAGTTGCTTGAACGTAGGGTCCAGGGTCGGTTGAGAAAGGAGGGCCAGGAGGATGTGGATAGAGTCAGAGAGAGCAGAGGTTCAAGGTCTGGCAGTCTTAATGAGATCGAAGAACAGCAGGAGACGGAGAATGGAAGAAACCTAAAGGGATAAGGTTGTGTGTAATCAGTGGGATGTGGCAGTTGAAATTGCTGAGATGAGGTAGTTCCAAGTGAAGCCAAGGACAGGTGTGTAGCTAGCGGGCAGGTGAGTGGAATAGAGCAAGTTCTGGAGATAAAGGTTAAGAAACTGAGAGGCCAGGGAATTGAATCAACTTTCTAGAGTAGGTCTGCAAACATTTTCTGTAAAGGACCGTAAGTAAATATTTTAAGCTTTGTGGGCCATACGGTTGTCACAACTGCTCAGCTCTGCTCTTGTAGTATGAAAGCAGCCATAGACAATATGAAAATGAATGGGCATGGCCGTGTTCCAATAAAACTTCGTTTACAAAAATAGGTGATAGGCTAGATTTGGCCCACAGGTATATGTAGTTTACTGATCTCTGATAGATAGCCTTGGCACTCAAAATCTGGTCCACAGACCAGCAGCATTGGCATCACCAGGGAGCTTGTTAGAAATGCAGAATCTCAGGCCCCACCCCAGACCCTACTGCATTTTTAACAATGTCCCCAGGTGTTATGTATACACCCTAAAGTTTGAGAAGCACTTTGTTAGCGAGACACTGAAGTTTCTCGGGATGATGACAGGAAGCCAGTGAACCAGTTGCCAAAATCTTTAGTGACTGGGAGTAGGCTGGTATTTGATGCTGAGGAAGAAGGATGTAGCCAGTGGCATGGACTTCAGACAGAAGGGCTCAGGGAAGGAAAGTTGCAGAGCAGTGGTCTGTCCGGGGAGAGCACTGGCCCACGTCCCACTCTGGTCCAGAGGATGGGAACGGCCATCCAGCCCCATCTCCTCCTCTCTTGTTGTACTTCCTACTCCGGTACCTCTTTTGGAGCCAGATCTCTAATTGCTCACTTTCTCCAGGTGGGAGGAGTTTACTCTTATGACTGCAGTTTTGGCCACGTGCCCAATGTGGAATTGATGAAGTTCATCGCAATGGCAACATTCGGCTCCTACCTGTCCACTTGTCCTGAGCCCGAGCCAGGCAACCTGGGTCTGACTGTCTACCACCGGGCATTCCTCCTCTACTCCTTCCTGCGCAGTGGGGAAGCCCTGAACCCTGAATATTACTGTGGTGAGGGGCAGGCTGGGTGGGTGTGGGAACGGGGAGTAGAGAATGGACACTGAGGTGATGCAGGAATCCCCAGAGGACTGAAAGTATAACTGGGGCTTACTACTCTGGCACTGTTCTCTCCCCATGATTTCAGTGGAGCCCCTCCCCCTATATCCCTGTGAGCCAACAGATGAGGACTTTCTCCTTCCCCATCCTCACTGGTCTTCTAGGCTCCCAGCACCGCTTATTTAATGAGCACCTGGTCTCCGCCAGCAGCAACCCTGCCTTGGTCCTGCGCCGGAAGAAGCACACTGAGAAGGAGGTGCCAGCTGACTTGGTCAGCACTGTGTCTGTACGGCTTCGAGAGGGCTACAGTGTCCGAGAAGTCACACTGGCCAAAGGTAAAGGTCACTAGGCCTTGCTGTATCACACAAGTCTCTCCGATTTTGTGTGGGGGAGGACCTGCTGAACAAAGCAGAAGACTCACAGGTATCACACATGAAAGGGCGTCCCAGTGAAAGATTCTGTGTATCATTTGAAACAGGTGGGTTCTGAGTTGCCTTCAGGGCTTAGTTCTCTTAGCATTTAGCTTCCCAATTCCGTCTCCTTTTGCCCAAGGTGAGTCAGCTGAACTTGGCTTTGTTTTCAGATTACTCCTGCACACTTCTGTTTGTGACAGTTGGCAGGCTCTGGGCCTGGAGTCTATGGAACCATGCTTGGAACCTTTGGCCAGGCTAGAGTTCCATGAGGGAGATGGGGGTTTCAGATAGGACTCAGTCCCAGGCCTGGAGTCCTATGCCTTCTGCCCCTAACTAGCCCTCCTGTTTCCCCTGAAGGAGGGTCCCAGCTGGAGGTGAAGCTGGTGCTGCTGTGGAAACACAACATGCGCATCGAGTATGTGGCTGTGGCGCCTTGGCCTCTGGAGCCCGAGGGCCCTCGAGGAACACGGGTGGAAGTGACAATGGAAGGTGGCTATGACATTCTGCATGATGTGTCCTGTGCACTGAGGCAACCCATTCGCTCGCTGTATCGTACCCATGTTATCCGGCGGTTCTGGAACACGCTGCAGAGGTGAGTAAGGTCACCGCTCAGTGAGTGATGCCCCATTTGTTGTGTGGGGGGACAGATGTGTGAAGCTGGGAGCTGGAGAGAGTCACCCTGAGCACAAGGCTTGTGTCCAGGGTCCCATGCCCCCCTGGAGCTCCCCTCCTCTGTACCAACCAAAGTCAGGTGTGGCTCAGGGTTGGTCCTCTTTCTGCAGCATTAACCAGACGGACCAGATGCTAGCCCACCTTCAGTCCTTCTCTTCAGTCCCAGAACATTTCACGCTTCCTGACAGCACCAAGAGTGGAGTGCCCCTCTTCTACATCCCTCCTGGCTCCACCACCCCGGTGAGTGGCTCTGGTGCTCATTATCCCCGTTTTGTGGCCACCCAGACTTGGATTGGCACAGCTCTGGAGCCCAGAACCACCTTCTTTTTCCTTCCCTCTCAAGTCGGAAGCATCCAAATCAGAACCCTAAGCTTTCGCCTTGAGAGCAATTCTCCCTCCTTCAAAGCCCCAGGGGGAGGAGAAGAATCTAAAGAGAGAGGCTGTCCTTAGCAGATCACAGGTGTCAGAGGTAAAGACTTGCAGAATAGCTAGGTGGTGGTATCCCAGCCAACTGCGAGCCCCTCACCACATCTCCATGTGGCGCACTCTGGCCTCCCCACCACCTTCAACTGTTTCCCACCACTGCCGACCACTGTGAACTGTGCACTTCCTGAAGACCATAGCTTCCTTGGTCCTGTGCTTTCTTCACACTCAGCCCACGGCTATCAGGCTAGTACTGACCAGCAAGAGGCTTATGTGAGTGTGCAGAGGCCTCGTTCTGAGGTCCTGCCGTCACTTAGTGCCTTTCCTCCCGTGATAGAAGCATGGCAAGTCCCATCCTTTGCCTGGATTTGGCTTTAAAAGGCTACACAGTCTGTCCCTGGACTCATTCATCCTAATCTAGCCTTTGTGTTGGAGGCAGTTTTTGCCTCTGTCCCAGGCTGGGCTGTAGGTTCCTTTAACCTTAAACAACTGCCATCTCTTACCCGCTGAACCCTGTGGTTCTGTTTGCTGTTTGGAGGTTGTACCCTGCTTCTCCACGAGTGCTCCTATAGGCTGTCCTTCCTGTCCCCAGGTGCTCTCCCTTCAACACAGTGGGTCCGACTCATCCCACACCCAGTTTGCTGCCTACTGGAAGCCAGTGCTGTCCATGGATGCTAATTCATGGCAGCGGTGGTTGCACATGCATCGCCTGGTGCTAATCCTGGAACATGACACGTGGGTATCCTCCTAGGGCCATAGTTGGGGTGGAGAGCAGGCGTGAGGGGCAGGGAGTGATGGGGAAGCAGCAGATGAGCCCTTACCAACCTTGGCCGAGAAAAACTATGACCCTTTTCTAGTCTTCCTGCTCATCGGCCCCCATATCCTCAGACAGGGCCTAGAAGAGAGAGGTAGCAACTGTGCTTTTACCCCCAGATTGGGGCTGGGAGGTCTGACCTCAATCTACACCCCTCTCCCCAGACCAATCCCCAAGCACTTGCACACCCCGGGCAGCAATGGGCGCTACAGCACTGTCCAGTGCAGGATCTCGCACTCCTCGCTGACCTCTCTGCTTCGTGACTGGAGCAGCTTCGTGCTAGTCGAGGGCTATTCCTACGTGAAGCTGCTCTCCAGGTGGGCAGAGTGGTGTCCCCTCACTCTTCCCCCGTCGCCTCATCCCCTGTGTCTTCCTCTAACCCCGCACCTCATCCCTACTTCCTCCTGAACCCATTTACTCCCAGCCTAGGGCTGCTCACTGACTCGCATTTCTCCTCAGTGCCCCAGACCAGCCCCCCTCCTCCTTCTACATGGTCCGCATCATTTCCAAGGCCCCATGCATGGTTCTTCGCCTAGGTTTTCCCATCGGCACTCCAGCACAGGCCCGGCATAAGGTGAGCTGGGCCCTGACCTACTCCCAGACTGAGAAGCCCTGGAATGTAGACTAGCTCCTCCTCCCCAAACCCCACAGGGCCAGGGCCAGTAGAGAGAGGAGCCCCCAGACCAAGTAAGGCTTGGGGTAGCGGCCTCTCTCGCCTTGTCTGTGGGCCCTCTCCCAGACCTGTAGGAGATGGAGGGAGCAGGATCTGACCACATTTTTCCCTCAGATTGTGTCGGGCCTGCAGGAAGAGATCCTGAGGCTGCGTTTCCCCCACCGGGTGCAAAACAAGGAGCCAACACCCAAGGTGAAACGAAAAGGGCTGGGGGGTATTGGTGGGGGCAACTCTCCCTCCAAGTCCCCCCCTATGCTGGGGCCACAGCAGGCCCTGTCTGACCGGCCATGCCTTGTGGTCCTGCATAAGCCACTGGACAAGCTACTCATCAGGTTGGTACAGAGGGTGAGGATGGGGTCAGGAGCATGTGGGAGGGCTGTGGCTTAGCTACATGTGAGTAGAGATCAACTGAGAGTTGCCTCGGTCTCCTAGGTATGAGAAGCTACCCCTGGACTACCGGGCACCCTTCTTGCTGACACTGGAGCCACCAGGGCCACTGCCCTTGGTGTCAGGCCGCTCAGCCTCTTCTAGCCTAGCGTCGCTGTCTCGCTACCTCTACCATCAACGCTGGCTCTGGAGTGTCCCATCAGGACTGGCCCCTGCCCTGCCGCTCAGCGCCATTGCCCAGCTCCTCTCCATTCTCACTGAGTACGTCACCCAAGCCTGCCAGGCAACTTGGGGCAGGGAGAGAGCAAGTGTAGGCCCTGGGTCTGGATGCTGGCAGGAAGCCTAAGCCAGACAGCTCCCCTCTTTAAGCCCCAGTCTCTTTGCTGCTGCTGTTATGCAAAGTGTCTAGCATAGAGCAGTGCATGCTACTGCCCTCTCCTTCCTCCTCTCCTCCTACTCTATTTTGGCCTCTGGTCATAGTTGGACCTCTTAACACTTGAGGGACCAGTAGTCTGAACAGGGCACCAGCAGACAAGTCTTTCTGGATGGCTGCTGGAAAGTGGATACAGAAGTGCTGTGGGGGACAGGGGCGTGTACTCTCAGTGTCTCTTCCCCTATCTTATCCTGTCCCCACTCCACCTTTATGGGGCTTCAGAGTCCGACTCTCTGAAGGGTTCCACTTCGCCTGCAGCGGGGAAGGAATCATCAACATGGTCCTGGAGCTTCCAATTCAGGTATGTGTCATCCCTCATGACACCTCCCCACCAAAGTCCATCATCAGAGGGACGCTCACCTCTGAGCTGGGTTGGGACTGCAGGAAACTCTGCCTCACGGGGACCCTGTGGCCAGAGGACCCAAGGCCTAAGGCCAGTCCCAGGACAATGTGGCAAGGGGACTAAAGTTCTGAGGGCCAGAGCTGGACAGAGCCAGATCTCTGCCTTGGCTGGGGTTTGCCCAGACTCTCCCAATCTACCCACAGAACGAGCCCCCAGGACAGGCTGCAGTCGAAGAGAGGCACACCTGTGTTGTCCAGTACATCCTCTTCCCCCCACACTCTACCTCCACCAAAGACAGGTGAGACCAAGCCCTCTCTGAGAGCTGCCTCTCTCCACATTCCGGAAGCCTTCTCCCTACTCTGTCTCCCATACCCTGAGTGTTGGGGGAGGAGGTTCTGTTTTTAGATGCTTCATCGAGCAGTTGCAGGTCTGGCAAGGCCATGTGCAACTGTGGCGTCCTGCGTGCTGCCACCTTGCCGCCCTCTGTGAACTGCCTCCCTGCCATGCGGTTGTGGATTGGACTCTCCTCTCTCCCAGGCTCAGGGCCCTTCTTCCTGTAGCTTCTCAACAGATGATGACAATGATGTGGAGGTGGAGGCCCTGGAGGGAGACTCGGAGCTCAATCTGGTCACTGAGGTGTGGGTGGAGCCGCAGTACGGGCGAGTGGGACCTGGCCCTGACAGCTGGAAGCACCTGCAGGGCTTGACGTACTCTGAGATCCCTCAAGCTGTGAGTGACCTCGGAAGTATCCCCTCCCCTTACCAGATTGGGTGCTGTTCCCCTGGGAGTACTATAGCCTGTGGGCTTCCTGGTTCCTCCAAATCTCTGTGTTCTGAATGTCTGTGACTTTATGGGCTTCCTTGAGAGCTGGAGGCCAGCTACTCTGGGCTAGGAGGGGCTGACCCCTGACCTCTGCTATTCCTCCCCTAGCTCCACCCTCGGGACGCTGCCTGCATAGGCTCCATGCTGAGCTTTGAATACCTCATACAGCTGTGCCAGAGCAAGGAATGGAATCCTCTGCCCCCAGAGCCGAGGGTGTCTGATGGTCAGGGGGGAAGGGGTCCCCAGAGGTGGAGCAGGGGAGTGGGTGGGGCGAAGGCAACCAAAGGCAGGAAATCTGGGTCTCACCGTGTGTCTTGTCTTCCTTCCTTCACTCCTAGGATTGGACCAGGGAGGAGACACCTGTGTCCATGAGATCCCTTTCCGTTTTGACCTAATGGGACTGTTGCCTCAGTGCCAGCAGCTCCAAATGTTCTTCCTTCTGCTTTCCAGAGGTGGGTGAACTTTGTACCCACTCACCCTATACCTAGAGGGCCAGCAAGCCTGGGAGTATTAGAGAAGAGAGAGCAGATGAGTCTGAAAATGAGAAAATGAGTGATGGAGGCGGGAGGAGGCTTGGAGGCTGAAGGCAGGGCTGTGCTGGTCAGGGCTGAGCCAGGGGCACTGGGCAGCAGGAGGCTCTTGGTGCTGAGTGGAGTGTATGTCGGGCAGAGCCAGAGGGCGTCCCTCTCGCCGAGGGTCCCTGTCCCGCCAACGACATGGTGCTGTGCCTGCTGCACAGCTGCCTGGGGCAGGAGCTGAGTGACCGGGAAATCCCGCTGACCACCGCTGACCAGGCTGCTTTCTTGAGTGAGGTGCTGTGGCGGACCTGCCGCAGTCCAGGTAAGCTCCCCACCTCTCAGCTGATACTAGACTCTGCTCCAGCTGCTTTTCCCCCAGCCCACAGGATGGTTTCTGTCTTTGGGTTTTGGCCTCCCCCTCTCTTCACCTCAGAGCCCTACTTCTCTGCTGACCCTGCCCCCTTCACCACCCTCTACCCTCATTGTAGGTCCAGAGGGGCCACCAGTGGGGGGCGACGGGATCCTGAAGGATCAAGCAGTCAGCAGCGCCCAGGCCCCTGGAGACTCAGCTCTTCCTATCCAAGTCAGCACTCATTCATCTCCTTGAGCCCTTTCTCGTAGTGATCTCCTTCTGTCACCACATATTCATACCCCAGCTTTCCATCCCCCGGGTACTAAATGCCTCCTGCCACTGACAGGATACTGTCCTTCCCCTTTGTCCTGGATCTTGCAAGCTGTCCCTAAGGTTGGACTCCAGGGTGGAGGAAGGAGCAGGGGTTGGATGGTCCTTTATAGATTGCACTAATATTGTTTCTCTCTTACAGAGTGTAGGTCCTGAGACTCTCAAGCCTCTCATCTCTACCCAGCCCCCGCAGTGGCGCTGCTATGCAAGGCTTGTGACGCCCCAGCACGTGTTTCTGACTTTCCTCCCAGCTACCTTCTCAGGTACGAACCCCTGACTTCCTCAGTGACCCCCTCAGATTCCAACTCCTGAGCTCCCTCACCAGCCCACCCAGCAGCTCTGATTTATCTCTTTCCTCGTCAGATGTCCAGCATCTGGCTGCCTATGGCCTGGAGGGACCCTCTCAAGAGGAGACAAAACCTAAGTTCGGGGATTGGAGCAGGGCCTCCAGCCTGAAAGATCTGGGGGGAATTGGGGTCAGGGCCACAAAGTCCCAGGTCCCCATCCTCAGTGTCACCCCAGCTGGCGGTAAGGCTGCTGACTCTCAAGTCAGTTAAGCAGGAGTGGGAATGGGGAACAAATAGAGGGCTGGAAGACCATGTGACACCTCTTCCCACAGACAGTGCCCACAGTCCAGGAGAGCTGAGCCCACCCTTCCGTCAGGACTTCCAGGCTTACACTGGGCGTCAGGCTCCACAGACAGAGGGTGCAGATGTGCCCCGGACCCGGTGTCCTGTCTACGTCTATAGCTGTGCCCTGGAAGCGCTGAGGGAGCAAATGGTTGGCACGCAGCCCCCTCAGGCACCCCGAGACCTCATCTTCCAGTGAGTGTCCTCAATGTTGACCTAGGTTCTCCCAGGACCGTGGCCCCCAGCCAAGGCTCAGGTACACACTTGGATATGGACAGACAGGTTGATGGTCAGTGGCAGGAACTTACCTTCCTAGTCATGTCCTGCCAGCTCTGTGCTGGGCTTCTTTGGGCAAATCAATTGAACTAGCTGGGCCATGAATACAATTGGTAGGGACCTATGGATAATCCATTGGAGTGTAGGTAGATGGTAAGTCTGAGGTGTCACTTAGGGGAGTTAGCCAAGCTCTCTCTTTCCTCCCATTCCTAGGACTCAGTTCCTTGACCAGCCGCCCCCATCCTCAGCCTGGATGGAGCCCAGGCACAAGGAGGCAGCCAACCATTGTGCCTTGCTACAGGAGCATGCCCAGCGGTGCTACGTCCGTGGTGAGCAGGAGGCCGTGTAAGGGGGTGTCAGGGAGGAGGAGATTTAGGGATTACAGGGATGGGGACTGGGGAGCCATTGCAGAGCTTGACCCTTGTGGTCCCTTCCACTTCTATCAGGGCTGTTCCGGAGCTTGCAGCAAGCACAGAGTGTCACCTCCCAGGACTTGCTGATAGCGGTAGATGCCTGTGAGGAGCTGCTACAAGAAGTAGACATCACCCCTTTTCTGCTTGCACTGTGTGGCCACACTCGGGGTTTGCCTCACGCACCCCCAAGCCCTGGTCCTCTCAGCCCTGGGCCCTTCGGCAGCAGCATCGAAGAGTGCCCCGAGCCTCGGGAACGAGCTATCCTGGCTTCTGAGTCCAGGTTAGGATTGTCCTGGAATGATGTATACGGGGGCACACAGACCAAGTCCCTATTCACAGGCACCTTCCGAGCCACGGGGATGGCTGTGCAAGGTAGCACCCGAGCACCAGAGAGGCCGTAGTGCTGGTCGCCGGCTTCCATGTCCTGCCCAGGCTTTTTTCTCTCATTCGGCGTGGGCAGCAGTCTCCCTTCCTGGTTCCCCTGTTCTGGTGTTGACCTGAATTAGAAGTAGGGAGTTGCCAGTTGCCATCAGTGAAAGTAGAAGCTTGTTCTGAAGACATTCATACAATAGTAGTGATTCCCCCCAACTAATCTGTGAGTTTCATAGAGGCAAAAACTGTATTTTGCCCACTGCTGAGTTCACAGCTCACCTTAGGGACCCAACAGGTCCGTGTGTTTAGGGAGTGAGAAACGCAGGCGGGCACCCAGCTCTGCGTGTGGCATCTGCAGTGTGTTAGCACTAGGGAAGCAGAAGCAGCGGAGGGAAGAGCGTGCTGGTGACTCAAGTATCAGAGCTCCAGCCCAGTGTCCTGCCTGGAGCTCTAGATCCCCTGCCTTTCATGGTCCCCAAATGAGGGCATTTTCTTCCCACCAAACCTTGCTTCTCCACCTGGGTTCTTCATACACGGTGAATGATCCCACCCTCCACCCAGTGGTCCAGCTCAGAAAACTGGGAGTCATCCTTACTCATTCCTGTTTGACAGAAATGTCTGGCCCTTAAGAAATGTGGAGGTTAGAGCCAAAATGGGCGGGTGGGTTGGTTCTCCTGGCCTCTTCCGCTGCCCCTGCTGTTGTGCTGAGCACCCTTCCTAGAGACAAAGACAGGCGTATGCTGCTCCCAGTTGCAAAGCATGCTCCTCTAGGACTTGGTGGTTGTTAACACCTAAACCCCCACTCCTACCCCCAACCTGACCACTCAGCATAGAGACCGAGGACCTAAGCGAGCCTGAGTTTCAGAGCACCCGTGTCCCTGGCAATCCAGACCCTGGCCTGGAGATCTCTCTGACAGACGTCTGCCAGCTCAGAGGAGAGGCACATGATGCCCTTCATAGCCTCATCCAGGTGGGAATCTTGGTGAGGATAGGAGAGGGGTAGAGTCCTGCCTGCCTGGGGGGGCAGTGTTCTCTTCTGGGTTGGGGATGTGTACATGTCTGTTCTAGGGGGTAGGGGGTGAAACTCTGTTGAGGGGTGGCTGACATGATAGTCTTCTTCTAACCCCAATGCAGGAGAAGTTCCTGGAGATTAGTGGTCTCCACTTCCGCACAGTGCCCTCTAATCCTCACTACTTCTTCTATTGCCCTCCATCCAGCAGGCGAGAGGTGAGTATCTTTCTCCCTTCCTTCGTACTGACCTGTAGCCCCAGAGGCCCCATGTGCCCACCTGGATCCTCTTGACTCTTGGTTCCTTGAGACCTGGATGTGGCTCTTGTCCTGCTTTGGATCAAGCTGTGTCTTTTTTTTTTGCCCAGGATGAGGGCCCCCGGGACACAGTAGACAGAAAAGTCAGTGACTTGGAGTTTTCAGAGGCTGAGCTTATGGGAGAAGAAGGTGTGTGGGCAAGTGGGTAGTGGTGGGAAGGCTGGCTTCAAGTCAGGATTCAGGGGCTTCCACTGCCAACCTCTCCCATTGACCGCACGACATGCATCTCTAGGAGACACATCAGCCTGCTGTGTGGTCACTGAGAGTGACCCAGAGCTGGAGGTTGAATACCGCGAGAGCCGTGATCCAGACCTAGGGCCTACTGGGCTAGACTCCGCCTCACTGTCGGATGCAGACACCGTAAACCCTGATGAAGACTCCTTCAGTATCCTGGGGGGCGACTCACCCACTGGGCCTGAGAGCCTCATGCGTGACCTGCCACCACTCTTCCTGCACCTCACGTGCTCTGTGCGGCTGCGTGGACAGCACAGCTCAGTACCTGTATGCAGCCTGCCCACCTGCCTGGGTGAGTTTGGGGGTGCCCAGGGGAGGGCCACAGGCCCCAGTACAGCCTGCCTGCGTGTCTGGGAGAGCAGAGAGCCTGGGTATAACTATTTAGTGCTGAGAACTTGGAATCTTTGCTTGCCCCAGGGCTCCCAGCAACACCTAACTTTCCCCCTCTACCAGGCCAGGTGCTTTCCATTCTGGAGGGCCCCCCCATTGGAGGCCGAGTGCCCCTGAGGGACCTCAGTGTCACTCTGGACGTCTTCGTGCTGACCTTGCCCCTGGAAGTGGAGCTCCCGCCAACCTCGGACCCTCAGCACCATCGGTGTGGCAGCAAGTTTGGTGGGGGGATCTGGGGTTTTGTTGGGGACTATTAAGGACTCTAGGGGCACTTGGGGGAGGGCACCTTAAGGATTCTAAGAAAAGAGTGCTAAGGAGGCTCTGGGAGGCTAGGAGCTGCTGACCTTTGACTTTTGCTCCCACCCTGTTCAGGTCAACGTCTGAGAGCAGTGTTTCATTCCCACGATCCCCAGGGCAACCATCGTCTCTAAGGTCTGATGATGGCCTGGGGCCCCCACTGCCCCCCCCAGGAGAAGACAGGTGCTTCCTCATCTCCCTCTCAGAGTTCCTTGTTCTTCCTTAGTTGTGTTTTCTGGAAACCAGTATCTAAATCTTTCTTCCAATTAGGCACCCAGGACTGTCCAATTTGGCCACGCCCCACAGACTGGCTATCGAGACCACCATGAGTGAGGTGAGGGCCTTCCCTTCCCCATCCTAAACGACAGCCCCTCAACACTGTAACTGATATCCTCTCCATATATAAGTGAGGTAAGGCACCCCCTGTATTCTGGGATCAAAGTGAAGCCCCCCTCAGTCTGTGAGGCAGAGCATCTTTTAGTCTAAGAGTAAGGTGATGCCCCAATCAACAAGGGAGGTGCCCTTCGCCACTTCCTGGATTGCTCTCTGACTGTAGATCCGCTGGTTGCTAGAGGATGAGATGGTGGGGGCACTCCGAAGAGGGGGCATCCCCCAGAGCCCTGCCCTGCACCGTGCAGCTGCGCACATCCATAGCTCTCCTGGACGTGCCACCTGCCTTCGCCAAACTCTGCCACTGAGTTTTGTGTTTGGGCCAGAGCGTTCCCTCACACAATTCAAGGAGGTATGCTGCCCTCAGAACACTCCCTGGTCACCATGGGGCCCGTCCTTCCCTGGACTCCAGATACAGAACGGGAAGGCCCTCTCTTGGTTTGAGTCCATAGAATTACCCTCCTGGCCACCTCCTCACCACATTGTCTGTCCCTCACCCCATGCCTGACAGCCCAACTCTGGGAAAAGACCCAGCTCCCAACCTTGTCCTTGGCCTGTTGAACTTTAAGCAAGTCACTGAACCTTTTCGTACCTCAGCAAAGGGGATGCTAGTGTCTGCTTCACCAGGTAGTTGTGGGGGCCTGATAAGGAAGTGTGGGGTCCCACAAATAGGGAGGGCTGCTCCTGCCTCAACTGTGACCTTGGCTCTTGCTTCCTTCCCAGGAGTTCCGCCGCCTCCACCTCCCTGGCCACGTTCTTCTTGAGGACCCTGACAGTGGCTTCTTCTTTGTGGCAGCTGGCCAACAGCCAGGTGGGTCCCATGGGGAGTCCCCTTCAGCAGCCTGGGCCTGGCACAGCCATGAGGACAAGGCTGAAGTTGTCGAAGGCGAGGTGAGTCTTTCCTGGGCTGACCTAGGAATGTTGGGGTTAGTGGTGGGTGTGTGGGTCCTGTACTCAGTCCTGACTTGCTGCCTCTCAGGCCCTGACAGCCAGCCCCCAAGCCCCTGGCTCCCCAGAGGATTCTGAGGGTCCCCCCATCAGCAGTCTTCCCAGCCTGCCACCAGGAGGTAAGAGAGGACTTAGCAAAGTCTGGAGGCCAGAACCAGGGACTTGTGGATGCCTGGCCCTGCTTCCATTATCGGAAGACGGTCCTAGGCAGCATTTGAGAGAGGCTCCGGGCATTTCCCTTCTCTTCTCAGGGAGCCAGCCTGGGCCCAGCCGGGGACTAAGCCTTATGTCCAGTCAGGGCAGTGTGGACTCTGACCACCTAGGTAAGCTGGGGCAGGAGGTAGAGGAGTCTAAGCTGATGGGAAGTAGACTTAGGGCTGCACAGGGAAGGGTCTGGGCAGAGGGCATCAGAAGGGACTAACCTGCCAGGGCCCATTGAATCCGATGCACTCGGAGGCTCAGATGAGCCTGAGGATGGGGTTGAACTTCAGCACATTTGACACAGGTTATGATGGTGGCAGCAGTGGCTCAGACAGTGAGGGTCCCAATGAGACTCTGGGTGAGAAGGCAGCCTTCACATTGTGGACCCCGCCTGGGCCAGCACCTCCGCAGCCTTCCCTCTCAGGCCTCCCTCGGCCCTGCCTGCCTGACTTCTGGCTCATCGTCCGGGTACTGCAGGATCGTGTAGAAGTGTATGCACATGCACAGTAAGTAGAAGCCAGGGCCCTGCACCCTGACTCTAATGTTAGCTGCTTTTCCCTGCTCTCACAACACCCCTCTTGAATGTTGTTAAAAAGTAAGGTTTGGGACTGAGGGTTTGGGTAGGAGTTTGACTTGTATTCTAAGACTGGGGGCTCCAGACCACTTCCCACAGCTTGTAGCAAATCATGTCACTGTCTACTTTCCTGATGGAGTTGCAAAGGTGATGGGGATTTGGCTCCTAGCTGAGCATTAAGAGCATCTATAGTTCAGAGCGGCTTCAGAAGTTGATATACAAAAATAAGGAATAGTAGATGATATTTAATAAGTGCTTACTGTGTAGCAGGCACTGTTCTAAGTGCTTTACCTGGATCAGCTCAATTTTGGTATGGATGAAGAAACTCAAGCACAGATAAGTTAAATACTTGCCCAAGGTCACAGTTAGTAAGTGGCAAAACCAGGATTCATACTTAGGCATCTAGTTAAATACTGCTCTAATGACGGGGGTAGGGTGGGGTTAAGGGAAGGGAAGACCACCATTCTGATAAAGAAGATCTGAGAATAAAGAAGAGGCAAGCTACATGACAGAAGCCTCAGTGTGATGCCCACATGGGAGCTGGTGCATCAAGCACGGAGCTTAGGCTTCCAGGATTGTTATTGAGAATTCCATCTTTCCCGTTTTCCATCATGTTTACTTTCCTTTGTCCAGTCCTACTTCATTTTTCATGGTTCCTCTTGGCCCCAGCTCCCATGACCTCTCCACTCAACTCCCTCCTCACTGCAGTTCTGTGTCTGATCCATCCCTCCCTCCCAGGAGCCTGATACAGGAGGACGAGGGGCCAGGCACCACGTGTCGCCACCTGCAGCAGCTCCTGGTGAGGCGAGTTGGGGAGATCTGCAGGGAGGTCAACCAGGTAAGGGGCAGCCGGGGGCAGGGCTCCCCAGGCTTGGACACAGCCTAGATGAGGAAGGAGTTTCCAGGAACTTGACCTTTAGAGGTTGTTGATCCCTCTTGGACATTTTCTTTGACCCCCAGTTAGAGGGATGCTGTTACTCCCCTGACTCCCTACAAACTGGGGAGCTCTTACTAACCCACCCCAGTATTTTGGGTCACTCTCATACCGTCCCAGTGACTGTGAGGTGTTCTTCTCGTCACACTGTGCTGGCATTAGGGATGTAACAATGAGTGAGACAGAGGGTAACCCTGACTCTCTGGAGCTTGTGTTAAGGGGGGAGGTAGACATTGGACAACTAAATTACACACATTATTTCCATTACAATTGTGAAGACTTCTACAGAGGAAAAGTAGAGACTGCTATGAGAGCACAGGGATCAGACCATCTGAAGTGTCAAGGAAAGCTTCTTGGAAGAAGCTGAGACTGGAAGGATGATGAACAGATTCTGGCAAAGAGAGGGGCCAAGTGTTCCTCACTGGGGTTCAGCACTCAGATCCCTGAGCCCAGTGACTGTCAGACAGCATCTCTGACTGCCTCGTGATTACTGATGCTCTTTTTGACCTCTGACCCCCAGTGATAATGGGTATTCTCTCTCACCTCTGATCACCCCTCACCACCACCACCAATTTATGAGGGAGTATTTCAGCTCCCTGATACCTTGTTCCTCCTTTCCCCAGCGGCTGCTGCTTCAGGACCTTCATGATAGTCATGTGTGTAACTCTCTTCTGGTGGCTGAGAGTGAAGAAGATCTATGGCGCAGCGAGACCCCCTTCCACTCCCGTCAGCGGGTACCGCTGCCCAGTGATGGTGAGGTCCCACCCAGGATCCTCCCTCACAGGGTGCTGCTGACCTTTTCTTTATCCAACACTTTGGTGAGAAGCTGAGGGCAGAGTCACCATTACTTGGTCATCTGTGTCAAGTAACACAGGGAGGGGAAGGTGGAGAGGACAGAAAAAGATCGCTGTATTTGGCTGTTGCGAATTCATTAGTGACTTTAGTGCAAGTACTTTCAGTGGAGAGATGGGAATAGAAACCAGAGGAAACTAAAAAGTGAAAGATGTTAGATAGGTGGAGCAGAGAGTGACGACTATTTCAAGTAGCTTGGCAGGGAAGGGAGAGACAAAATAGATATGGCAGGAACTAAATGGGGGGCAAGGCAGAAGTTTTAAAATAAGGTAGAGACCTGAGCATATTTATATTGCACAGGGAGGGCCGGCCCCCTGGCTTAGCGGTTAAGTGCGCACGCTCCGCTGCTGGTGGCTCGGGTTCAGATCCCAGGCATGCACCAACACACCGCTTCTCCGGCCATGCTGAGGCCGCGTCCCACATACAGCAACTAGAAGGCTGTGCAACTATGACATACAACTATCTACTGGGGCTTTGGAGGAAAAAAATAAATAAATAAATAAAAAATATATTGCACAGGGAAAGAGCCAGTAGAGGGAGAGGTTGAAGTATACAGGCAGGAAGGGGTCATGGGAGGGGCATCAGCTGTGGCCTGTCTTCCTAAGGGCATGCCTCTGCCTGGCCCTGCCTTGTTTTCCAAAATGACCATCTTTCCCCTGCGTAGTAGACAGGGCTGAAGAGTCAGGGGGAGCGTGGACAAGTAGGCCAGTTCACAAGTGAGAGAAGACCAGAGGGGCGGAGCCTGAGGTCTGGTAGAAGGATTTGCCTTCTGATTGGCTGTCCTTCCAGACAGCCAGGCACGGGACCCCTTTGGGATTTCTGAGATTTCCGGTCATGCTTAGGAAACATGTGAATCTACTTGAGATGGTAATTAAAGTCTCCACACTTCTCCCTTCTCTTACTCCTGCTGACCTCTCACCCCAACTCATAGAGGAAAGCCAAATCATGCCATTCCTTTGTAGTTTTCCCTTCTGGTTTAAAAGTAAAATCAGACCACTCCTTACTTTTAATATTCTTAGCAAGTCTGTAGACGAACATTCCTAACAGCTCTAGGAGAGTGTGTCTCTCAGCACATCCTGGAATGTACTCCATATCAAAGCAGAGTCCCCATAATTAGTGGACTTCCCAGGGTTTTGAAGGCATCTTCTGCAAATTGGACATGAGCTAGGACAGCCAAGCACTTTTACTTCAAAATGACTTTCAGCAGCCTGAGATATAAGACCACTCAGAACCCAGACACAGCCCTTCCTCATTTTAGTCTCTTCATATGGTTTCGTCGAAACCCTTAGCAACCAGCATTCCATTCTAGACTCTGCAGCCTCCTGGGTGTCCTATACGCCGCTCACATCTGGCAGCAGCTTCTCAAATTGCCACCAAATTGCCACCTTTGACCTACAGGAAGGTTCTTTATCAACCTGGAAAGGGTCAAACAAGGCACTGGACTGTGGCCGTGGGCTCTTGCATGCTGCCACACTGCCCTTTGGGTTCTTCGGGGTGGCTGTCCTCCAAAGCACAGGACATAATTTTCCCCCACTCTGCAGCAGGTATGTGTAAGCAGTTATACCCTTTTTGTTTTAATGAGGTTATTGTTGCAACTCCCAGTGAGTACACAGATGGGGTATAGATTCTATATTATGTATTATATTATGACAGGGTCAGAGTGTCTTGGCATTGTCTTCAGGATTTTCTCATGCTTTGCCTTTCCTGACACCTCTTCTTAGCTTCTTTTCCACGTCTCCCTGAGATAGTTCTGAAAAGCTTCGTGCTGTGACTTGTCTTCCTAAGGGCATGGTCCTGCCTTCTTACCCCAAATGACCCATCCTTCCGCTGCCGGGTAAGACAGGGCTGAAAAGTCAGGGGAGTGAGGACAGGTAGGCCAGTTCACAGGTGAGAAGTCTGTGAGGGCAGAGGGCTATGTCCTGTTTCTGACCCACTGTCTCCCTTACCCCAGATTATGCTGCTGATGAGAGCTGTGCACCCCGAGGGTACCTAGCAGCCACAATGCAGTTTGTCCCCGGCCATTTCTCCTGTGACGTTGTGTGGGGAACTGTGATTCGAGTCCACTCACGCCTCAAAATGGGGCCCAGCATGGGGGTCTCTCGGGGTAGGTGATTGGCATGAGAGGGTGGGTGGAGTGTTTGGGGGGGAATCTGGACAAGCGGGTTTCCTGAGCCCATGCTGCTCCCACAGCCATCCAGGCCCTGCGCTCAGTGCTCAACGCCTTCTCCGTGGTGAACCGGAAGAATATGTTTGTTTATCAGGAGCGAGCAACGAAGGCTGTGTACTATCTTCGGTATGTGGGCCCTGGGAAGATGGGGTAAAGCGTGGGTCAGGGATGGCACAAGAGAAGGTATTTCCAAAGACATTGCCACTCTTTCCCAGGCTCCTGGAGACGTCCTGCAGTGAGCGGCCATGGGAAGGGGATGCTCTGCCCCCCTCCCTAGCTCTGTCCCGAAGCCAGGAGCCCATCTACTCTGAGGAAGCCTTGGCATGTATCACCCCCACTCAGATGCCCCTGTGCTCCCCTCATACTTGGCTCCCTGGAGCCGGGCCCTGACCAGAGTTTCCCTGCAGGGTCCTCGTTCCCCCCTGGACATGGCTTCCAGCCGTGGTTCAGATGCTGCTCGTCCTGTGGGCCAAGTGGACAGACATATCCAGCTGCTGGTGCATGGCGTAGGGCAGGCTGGTAAGGACTGCGAGGAGAGGGTAGGAGGGGAAGCAGACGAAGTTCCAGAATCCTCTGGGACTTCTCTTAGAGCCGCCCACTCCAGCTCATGCTGTGCTCTGGGCTTCCCACAAGCAGGAGCTGGGTGGGAAAGGATAGGCTCCTGTGATGTTTAGGAGTTAGGACCTGTAGCTGATTGAAATGCAGCTTGGGGAAGAGGAGCCATTAAGGTTGACACCCACCAGGTATCTAGCCTGGGTGACTTGTGAACAGAAGGTGGTTCCACGGATACAAGGGGTGGGTTTGGGGTGAAGATACTGGGTTCAGTTTGGGAGTTGTTGAGCTTGGAGTGTCCAGTAGGCAACTAGACTCTCTAGCTAATATTTATGGCTCAGTTAATGTGTACCAGATCTTGGGCTAAGACTGTTACATATGAGGTAGATGCTATTATTATTCTCATTTAATGGATGAGGGCACCAAGGCGTTGGGAGGTAAGACTCACTTGTCCACAGTCACACAGTGAGTAGGTTGGCAGAACTAGAACCTAGTGCTGGCTGCCTCCGGTGTGTGGGAGAATGTTTGAGTCTGGGGTTTAAGGGCCAGTGTGGGGGTAGCTGGATCCTCTCCCAGTGTCTCTAGCTTCCCACCGTGACTGTGTCAAGGTCCTGAGATCACAGATGAGCTAGTGCGGGTTCTGCGTCGGCGCCTGGATGAGGCCACGCTGGATGTCATCACAGTCATGCTTGTTCGGAACTGCAAGCTGACACCAGCTGATGTGGAGGTCAGCTCCCTCCCAGACTCCACCATCCCTCCATGGCTCAGCTGCAGGGGCAGGGACAGTCTCAGCTGGAACCTTTCCACTGAGCTCTGACCCCCCTTCCTGCTCTCTGCAGTTCATCCAACCCCCCGGAAGTCTCCCCTCAGAGGTGCTGCATCTGGCCCTACCCCGCTCCTGCAGGCCCTGGCTTCCTGCCCTGGCCTGGTACCTGCGGCAGAACCTGCTCATCTTCCTGCACTCTCCCAAGTACACAGACAGCAACAGCCGGAACCACTTCCAGGTGAGATTCCACCCACCTCCACACCAATGTGCACCCAGTCCCCGCCCCCACAGACACCTTACAGTATGACTGTTTTCTATGGGTAGCCCATGTGTACCTCTGCCCATGGCCCTGTGTACACCCAGGCCCCCCAACCTTTATTATCTACCTGGGTCTCCTGTGCCCTATGTGTGCCTGTCTCCCATTCCCCATGGTGGACACCCATCCCCTGATGGCTTTTGTTCATTTTCCCAGTCTTAGTGTCCTGTGGCTGTTCTCTCCCCAGCATCCACTCCCACCACACGGTGGCCTCCCCGACTTGGATATCTACTTGTATAACAAGCCTGGTGGACAGGGCACAGGGGGCAAAGGTACAGTGCAAGGCCCAGGCCTGTGGCACTACCAAGTGTGGGGGAAAGCCTTTTTTCCTGTCTCGTGGCTGAGAGGGCCTTTCCCAGCCTTGCATCTGAGGGGGATCTGGGCGGGGCAGGGGTCTGGAAGTCGCAGACCTGAGCCTTCCTGTGGATTTCTATCCAGGGGTCGCCTGCATCACTCTAGCCTTTGTGGACGAGGGAGGGGCCCCCATCTCACTCGCATCGTGGCCCCCCTCTTCTCCGGGGCCCCCAGACCTACTGCAAGAGGAGGAATTTGAGCAGCTGACTCAGGTCACTCGCTGCTCAGTCACACTGGACAGTTCTTCAGGTGGGGCAGCTTGGTCAGAGGAGGGGGTGTTCAGTTAATGCTGTGGGAACTAGGGGCACCCCCTAAGAGACCCCCCCATTCTTTCCTCCAGCTCAGAATGGGGCCCCACGGCTTCGATTGGATGTGTGGGAAAAGGGGAACATCAGTGTTGTGCAGCTGGAGGAGAAGCTCCGAGGAGCAGCTCGCCAGGCCCTAGCTGATGCCATCATGGAGCTGCAGCTGCTGCCAGCCTCACTATGTACAGAGGACACCTCTCCAGGTATGCGGAGTCCAGGTCACAGATCCAGGCAAGACAGTGTTTCTTGCAGGTGAGGGTGCAGAGGTGGCGGTCTAGAAAGACATCTCCGAGTCCCCATCTGAAATACACATTCATGATTGTCCATTAGCTTCCCTGCATCAGCAAGGTGACAGCCAGCAGATGTGCGCATGCAGTTGGTCACCCGCTTAGAGAGGGATCTGCCGTTAGGAACTCACTTCACACACACACATGCAGCCATGCACTGTCAGTTGCATATACTGTCATTCACTAACAGGTAGAGTTAAGTGGCAAGTCCCTCTCATACCAGTCTTGGGGTTAGGTTGTCTGGAATGGGGATTGATGGTTAGTGATGGGAGTCTGTAATGTGTGGTGCCTACAGGAAGTCTCAGGAACGGGTCGTTGGAAACCAAGAGCCCTGCAGGCCGAGCTGGCCCCTTTCCTCCTGGCTCTGGCCCTGGGGAGCCTGGGACTCCTCCCAGCAAAGCCGGCCGGCGGAGCTTCTGGGATATGCTGGTAAAGGGAGAACGGGAGGAGGTGGTGAAGTTGGCATCTACCTTCTTGCCTGCCTCCCGGCTCCCCCTACACTGCCCTACCGGCCTTGCCCCAGATCTTCTGTTACATAAAACTCCCCTGTCCCTTGGATAGGGGTTTACAGAACGTGGCGAGTTCTCACTGATGCAGAGAGAGCCTCAGCTTATTAAGGGCCTTCACTTCCACTTTTCCTGTTGGACCCTCACAGCAGCCTGCAAGAGAACCAGGGCTTTACCAGTGAGGCGGCTGAGGCTCAGGAAAGTTGAGCAGCCTGCCCAAGCCTGCCTGGTCAGCTCCGGTGAAGCCAGGGCCTGAACCCGGCCTCCAAATCCTGCAGGCTCTTATTGCCATTCCACAACGCCTCCATCCTCCACCCCTTCCTGCTTCCCAATAGCCCCTCCTCATTCACTGCATTCCCCCCAGAGTAAAACAGAATGTGGGGACTTGGGTTCCCCCAAAACAACTGATGACATTGTCCTGGATCGGCCAGAAGACACTCGGGGCCGGAGGCGTCACAAAACTGAAAGTGTTCGGACTCCTGGTGGAACTGAGCGGGCACCAGGCCCAGATTCTGGAGCCCAGAGACAGAGGTGTGTATGTGTGTTGTGGTGGTGTGTCGTGGGAGCGTGTGGTATGAAGTCACAGGTGGGTATTGGGTTTGTGTAAACACACCCATGTCACTTATGGGTGTGAGGTTCTTACTCCTGCTGTGTCCTCAGACGCCGGACCACACAGCTAGAGGAGGGCGAGGTGGGGACCCTGCAGCCTGTGTTTGCTCGTGTCACTCAGCGCTGGATGGAGTTTATGGCTCAGATTGGTGAGAGCCCAGCCCCCCTCTCCCTTCCTCAACCCTGTGGCCTGGTCCCTGTCCCACAGCCCCGCCGTGACTGCTCTGCTCTGGATCCAGGTTGTGCCTCAGTGTCCAGGATCTCCACCCACATGGTGTCCCGGTTCCTCCTTCCATCCGTCCTGTCTGAATTCACTACTCTGGTCACCTCAATGGCAGGAGACACAAGTGTCCGCATCTTTGAGCAGCATTTGTGAGTTTGGGGTCTCATGGAGGCTTTGCTAGGCGATTGGGGGCTTAGGCCCAGGGAGGTGATGGCCAAGGAATGGGACCAGGGATGGTCTGCTTTCTGTCCGTCCCTCCCTCCCACTAGGGGTTCAGAGCCAGAGATCTTCAGCCCTTGTTCCCTTGGACAGCTGGGCCCAACTCCCCGCCCAGCAGCTGAGCGGCATCTGCTGCTTCTGGGAAGGAATTTCTTGCAGTGGAGGAGACCAACCCAGCAGGGTGAGGGCACGGCCTTGGGGAGGGTGTGTTCAGACTGACTGATCATGTGGTCTCTGACCCTGCAGGGGGCAGGGTGAGGTCAAGGGGGATCTGCCCCCACACCCCCATTTTGCCCCTCTACCACCCTATAGCTGCCAAAGCTGTGCAGCGCTTCGAGCCAGGAGGCGACGGGAGTTTGGGCCGAAATGCTCCCCGGCAGCGGTTCTTGCTGCTGGAGGTCTTGGACAAGAAGGTAGATATGGGGCCAGGGGCTGGGTGGGAGAAGGGGTTCTGTGATCCCATTGACTCTGACCCCTGACTTCCAGCTACAGCTGCTGACCTACAACTGGGCTCCAGACTTGGGGGCAGCATTGGGCCGAGCACTGGTTCGCCTCGTGCAGTGGCAGAATGCGCGCGCCCATCTCATCTTCTGCCTCCTCAGCCAGAAGCTTGGACTCTTCCATCATTATGGCCAGTTGGACTTCCCAGTGCGGGATGAAAAGGTGCTGCTCCCTCCTCCAGTTCTGGCTCCTGAGTGGTCGGTTAAAGGAAGTACCAGCTCAGAAGCAGGGGAAGAGGACAGACTGAGGGCAGCAATAGCGGGGAGGGAGAGTCAGAGAGGAGGCCACGGGGTGGGAGAGAGGGTCTGAGGGCAAAGGCCATGAACACATTGTGAGGCTCCATCTCTCTCAGGAGCCAAACCCATTCCTGCTGCCCACCATGGAAGCAGAGACCCTCATCCGGAGTGCAAGTCCCCCCCTGAGCCGCGAGCAGGGCCGGCTGAGTGGGTCCTCTCGGGGTGGGGGCCCCCATCCTCTGGACACATTCCCCTTCGATGAGGCTCTGAGGGATATCACAGCTGCCCGCCCCAGCTCCTCACTCGGCCCTGTGCCCAGGCCCCCTGATCCTGTCACCTATCATGGACAACAGTTCCTAGAGATCAAGATGACAGAGCGCAGAGGTGAGGGCACTGGGCTGGGCAGCCGGCAGGGGCAATCTGTGGAGTCTGGGAGGGAGAAGGGCGGCAGCTCCTGGGGTCACTACTAATATCTCCAACCCCCAGAGCTGGAGCGCCAGATGAAGATGGAGAACTTGTTTGTAACCTGGCAGCAGCGTTCCGCCCCAGCCAACATGCCCATCAGTGTGAGTGACCGAAACCCGTGTTCTCCAGGAGCATCCTGTGACCCTTCCCTGGCCACCACTCTAGTGCTCACTGCCCCATTTCCCCAGGCTGGGGAGCTGGAGACCCTGAAGCAGTCATCCCGCCTGGTGCATTACTGTGCCACAGCCCTGCTCTTCGACCCAGCTGCCTGGCTGCATGGGCCCCCAGAGACCTCTGGGCCCCCTGAGGGGCAGGTGAGGCTCAAGGCTCCTGGATTTCTCCCATGGGACTTCCCTTTACCCCACAGTGATCTCCATTCCTCCACCCCCAGTAGAGTGTTTGACAGTGGGTAGAGCCTTCCTGAATCTCCATTCCCACAGCGGCGCCATCGCCCTGAGTCAGGATCTGGGAGCCGTGAGGTGCCCACAAGCTGCGAATCCTCAGATGTGCCTCTGCCTGGCGCCCGTGAGGAGCCTTGGCTGAAGGAGCTGAGCTTGGCTTTCCTGCAGCAGTATGTGCAGTATCTGCAGAGCATGGGCTTTGTGCTGGTGCCGCTGCGGCCCCCCTCGCCTGCCCGCAGGTGAGCCTGCCTCTTCCTTGCCTCATCTTCTCCTTCTCCACTGCAGGTGAGGCCCCACACGCCCTTCCTTGGGCCCACTTGGACAACTCAGGCCTTGTGCCTGTTCATCCTGCCGGGCCAGCACACATACATGAGGATCTTGGACACTTGCATGCAGCCCTCACACACATCCTGTAAACCTGACACAGCCTGTGGAACTCATGGCCGTGTCCATACACAGAACTGTGTACATTTTCACAGAGCTGGTGCCCACCTATCTCTTCTGTGCTTACATGCTGATATATATCCACACACATGAATCTGGTACATGCTCCTAAGCTTCTGGACCTGGGTCTTAATGATTGCTGTCCTGGTCACCCATTGACCTCTCCTGAGATTTTACACGGTTCCTGGCCTGGGAAGTCCTTTTCTCGGCAAGGTTAGTCTTTTTCCTTACCAAGGACCCCTGCACTGGCCCTGCTTGCATCACTGTCCTCTGGCCTATTCTTGGTCATGTTACTCACTGGCCAGTAGTGAGAGGTCTGAGTCTTGGGAAGTAGACAGCCCCTCTGTCACGACCTTCCATCTCTCCAGAGCCCAGTGAGAACTCCACAACCACCTTTCCCATCCTGTGTCAAATCCCAAATTCCCTTCTCTGTGGCCCCTGCTCTCTGCTCCTCTCAACATCTGAGCCTCCAGATTCTGTGTTCCCAGCCCCTCCTAGTGGCTCTATGGTAAAATATCTGTTCCTGGTATACAGTTACTTTCGTGTCTCCAGATTTGTGAGTTTATTTTCTCCCCGCTATTTCACTTTGATGCCTTTTCAAGCTAGTAATTATAAATTGTACTTCCTTACTCAAGACACCACCTTGGCCAGGAAAGCCAATTCCAACTCCTTAGTGTTTTTGTCACCATCTCTCCACCTTTGTCAGAACTTAGGAAGAGAGGATAGGCCTGCGACTCCGGGACCCCGCCCCTCTCATTTCTCAGGGACAGACTCCAAGGAGGAGCTCAGCTTGCTGCCCTTGCCAGCCAGGTCTCAGCTGTAGGAGCTCCTTGGAGAGACTTAGTTCGTATACTTTCCATTCAGTTATATTCTTCCCAGAATCTGAATTCCTTTTTAAAATAAAAGACACTAGGTTAAAAGGTTTGTTTCCAGAGCAAACCTTAAAAAGTTGGGCCTTCCTTTCTCACCAGCCTTAACTATCACCAATCACTAGTCAGGTCTCATCTCGATTTCCTTGAGGATTAAATGGGACATTTCTTGTCGCAGAGGCTTTGACACCACAGCAAGCATCCTGGAAGTATAGCTCCTGAGTGTAAGGAGTGGGTCTCACTCGCCCTTTCTGTTACGTCCTTGGCCACAGTGACCTCCCTGCTCTCTTCTCCCCTTGCGTCTGAGTTGAGAAATGAAGAGCAGGGGCCTGTGGAATGCTGAGACTGCCATCCCCCAGTCCAAAGAGGAAAGTACCTGAGCAGGGCATCAAGCATCTCTTTCAGCTTTCTAATGAAATCTCACACACATCACTCTCTCCCTCCCTGCTGCCCCCAATAAGCAGACCTCTCCATCCCCTAGGGGGTGTCTCCCCATGCTCACAGCGGCCTCCAGCCCTATCCTCATCCTCTCACTCGTAGAGAGGCCTGGTCTGCACCTCCCCACTGAGCACTGCCCACTTCCCCTTAAAGCACATGCTGCTGTGCAGAGAGCCCTGCCCTGCAATCTAGACCTGGACTCCAGTCCTAGCCTTGCCGCTCACTCACCTGGGCGCCTCGAGCAGGTCCTCCCTGTCTCTGGGCCTGTCTCCTCTTGTGCACACAATTGCACATGAAGTGGATTCTGGGTCTGATAGCCGTAATCCTCCACTCCACTGGCCTGCCTCATGCTCTTGTCCCTCTTTCTTGTCTGCAGCACCAGCCGGCTGCGGGCCATGGCTATCCTTGGAGCAGAGGGTCGGGGCTCCTTCTCCTGCCCTAAAACCAAGACTGATGGGAGCCCCAAGGTAACACATCGTCATGTACCTTCCCTGACAGTGAAATCAACAATACCAGTGTCACTGAGCCTGAATTATTTTCCTGAGGCCTGAGGTCAATGACCCTGGGTAATGACTAAAGTCATTGATCCCAGCCTGACACCATTAAAGTCACTGACCCAAGGGACTTCTTCCCTGCTCGTCTGGGGCTCGGTGAACTCCCAGTCCTTGCCTCTGAGCCCCAGTCTTTTTCCTTTCTTCAGAGCACTGGTTCTCTGGTCACCACCTACCACCTGCAGCGGGCACTGCCCGGGGGCATCATCCTCATGGAGCTGGCTTTCCAGGTGAGCAGGAGGAACACTGAGTGGGGAGCCAGACCCAGCTGTCTCTTGCCCTCCTGACCTCATCTTCATCCTCTCTCCAGGGCTGTTACTTCTGTGTCAAACAGTTTGCCCTGGAATGTTCCCGAATCCCCATGGGGCAAGCTGTCAACTCTCAGGTATGTGGCAGGGACAGAGGAATATGGGGTCTCAGGCATGGTCAGTGCATGCTCAGTGTGCTGTGGCCAGTACGAGTAGTGCGTGGGCTGTCTGGCCCAGTGATGATCTGATGCTCTGGGCTGGCTGGGTCAGTGATCATTCTGGTGCTGTGACTGGACCATCCACCAGTATCACTCTGCAGGTGGTCCAGAGCTGTTTTCAGCTGTAGCAGGAGGGCAGAAGGCATTCCAGCACAGTGACTGGTCCAGCCTGTGGTCACTCTAGCACTGACAGCCTGGTGCTGTGGTTGATCCATAACCACAGATGTTTAGACAGTGAGGACACTTGAGTGTAGTAGGTAATCTGACACATGGGTAGGTCGGTGCCCTGGGGAGTCCTGGTCTAACCTAGAGATGGGGACAACCTGGCATTGTCAGTATAGTCACTAACACTTAGAAGGTAGACTAGAGTTCCCACCCACACAGGGTACCCCAGTCACGTAGTTGTTATTTGTGTCCCTGACTGTCTGCCTCAATGCAGGGCCTCTGTACCCCATGAGGGCTCAGCACTCAGAGTGCTCAAGATGGCTCAGAGGATCAAGTGAGGTCAGAGACCTGCAGCCCCCTGTACTTGAGTTGGTTCCACTCCTTCAGGTTTCCAGGCATGCTCTGCAGGGGCCTGGGCCTTCTTTGTGCCTCACATTTAGTTTCTGAGAGATCAAGATTTGCCTGGGCCCAGTCTGTCACCCTCCAGTACAGACAACACAGACTTCTTTCATATCTGGACAGCTCATACCCCGTCCATAGATGGTTGCCTTTGACTTGGGTGTGGATACCTAGTCTAGTCATCACAGGATAATGTGATCCAGAAAACCTGGGTGACTTTATGTGTAGTAACCTTCCTGGGCCAGAGTCCTCAGAAGGGAGCTCTGGACGGGCAGTACGCTTTCCCAGCTTGCTGTAGTATTGGAGGGAAGGACCCACCCCCGTCACTCTCCTGAACTTCCTGAAGTCCTGGCTTCTCTGCCCACTGATCGCCATCCAGCTTAGCTCTCTCTGCTGCTACTTATCTAATCTCAAACCCTGCTTAGATTTCTAAATGGCTTTGATATTGCTATTGTTTAGTAAGTCCTTAGTATACAAACTAAGCAAAAAGGAGAGTTTTACTCCTACTGTACAGATAAGGAAACTGAGGTTCATGGAGGTTAAGTAATTTGCCCCCGGGCACACAGCTAGTCAGTGGCAGTACTGGGCTCTGACTCTGAGGCTCCTTCTTGGCTACTGCAGTCTATCATACTGCCTCTAGCTTTATGAAGACCTTTACTTGGTCTCCTGGTAGATGAGGAAACTGAAGCTGAGGGGTTGTGACTTACCCAAGGTCCTGCAGCTACTCTGCCTCCCAGGCTATTGCTTCTTCTCCAGTCATTTATTTCCTTTCCTGTTAACTCCTCTGCCCAGTGCTCCCAGTGGAGTGGTCAGGTAGATTCTGCCATTCAGCACCACAGATTCAATTGTTCACACACTTTCAGAAATGGTGATTTCCACCAAGAGAAGCACCAGCTCCGTGTCTCTGCCTTCCCTTCTTCCTCCCTCAGTGGTTCATTCATGCATTCACTCACAGATCAATTAGAGGAGGCCCACCCTAGCCTAGCCTTGGCAGGATGTCCCGGATGAAGCTTTATGCTTGAGTAAGAGTTAGCCGAGACTGAGGATCGGGAAGAGCAGCATTCCAGGCAAAGAGAAGATCAGGTACAAAAGCACAGAGAGAATATGTGATGTACCTGGAAGAGTGAGTAGCTTGATGGGAAGATAAGCTGGAGAGATGGGGAGGGGCCAAGAAAAACTTTCTACAGTAAGTGATTACACACCTGGCCTACTCGCACCACCCGTTTAAAACTGTAGCTGCTTTACTCCTTGATTTCCCATAACACCATCTCCTAACGTACTGTGTACTCAGCTACTCTAATGTTCACTGTCTTATCTCCCCACCACCAGAATGAAAGGGATTTGTTTCTGTCCCCAGTGTATCCCAGCAGCTAGAGCAGCACCAGGTAGGCACGTGGTAGGCACTCAGCAAGTATCTGTTGCGTCACTGAATCTGTGCCAGACTTCAGTGGACCCTGGGATACAGGGTAAAAAGGCCCATCTCTGAAGATAGTCAGTTTCATGTAAACAGAGAATTACAACACAGTATGAAGAAGAGAATATAACGAGGAGGGCTTCCCACAGAAGCTATTCTGGCAGAGGGGCCCACAGCAACAGGGTGAATCTTGAGCTGCCTTTTCCAGTGCAAGAGCGAGGGAAATAGGAATGTGCTGAGCAGCCTGTGCTGCCGTTTCCTAACCCAGGCCCCTGCTGCCGCCTCCCCAGCTGTCCATGCTCTTCACGGAGGAGTGCGACAAGGTGCGAGACCTGATGCACGTGCACTCATTCAGCTATGACTTTCACCTGCGCCTCGTGCACCAGCATGTGCTGGGCGCCCACCTGGCACTGCGGCACGGCTACCACCTCACCACCTTCCTGCGACACTTCCTCGCCCACCACCCCGATGGGCCCCACTTCGGCCGCAATCACATTTACCAAGGTTGGTGCCCAAGGGCAACTAGTGAACCAGAAAAAGAACAGACCACAAGGTGTCCCCGAGCCAGGGCCAGTGGGCCCGCTTCTTGGGGCCATATCTTGTCTCTGTATCTCCTATCCCATATTGTCAGTCGCCTCATATCACCTGGACCCTGGCACCATGTCTCTGTCTTAAGTTTGTCACAGTCTGTTTCATATCAAAGGTTAGATCCTGTGTCATGTGGACCCTGCCCTCTGTCTGTCCTGAGCCACTCGTCCCATCTCGATGTTCCACAGGAACTTAGGAGCTCCCCAGAAAGCTTGAGGCCTGAGCCAGTCTCCCTGTCAATCAGAGCCTTAAGGACTCCTATCCCTCCACCCCACCAGATCAGTGTGTCTGTCCCAGGTTCAGTGTCTCCTGTGACTTGCCCTCAGGGACACTGGAGCTCCCAACACCACTCATTGCTGCCCACCAGCTGTACAACTACGTGGCTGACCATGCCAGCTCCTACCACATGAAGCCATTGCGGATGGCCCGGCCAGGGGGCCCGGAACATATTGAATATGCCCTGGTGTCAGCGTGGCACAGGTAAGGCGGAGAAGGGACGCCAGCGTGCACTCTGGAGCAGAGGTCGGGGCCATCCTTGCAGTAGGGAGACCCATGTTTTCTTGGGCAGAAGGGATGGGTAGGTTTCATTAGAACCTCAGGGTTGACATCTCTCCACCCCCACTGCACAGCTCTGGCTCCTACCTGGACTCTGAGGGACTTCGTCACCAGGATGATTTTGATGTTTCTCTGCTTGTCTGTCACTGTGCTGCACCTTTTGAGGAGCAAGGAGAAGCCGAGCGGCATGTTCTGCGGTGAGCACATCCCCTTGAACGTGCCCATTGCCCAGCTGCGCCCCCCCCGCCCTTACCCTGTGTGTCTCAGGCTGTGACCACCACACTCCTGCTCCCCTTCTGACCCCAGGCTGCAGTTCTTCGTGGTGCTCACTAGCCAACGAGAGCTCTTCCCCAGACTCACTGCTGACCTGCACCGGTTCCGGAAGCCACCCAGACTTCCCCCTGAGCCAGAGGCTCCTGGGAGCTCAGCTGGTAGCCCTGGGGAAGCCTCAGGGGTTGTTCTGGCCCCTGGACCAGCTCCCCAATTCCCCCCATTGGCTGCAGAGGTGGGCGTGGCACGGGCACGGCTGGCTCAGCTGGTGCGGCTAGCTGGAGGGCACTGCCGTCGGGACACCCTCTGGAAGCGCCTCTTCTTGCTAGAGCCACCAGGGCCTGACCGGCTGCGGCTAGGGGGGCGCCTGGCCCTGGCTGAGCTGGAGGAGCTCCTGGAAGCAGTCCATGCCAAATCCATTGGGGACATTGACCCCCAGCTGGTAAGGGGCTGTGGGTTCCAGAAGGGGCTGGGATGGATGCTAGGAATTCCCCAAGCAGCCAGAGTAGGGGGTGCAGGGGTCTCAGAGGTGGCTCTGGGACAGCAAATCCAGGCCTGTGGACCCTCCCCCAGGACTGCTTCCTGTCTATGACGGTCTCCTGGTACCAGAGCCTGATCAAGGTTCTCCTAAGCCGCTTTCCCCAGAGCTGTCGCCATTTCCAGAGCCCAGACTTGGGAACGCAGTACCTGGTAAGTCCCCCTGACCCTCCTCTGAAAGGAGAGACACAGCAGAAATTCTCATGAGAAAGATGACAGGTGTCCCCTATCAAGGAGCCCCAGCCTGACGAAACAGGCTCTGCTCTGGAGGGAGGCCTAGATGGAATGGGACTACCAATACATATGAAGCCCTCTGAGCACTAAGAACAACCTAGAGCTGTGCCCTCAGAGGCTGACAGAAACACAATCTTTGGCTAGAGATCTGAGGGCCAAGCTCCGGAACCTCAGCATCAGTGGCTGGCCTTGGAGACTGCAGACCCAGAAAGGACCTCTCGAGCTTTAAAGCCTTGTTACCCAAAGTGTGGTCCTCACACCAGCAGCATCAGCCTCCCTCCTGGTAGCTTGCCAAATGCAAACTCTCAGGCCCCTCTTCAGACCTATGGACTCAGAACCTGCCTTTAGCCAGATCCCCAGCACGTTAGAGGTTGAAAGCACTGTTGGGAAGAACAGAAGCTATGGTGCTGGGCATGGATGTGGGGATTAAGAGACTAAAGAGATGGGCCTAGCAAGAGCAGTGGTTCAGGAGAGGAGTCGTTCAAGAGAAGACTTCAGGGGGCCAGCCCGGTGGCACAAGTGGTTAAGCATGCACGCTCAGCTGCGGCGGCCCCAGGGTTCGCCGGTTCGGATCCCGGGTGCGCACCGACGCACCGCTTGTCAAGCCATGCTGTGGCGGTGTCCCATATAAAGTAGAGGAAGATGGGCATGGATGTTAGCCCAGGGCCAGTCTTCCTCAGCAAAAAGAGGAGGATTGACAGATGTTAGCTCAGGGCTGATCTTCCTCACAACAACAACAAAAAAAGAAGACTTCAAAGGGAAAAATAGGAGTTGGTCTGTGGTGAGGGGTTCTGCAACAGGGTGCTTGTGGGGAAGGTCAGTTTCAAGGTTTTGCAAAGGGTCATCCAGAGAAACCGAGGTTAGTTTAGGATAAAGCTGTAGGCAGGTGTGAGTAGATGGGGGTGCTCCTGTGGGCAGTGAGAATGCTGAAGCAGGAGTGGTTTGGGGGATGAGTTGAGTCTGAGGTCCATGAGGACCTTCCAGGACCATGGTCTAGAAGGTCTATGGCCATCGGGATTGGAGCTCAGGAGAGAGAGATCTAGGCAGCATCTGCATGAACAGGTGGTCACTGAAGCCTTGGGAGTAGAAGAAATTGCCCAGAGAGAGATCACAGAGCTGAGCATCAGGGACAGACAGACATAAGGGGACAGGCCCAAGGGAGGTCAGAGATATACAAGGACAGAACAGGAGGGGCCGTGTCAAAGGTAGAGAACTCTCCTTCATTGATGGGCTTCACTGTGCCAGCTTTGCATAGGCCCTCTAGATAAATCTCAGGAACCTTCCAGTCAAGCGCCCCCTCCTCATTCTGATGAGGCTGCGCAGGCCGATCAGGAGCCAGCGAGGGTGAGGACTGAGGTTCGATTTGGAGATGAGGTCCTGGGTGACTGTGGAGTGCAGGTGGGGTCAGGTGTGGTGATGGAAGCCGGCCTTCCTCAGCCTGCTCCCACTTCCAGGATGCCCTCAAGGAGGGATTGTGCCTCCTCAGGTGAGACAAACCTCACTCCCCACCTCATTTTGTCTTTTCTGCAGGTTGTGCTGAATCAGAAGTTCACTGACTGTTTCGTGCTAGTGTTTCTGGATTCCCACTTGGGAAAGACGGTGAGAACAGGGGGTGAGGGGCTTTGTGTTAGCCTAGTGGGAGGCTGTACCCCAAATGCTCACTCCAGAGCCTGCCGAGGTTGGGGTGCCCACCCTGCCCTCTTCTCACCACTGCACCCCCACCACGTTCCCCAGTCTCTGACAGTGGTTTTCCGAGAGCCCTTCCCGGTACAGCCCCAGGACAGCGAGAGCCCCCCTGCCCAGCTGGTCTCCACCTACCACCACCTTGAGTCTGTCATCAACACAGCCTGTTTCACCCTGTGGACCCGCCTCCTCTGAGGGAGGGGCTGCTGAATGTCACTGTTCCTCGAATCATGAATCTGTAAGATTGCCTACTTGAAGCAGAACTGACCAGCCCTTCTCGGCCCCAGGGCAAGCGTGGACACTGAGGGACACCAAAGGCTTTGGGAATCTATCTTGGGGGTCTGCAGCTGCAGCCTGGTAGCAGGGGCTGCCCTCCCTGAACACTCACAGCTGCTGACCAGCCCAGGGCTCCAGAAGGTCAGGTCAACTCCCTGGGCCCTTCCAGAAAGGGACTCCTCTTTCTGCTCACCTGGTAGAGTCCCGGGAATTCTTCACACCAGGTGGCAAGCACTCACCCCTTAGAGCTCTTCTGCCTGAATCCTGCCTCCAAGTCTTTGATTGCTGTCAGCCGCCCGCCTCTGCCTTCCACTCCCCATCTTGAGCCCTCTGGCCTTCATTTCCCACTGGGACGTCACTGCTGGACATTGCCATTGAGATGAGACACGTTGGTTCCACCCCCAGCTCTGCTTTTCAAGCACCTGTGACCACAGGCAAATCCCTTTGCTCTCGGACCTTTGGTTTCTCATCTGTACATGAGGAGGTGGGCTCAAAAGCTCTCCCATCTCCACAGCAACACTGGCACAGACTGGAGGACGTGAGCATGCGCTGTATGTCCCTTCTCAACAGGAGGGAAGCAACCCGGAGAAACTGAAAGTTTAGACACTGTGTGTCCCCAACAATAACACGCATAGGAAATGTTCACCAGGGTGTCTTTAATTCCGAGGAGACTCAGGATGCTCAACTCACTGTCCCACAGAGGCATGCGGGTGGGGTGCAGGACCTCACTGGCTGGCCTGTGGATGGCCCCGCCTATCCCAGTATGAATGGAGCCAACTCAGGCCTTCTACTGTGTCTCCTGAGGGGAGGGGGAGGCAGTGGCATCTCAACTCATGAGGAGAAAAAGAGCCCCTGTCCCTCCAGAGCTCCCTTCCCCAGGGGCAAGCCTGGCACCTCAGCCCACCCCTCACCTTGAGGCTGGTACTCGCAGCCTACGTAGCCTTTGTAGCCTTCATCTTCCAGCAGTTGGAACAGATAGGGGAAGTTCAGCTCTCCGGGGCTGCCAGGCTCCCCCCGGCCTGGGACCTGTGCCACCTGCACATGCCCTGGGAACAGATATGGGTGGATGTGGGGCCCCAGGCTCCTGCTGAGGCCTGAGGGACAGATGCGGGGGGCTGAAAGAGTAGGAGGACAGAGGAAGTAGCACAGCAGACTGGGAAGGAGCAAAGAAAGGGACCCCTCTCACCAACGATGGGCAGAAACTCCCGGATGTTTCCTGTCAGGTTGCCATCCATGATCTGCCAGTGGAATATGTCCTGGGGCAGAGACTGCCACAGTCAGAGACCCCTCAGGCCCCACCATTCTTCCCAGATTTGAGAACATGGGCCTTCTGAGAAGCACTCCCTTTCTTCCGCTTACCATTTGTAGCTGGAGGTTGGGTCTTCCCACCTTCTGCAAGATGGCTGCCGCTGGGAAGGAAACCAGGGAGGGGGCCATGAGACTCGAGGAGAGCACAGGAATCAAAGGGACGGGGGAAGGACAGGCTGGGGGTCCTACCCTGCTGGGGCGTATCCAGGAAGTACTGGGGGTCAGTGACACGGGTGTTGATGGGCTCCAGCAGTCCCACGAGGTTCTCCTAGCACCATGTTGGATCTGTGAACACAGCTCTCCCCCAGGTTTGTCTCCCATCACTCACTCACTGGTCAAGCAGCTCACCAGTCTTTCTGGGCCAGTGCTCAGCCTTGTGCCTCATCGCTCCCCATACTGTGCGCCCCCTACACACACACACACACACACACACACTCGCTCCCCATACTGTGCGGCCCCTACACACACACACACACACACACACGTGTAAGTGTGTGTCTATATGTGTTTTCACTGCCTCACCTGAGCCAAAATCCCAGCGGCGTGCCTCAGGTTCTCCAGAAAAACGGTCTCCATTTCACCCCTGACTGCTGCTCGATCTGCCCCCTGGGGTACTCGGCCGGCCATGAGGTGAATCCTGTGAGGAAAATGGGACTGGAGGGGGCTGTGGAGTCCATCCTAGAAGCCCGGGCCTTCACTCCCTCAGCTCCCTACATGCACCTCCTCCAGCCGCCTTCTGGCTATGCCAGCCCTGCCCTCCCCCAGGTGTCTAGTCCCTACCACCTCGCCATGGTGCTCAGGCGTCCCAGCGCCCTCAGACACTCCTGTGTCAGCCCAAGGCCAGGCCCTTTCCCAGATCCCTTTGGGGGTCAACCCATCCTCCTGCCTCCAAGACCTCAGTCCCTCACTTAGCTCCCGCTGACTCAATGTCTCCTTTTCCATGTCCCTTCTCAGCCTATAAACATGTCTAAGTCTCACCTTTTAAAAATGACCCTTACTTCTCAAGAATTCCATGCTGCTTGTCTGACTCCTTGCCTCTGTTTCCTAGTTTCTTCCCCACTGTCCCCGCCCCCACTAGTAATGACCCCTTGTTGCTGGTTCCTCCTCAGCCTATTTGCCCTCTGCACGATTTGACATTTATTTGATCAGCCGCACTTTGAGCCTTCCACCTGCTCCCATCACCACTTGATCTTTCTCAGCCACATCCAGCATCTCCAGCCTCGTGAACTCTGAACACACGGAGCCTCCTTTTGCCTCTGGCCACTGCACCCTTGCCTAGGAGGAGGGAAGCAAATGCCCACTCCTTCAAGACCCAGTCCAACATCACCACCTGCGAGAAGCTTTCTCTGATCCCAGTTAGGCTCCTCCTCTGCTTCCACAGCCTGCTTGAATTGACCTGTCCTCAGATGGCTCGCTCCCTACGTTTACTTTGCTATCTCCCTGGTCACACCGAGCTCCCAGCGTGGGATCCCAGCGTGAGGTGAGCATGACAGAGCTGCAAACTGAGAAGGACACACTGACAGATAACTACAAAAGGCAGTTTTACAAAGGACCAGGACTGAAGGCGTGGAGAACGGCCGGTTCGCTCAGACTCCTGAGTCTCTCAGACCCCGAACGAACGTGCGGCAGGGTCTTGGGTCACAGAGCGGGGAGG
The DNA here is from genome assembly GCF_020826845.1 of Diceros bicornis minor. NCBI lineage: Eukaryota > Metazoa > Chordata > Mammalia > Perissodactyla > Rhinocerotidae > Diceros > Diceros bicornis. Next base: position 6,393,729 of record NC_080752.1, read on the forward strand.
AGAGGGTAGGATACCTGGGACAGCCCAGAGCCTTGGCGTACAGGACGGCCTGCTCCAGCCCCTCTCGGAAGGCCGCCTGCCTCCCGGGAACGGCCCCCAGCCCCATTTCCCCCTTCTCTCGGTCTCCTGCGGAGAGAACGGGCCTCAGCCCCCAGGTCGGGCACCCTGCACCCCCGGCCCCGCCCCGAGCCCCGCGGCGCACCCGGGGGCGTGTTGATCAGCACCAGCCGCAGCCCCGCTTCCCGCGCCGCGCGCGCCAGCGCCTCTGGCGGCTCCGCGTACGGCCAGCCGACCTCGGCGGCCTCGAAGCCCGAGCTGCCCGCGGCCCGGAGCCGCGCGGGGAGGCTGGGGAGCTCGGGGAACAGCCACGACACATTGGCCGAGAAGCGCAGCCGAGCCATGGCCGGCCGGGAGCAGGGGCGCGGGGCAGAGTCCGGGGCGGAAGCGGCGGGGCCCCGGGAGGGCGCGTCCGGACAGAGCCCGCGCAGGAGCCTGGCCCGGCCCGAGCGGGGGCGCGCTGGCGCCGCTTGCCGGGCACGGAGCTTTCTGTGCCGGCCTTTTTGATGCGAAAAGCAGTGTGCTGTAAAAACTGTGGACAGTCCCGAAAAGTGAAAAATTTCAAGGCAGGAGGAAGAGACGCGCGGGCACAGGCGAGAAGGCGGAGCCAGGGTAGCGCGGCGGGGCGTGGGCGCCGTAGAAGGTGGGGGAGCCCCCGCGCCCCCTGGGCTGAGAGCCGGGGGAGGGAGCGAGAGAGAGCCGGCCCGCCTCGAGGGCCCAGTTAAAATGAAGGAACGTGGACTTGAACAAATGCTTGGTATTTTCCCTCATTATAAAAATATCTGTTCATTATGGAACATTTGAAAGCTGTATGACGAAATAAAGAACATGTAACACACCAGTTATCGCGCCACTCACCCGCTGACTTTCCCTTAGAGATTGGAAAATAAACGTGCCGTTTTTTCGTAGAAAATTCTGATCATACTATATATGTGGTTTTATGGCCTGCTTTTTCATTATTATCATTTTGTGAGCATTTCCCCGTGTTCTTCAATGTTCTTCAAAGTCATTGCATTAGCTGCTCATTGTTCTATAGCTAGGCAGCCCAGAATTTATCATACTACTTTGTTGGTGAACATCGGGGTTTTTCAACGTGTGTGTGTGCGCGCGCGCTATAAAAGCACTTTAATGCACCTCTTGGTCCCATCTCTGCATCGTTTTCTTGGGTTCCTTTTGTAAACATGTCCATTACAGAGTTCGCCGGCCCAAAATCCTTTACAAGGAAAACTGCCCCCACCCCGGTCTTCACGCTGAGCGGCTATGGGCTGGCTGTCCCCTCTTAGCCCCAGCTGATTGGACCACGGAAGGACATCTGATGCAAGGGCAGCCAATCCATTGACTGGCCGAAGACCCATTTCTCTCCTGGAAAGACGATCTGGCCAATCAGATTCCCTTTCTCAAGAGTTCAAACAAGGACATGCAGGGAAAGTCAAGTAAGAGGTAGTCTTGCCGGAAGATGATTGGGGCTGTAGAAACTAAATAAACGGGAGTCGGGTGGTAAAGAAAAGCTAGAGCAGAGAGGAGGTAGCCGGATTCTGTGAGAAGAGGTAGCAGGTTGAGAACCCACTCCTGTTGAGTTCCCAGGGCTGGCCAAACCAACAGCTGCTCCCAGGTGTGCACTTCCCGAGGCTGGGATGTTTAAACTTTCCTGGGTGTCTGTGTCTGTAGCCTCTTAATGTTTCTTGAGATAATTCTAATGAATTTATTTCACCCACAATAACCCAACTGATTGGGCAGATTCCTAAGGTTGGAATTACATGATGAAAAAATAGGAACATGTTTAAGTTCTTGATTACTGTGCTAAATTGCTTTTCGAAAATGTTGTAAGTTTATACTCCAACAATACATGAGTAGCAGTAATCTTGATGTATTTTCTGTGATGGCTTTGACAGAAGGAAGCTCGAAGGGCAACATTAGGAGCACCCAGCTTCCACTGTCTGTACTGGCACTGCTTGTCTCCATACCAAAGCAGGCCCACTCAGACAGCCACGGTCCAGGCTGATCTCATCGTTAACCCAAGTGCCTGGCAGGTTCCATTTCTTCAGCTCTGCCTCTAAGAACAGGCTGACACCAGCTATTACTGATCACATGATTTCTTGCCCATTTGCAGCTGGTGTTATACTTGGAACTTTGACTTGCCCTGGAACATGTTTCTTGGGTGTAGTCCAATCAGGATGTGACCTCACTAAGTTTAACAATTCAATCAGGTCCAACTTCAGCACGTTTACAATCCAACGTTGACCGTACTGAGTAACATCTAAGGAAAGTAATTCTTTTACTAACACTTCACTGTGAATCTCTGAGTATACAAATTCTACTTAAGACTTTAAAAGCACCACCATGTGCTGGGGTCTGTGCAGGAGCAAAATTTGTCTAACGAGCCACTCCTTTTTTTTGCTTGTATAGCCTGTAGGGCAGCAGAGATGGTGTATGAACTAGATGTGCATGACTCACTTTTCCGCTTGCCTTCGCTTAATATATCAAAATAAATACAAAAGGAGAACAATGCCCATGAGAATTTTCTTTATTCACCATTTGAATGTCTACACCTTATACCAGTTTGCAACATAGGCATTACACTAAGTTATTATTACAAATCTTGATTCTTTGCATTTAACTTATAATCAAAGAATTTGCACGGGTATGATGATTAGTTACGGTAACAACAATTTGTAAATAATGACATGGATGATGGCTAATACTTGAGTATAGAATTCAGAGTCACATTTGATCACTGGGTTACACTTGCCAATGTGGTTTAAAAAAATACATCTCATGTGTGAAATGCAAATCAAAACCTCAATGAAATTCCATTTTGTACCTTCCAGATTGGCAAAAATTTAAGTCAGACAATATCAAATATTGGACAGAATTTGGAACAACCAGAACGTTTATCCACTGCTGATAGGAGTGTAAATCACTACAACCACTTTGGAAAACAATTTGGCATCATCTCTTAAAGCTGAGTATTCATATGCCTTTGATCCAGCAGTTCCTTTCCCGGGTGTACCCCCTGGAGAAACTTTTGCCCAAGTATATCAGGAAACACATTCAGTGATGTTCATAGCAGCACAATTTATGTCGCAGAAATATGGAACTAACCCAAATGTCCATCGATACATTGACAGATGAATTGTGGTATAGCCATCAGTATCATATATAAAAGTGAAGAGAAAACTTGTGACTCAAATGGTGAAATTGAGTTTGCTCTTGTACTAGAGTGATATATGAAGAGTTTAGTGAAGTTTGAGTCAAATTGAAACCATAAGTGTGAACACATCAAATGGATAAATCTCAGAAACATAATCTTGAGTGAAAGAAGCAAATCACGGAGAAATACATACAGTATGATTCTCTTTATATAATAAAGTCAGAAGCAGGGAAAAACCAAACAATATCTTGTGTAAGGGTACAAACATCTGCAGTAAAATGATGAAGAAGAGCAAGTGAAAAATGATCACGAAGTTCAGGGTGATGGTGACCTCTGTGGGGTGGGGGGGGGGCATTGGAAACTTCAAAAGTAATGGTCATCCCTTTTTCTTACACTGGGTGGTGTGGTCATATATCTTCATTTTATCACTATTCTTTATATCTTAAATGTATTTTATAATATCACTTTGTATCCGTTTCATATTTCATAAAAACAAATTTTCAAACCCTTATGTATGCATTACTGCCACCTGTTAGCACATTTTATATTAACATCCTCGTTGTAGTGCCATCATAATCTCAAGGTTTTTCTACAGACTCAGCTTGTTTTTTTTAGATTGTAATTACCACTTTTTAGATTCAACGTGTCACTGCTGAGTATAGTGGGCTTTTATTGTATTACCTGCTCAGAACCTATCGTAGGCAGCCTGTAAAATGGTCCCCAATGATCTCCACCTCCTGGTCTTCATGCCCCCTCGCCTTGAATGTGGGCTGAACGTAGCGAATCACTTCTAACAAAGAATACAACAAAAGTGGTACAATGTCACCCCAGAGATGAGGTTACAAAAAGGCCGTGGCTTCTGTCTTGGGTGCCCTTTCTGGCTCTTTCACTTGCTCTGAGGAGAACCAGTTGCCATATTGTGAGCTGTCCTATGGAAAGACCTACATGTCAAGGGACTGATGTCTCTGGCCAACAGCCAGCAAGGACCTGAGGCCTGCCAACTGCCACATAAGTGAGCTTGGAAGCAGGTCTGCTCCCATCGAGCCTCAAGATGACTGTACCCTGGCCAACACCTTGACCGCAACCTTGTGACAGACAAGGTTTGAGTCAGAGACACCCAGCTAAGCCACACCCTAAACTCTTAAATAGTAAATATTTGTTGTTTTAAGCCAGTGAATTTGGGGGTAATTAGCAGCAATAGATAACTAATAGATGATCTCTTTATTCTTCTGGGCACAGTTCCCTTGTTTGGCGGAACTGTATCATTTTCACCACTTCTTCACCTTAAGGTGTCAGTGGGTGCTGCCATCTTCTTATGTGATGCCTCTTCCAAGGCACAGTGATTGGTCAATGAGTGGGCACCTGACTCAAGCTGGACCAACCATAGTACCTGTTATACACACTGTAGGTTGCCTACCCAACATCTGTTCCCTCTTTTCTCCTTTCTAAGAGAAACATACCTCATGGGGACAGTCAGCCAGAGAGAATAAAGCTAATGTACAAAGTGGCAAAGAAAAACCAAGAAGGGCATTGTGTTCAGCACTTAGAACTTCTCTAAGGGAATCGACCAGGCTGGCCTTCTTGCTTCATCTTAACTCTTTCCCAAAGCAAGATGTCCCAGAACTAACTTGCTTTTCACAGCCCAAGATCCAGCATTGTGCACATTTCAGGAAATATTTGGGTCTCTTGGTAAAATTTAATTTATTTAATTTAAAACCCTGAACACTGGGCACTGGGGCTATGTATTTATATCATTTCATGAATTTATATAATTTCGTGTAGCTTCTAGTGGTATGCTGGATGCTCCCACAGCAACTTAGGGATTTCAGTGTCTATTTTTTTTTTTTTTTTTTGTGAGGAAGATCAGCCCTGAGCTAACATCCATGCTAATCCTCCTCTTTTTGCTGAGGAAGACCGGCTCTGAGCTAACATCTATTGCCAATCCTCCTCCTTTTTTTTTTCCCCAAAGCCCCAGTAGATAGTTGTATGTCATAGTTGCACATCCTTCTAGTTGCTGTATGTGGGACGCAGCCTCAGCATGGCCGGAGAAGCAGTGCGTCAGTGCGCACCCAGGATCTGAACCTGAGCGCAGCGGAGCGCGCGCACTTAACCACTAAGCCATGGGGCCAGCCCGGGATTTCAGTGTCTAAAAGGGAATCTTTATCTTTCAAAGTCATGAGTTTATGCTGATGTTTTTTATTTCACCCAATCTTCATTAAGTTCCTTCCTACCATGCTCTAATGCAAAAGCATCTTCCTCTCTGTTTAACTTTCTTATCTGAGCTACCAGTCTTTTTATCACTTTTATACAGTATGCTCACATCAGACTCCATATATCATGTTATATATTTTCACATCCAACCATGTATTCAGTTACAGCTGCCTAGATTTAAGAACATCAACATTCAAGTATCACTCTGTTATTATTATTATTATTATTTGGGCCACTGAGCCTGCATTTCTAAGGCTTCAGAATTTAACTTTCCTACTTTACTCAATTTTGCCAGTAATAGTCCCTATCACATGAAATCATGATAGCTTGTAACTGTGTCGAAAACAAAACTAAATCTTGGTAAAATTTCTCTTTCATAGGTTTCTGTTGTCTCCAAGCATGTCCTAGAGGCATATCCGTGGTCCATCTGCATGAAGACTCTATAACTGCAATTTTGGCATGTTTAAACAGAATCACACACACACAGAGTACAATGACTAACATCATTATACACAGCATTGAATCATGCTTGCATGAGCAATCATCTATATTCTTAGAAGAATATAATATTTGCTATTCCATATTCTACACTCTTATCTCTAAAGCAGATTCCTATAACTGGCCCCTTATCTGCAGTTTCTGTTCCGTTACTGGGTGGTTGGATCACATCCGGAAACTCTTCTTTTGCCCCTCCGCCTTACACATGCATGCTGTTAGGAACACACGAAAGCTCTTGGCAGTCTTAACTAATGGAGTGTTAACTAATTACACACCCATCCATGTGCAAACTTTAAACTTAGTTAAATGCAACCAGGGTACGTATGACTCAAAGGGTACAGGTGTGACTATTCAAAAAGGTTTTTTTAACGTTTGGAATTTTGAAAAATCTCAGTAACCCTGACGACAGAATCCTATCCTTTCCTTGTTTAATTTTTGCACTCATGAATTCTACCCATGGTGTTATGTATATATTTTTAGCTACTTGTTTTTTTCCAATGTATATCCAATATATAGAGAAAGACTTTCCTTGGGGAAAAAAATATATAAACTCAATCTACCTTAGTGTTCTTTCTCCCTTTCTTTGGCCATTCTTTTAACTGCATTTTATTCCAAAATATGAAGATATCATCATTCCCCTATTGATGGACAAGAAGACTGCTTCCGATTCGTTACTATTACCAACAATAAACATCCTTGTACAAGCCTTTTTGTGGGTGTACAAATATGAGTATTTCTTCAGTATATATCCCTAGAAGTGGACTTTTTGGGTCAAAGGATTTGCACATTTAAAGTCGTAGCTCATCGCTACATCCCCCTTCAAAAGGCTTTGTCAGTTTACATCCCAACTAACAACCTATAAGAGTGCCTGTTTCCCTACTTCTTCATCAACACTGAATAATGGCAGTTTTTAAGATTTTTGCCAGTCTGAAGGGGAAAAATGCATTTAAAAAACTCAAGTCCTTGATTTATTAGTGAGGTTGAACATCTATCCAGATGTGTATTTGCCGTTAATGTTCCCTCTTCTGTGATTTGCTTCTTTGTAACCTATGTCCACGTTTCAATTGGATTCTCAGTGTTTTAATTAATCAGTTTGTAGGTGAAACTCTGGATAGTAAGTCTTTGGCTGCTTTTGCTTATCTTTGACTTTATTTAAAGTATCATTTGGAGGAGTGCTGCCTTTCTCTCAAGCTTCGTGTTCCTGTGTGGAAGGAGGCCTACCCTCCCGTGTGGAAGGTTTCTGGCCTCCCACCCCATCTTCCTGGTCTCCCCCGGAGAAGGGGAGTGACTCCACTGGTGGGTAACTTTGGCAGAAAGGAGGAGCCAAAATGCTCAGCTCAGTCCCCTCCTCCCTCCTCTCTGTGAAAAAGCACACTTCCTCCTCCGCTCCTCCGTGCCTGCTGTAAGTTTTACAGGGGCACGCCCTCCTAGGGCTGACCTCAGGCGGGGAGTATTAGCAAGCCTGCTGCCCAGCAGACCTAAGCCATATTGTCCAGCATCAGTTGTGGTGGTAACAAAGGCAATATGTGTATCTCCATCTGCCACACTCCTGTGTCTAGCTCTTAATAGGTTCTTGTATCAGTCAGAGTCCAAACAGAAAACAGATGGCACATTCAAATTAGGATAATTCAGGAGATTTAATAAAGGGACTATTTATGAAGGAGTGGGCAGGGTGTAAGGGAGATACATGGCATAGTGCAGCAACCTAGGGCTAGTAACAGCAGATCTGTTACCACTCCTAGGCCTAAAAGGGTGAAGGGGATGGGGGTGTGGTTACTGAAATCCAGGGGGTGAGGGCAGATAGAGATAACTGCCCTTAGACGAGCAGAAGCCCTCAGGTGAAGGACACAGGCAGCTTGAGGCAGCCTGCGGGGAGGAAGGCTGAGAAATAAATACCCTGACCTTACTCTTCCTCCAGCCTCTAATCTTCTGCTGGGCCTGTCCACCAGATTAACCTCAGAGCCAGAGGGCAAGGGAACCTACTGATGTAATCAACATAGATCTGTCCGCTTGGATGGAGAACAAGGAGGAAAAGAGATCTGGAGGGATAAACAAAACTTATCTGGCACAGTTCACCTCTTTCCTCCCTCAGTATACACTCCTATCCTTCATCTGGGTGAAAAATTCATGTCCCCATCAACAAGATGCACAAAGTCCCATGGTTTTATCATGAGGCAATCTCAACCCAGCATAATCCCTCCTGAAACCTAAAGCAGTCTTCAAATGAGGAATCGGGTAAAAGTGAGAAGAGGTGTGGTAGGCAGGATTCAGAGATGGCCTCTCCAAATTCCTACTCCCTGGTGTACACACACCTTCTCTCAGTTATTCCATCAAACACTAATCGAGGTACTGCTATGAAGGGATTTTGCAGATGTAATTAAGGTCCCAAATCAGTTATGAAAAGGAGATTATCCTGGGTGAGCCTGACCTAACCAGGTGAGCCCTTAAAAGGGTTGGGGCTCCTCGTGGCAAAAGAGATTTGAAGTTAATGCTTGAGAAGTTCTCCACTGGTGGCTTTGAAGGTGGAGAAGGAATGTGGATGGCCTCTGGGAGATGACAGCCAGCAGGGATATGGAGGCCTCGATCCTGTGGCCACAGGGAACTGAATTCTGCACAACCCTGTGAGCCTGAAAGAGGATCCTGAGATCCAAATGAGAATGCAGCCCAAGACCTTGATTTTAGCCTTTGAACTCTGAGCAGAGAACCCAGCCATGTATGCCGTGCCTGGACTTCTGACATACAGAACTGTGAGCTAATAAATGGATGTTGTTTCAGGCTGCTAAACTTGTGCTAATTTATCAAATAGCAATAGAAACCAATATAGGGGCAAAAAGTAACATAAAACACAGCTGTTACAATCCCCGTTTTTGTAGCTGGTCACAGGGCCTAAATTGGTAATCCTGGCTGTCTTCTTCCATCACTCAATCCAAGTTCCCTTTGTCTTCACCCAGCACCTCAGCTGGATGAGTTTGACCTGGTGGAATGACTCATACCTTCATTCCTGTAAGGTCTGAGTCTTCGGTGGTCTTGACATTATTGGTTGTCAATTTTCCACTGACCAGAACTTTAGAGCAAGAGAGGCATCAGAGTGCCCTTAACGATGTCCACCTAGCCCCCATTGTATAGCAGCAACACGATTTTCCCCTGGTGATCAGGATCAATTACCCCAGCCAAGCTAGAGCACCTCTTCTCTGTCTAGCAGCACGCAGAGCCTAAAATGAATAGGATAAATCTCAGCTTCTAGTTCACTGGAACCATGACCATGTTTCCTGATGGGAGAATCACTACTGGACACTAGGAGCTTCAGATCCCCTGAGTCTAAGGTTGTGAGGATGGAAAACAACAAGTCTTCTAGGGAATAACCAGGTGTAATAGTGAGAGGGACCATTCCCGCCGCTAGCCCTTTGTTCTCAGACACGTGCATCCTGGCTAGGGGGAGATAGGTCCATATATCGACCTCTGGTTTAAAGCATACACTGTTTAGAGAGTGTTGTCTTCCCATTGGCACTGTAACTGAGCCTTTAGTGATCCACTTCACCATTCTCTCAAGCTACGTGATTCTAGGAGATAAGTCATTTGGTAGTACCAGTGAATTTCATGGGCATGAGCCTACTGCCACACTTCTTACACTGTAAAATGTGTCTTCTCGTCAGCGGTGATGTTGTCTTCGATACCATGGTGAAGGATAAGGCATTCTGTAAGTCTACACATGATGCTGGAAGAAGCACTTCAGGCAGAGAAGACAACCAGAATATGTATTTACTCTGTGAGAACAAAGTTCTGCTCCCTCCAAGATGGAAGTGTCCAAGGTGGCCTCCCTCCAACCCCGGTGTGTCTTTTTCTTCATAGTGTGAAATTCAAGAGGCAGCAATTTGTTTCTCACTATAGAAGGATGCTCCAGACCATGGAGCCCCTAGAAACTTCACCTGCATGGTAGGCCCCTCAGCCTCAAGCACACATATATCCTACAAAGGTGTCTAGAGTGCTAGACACTTCCCACTCACCAAGTCCAGTTAGCATAATACCATCAAAGTAATGAACCAGGATGTCCTGCAGGATATCAAGATGATTCAGTTCCCTTCACGTAATATTATGAGCAAGGAGGAGACTTGACGCTGTCCTGGTGCAAGATGGTAAAGGTATACTATTTGCCCTGCCATGTAAATGCAAATTGCTTCAGATTTTCCTGGAAAGAAAATGTTTCCTAGATCAAAAGCTGAATGCCAGGTGCCATGGGCTGTGTTGAAGTGCCACAGTAAAGATTCTACATTAGGGGCCGGCCTGGTGGCTTAGCAGTTAAGTGCACGCGCTCGGCTACTGGCGGCCCCGGTTCAGGTCCGGGCACGCACCGACGCACCACTTGTCCCGCCAGGCTGAGGAGGCGTCCCACGTACAGCAACTAGAAGGATGTGCAGCTATGACATACAACTATCTACTGGGGCTTTGGGGGAAAAAAAAAAAAGGAGGAAGATTGGCAATAGATGTTAGCTCAGGGCCGGTCTTCCGCAGTGAAAAGAGGAGGATTGGCATGGATGTTAGCTCAGGGCTGATCTTCCTCACAAAAAAAAAAAAAAAAGATTCTACATTAGGTGCTTGAGCTGTGATTGGCATCACTACCTGACTAAGTTTGCAAAGACTTACTATCTCTCTCCACGCCCCCTCTGGCTTTTTGCACTAGCCAGATAAGTAAGTTAAATGATATTGTGCTGGGAATCACTACCCTGGTACCTCTTGAGTTTGGGATGGTAGCACTAATCTCTGTAATTTCCCTGGGGTTGAAGTATTGCTTTGGCTTGCTTTCTTGGTGTGGTGGGAGTGGGAGTGCGGGTAGTTTCAGGAGCTTCCATTTTGCCCTACTTATGATGATAGCCTTCATTTCATGGGTGAAAAGACCAATATAAGAATTCTGTCAGTTATCAAGTAGCTCTCTTTTCACTCTATATTTTAGGAGTGGAGGAAAACACAGGGTGAGTACACGACCCCGTGAACACTGTATTTGACAGACGTGGGCTAGGGCTCCATACATCCCCTGACTTTCATAAGTGCCTGGTCTCACTGCTGGAGAACCGTGGCACTTCAGTGCTCTGGGATCAGAGTGAATTCAGAGCCAATATCTATTAACCTCAGGAAGATAGTCTTTCCCCTTCACTAGTGCAGTTACCCTGGTAAATGGCTGCAGGTCATGTTGGGAAGACACACAGTATATATCTGTGGCCACATTGCAGGGTCCTTCCTCAGTTGAGGGTCCCTGAGTCTGTGAACTGACTTAATTAGGTCTGGGAATTGGGTAAAAGGCCATGAATACCCTTCCAGTTTCTACCCAGAAACCTAGAATTTTTCATCTGTGTTTGTCAAGCAGCACCTTCATAGGCTTCCCAACTATTTCATTTCTAGAAGTCTTTGCCACAGTTCCCTCTGGATCAAAGCACTCCAGTTGCCACTCTATATCTGTGGCTTATTGTGGGCCTACCTCGTCTCTGACAGTTAAGCATGGCCACCTTGCGTTTTCTACCCTGGGATCTCATTATTCCCATCGAGATCAAGGAACCCAATTCCTTTGCATTATTTTCAACTGTCATCTCCAGTCTATAGATGAAAGTCACCACAAGTTCTTTTGTTTTTATTGCAGTAACATTGATTTATAACAGTATATAAATTTCAGGTGTACTTCATTATATTTCAATTTCTCTTTAGACTACATCATGTTCACCACCAAAAGTCTAGTTTCAATCCATTACCATATAAATGTCACCCTTTATCCCTTTAACCCTCCCTGAACCCCCTTCCCTCCTGGTAACCACCAATCTATTCTCTGTACCTATGTGTTTTTTTGTTGTTGTTCTTTTATCTTCCACATATGAGTGAAATCATATGGTATTTGTCTTTCTCCATCTGACTTATTTCGCTTAGCATAATACCCATTAGGTCCATCCATGTTGTCACAAATGGCAAGATTTCATCTTTTTTATGGCTGAGTAGTAGTCCATTGTGTATATATACCACATGTTCTTTATCCACTCATCACTTGACGGGCACCTAGATTGCTTCCAATCTCGGCTATTGTGAATAATGTTGCAATGAACATAAAGGTGCATATATCTTTTTGAATTAGTGTTTTCATGTTCTTTGGATAAATACCCAGAAGTGAAATAGCTGAATCATGTGGTAGTTCTATTTTTAATTTTTTAAGGAATCTTGATACTGGTTTCCGTAGTGTCTGTACCAATTTACTTGCCCACCAGCAGTGTATGAGTGCTCCTCAGGGACTTCTTAATGCAATAGTGAGGGGAGTGTCCCCCAGGCCTTCCCGAGGGCTATGGTTAGGGAGAAGCGAGCAGGTATACACAGTACATTCATTCTCAAAGTGTGGTGATTCTGATATATGCTAAAGTTTGAGAACCACTGCTGGAGAACAAGGCTTCTCAAACTTTAATGTGCCTGCACATCACCTGGGGATCTTTTTAGATGCCGAATCTGACTTGGTACGTCTGGGGTAGGGCCCAAGATTCTGAATTTTCCATCAAGTTCCTAGAAGATGCCAGTGCTTCTGATCTGAGACCACAGCTTTGAGCAGTAATGCTATGGAGGAGGGTGTCCAAAAACTTAGGAAATGAGAATATGATGGATCTATTATATCAGTGGTTGTCAAACTTTAGGGAGCATCAGAATCACCTGGAGAGCTTGTTAAAACATAGATTTCTGGCCCCCTCCCCAGAGTTGATGACTCTATAGATCTTAGGGGAGGCCCAAGAATTTGCATTTCCAATACATTCACAGGTGATGCTGATGCTGCTGGTCCAAGGACCACACCTTGAGAACCACTTGTCTAACATCCTTATAATCCACTACCACACATTTTCCCTAGATTCTTGACTCTACACCTTGGAAAAGTTTTGTAACTCTTTAAGTGCATAGGCCATCTTCTTCTCAAGCAGGCCTTATACCTCTCCATCTGGGTCTTGTTATGGGCATGAAAGTGATAAGAAGTAAGGAGATGGGACCTAAGGAGAATTGGCCTCAGCTTATGAGGCAGCTGACCTGGGCGCAATTATTGTAAGACTTTTATACAGAGGAGAGCTAGTTCCTTCAGCCAGCAGAAGAGGTTTGGAGGAGTGTAGAGTGTCAAAATTCTCAGCCCATCATGTCTGCCGTTTGGGCATCACGTATCCGCTTCCCGTGTCTCAGGGTTTCACTCCTCCCACCAATAACCTTGCCTGGCTGGAGGATACTTGCCTGAGTTAAGCATTTAATTGGTTGCAAATCTACAACCCTTACAATCAGACCCTAGGCTTGGTTCTTAGCCATATTTGCCCTGCAGTTACTGGAAACAAGTGACTCCTTCAATGCTACCATGAAGGTATTTTGGTTTTCCATGTATCTTTTTAATTGTATTTCTGTATCTTTTATTTTCTTTTTTTCTCTTTGTATACTTTTTAGGGGGTAAAAAAAATCCAGTTGGTTCCACTATTTTATAACCACTGCTGTTGCCATAGCTATTAAGTGTCAGAGCCACTTGATCTCTTAATGCCTTGCCCTCCATCTGCATTTCATCACATGCTGCCACCATTGATAATTTGAGTAATGATGATGTCACCACATGCCATGGATTACCCCATTTCCTAATTCTTCCCCAGCAAGGTTATCACTGTGCTTCTCAAATATATGAGCAACTGAATTCCAGAATCCCATTTTGAGGGACTATTTCCTGATTCCACAATTACTGTATTAGTCCGAGTCCAAATAGGAAACAGATGGCACACTGAAATTAGTATAATTCAAGGAGGGTTATATGAAGAGACTATTTGTTAAGGTTTGGGCAGTGTATAGGGGACACACAAGGGATAATGTGGTAACCCAGAACCAATAACAGCAGAACTATTAACACCCCTAGGCCTGAAGGGATGAAGAGAGGGAGTGGTTCCTGGAATCCGGAAGGAAATTCCTATAGAGTTGGCCAATTGGAGCGAAGCAATGACTTTTAGTCATAAGACACAGTCAGCCCAAATGGACTTCTAAGGGAGATGTCTTGCTGGGGATCTGCTTTGGCTGAACCCAGCAAAGAGCCAGAAGGCGAGCAATCCATTGACATAGTCCATGAAGGTCAGCCCTGAGGCAAAGAGCAGGGTGAAAAAAGGTAGACAGTGGGTCTGGAGAGATGACCTATTAATTTTTTACTGACAGTCTTATTGTTTATTTTTCTTTACATTTAAATCTACCATTTTGTTCTTTGTTTTCTATTGGTCTCATCAAGTTTTTGTTCCTTTATTTCTCCTTTCTTACCTTCTTTGGAACTAATTATTTTTTATTTTTCTGTTTTTCCCTCCATTACTTTGTTAGTTTTACATTCTTTTCTCATTCTTTTAGTAGTTACCATGGAGATCAAATATATCTCCTTATATCAGTGTGAACTCATGTTTAGCTTAATATAGATACAGATGGTTACATATAGAAATATATATTTATAAATATTTGTATGTACACACACATTCATCCTTATGTGTGTGTGTACACAGGCTAGTATACACACATATATTTCCTTGCTCTGTCGGCTGAGAGGGCCTGGAAGGAATGACACCCCACTGGCAACAAGCACACCTAGCACCCAGACCTTGGTTTCTAATACCGCTCTCAAATCAAAGAAACTAGGGCTCCTTGGAGAAATGGCTGACTAGAATTGGGACAGAAAATATACAAGATGAGCCTAAATCATCTTGTAGTGCCAGAAACTAAAGAAGTGTTTAAAAAAAAGATGAGGGTATGTCAAGTGGACACAGGAATAGAATGATGAGCTCTCAGTGGTCAAAGCTGGAACAATTTGAGCAAAAAAATAAGATAGTACTAGATTATAACCCAAAGTGTGAAATAACTATCCATGAGTCTACACTGATATAAATACATGACTAAATAAATAAATAAATGATGAAGAGAGAAATCTCTCTTGTATAACAATTCCAAATACTCTATATAAATATTCCACGTTCGGGTAGGTGCAACATAATTCCCCATTCCTTAAGTATGAACCATACACAGGTACTTCCTTCCAAAGAGTACAGGATGGAAAAGTGGAAAAAGAGTAACTTTACAGTGGAGAAACCTGACAAACAGTATCTCAGCCAGTTTATCAAGGTTAACATCAATAGGGAGAAATCATGTTGATAGTAAGTTCCCCTTGATATGATGTGAAAAAATGGCGCTTTACCACTGTGTTCTTCCTCTCCAAAACAGACAACCCCAATCTAATGAGAAAAAAAATCAGACAAATCCCAGTTGAGGGACATTCTACAAAATATTGACCAGTGCTCCTCAGAAGCATGAAGGCCATCAAAAACAAGGAAAGTCTGAGAAATTGTCACAGCCAAGCGTTGCCTAAGGAGATATGACAAGTGATTGTAATGTCGTATCCTAAATGGAATCCCAGACAGAAAAAAGATATTAGGTAAAAATAAATAAATGTAAATAAAATGTGAACTTGAAACTCTGAATAAAATGGGTAGTGACGGAAGTACCTCAACATAATAAAGGCCATATATGAGAAACCCACAGCTAATATCACCCTCAATGGTGAAAAACCGAAAGCTATCCCTCTAAGAACAGGAACCAGACAAGGATGCCCGCTGTCACCTCTCCTGTTTAACATAGTATTGGAAGTCCTAGCCAGAGCAATCAGGCAAGAAAAAGAAATAAAAGGGATCCAAATTGGAAAGGAAGAAGTGAAACTGTCACTATTTGCAGATGACGTGATTTTATATATAGAAAACCTTAAACAATCCACCAGAAAACTTTTAGAAGTAATAAACGAATACGGTAAAGTTGCAGGATACAAAATCAACATACAAAAATCAGTTGCATTTCTATACACTAACAATGAGTAGCAGAAAGAGAAATTAAGAGTACCATCCCATTTACAATTGCAACAAAAAGAATAAAATACCTAGGAATAAACTTAACCAAAGAGGTGAAAGATCTGTACACCGAAAACTATAAAACATTGCTGAAAGAAATTGAAGAAGACACAAAGAAATGGAAAGATATTCCGTGCTCTTGGATTGGAAGAATTAACATAGTTAAGATGTCCATACTTCCTAAAGCCATCTATAGATTCAATGCAATCCCTATCAAAGTTCCAACAACATTTTTCACAGAAATAGAACAAAGAATCCTAAAATTTATATAGAACAACAAAAGACCCCGAATAGCTAAAGGAATCCTGAGAAAAAAGAATAAAGCTGGAGGTATCACACTCCCTGATTTCAAAATATGCTACAAAGCTATAGTAACCAAAACAACATGGTACTGGCACAAAAACAGACACACAGATCAATGGAATAGAATCGAAAGCCCAGAAGTAAACCCACACATCTATGGAAAGCTAATCTTTGACAAAGGAGCCAAGAACATACAATGGAGAAAAGAAAGTCTCTTCAACAAATGGTGTTGGGAAAACTGGATAGCCATGTGCAAAAAAATGAAAGCAGACCCTTACCTTACACCATACACAAAAATTAACTCCAAATGGATTAAAGACTTGAATGTAAGACCTGAAACTATGAAACTTCTAGAAGAAAACATAAGCAGTACGTTCTTCGACATTGGTCTTAGCAACATATTTTCAAGCACCATGTCTGACCGGGCAAGAGAAACAATAAAAAAAATAAACAAATGGGACTACATCAAACTAAAAACCTTCTGCACAGCAAAGGAAACCATCAACAAAACGAAAAGACAACCTAACAATTGGGAGAAGATAATTGCAAACTATACATCTGATAAGGGGTTAATCTCCAAAATATATAAAGAACTCATGCATCTCAACAACAAAAAAACTAACAACCCAATTAAAAAATGGGCAAAAGACCTGAACAGACATTTCTCCAAAGAAGATATACAGATGGCCAATAGACACATGAAAAGATGTTCAATATCATTAACTATCAGGGAAATGCAAATCAAAACTACAATGAGATATCACCTCATGCCCGTCAGAATGGCTATAATTAACAAGACAGGAAACAACACGTGTTGGAGAGGATGTGGAGAGAAGGGAACTCTCATACACTGCTGGTGAGAGTGCAAACTGGTGCAGCCACTATGGAAAACAGTATGGAGATTCCTCAAAAAAATCAAGGATAGAACTACCATATGATCCAGCTATTTCACTGCTGGGTATTTATCCAAAGAACATGAAAACACCAATGCGTAAAGGTACATGCACCCCTGTGTTCATTGCAGCGTTATTCACAATAGCCAAGACTTGGAAGCAACCTAAGTGCGCATCGAGGGATGAATGGATAAAGAAGATGTGGTATATATACACAATGGAATACTACTCAGCCATAAGAAACGATGAAATCCAGCCATTTGTGACAGCATGGATGGACATTGAGGGTATTATGCAAAGTGAAATAAGTCAGAGGGAGAAGGTCAAATACCATATGATTTCTTTCATTAAGTAGTAGATAATAACAACAATAAACAAACACAGACAGAGATTGGATTGGTGGTTACCAGAGGGGAAGGGGGGAGGGAGGAGGGTGAAAGGGATAATTTGGCACATATGTGTGGTGATGGATTATAATTAGTATTTGAGTGGTGAACATGATGTAATCTATGCAGAAATAGAAGTATAATGATGTACACCTGAAATTTATATAATGTTATAAACCAATGTTACTGCAATAAACAGAAAATTTTTTTTAAAATGTGCGCTTCAGTTCATAATAATATGTTCATATTGGTTCATTAATCATGAGAAATGTACCAAAGCAATGTAAGATGTTAATAATAGGGGAAACCGGGTATGGGGTATATGGGAACTCTCTGTACTATCATTTCAACTTCTCTGTAAATCTAAAACTACTTTAGAATAAAAAATGTACTTTAAAAATATGACTTCTTGATTTTTGCTTTTAATGTTTTTTGTGTTATTTTTTAATCTCATTATTTGTGTCCTTCATATCCAGAATTTCTGTTTGGTTTTTCTTTTTCTTTCTTTTTTTTTTTGTGAGGAAGATCAGCCCTGAGCTAACATCTGTGCTAATCCTCTTCTTTTTGCTGAGGAAGACCGGCTCTGAGCTAACATCTATTGCCAATCCTCCTCCTTTTTTTCTTCCCCAAAGCCCCAGTAGATAGTTGTATGTCATAGTTGCACATCCTTCCAGTTGCTGTATGTGGGACATGGCCTCAGCACAGCCAGAGAAGCAGTGCGTCGGTGCGCGCTCGGGATCTGAACCTGGGCCACCAGTAGTGGAGCGCGCGCACTTAACTGCTAAGCCACCGGGCCGGTGACTTCTTGATTAATTACAGTCTACCTTAAATGACCGAATTACCAAAATACTTTTGCTACTTCCCAAACAATAAAAGAACCTTACAACAATTTAACTCCATTTACCCCTCCCTCCCCAACTTTGGTGCAATTTTTGTCATCTTTTTTATTTCTACATCTGTTTTAAACTCCACAAGACATTATTCTTGTGTTTTAAACAATTAATATTCATTTAAACACACACACCATATACCTGTATATCTACGTCTGTATATCTGTATCTTTACCCTTTCTAGTGTTTTACCTTCTTTCCTGCAATGCTATGCTTCCATCTAGGATCATTTTCCTTCAGCCTGAAACTCTCTTGAGTAGTTTTCAGTGTGGGTTTGATGGTGACAGATTCTCTTAGCTTTTGTTTTTTGGAAAACACCTTTATTTCATTTTCGTTTTTGAAGGCTATTTAAACCGAGTGTAGATTCTAGACCCACAGGTGTTCCATTGTCTTCTGGCATCCGTTGTTTCTGTTGAAAAGTCAGCTGTACCTATGAAGGTGTGTGTGTCTCCCCTCTTTAACCATTTTAAAGATATTTTCTGTCTTTGTTTTTCATCAGTTTGACTCTGATGTGCCTAAGTGTGGCTTTATTTGCATTTATCTTATATAGGATTCACAGAGCCTCTTGAATTTGTGGTTTTATGCCTCTCCCATTTGCTTCTGTCTCATTCTTTCTCTCTGCTCCTTCTGGGAATCTTATTATATATATGTTATACTTTTCACTGTATCTCATATGTCTCTTATGGGTTTTTTTAAGGTCCTTTTCTTCTCTCTTTTTAAATCTTTTTTTTTAATCTCTCAGTGTTTCAATCTATGCATTATCTCTAGCCTATCTTCCAGTTTATAAATCCTCTGTTTTGTGTGTCTAGTCAGCTATTAAGCCAATCTATTGAATTTCTGGGATTTCATTTAACTTCTTCTTGTAGAGTCCAGTTTTCTGGTGAAAAATACTATGTATGTTCTTGACTATATTCATCATAGTTATTTTCAAGTCCTTGCCTGATAACTCCAATATCTGAATCATGTATGAGTCTATTTTTTCTCTGGGTTTTTAAGCATTTGGTTCAGTTTCAAGCATGCTTCATAATTTTTGTTGAATGCTGGTCATTGTGTATGAAAAATTGTTGAGGTTTTGGATGATATTGTCTTCCTACAAAGAGGATTAAATTTTCTTCCAGAGAGTGGAATATTGGCCAAATACCTTGATCCTGTCAAGGACTGGATTTACCCCAAGGCAGAGCATCTATTTCTAGATCATGGAACTTACTCTAAATGTGTGGGCCTTACTCTCAACTTTTCTGGGGTCTCAACTAAAAGCCTAAGAAATTTATCAAGGCTCTTTCACCCTGCCAGAACTTGAACTCCAACTTCTGTCTTCTCAACATGATGCAGTTGCTGAAATCCCTGCTCAGCTTTTTACTCCATCAGCTACTCTTTTCTACTAAGTTTCTCGGAGTCTCACTGTGTGCATGTGCATTTTAGGAGTCAGCCAAGATCTAAAAGAGGTATTGAATACAGAAGGACCCAATACATGCTACTATTCATTGCCTTTTATCATATTTAGGTGTTTTTCTTTGTTAAATTATGAAGTATGTAATACATTCAAAAGAATATGTATAACATATATGTAATTGTAAAGAATAACAAAACAGAACCCCACAGTGAGGTTAAGAAGTAGATTAATAACAGAACCTTTGAGGTTTTTTATGTGCCCCTCTTCAGATGCAAATGCATCCTCCTCCCTGAACCCAGAAGTAACCACTATCCCAAATTGGAGTTGATCATTTTATTGTTTTTCTTTATTGTTTTATCACATATATATGTAATACATATTGCTTAGTTTGGCCTGTGTTGTTACCCTAAAAGAAGTGAAATTATATTGTATGCTTTCTTTTGTAATTTGCTTTCTATTCTCAACAGTAGTGTTTGAGATTCATTCTTGCTAATATGTGTTGCTAGATCATTTTCATTGCTATACTATGCTGAATCACATACTACTACATTGTGTGGATGTATTGCAGCTTGTTTATTCACCAGCTGATGGGTATTTGGGTTTCCAGTTTTATGCAGTTATGAATAAAGCTGCTATAAACATTTGTGTACAGGTCTTAGTGCAAATATAAGTTTTCATTTCTTTTGGGTAAATACCTAGGTGTGTGATTACTGGATCACATGTTAAGGGTATGTTTAACTTTATAAAAAACTGCCAAACTATTTCCCAAAGTGGCTGTACCAATTTTGCATTCCCATCAGCGATGTATGAGAGTTCCAGTTTCTCCATGTCCTCATCAGTCCTTGATTGTCAGTTTTTGTTTGTTTCTTTGTTCACTTAGCCATTCTAATAGATGTGTGGTGGTGTCTTGTAATTTTAGTTTGCACTTCCCTAATATCTAATGACATTGAGCACCTTTTCTTGTGCTTATTTCCTATCCAAATATTTTTAGGGTGAAGTGTCTGTTAAAAATGTTTGCCTATTTTTTAACTTGACTATTTTCTTATTGCTGAGTTTAGAGAGTTTTTAAATTTATTCTGGATACATATCCTTTGTCAAATATGTGTTTTGCAAATATTTTCTCCCAGCCTGTGACTTGTCTTTTCATTCTTCAACAGTGTCTTTCACAGAGTAGAAATTTTTAATTTTGATGAAGTCTAATTTATCTTTTTTTTTTAATAAATCATGCTTTTGGTGTCATATATAAGAAATCTTGGCCTACTCCAAGGACACAGCAATCTTCCTTTATGTTTTCTTGAAAAAGTTTTATAGCTTTAGGTTTTACACTTAGTCTGTGATCCATTTTGAGTTTATGTTTATATAAAGTGTAAGGCATGGGTCAAGGTTCAGTTTCTGCACGTGACAGTTCAATAGTTCCAGCACTATTTATTGAAAAGATTATCATTTATCTAAATTTGCATTTTCATCTTTGTACAAAATAAATTTACCACATAAGTGTGGGTCAATTTCTGGACTTTATTTTGTCCCATTGATCTATATGACCTTTGATCTATATGACCATCCTTTTGCCAGTACCACACTGTCTACAGCAGTTTTGTCCTAAGTCTTGAAATGTGGTAGTGGAGTAGTCCAATTTCCTTTTTAATATTGTTTTCAAAGAACAATATTTTGGCCTTCTTGATTTTCTCAATTGTATCATTGTTTTCTATTTCAGTAATTTTGGCTCTTTTCCTTATTATTTTCTCTTTCTTCTCAATAGGTTTATTCTGTTGTTCTTTTTTCTAATTTCTAAGTTAGAAATTTATGTTTTTAAATAAAAACTCATTTATTTTTTAGCTATTCTTCTTTTCTTGTACAAGTATCTGAATAAAAGCTATAAATATCCCTCCCAATTTCTCTTTAGCAGCATCCCACAAGTTTTTGTTTTGTTTTGTTTTGTTTTGTGAGGAAGATTAGCCCTGAGCTAACATCCAACACCAATCCTCCTCTTTTTTGCTGAGTAAGATTGGCCCTGGGCTAACACCCGTGCCCATCTTCCTCTACTTTATACTTGGAACACAGCCACAGCGTGGCTTGACAAGCGGTGCATTGGTGCGCGCCCAGGATCCAAACCCGCGATCCCTGGACTGCTGAAGTGGAGCATGCGCACTTAACTGCTACACCTCCGGACCAGCCCCGTACAAGTTTTGATATTTTGTATTTCTTTTATATTTACATATAAATATTTCTTTATTTACCATTTCATCTCTTCTTTGGCCCAGGAATTATTTAGAAGTTTGTTTTTAAATTTTCAAATTTATGGGATTTTAAAGTTTTTATGTAATTGCACTGTGGTCAAAGAATGTGGTTCGAATGGTACTAATTCTTTGAAATTCATTAAGACTTAATTTATGATTTAGCGCGTTTGGTTTTATAAATGTGCCATGTGTGCTTCAAAATAATTTATATATTTTTATCCTCCAGTTATTGGGTGCAATGTTCTAATTGTGTCCATAAGATCAAACTATTAGTTGTTTTATTTAACTCTTCTATATCCTTACTGATTTTCTGATGTTCAATCTTTAACATTTTAATAAGGTTATGTTAAAAATCTTTCACATAAGCAACAAAATAAAGTAGTATTATATTATAGCTCAAAGTATAAAATAAATATCCATGAGTCCATACTGATGTAAATAAATGGTTGAATAAATAAATATATGGAGTAGAAGAGAGAAAGCTCCCTTGCAGAATTCTAAATAATTTATGTAAATACTCTGCCCTCAAGAAATGGGAGCATAATTCCCTACTCCTTAAGCTTGAGCTGCACATACTGACTTCATTCCAAAGAGTACAATATAGAAGGGAGGGAAGAGGAGTAACTTTCCAGTGGAGAAAACTGGCAAACACGACCTCAGCTGGGTGATCAAGGGCAACAGCAACAGCAACAAGTCATGTTGATAGTATGTAACCTTGATATGATGAGAATGGTACTTTACCTCTGGAAGCTCTCAAAAATACATTACCAGTCTAATCATCAGAAAAACATCAGACAAAATCCAATAGAGGAGCATCATACAAAATACTTGACTGGTACTCCTCAAAACTGTCAAGGTCATCAAAAGCAAGGAAAGTCTGAGAAACTGGCACAGCCAAGAAGAGCCTAAGGAGACACGATGACTAAATGTAATGTGGTATCCTGGAACAGAAAAAGGACATGAGGTAAAAACTAAGGTAATCTGAACAAACTATGGACTTTACTTAATAAAAATGTATCAGTATTGGTTCATTAATTATAGCAAATGCATCATACTAATATAATATGTTAATAATAGGGGACACTAGGTGAGAGGGTTATGAGAAATCTCTATGCTATCTTCTCAAGTTTTCTGTAAATCTAAAACTGTTCTAAAAAATAAAGTCTATTTTGAAAAAAAATCTTCTACAATGATCATGGATTTATCGATTCTTATAATTTTGTCAATTTTTACTTAACATGATTTAAAGTTATGTTATTAAATGCATATATATTTAGAAATGCTATCTTTCTAGTGAGTATAACCTTTTATCATTTTTATCTGACTGTTTTTATCCTTAGCATGTTTTTTTGCCTTAATGTCTGCTCTGTTTGATATTAATCTAGCTATGCCAATTTTCTTTGGTTAGTGCTTGTTGTGTTTTTTTCCATCTTCTTACTTCCAACCTTTCTTTGTCCTTATGTTTTAGGTGTGTCTCTTGTAAATAGTGTATAGCTGGATTTTATTGGTTTTTGTTTGTTTCTTAACATAGGCTAACTAATCATTTAATTGTGATTACAGAAATATTTGAAATAATTTCTACTCTTATCTCATGCTTTCACTTTGTCCTACTGCACACACATGTGCGTGCGAACACACACACACACACATCCACCCCTTCTTACAGTGGTGTGCTGGTAAAAGTTTAACCACCAGCACTCTAAGTGTAGTTCCGCCAAGAATGTTGGTCAATATTTCCATTTACATTAATGAAATAATTTTCTAGATTTATCTTCTCTTTCCACTTGTGTGGAACTAGAGAATAGCTTCA
The DNA here is from genome assembly GCF_020826845.1 of Diceros bicornis minor. Taxonomy (NCBI): domain Eukaryota; kingdom Metazoa; phylum Chordata; class Mammalia; order Perissodactyla; family Rhinocerotidae; genus Diceros; species Diceros bicornis. The sequence goes on from NC_080752.1 coordinate 6,417,460, forward strand.
AGTATTGGAAGAATATGCCCTCAATATTTTTGTGCTAGTCACAATGTAATAGCTACAGACACAGCATACTTTTAAGTTTAACCTGTTTTATTAACATTTTTCTCCATCACTTTCTTGAGTCTAAATAATCAACAAAACCATAAATCAAGCCCTAATTTGTATTGTTTCCTGATTTCCGGGTGTAGTTACTCCCACCATGGCTCATTCCAAGCTACCAACATGACATCATAGAATGAAGAATTTGGAAGAGATAAGCAATAGTGCATCATTATATAGCATTTCCACCAGACAGATGGAATAGATGTAAATAACTTCAAGAGCACAGAGAGTAGTAAAATAAATCATGAAGTGATGAGTTTTGAGTATTTGTTACCTTTGTTTTTAATATAGTTTATGTGTTTAACTGTAACTTATCTATTTTAATTTCTAATAATGGCTATGTTTAACAAATTGTTCAAAAAAATTCCTGAAAATTTAACAATTGGCTCTCAGGAGCCAGTATACTTCTTGCCTTCCTTTGGATTCAATTAAGGTTTTGCCTTCATTGCATTTTTTTCCTCTACTAGTTTTGAAAGTATACACCTGATTTATAAGCTTTTAGCATTTTAGCATTCATATTTAACTGGAAAATGTCTAAAGTTAATAAGTGTATCCTCCTCCCAATCAATCAAAGATCTCGGGATATTTGAGCTGCAGTCACCCCTTTCAGACCCGTGTGCTGTTGTTGCCCCGTATGTTACATCTACCTTGTTGTCTTTAACCCCACAAAGTGGATATTATGAACAAATTTTTACAAAGTTTTGTTTTTCTATTTATTCCTGTTTTTCACATTCTTTGTTCACAATTTTTTTCTTGCATTTAAGGAGCTCCCTCTGGGATTGGTTTCCTTCTGCCGATGTACAGCCGGTGGTAAGCAGTAAGCGTGTGGGGAGCCCTGATTTGTAGTCAATTTCTGTGGTGTAAATGTACTCCCACTATGGCCTATTCCAAGCTACCGGTGTAACATCACTGAATGTGGACGTGGGAAGAGATGGTCAAATTTCACAGGCTCCAGAACACCACTGGATTCAGTTTTTCTTTTCTTTCCTTCCTTCCTTTCTTTCTTTTTTTTTACAGTTTTATTGAGGTATAATTGACATGCAATAAACTGTATATATTCAAAGTGTAAAATTTGATAATTCTGACATCACCATCATCACAATCAAGATAGTCATCAGACCCATCACCCACAAAAGTTTCCTCATGACCTTTGGTGATCCCTCCCTCCTGCCCTTCCCTGCCCCAACCCTATCCCCAAGCAACCACTGATCTGTCTTCCTGTCACTAAAGATTAGTTTGTATATTCTAGAATTTTCTATAAAAGGAATGATATTACATGTACTTTTTTGGCTGGCTTCTTTCAGCACAATCATGTTGCATGCATCCATTCTGTGTGCATCAATAGCTCATTCTTTTTCATCAATAGATAGTATTCTATTGTATGGGTATCCACCATTTAACCATCCATTCACCTGTCTACGGACTTTGGATGTTTTCAGTTTTTTGCTATTGCAAACAAAGCTGCTATAAACAGTAGTACAAGTCTTTGTATGGGCATATATTTGCTTTTCTCCTATGTAAACACCAAGGAGTGGAACGACTGGATTATGTGGTAGCTATGTGTTTAACTTTTTAAGAAATTGCCAAACTGTTCTCCAAGGTGGTCGCATCACTTTGCATTTTCCATCAGTAGTGTGTGGGAGTTTCAGTTGCTCCACTTCCTCATCAACACTTGATGGGGTCAGTCTTTTGAAATTTTAGCCCTTCCAGTGGGTGCATAGTGGTGTCATCGTGGCTTCAACTTGCACTTCCCTGATAACTACTGAAGGTGATAGTTCACGCGCTTAGGCTTTAGCAGCTTCCTTAGACACTTGAAGGTAAATTGCTCTGTTTTTGTTTGTCCAGAATGCCTTTATTTTGTCCTCACTTTTGAAAGAAAATTTTGCTGAGCGTATATTAAACAACAATTACTTTATCCCAGCACTTTGTAGATAATACTCTCCCATCTTTTGACTTCCATTGTGGTTGTCGAAAGACAGCTTTCAGGCTAACTCTTGTCCCCTTGTAACGTCCGCTTGTTTTTTCTCTTTCTTCATCTTGCACAGACGTATATTTCTTTTTCTTTATCCTGTTTGGAAATTGTTTGTCTTTCTGAATCTCATGCTGAAAACTGACATCTCTCATCTGATTTGGAAATTCAGCCACAATCTCTGACTATTGCAGCTCCTGCTCCTTCTAGAACTCCCACTAGGTTTGTGTTAGATCTTCTCATTTGCTCCTCCGCATCTCTTACATTTTCACATTTTCGCTATCTTCGTCGCTTCTTGATGCGTTCTGGACAATTTCCTAGATTTATCTTCTCTTTCCACTTGTGTATAATCTGCCCTTTAAGCCTTCTATTTTTTCCCACTTTATTTTTAATTTCCAGAAGTTCCATTTGGTTTCTTTTCAACTCTTCCTAATCCCTCTTGACAATTGGTTGCTCCTTTGTCGAACTTTTGATGTCTTTTTCATTTCTTTAAACATATTAAATACATATTTTATATTCTGTATCTGATAATTCTATAGCTATCATGTGTATGGTCTGATTCAACTGCGTATGGTTTCTGCTGATTTGTACGTGTAGTGTCTTGTTACCTCCAAAGTTTGAGGATTTTTTTTATGTGTGTGAACTCAGATTCTTTGGAAATTTATCTGTGGGAACTGAGGCCTGGGTGAAAAAGTGTTCCTCCTCGGGAAAATCCTTCATGTCTGCTTCTGCCAGGTAATTGGGGGACTACAAACCCAGAATCACTTTTAAGTTTTGGGCTTGAGAGTTTTTTGATGCACAGTTATGAGGTGTCGCTTCCAAGTGAGTCCAGCCCCAGGTTTGCAGACAGGTGTCCTCATGGCCTTTTTCTGCTGGTGGCATTTTTCCAGTTCAATCACTGATTGATAATCCCAGCTTTAGGTGGAGGTTTCCAATCCAACTTTCTTGCCCCCTTAGGCCTCAAGCTTCAACTCCTGTCCTCTGCACTTTGCTAGGCCACCAGGGATTGGCACATGTCCCCAGGCAAACACCAGCTCTGGCTGGAATTTTTCTGGAGTGGAGCTTTATTCTTGTTTCTGATAGTTTCCCTTCCTTTTCTGACAACATTGCCATGCCTTTACAAAGAAAGATGCTTTTTGTATTTCATCCAGCATTTTAAATGCTCTGCACTAGGAGGGTTTCTCCAGACAGCTATTGCTGGAAATAGACTATTTGTGTTTTTACCTACCCGGAATTCACTTTTATATGTGGTGTGAGGCAGAGGTCTAAGAACTCTGCCACCATTTTCACTGTTCGTCCTTTTCCTCAGAAGTGGTATATTTAAATCAACTTTTAAAACAACATTTCCTCCCTATTTTCTGTTGCTCATTGCCAGCTGGATATCTAAAAGGGCCATAGAAACCTACCTTTAAGTAAAATATCCCTAAAATTAAAAACTATAATGCTATTGGCTCCTTTAGTGGCCCTAGGTTTTTTACTCATATATATTGCTTTATGAATATATCAAAGATCTCTCAAAATCTATATGATGAAGTTTTTTTCTAACAATCCAAATTTATCATTTGATCAGAGGGAAAAGGGAGCTAGGTCTTCTGACATACAGATGAAGCAAACACAGGTCAACAGCATGTTGCATTTAAAAAAAGCATAAATTTGAAGGAAGGAAGAATTCATAACTTTGGATTCTCAAAACTAAAAATCATACTGGAATAGAGTTTAATATCAGTTTAAAGACCAAGTCAACTTTCTATCAGCCAAATTTATACCAATGGATGGAAAACAGAACATGTTGCAAAATAATTTGCCGTGTGTTTTTCATAAATTTTAATATAAGTGGAGAGAGTACACTGCTCAGCCCCGCTCACATATAGACAGACAAACATTAGAAAGAGAACATCTGTTGCAGTTTTCACAACATAAATTTATATGTTCAATCATGTTAAATTGTTACTTGGGAAGCACAATCCCATGGAAACAATAATTTCTGAAACCCTATAAACATTGTTTTTTATTTGATTTGCCCTCAACCAAGCTAAAAATATCAGACGACCTCTAGAACAAAGCTCTTTATTCAAAATATCAATCCCACTTAGAAGGAAAGATACGAGGGGGAAAGTTAAACATATTTGTTAAAGATGCTTTTTTATTTTAATCAGTGACTGCAACTCATGGGGGAAAAAGACCTCCCGGTTCTTCTATTAAGGTAAAATTTATGTACAAAAAACTGTTCAGATTTTAATGAGTTTTGACAAAAATACACATCTATGTAATCATCACGATGAAAATAGAAAACATTTCCATTATGCAAGAACGTTCCCTCATGCCCTGTTCCTGCCACCCCTACCCTTACCCCGTGAGGTAACCACTATTCTCATTTCTGCTGCCAGAGCTCAGTTTGTCTCAATCATACATTGGAAAACTTTTCTGTAAAGGGACAGAAAGTAAATATTTTAGGCTTTGCAGGCCACATATGATTTCTGTCACTACTACTTCTCCTCCTTCTCCTTCTCCTTTCCAACCATCTAAAAATGTAAAAACCATTCTTAACTCAAGGTCATACAAAAACAGGCTTTGGGCTAGATGTGGTGGCCAATGCGCCATGGTCTAGAACCCTGGGTAGATGGAATCACACTCTTTCAGCCTGGCTTCTTCCATTTAACACAGTTTTAAGATTCAATCCATGTTGATGCATGTATCAATAGTTTGTTGTTTTTATTGATCTTGGTTTTTGTTGATTTTTCTGTATCAGTCTGTTTCTCTTTCATTTGTTTATCCTCTTATCTCTATTATTTCCTTTATCCTCCTGACTTTGAGTTTAATTTGCTCTTCTTTTTCTAGCATTTTAAGGTGGAAGCTTACATAATTGATTTTAAAAGTTTCTTCTTTTCTAATATTAGTATTTAAAGCTATAAATTTCCTTCTAAGTGTTGCTTTAGCTCCAGCCCCCCAATTTTGATATGTTATAATTTAATTATCATTCAGTTGAAAATATTTTTGAATATCCCATGTAGTTTCTTATTGACCTACAGGTTAAAAGTGTGTTATTTAACATCCAGATGTTTGGGGATTTTCTAGTTTTTTAAATTTATTTTTGTTTGTTTCTAATTTAATTCCATGGTGATCAGAGAATATACTCTATGTGGTTTCAGTCCTTTGAAATTCATTGAGACTTATTTTATTGCCCAGCATATGGTCTACCTTGGTAAATGTTCCTTGCGCACTTGAAGTTTCTCAAGTTCAAGTTGAAGTTGAAGCTGTTGGATCAGTGTTCTATAAATATCAATTAGATCAAATTTGTTGATGATGTTCAAATTTTCTGTATCCTACTATTTTTAGTACACTATTTTATCAATTATCAATTGATCAATTATCAATTCAGTATAACAATTTGAATCACGTATATGCATGTAGTCAGACTGCCATAACAAAATACCACAGACTAGGTGGCTTAAACAGTAGACATTTATTTCTCACAGTTCTGGAGGCTGGAAAGTTGAAGATTAAGGTTCTGGCAGATTCAGTTCATAGTGAGAGTCCTCTTCCTGGCTTGCAGACAGCCAGTGTTCTCACTGTATCCTCACAATGTGGGGAAAGAAAGAGCTCTAGTCTCTTCCTCTTTTTATAAGGACACTAATCCCATTGTGGGGGCTCCACCTCCATGACATCATCTAAACCTAATTATCTCCCAAAGGCCTTACCTCCAAATACCATTACTTTGGGTATTAAGGCTTTAACATATACATTTGGGGGGGTGGGGATACAAACATTCAGTCCGTAGCAGCACCTAATAACAGAACTTCAAAAGTAAAACTTGACAGAACCATCTGGAGAACCAGTCAAATCCACAATCATTGGAGATTTCAAACCCCTCTCCTTTGAAAAGTCGATACTTTTATCATAAAGAAATGACATCTTTATCTCTGATAATACTCTTTGGCTTAAAGTCTACTTTTTCTATTAATATGGCCACACCAGCTTTCTTATACTTCCAGCCAAGATGGAGTAACAGGGACTAGATTTATCCTCTCACCTGAAACAAACAAAAACAGACACAACACATGAAACAGAAGCTTTCAAGACACTAGACTTCAAGTGAAAAAGAACAATGATCCTTGAGAGATGGGAAACAAATTAAGTCTTATGATTGCCCATACTTACTGCCTTGAGAGAGTTTCTGGGCCATGGCATAAGTAGGGGGAACTTGGCAGAATCTAGAGATGCCTTGAGTTGAAAGGATGGAACTGAGAGTCTGGATACAAGGCAGCTAGAGTGTACAGGACAGAATACACACGAGTGGAGAGCTGCACAGAGAGAGAACCCTGAAGATTGAGAGAGGACCCCACTCCAGTATTCAACAGAGTACTGGTCAGCACATGGGTGTGAAAACTCCTGAGGCCGGAGAAAGAACTATCCAAAAGGATTAGAAGGAACAGTGCCTGGCACTCACACGAGGCCAGACTAGAAAATTCTAAATTTACCAGGCATTGAGCCTAGCACTCAGGCATTGCGTAGAATGCCTCAGGAGAGGAGAATAATTGGCCTTAGACTGAGCACTGCTTCAGACCACCTAACAAATCATAATAACAAGACCTGAAACTGTTTAAAAGTAACTTAGTGGGGTCCCAGAACAAAATTCAAGAAGAATTAAAGTGTCCTGCTTTTTTTTCTAATCTGTCAATTTCCACATTTTCATTGGGATATTGGACCATTTACAGTTAATATAATTACAGTCATGTGTCACTTAATGATGAGGATACATTCTGAGAAGTGTGTCATTAGATGGTTTCATCATTGTGCAAACATCGTAGAGTATACTGAAGGGGAACAAAATTTGCCACCCCAAAATGTGTCTCTTTAGCATGGGGATTATTTTTGGCTGGTTATTTATTCATTTATGTTTTATGAGGAAGATTGGCCCTGAGCTAACCTCTGTCAATCTTCCTTTTTTTGCTGAGGAAGATTAGCCATGAGCTAATTTTTGTGTCTGGCTTCTTTCTCTTAATCATATGTTTTCAGGGTTCATCCATGTTGTAACATGAATCAGTACTTCATTCCTTTTTATGCCTGGATAATATTCCATTGCATGGATGTACCACATTTTGTTTATCCGTTTATTAGTTGATGACCATTTGGGTTGTTTACACTTTTTGGCTATTATGAATAATGATCCTATGAACATTAATGTACACATTTTTATGTGGACATATATTTTTTGTCTATGGCTGTACCACCCTGAACATGCCTGATTCATCTGGACATATGTTTTCTTTTTTTTATTTTTTTCCCTTTTTCTCCCCAAAGCCCCAGTAAGTAGTTGTATGTCATAGTTGCACATCCTTCTAGTTGCTGTTATGTGGGACACGGCCTCAGCATGGCCGGAGAAGCGGTGCATCGTTGCGCGCCCAGGATCCGAACCTGAGCCACCAGTAGCAGAGTGAGTGCACTCAACCGCTAAGCCACGGGCCCGGCCCCCGGACATAAGTTTTCATTTCACTTAAGTATATACCTAGGAGTGGAGTTGCTGGGTCATATGGTAACTCTATGTTTAACTTTTTAATGAACTGCCAAGCTGTTTTCCACAACAGCTACACCATTTTACATTTTCGTTAGCATTGTACGAGGGTTCTAATTTCTCCACAGCTGTGCCAACATTTGTTATTGTTCTTTTAAAATTATTATTATAGCCATCCTAGTGGGTGTAAAGTGATAGCTCATTGTGGTCTAGATTTGCATTTCCCTGATGACAAATGATATCATGCATCTTTTCATGTGCTTATTGGCCATTTGTAGATCTTCTTTGGAGAAATGTCTATTCAGATCCCTTGGGTTATTTTGGATTAAAAATAACCCAATTTTTAAATTAGATTATTTGTCTTTTTTATTATTGAGTGGTCAGAGTTCTTTATATATTCTAGATACAAGTCCTTTGTCAGATATATTATTTACAAATATTTTCTCCCATTCCATGGGTTGTCTTCATTTTCTTGATAGTATTCTTTGATGTGCAGAAGTTTTTAATTTCAATGAAGTCCAATTTATCTATTTTTTCTTTGGTTGCTTGTGCTTTAGGTGTCATATTTAAGAAACCATTGCCTAATCCAAGGTCATGGAGGTTTACCCCTATATTTTATTCCAAGAGTTTTACAGTTTTTCAGCTCTTATATTAACATCTTAGATCCATTTTGAATTAATTTTTGTATAAGATGGGAGGCAGGAGTCCAAATTCATTCTTTTGCACAGGGGTAATCAGTTATCCCACCACCATTTGGTGAAAAGACTGTTCTTTCACCCATTGAATGGTCTTGGCATCCTTGTTGAAAATCAATTGACCATAGACTTTAGATTCTATTCCATTGATCTATATGGCTATCCTAATGCTGCCTTTATTACTGTAGCTTTGTAGTAAGTTTTGAAATTGGAAAGTGTGAGTCCTCCAACTTTCTTCTTCCTTTTCAAGATTGTTTTGGCTATTCTGGGTCCCTTGCATTTCCATATGAATTTTAGGATCATCTTATCGATTTCTACAAAAGAGGTAGTTGGAATTTTGATAAGAATTGCAGTGAATCTCTAGATCAATTTGGAGAGTACTGCCAACTTAACAATATTAAGTCTTTCAAACCATGAAAATGGGATGTTTTTCTATTTATTTAGATCTCCTTTAATTTCTTTCAACAATGTTTTGTAGTCTTCAGCATAGAAGTCTTACACATATTTTATTAACTTTATGCCTAAGTATCGTATTCATTTTGATGCTATTATAAATAAAATTGTTTTCTCGATTTCATTTTCAGAGTTTAGTGCTACTATATAGAAATGCAATTGATTTTTGTATATGATCTTGAATCCTACATGCTTGCTTAACCCATTTATTAGTTCTAATAGTTTTTTGGTGGATTCCTTAGGATTTTCTGTATATAACATTATGTCACCTACAAGGAGGTAGTTTTACTTCTTTCTTAATAACAATCTTGATGCGTTTTATTTCTTTTTATTGCCCAAATGCCCTGGTTAGAACCTCTAGTAGAAAGTTGAATAAAGTGACAAGAGCAGACATCCTTGCCTTCTTTCTGATTTTAGGGGGAAAGCATCCAATCTTTCACCATTTAGTATAATGTTAGTCGTGGGTTTTTCATAGATGCCCCACGTAATGTTAAGGAAGTTCTCTATTCCTAGTTTGTTGAATGTTTTATCATGAAAAGGGGTTGGATTTTGTCAAATGCTTTTTTTGTGCCTACTGAGATGATCATCTAGTTTTGTTTTTTATTTTTTATTTATATGGTGTATTACGTTAATTGATTTGGGGTGTTAAATTAACCTTACATTCCTGGGATAAATTCCCACTTAGTCAAGGTGCATAATTCTTTTCATATGTTGCTGGCTACAGATTGTTAATATGTTGTTGAGGATTCTTGCATCCATAGTCATAAGAGATATTAGTCTGTAGTTTTCTTTTCTTATTATGTCTTTGTCTGGTTTTGGTATTAGGGTAGTACTAGCCTCATAGAATGAGTTGGGAATTGTTCTCTTTTCTTTTATTTTTTGGAAAAGTTTGTGAAAATTGCAGTTAACTCTTCTTTAAATGTTTGGTAGAATTCACTAGTGAGGGCCGGCCCCGTGGCTTAGCAGTTAAGTGTGCGTGCTCCGCTGCTGGTGGCCCGGGTTCGGATCCCGGGCGCACACCGATGCACTGCTTCTCCGGCCATGCTGAGGCTGCTTCCCACATACAGCAACTAGAAGGATGTGCAACTATGAAATACATCTATCTACTGGGGCTTTGGGGCAAAAAAAGAGGAGGAGGATTTGGCAATAGATGTTAGCTCAGAGCTGGTCTTCCTCAGCAAATAAAAGAGGAGGACTAGCATGAATGTTAGCTCAGGGCTGATCTTCCTCACAAAAAATAAATAAAATTCACTAGTGAAGCCATCTGGGCCTAGGATTTTCCTTGTGGATAGTTTTTTTTTTATTATTGCTAATTCAACCTCTTTGTTATATATCTATTAAGATTATCTATTTCTTCTTGAATCAGTTTCAGTAGTGTGTCTTTCTATGAATTTGAACATTTTATCTAGATTATCTAATTGTTGATATACAATTGTTTATAGTATTCCCTTATAATCATTTTTATTTATATGTCAGTAGTAATATCCCCACTTTCATTCCTGATTTTAGTAGTTTGCATCTTCTCTCCTTTTTTCTTGGTCTGTTTAGCTAAAGATTTATATATTTTGTTGATCTTTTTAAAGAACCAACTTTTGGTTTTGTTGATTTTCTCCATTTTTTTCTATTCTGCATTTTGTTTATTTCTGCTTTAATCTTTATTATTCCCTTTATTCTATTTGCTTCGAGTTTAATTTTCTCTTCTTTTTCTAGTTTCTTAAGGTGGAAGCTTAGGTTATTGATTTGCAATTTTTCTTCTTTTCTAATGTACGTCTTTGCAACTATAAATTGCCCTCTAAGCACTGTTTTCCCTGCATCCCATAAGTTTTGATATGTTGTGTTTTTGTTTTCATTCCTCTCAAAGCAATTCCTAATTTCCCTTGTGATTTCTTCCTTGACTCATTGGATATTTGAGAGTGTGTTGTTTAATTTCCACATATTTGTGAATTCACACATTTTCTTTTGTTAGTGATTTCTAATTTTATTTCATTGTGGGTGGAGAACATACATTGTATGAGGTCAATCCTTTTAAATTTATTAAGATTTGTTTTATTGCCTGATATATGGCCTATCCTGGGGAACAATCCATGTGCACTTGAGAAGGATGTGTGTCTTATTGTTGAGTAGAATATTCTATAGATGTCTTTTAGATCAAATTGACTTATAGTGTTGTTTAATGCTTCTATTCTTCGTTGATCTTCTAATTGTCAGTTTTTGCTTTTGTAATTTGAAGCTATCTTCAAGTTCACTGATTATTTCTTCTGCCACCTCAAATTTGCTGTTGAAGCCCTCTAGTGAATTTTTTATTCTAATTATTGTATTTTTCAACTCCAGAACTTCTATTTGGTTATTTTTTATAATTTTGTCTCTTTGTTGATATTCTCTACATGGTGATACATCATTCTCATAATTTCATTTAGTTATTTAGATGTGGTTTCCTTCAGTGCTTTGAATATATTTAAAGTAGTCAATTTTAAGTCTTGGTCTAGTATGTTCAACATCTGAGCTTCTTCAGGGATGGTTTTTAATGATTCCCTTTTTCCTGTGAACACTTTTTTCTTTGCATGTCTCATAGTTTTTTGTTGAAAACTGGACATTTTAAATACGGTAATGTAGTAACTTGGAAATCAGATTCCCCCCTACCCCTCCAGTGTTTGTTGTTATTGCTGCTGGCTGTAGTCCTTGTTGCATATTTATTTATTTAGTGACTCTGAACTAATTCTTTAAAGTCTGTGTTCTTTGTCATGTGTGGCCAATGAAGTTTCTACTTGGTTAGCTTAGTGGTCAGCCAGTGATTGGACAGAGATTTCCTTAAACAACTAGAAACAATAAGTCACCCCAGTCTTTGCCAAGGGTTCTGTGTATGTGTTGGGATGCACCTTCAACTCAGCCAGGCAGTTTACAACTTCATCTTAGCCTTTACTTTCTATTTGCACAGAGACTTAAGGTCAGCCACAGGTGAGAAATTAGGGCTTTCTTCAATCTTTCTTTTTTCTTTTTTTTTTTGTGAGGAAGATCGGCCCTGAGCTAACGTCCATGCCGATCCTCCTCTTTTTGCTGAGGAAGACCGGCCCTGGGCTAACATCTGTTGCCAATCCTCATTTTTTTTTTCCCTTTTTTTCCCCAAAGCCCCAGTAGATAGTTGTATGTCATAGCTGCACATCCTTCTAGTTGCTGTATGTGGGACGCCGCCTCAGCATGGCCGGACAAGCAGTGCATTTGTGCGCGCCTGGGATCCAAACCCGGGCCGCCAGTAGCAGAGCACGCGCACTTAACTGCTAAGCCACGGGGCTGGCCCCCTCTCCAATCTTTCTTGAGCAGGCACACAGCCCTACATATGTATGTGGCCTTGTAGATTCCTAGAATATGACAGAACTTTGCAAGGCCCCATGGACATCTCATCCCATGGACATCTCATTCCCTAGATTTTCCTTTTAAGCTTTTTGGTTAGTCTTTTTTCTCCCCCCCCCCCCCCACAACTGTTGTCCGTTGCTTCAGACAGCCATGAAGTTAAAACACTTGCTTGTAACCATTTTCAACAAACACTCCCTCTCCCCCAAAGAGGAGGCTATTCATACTGAGCTAACTTGAAGCCAGTCTTGTAATTGGGGTCTTCCAGGGAACCACCAAATAGGCCAAATAATGACACTTCTTTGGGAACAAGTCTTTGGACGAGCTCCAGCTTGATTTTGCTCCCTCCAGTGGCTGCCAAGAGGGCTTCCTAAGAGGGAATGTGGGCTGTTATTTTTCAAGGCTATTGATGAACTGGAAAGTAGGAGATGAGACTAGGGCAAGTTAAAATGCCACAAAGTTTGCTGTTCTTGCTGAGATTCAGCCACTTTTCTTGTATACACACTCCCCAGGTTACTGAAAGCCTTTGATTAATTCCCAGAATTCTGCAAAGCTAATTCTGTCAAGTTTTTGCCATTTTGTTGTTGTTGCTTTTATGGAGGAGTAAATTTTTGAAGGATCTTACTCTGCCATTTTTCCACTTTGCTTTTAATCCTATTCAATGAGTTTTTTATTTCAGTCAGTATATTTTTCAGTTCAAAGATTTCCATTGACCTTTTCAAATATATATAACAGTTTTATTCAGATATAATTTACACAACATACAATTCACCCAGTTAAAGCATACAGTTCAATTCACATTCACAGAGTTGTGGTATAATTGCAGAGTTCTGGTTCTTTGTGTGTGTGTGTGTGTGTGTGAGGAAGATTGGCCCTGAGCTAACATCTGTTACCAATTCTCCTCTTTTTGCTTGAGGAAGATTGTTGCTGAGCTAACATCTGTGCCAATTTTCCTCTACTTTATATACAGGACGCTGCCACAGCATGGCTTGATGAGCAGTTTGGAGGTTTGTGCCTGAGACTGACCCTACAAACCCTGGGCCACTGAAGCAGAGCATGTGAACTTAACCACTATGCCACTGGGCCAACCTCCCCCCCCCCTTTTTTTTTTTTACAGTTTTTTTATCTCTATTGAGGTTTCCCACCTCTTAATGCATTATTTTTATTTTTTCCTGTGGTTTCTTTAACATATTTATCAGTTATCTTGTCTGTTAACTCCAACATTGGATTATCTTAAGTTTTGTTTCTATTATCTTATTTTTTCTTAACTAAGAGTCACAATTTTCCTGTTTCTTCGTATGTCTAATAATTTTTTATTGTATACTGGACATTGTAGCTAAAACATCGTGGAGATTCTGGATTCTGTTATTGTCCTCTGAAGAGGGTTGAGTTTTGTTCTAGCAGGCAGTTAAATTACTGGTAAATCACCTTGAGCTTGTGGAAGCTTCATTTTATGCTTTATTAGAATTCATTTGTTTTAATTTTGTCCTTATTCCTAGAGAGAATTCCTTGGTCCTGGGCATGGTCCTTCTGGAATTTCAATGGAAAGCCTGAGGTGTTTACCAAGCTCCTCTAACATGATAACACTCAAACTCCAAACACTGCTTCCCCTGAAGTGGGCAGCTACTGAAGTCTCTGCTCAGCTCTTTCAGGCTTCCAGTTTTTATTTTGGCTTAATCTCTTTGGAGTCTCTCCATTCATGTAGTTTGGGGGTCAGCCAAGGATTTGAGGAAAATTTTACAGAGATTTAGTGCTCCCCCCTCTGTAGCTCCCTCCTTTCTGGTTTTCCCTCCTCAATTTCCTGCCACTCTGGCAGCCTCAAACTCTGTCCTCTGAATCCTCAGGCTGCAGCTTTCTGATTGCTCTCTATCCCCACACTTTGCAAGAACTGGGAAGCGCTCTTGAGGAGAAACATATAAACGTAGATCTCACCCAGCGTGGTCCCCTTCTTTCAAGAATTGAATCCCCTCAAGTTTCTGTCTGCTTTTTGTCATTATCCAGTAGCTTCAAGTGATTTTTTAAAATATTTTGGCCAGACTTTATAAGTTTTATCTTCAAGAGGACTAATCTGGTATAAACTACACTGCCAATACCAAAAGTCAGTATCTTGTTCATGAACTGTTACCCTTTTAATATTAGTTATAAAAATTACTCATTCATGAGCCAGCACTGATGGTCTAGTGGTTAAATTTCGGTGCGCTCTATTTTGGCGGCCTGGGTTTGGTTTCCAGGCACAGAACTACACACACGCATCTGTCAGTAGCCATGCTGTGGTGGCAGATCACATAGAAGAACTAGGACTTACAACTAGAATATGCAACCATGTACTGGGGCTTTGGGGAGAAAAAAAAACAGAGAGAGAGAGGAAGATTGGCAACAGATGTTAGCTCAGAGCCAATCTTTCCCAGCAAAGAAAAAAGTATTCATTTATTATCTATTTTATTATACAATTAATAAATACTCATATGTAAGCAAAATTGCTAAATGATACAGAAGTATACAAAGGAAAAATTAATTTTTAAGTAATTAAAAAATAAATTGCCTTGTCCCCATCCCACTTCCCTCTCCATAATAGTTTGATATTTCTCCTTTATACACACACACACACACACACACACACACACACACACACATACATTATTTTTACATGAATGGTATGATACTATACCCGTTATTTGGCAATCTGATTTTTTTCACTTACTATGTATTTCAGAGTTTTTCTCTGAGTACATATTTATTCTTTCACCAAATATTGACAGAGTACTTGTTATGTGTCATGCCCTGTTTTAGGTCCTGGGGATAAATCAGTAAACCAAACATATAAAAAAAACTTTCCTTCATCAAGCTTACATTCTAGTGAGTGTGGGAGGAGGTGGATCAGAAATAAACAATAAACAAACTAAATAAGATGTTAAGTGCCGTGGAGAAAAACTAAGTGAGAAAGGCAATAGGGAATGCCAACCATCTGGGAGGGGAAGGGGTGTGCAATTTTCCAAAGGGTGAACAAGGAAGGCCTCACTCAAAAGGTGATGTTTGAGCAGACTTGTAAGAAGTGAGGCAATATGAGAAAAGAACTTTCCAGGCAGAGGAAGAGCAAGAACAAAAACTCGGCAGGCACATGCTGGCATTTTGGGGGAACGATAAAGAGGCTGGTGTGTCTGAAGCAGAGTGAGGCAGGCAGCAGTAATAGGAGATGAGGTCAGATTGCTCTAGAGCGCCAGGTGACACAGAGCCTTAGAGGGCACTGTAGCTATCTATTTCTACATGATATTCCACAGAAGGGGGTCAGTTTGACCCTCTTGAGCCACTAGTATTTTTTCTTCAGTTGATATCACATGGTGTTTCTGTTGAACGTGACCCCTACAACCCAATGAGTCAGCAGATGGCCTTGTTGGCTTGGATGTTTCTTAGTGGAGCTGCAACTCAACGGTAGTTTCCCCCAAACATTACCATGCTCAAGTTCTCTGGCCGAAAGGCACAGCTTTCCCTATGATCTCTCAGATACTTGTTGTGAGGCCAGATTCCACCTTCCTTCATGGTGGTTTCTCCGTTGGAAGCCATGGTGTTCTCCAACCAGCAGACCTGCATCAGGACCTTAGTGCTCCAGCTGATCAGGTCTCCCTAACTTCAAACATCAGAGATCAGGGGCTACAATCGCCATCCTTTTCCTCTCAGAGCACTTGGGCTTCTCGTGCAAATCAGTTTACCTTCTCCTGAAAGACCAAACCTCCATCACAAGGGCATTTGTGAGAATCCTGCTTTGATGAAGCCACGGAAGTCTTCATTCCACCACACTCTCGGGGAAAGGAGAGCCTATCTAACGTACACTGTCATAAATAATGGATACCACTAAAGCTATCCTTCCCTGAATGGAGAAGGTTTGTTTCAAGGTGAAATATTAAATCTACCTAAGCAGAGAAGAGGGGCAGCTCCTTGGCATTCTCTTACATATGGATATATTGTAATTTAATTGATTGTTCCTCTACTTTTAGATATTTGTTTTCCTCCTTTTTTATTATTATAAATAATTCTGCAATGAGTATCTTGGCATGCGTGCAGACATTTCTGTAGAATAGATTCTCGAAAGCAGAATTGCTGGGTCAAAAGACACATGCATTTAAATTTAAAACATTCCCAAATTGCCCTACAAAAATGCTTTACCGATTTTTATTCCTATGAGAACGTCTGTTTCCCCACTCCATCACCATCAGGAAATATCAAGAATAATTTTTCACTTTTGATATTAATATTGTTTCAATTTCCATATCTCTGATTACTAGTGAGGTTGAACATGTTTTTGTGTTTATTGACCATTTTTCTTTTTCTGTGAACTGACTATTCATAACCTTTGCTTATTTTTCTATTGGATAGTTTCTCATTTCCTTATCTTGCACACATTGTTTTAAGTTTATTCCTAGGTATTTTGAAGTTGTTGCTGTTTATTGATTACTACAGACAAATAGAAAAAGTATTGATTTTGATGTGTTGGTCTTATTTCTGGGTCTTTCCTGAACATTGTTCCTGGTTTTAGTAGTTTTACAGTTGATTATCATTTCTTTCCTAGGGAGACCATCATATCATTTCCAAATGACAATTTACTGTGATTGCTGATGTATTTGGACTGATGCCTACTATTTTATTCTATATTTTCTATCGATCATGCTGTCTGATTTTCTTCCTTCCGGCCTGCCTTTTGAGGCTTGATAACATGTCTGTTCTTTTCATGGTCTGGAAGTTCTACATTCTGTTTCCATGCTTCTAGTAGTTGTCCTTGCATATTTTGTGAAATATTGAAACAAGTTGTTCTATCAATGTCAAGAATCAAATCAATTAAAAAGTAAGTTCGCCCCAAACAAGAAAAGATCATTGATATGCCTGAACTCCACTCCTCACCCCTCAAGTCCCCTGTTTTATTGAAGTCACTTGACATCTTAGTACCAGATTATTTTTTCAGTCTTTTGTCACATTGCATCCCTATTACTTAGGCACACTTTACTTTCTGCTTTTTGCTATATAGAAATGTTCTGTTTTCTTTTGTCACCTTCCTTTAAAAGGAAGTCTTCCTGTTTTTTAACTGTACTAGGGATCGACTTTTATATTTACTGAATATATTCTTTTCTTTTCTTTTGCTGAGGAAGACTCACCCTGAGCAAACATCTCTTGCCAATCTTCCCCTATTTCGTATGTGAGCCACCGCCACAGTATGGCCAATGACAGATGAGTGGTGTAGGTCCGCGCCCAGGAACTGAACCCAGGCCACAGAAGTGGAGCGCGCCGAACTTAACCACTAGGCCACTGGGGCTGGCGCCCAAATATATTCTTAAACCTCTACTTCTCTGATTAGGAAAGTTAAGAACAATCAGTATCTCCTGACTCCCTTACTTTATGTCAAATGAAGATTTTAGTGTACCTTTATCTGCCCTGCCCTCTCCTCACTCATTTCCCAGCCTTTTAAAATGTACCATGGGTTTATAAATCCAACTTGCATTTCAACCACATATATCTTGCCGTTGTTCAATTCTTATGATATATTTAGTTGGTTTTAATGCTTGCAACCAAATCTTTTATATTATAATGTTCCCATTTTGAAGTTCTTAATTTTAATTCATCTCTTGAGCAGCTGAAGTATGTCTTTAAGTTGTTTACTCAGGGAGAACACATGAGTGGTACATTTTCTACATCCTTCTCTGTAAATCTGGAATATATTTTTGTTGTTTTTGCACATGAACAACAATTTTTTGGGTACAGAATTCTTGCGTCACAATCTTTTTCACTCAAAACTATAACCTGAAAACTATTGTTCTCTATCTTCTGGCATTTAGAAACGCTGAAGCAAAACCCAAGATAAACCTAACTTGTCCCCTTTGTAGCCTGATTTAATGTATGGATCCAGCAATATTTTTCCTTGATCTTAGAAAAAAGAATATTTGTATTGCCAGGATATGTCCTTGTGTATAATTCTTTATTAATTTTCCCTGGAACTCATTGATTTATTTACCTAACCATTTTTCAGTTCAGGAAGTCATTTCCTATTGGATATGTGAGTATTACTTCCGTTCGCTTGATTGTAATGATTATAAACATCTCTTGGCTATGCCCTCCTCTCTATCATCTCTCACCAGGGTGAATGCAACAACCTTCAAACTAGTCTCTGCTTTCACTCAGCCCCCTATTCCCTTTGTATTCTCTGCTTCCATTTACACGAAAACCCTTGAAGCCAGGGACCCTGACTGCTTCGTTCACTGCTGTGAACACTAGCTTCCCGCTGCTCTGGGCATATGATCCAAATCCTGAGCATGGCCATTGCAGCCTCTGCCGAGCGCTGCCCCCTCTCCCTGCGCTCCAGCCACACTGGCCTCCTCTTACTCCTTCACACACCTGCTTCCCCCCCCCCCACCTTCACACTTCCTGCTCCATCCACTCGTATGGCCTGGGCACCTCCTCTGGGTTCTTAGGATCTCAGCTTAAATATTGCTTCGTGGGGAATCTCTCCCTGACTCTTGCATCTCCATTCTGTTGTGCCCGGAACTTGGTCTTTTGTTTATTTTTTTAGTAAGTATTTCTTGAGGGTCCACTATATGCCAGGCACTGTCCTAGACCCCAGGAATACCTCAGGGAAGAAAAGAGATGAAGGTTCCTGCCCTCATGGACCTTAATTCTACAAGTATCCCTTCATAGTGCTCTTAACATTATTATATAAAATAATTGTGGAAATGTTTTTATTCTCCCTCTTCCACAAAATGGTAAGCTTTCAGAGAGCAGGGATCAAATCCACTTGTTTACTCTTGTAGCTCTAAAATATAAGACAATGCCTGGTATATGATAGACACTCAATAAATGTTTGATGAATGAATTAATGTTATTTGTAGAAATCAGGACTCTTTCAGTTACAATCCATCTCAAACTAGCTATAGCAAAAAAAGGAAGGGAGGGGGTTGTGGATTCATCAGCTCACTCCAGTGGGAATTCCGTGGGCAGCTCTAGCATAGTGCACAGCTGGATCCAGAGCCTTGCTCAATGCCAGCAAGGCTCCCTCTGCTTCCCTCTGTGTGTTGTCTTATCCTCTCTAGCTCTAGATGGATTTCCATCACGTTGCCAGGGGAGATGGGTGCTGACAGTTCCAAATTCACATACTCTCACCTCAGCAACATCAGGGGGAAAAGCATTTGCTTCTATCAGCATCTCTATGTTTGCAGGGCCCAGACAACTGGCGATTGGTCCAGCTTGGGTCACATGCCTCCCCTGGCTGATCACTGTGGACGAGGGAATGGGACATCCTGTTTGTCCAGGCCTGGGTGGCCCACCTCTCCCTGAGGGTCTGGGGGAAGTCAGATGGACAGGACACCATGACCTTCACACCAAGACGTCTCAGAGTTCAGGAGGTATTCCCCAAAGGAATAACTGGTGTTATCAACAGGGAGAAAGAAATATGCTGGTAGGAGAAATGTAACAACTGCCCCATTATCACATGATGGGTTTTCTTGCCTTCTTTACTCTCTGTAGCCGGTGCCTTTGCATCTCTCTCTCCCTGTCAACCTATTCCTTCTGTCTTCTCATTGGTAGCTGTTTCCTGGAGGCGCTGTTGTCGTGCTGAGGGGAGGCCACGGTGGAGTGCAGGGACCCACACGCCTTCCATACACAAAGCCGCCTTTTGAAGATAGTGGCTTCAGATGGCACTTTCACACTTTGGGGAACTCTCCCCATCATAATGCCCCATCGGAGAGGTGCCACACAGTCTCAATCAAATCATTTTGCACCTCTGTAATCTGGACCTGAAGAGAGGTTAGTAGAACTCCCAGTCCAACTTCATGTGTTGAGAAACTAGCTCTTCACCTAGAATGGGGCCATCCAGATGTCCAGTTCTCTGGCTGTGTTCAAGGGTCAGGCCCAGACCAAAGCACCCCTTTAGGCATGTGAGGTGTGCTCAGCATTCGCTGCGTCGATTTAGAGGCTACAATTCCCAGGGCCACACTGTTTTGAGGGCACTGCAGACTTTGTTGTCACGTAACACAAAGTCAGGGTCTAGGTTCAGATGATTACAAACAGATTATTCACTTGCATGAAAGTCCAGTGGGCTATTCTCAAGCTGGGCGGGAGGCGGGACGGTCCTTCACTGTGCAGGACTGTCTTGAGTTCACAGATCACCCACCCTCCCTGGCCTCTAACCACTAAATGCAAAGATACCCCGTGATCATTAGGACAACCAAAAATGCCCCCACAAGCATTCTAAACAGCTCCTGCAGGATTGTCTACACTCTGTTCCTCATCTTTTGAAGACTTTGAACAGGGCTTACGACTCCCCACACCCTCATGTTCTGCCGATCTCCTGAGCAACTTCACTACCCTCATGGATAACCCCTCCAGGAACACAGCAAGCACAGTGTAGGCGGAGGGAAGGTTGACCTTTGTTTTGTTTAGAACTTTCAATAGCTGCTCGCCATTTTGGAAAACCACTGAGAGCAAAATCCTTTGAGGTATTTTCAGGCCAAACACTGCATTTGTAGCCATGGTGTTCATGGTGAGTCCACCTTCACACACGGGCATCAGACCCCTTCATCCTGGCACACCAGAGCACTCACATACCCTACACGGCTATGCCGGCACACATCTTTCTCCCTTTACCGCCCCTTTATATACTGTTGGGGCCTTATTTGGACATTTTTGACACTGGAACATTTTGGACATTTGAAACTATATATATAGTAGGTATTACCTATGCATTTATCTCAGGATTGGCAAAGGAGATGTTACGAAGCATTTGTTATAAATACGTTGGGTGAGACAGAGCTGAGAACGACAATCTAGAAGTTTGGCAAATGTCAGCAACTAGAGGGAGCATTTTTCTGTTCAGAATTGTCTTAGTTTCCTTAATAACAGACCCATAGTGAAGGCATGTAACCTGCCTGCCTTTCACCAGGCTTATCAGCCTCTGATACTCCTGGGGTCCCAACAGCAGCTAGAATTCTGATTTCTCCACCTGCTCCCCTCACCAGCATCACACCTAGACCTTCCTGCTCCCCGAATAGCCATCTCTGGAGATGAGAGTCCTGGCAGGGACAGACTCACACAGCCTGGAGAGGGGGCCCCTCCTCCACTCAACAATGCCCTGGATCACTTGCTCAAGCCCATTGCTTTTCCTGGGGTCTCATCAAGTCCCTCAATTTTTTCCTGAAGCCCCTATAGCTCTGAAGAACTCACATTCATGGGCCTAGGATCAAATTCAAGGCAGGCACTGTGGGCTCCCAAATCCCTTTTTCCCCCCAGCACCTATCCCCTGAAATATCCTCCTGCTGGGGCAGGTCTGATTCCAGGACCCCGCCAGCTGGAGTTGGTCTCCAAAGCAGCAAAGCCCTTCCTCTCTACCCTGCTGGACGTGAGCTGAGAGGCTTCCCTGAGTCCCCAAGTCATCCTTCTGTGCTAACCACCCTCTCTCTGGCTACAAGGAGTCATGTTTGTCCTGGAAAAAGGAGGAGCAGTACAGGAAATCTTCATTTGGATTCCGAGCACAAACTGCTCTAGATTTGCTGGCTTATCATGTCTCCTGCATAAGTGTGGGCCACCAAGGCTATGCCTGCTCTCCTTCTGACAGCCTGGGGGCCAGTCCCCGCACGTCACTGCATCCCAGGTAAACAGAATTCCAACTCCAAAGGCAGTGATGGACAACGTGGATTTTCCTGAGGGTTTGTGAGATGACAGGGGAATCATAACGCTCCCCGAAAGCTCCTTCCCCCAAGTCCTTCTGCCCACAGCAGCTGCACGCCTCTCCCTCTCTCCAACCCTTCTTGCTTACTCGCTCTCTCCATGGCGGCTCCAGCCTCCTCTGCCACTCTCTTTCAAAATCAGCGTGTAAAACCCCAGCATCCTTAGCCAGACAGAGGCCTCTGGCCATTCACCCAGCATCCCATGGAAGGCCTTGGTTCATCTCCTCACCCTCCCCTGCTCGGGAGATGCTGCTGGTCTTTAGCAAAGAGAAGGATGTATGCTGTTTGCTTGTGTCCTGGAGTCTCTTCTGGCTCAAGCCCAGCCCATTGCCCTCCTCCCCTCCCACCCCATCCTTGCCTTCATTCATGAGCCTTTGCTTAGGGATGTGCTCTCCAGCCCCAGCCTGGCTCTCCAGCTACTCTCCTCTCCAGGGTCTCTCCTGGGACCCCAGCTGGTCTGCAGGGGACTCTCAGTGGTTACCAAAGTCTTTGGTGATACCTTGGAGCTAAGAAATGTGTGACTGCTGTGGAGGCAAACCCACAGGTCCTGTGATTCACCAGGAACTGAGCCAGCAAGCTGAACCTTCTACTGGGGCACCCAGAGTCCCTTCCTCCAGGCATGCTATGATGTGTCTCTCACTTTCTCACCCCAAAAGGGGCAGCCTGGGCAGCTGCTCTCCCCACTCAGTCTCCCTTCTCCAGGAGAAATGTAGTGTTTGCCAAGCTCTTTTCCCACAGGCACAGTGTGCTACAAGATACCCTTCATTGTCACAATCTATACATGTTTGCAGGACAGGAGAGGATGGAGGGTTTCATACCACAAAGCCCTGGATTTTTCTGGGTTGTCCCTGAAGCTGTCTGACCTTTTCTGGGGCCTATGGGGTGCCAAGAGACCCAGTAATCCCAATGGGCCAAACTTGCCACCCAAAGACAAGGAGTGGTATCGAGCCAGGTCCAGAGCATGTCTGAAGTGCCCTCCAATTAGGGGCTTATCTCCCCCCTCCCCAGGCCTCATCTGTTGAGAATTTGACCGACATCACCTCCAGCTCCCCACGTCTGTCCCTCTCCGATCCCAACCTCCCTCTCTAAGAGCTGGAATGCGGGTGGCCCTTCCGGATTCTGGAGGGTCTGAGATTGTTCAGGAAAACCTGGCTAAACCATTCCCACACTGACTGGCGTCAGCTGTTCCAGATTCTTGAAGATGTGCTTGGGCACCTTGTCAAACAGCTCACTCCAACTGTTTCTAGAGCCTGCGCCCACTCGTGAGAGCACCCCCCGCTCCCAGTGACCTGGGGTCACTACCTCAACACTGGAAAAGGGCACTGCTCCTCTCACTCTGCGCTGTCACGGCTGTCAGCTCACAGGACCGCAGACACTTGGCCTGGTTCCCCAGAAGCTAACCGTGAAAGGAGGATTTGTAGGCAGGTGATTTAAGAGTCACCAGGAAGAACCAGGGGGGAGGGGGCAGGAAGGGAGGGGTCGAGTGAGGGTGGGATATTGAGCAAAGGCCCACAGAGGGTAACCTTGGCCCGATCCCACAGGGGGGCTCTGAGGGTGGTGTAGGCTACCCCACAGGATCATCCTGACCAGGGAGCAGGGGAGCCCTTCAGTCACTGGTAAAGGCTGCCCCTGCCCCACGTCAATTCCCAGGCCTTTGCCTGAGCTCAGTCTCTGACTAAGATGGGGTCCAGGCTGCTGGCTGTGACAGCACTCGGGGAGCTGCGTGCAAAAACAATCCAGGGGCACATGGGCGGGACGCTGACGGCGTCAGCTACAGTCTCTATAATTACTTCCTAACGCAAATTCTTCATCTCTGAAAGCTGCCATGCCATCACACTTCTCTGGTATGTTCTAGCCACCACTCCCATCCTGGAAGCAGAGTGCCTTTTTGCTCCATAGCCTGCCCCCTGGCATCTGCTCAGCCAGCGGGTGAAGAAAGACTGGACCCCAAACCAGTCCAGGTATATGTGCTCCCAACTCCTCTCCCCTCCAGGAAAAGATTCAACCCATTAAACAATTGAAAGTTTGTTGAGACTAGAGTTTTCTATTTCCTCATGTAGAGGGTTTCAAATCTCTTCTACATGAAGGGTAGCAAGGGCCTGGGGCATGCCACATGCCCCACAGAGCAGCCAGCCTCTAGATGGCAGGGGTGGGGAGTCCATCTTGGGCAAAACCATCCTCTAATCCATCAACCGAGTGCCTGGTGGATTTCCCTGTGCCCCGTGGGGGCTGACACTTGCCCCTCCACTCCAGCACCCAAGCTCTCCACCCACCACCCCTCCCTTGATGAAATTCTTTTCTTCTCCCTTATCCTCTGCTGTCTCCAGATGAAGTGTTGTGGAGGGGGGTCCCCACATCCCTATGGAGAAGGATGGGTGTCTCACTCTGACCTGGGATGGAGGCATCACTAGGTTCCCGTTCCAAAGGGTCACTAGGCACCACCCCCCCTCGCCATCCTCCTCACCATCCGTCTCCCACCCACTTCTCACCAAAAGAGAGGGCTGGCTTCTCCTTGGCCTCACTGGGCCATCTCCTGTCCAGCTAGTCATGGGAGTGGCAGTCAGTGTCCTCAGACAGGTGGACTCCCACCCGTTCAGGTCTCCCTTGGATGGAAGGTTGTTTGGATGCATGACCTTAACAGCCCTGGTCTTTGGCTGCATGTTATAAACTGTCAGTGATCCTGACCAGTCTCCTATCAGATGCGAGGTTTCCTTTGGTGCTAAGCTGTCTCCTGCCTACCTGGGGCCACAAAACCCATGTGGAACCCAATCTCTAATCTGCATCCCTGGCTCTGAACCTGGGTGAATTAGTAAGAAACCTCTTCATTGTGTCGATAAAAATACCAGCTCAAATTGCTTTAAGTAAAAGGGGAACATATTGGTTTGTTAATTGGAAAGTCACAGGGCTATTAGCTTCAGGCTCAGCTGGATCCAGGTGTTTAAACAAAGAGTTGGTAAACTGCAGCTTGTAAGCCATTTCTAGCCTACCACCTCTTTTACAAATAACTTTTTATTGGAACACAGCCATGCTTGTTTGTTTACACATTGTCTATGGCTGCTCTCATTCTATAACCACATAGTTGAGTAATTGCAACAGAGACCGTATGGCCTACAAAGCGGAAAATATTTACTACTGACCCTTTATAGAAAAACTTCACCAACCCCTGGCTTACATAACATCATCAAGAATCTACCTTTATCTCTTGCCTAAAGGTTGTTGCTAGTTCCCCTCACCCCCAGCCTCGAAACTACATAGACCGAGAGTGATTGAGGTGTGGTTCCCCAAGTGAAAGTTGGAGTATGGTCACCAGGGGAAGGATAAGCGGCTTCTGAGCAGGCCAAAACAACAGATGTCTGCTCTACAGGCTCTGCTCTTGTTTTCTGTGCAGTGCTACACCAAGCTGCCACGGTGACAAGCCATCCGCCACCTGAAGTTTATCCTTCAGCTTGGTGGCATACTGAGTGAGACTGTCCCCATGTGTCCCCTTGTTGTCAAGACCAAAATAAGATCAATAAGTGGCCGTGGCTCCAGCGCAGCTCTCACGATGGAGAGGATGCAGTCAGCAGCATCATTCCAGGGCGTTGCATGGATTAGAGGGTCTGCATACCAGCACCACTGCCACTTTTGACCTGGATAGAGCATACCACACACGGTTAATAAAGTTCTGTGAAATTCCTTGGATTGGGGGTCCCTTTTGGAGAGCGGTCCTAGCCTTGCCGATTACAAGTCTGCTGGTAAAATGACTCAGAATCTCACAATTTCTTGGTGAGGATGTATAAAAACAGGAAACCCATCACTGAGAACCTCTTCCATCACCCCTGCAGCAGAGGATGCTTCTGGGTCCCTGGTGGGGTACCCATGCATGGGAGGAACTGTGCCATCCCGATTTTGATGGTCCAGTTTCAGAAGACAACAATAAGGCACACCGTTTCTAAAAGCGAGCCGCTCTGAGTCACATCCATCTAGGCTGGCTGGTGAGCAATGTTGTCCACGTAATGCACTGGGCGCAGGTGTCCCATTTTATTTGGATGTCCTCTGCCATCTTGGGCCAGAGGAATCATGCCCTAATTAGCCCCAGCATCTGTTCCCTCCCCAAGGCCCAAAATCATCATGTGTGGACCTCAGTGCCGCAGGGCAGCCTTTTTGAAACAGTACCAGCTGTTTCCACAGTCCATTTATGAGGCACACAGAATCCTGTGCAACACCCAGCAATCAGGGTGATCTCTGTCGTTCCCAGAGTCGGACATTCAGGCCGTAAGAGGGGCCCTGTACCCTCCTCGCGGACAGGACCTACTTCTTCCTTTTCATGATCCAGCACTGCTCACTTCCTAGTAAAGCCCTTTGCCAATTCCCCTCCTCCCTCTGGGGCGGGAGGTAGGTTTGGGTTATGTAATTTAAGGTCGAAAGTACAGCTTCTGAGGGCTGCCCCAGGCTGCCAGCCAAGCCTCTTTTCCAGACCCCTTTGCCATTCTAAATGGCCTACTCTCCCTTATTAAAGATGGTCTCAGCGACCTGAGGATGTGACCTTTGTAATGTAGCAGCTGCACCTTCAGAGCAGATGATTACAGTACTGGAGCTTCCATCCAGCACGCCTCCTAATATCTGATGCAGCGCTGTAGGTGAGGCGGGGAGCAGCCCACATCTGGAAGGTGGCGCACTCAGATTCCTTAGATGCATTCTTGATAATCCACTTCAGCATTGAAAACTCTAGTCTGTTAATGGGGTATTGGGCCTCACTGCCAGAGGGGCTTTGATGAGCAAGTGTCACAATTTTATTATCCCCATTGACCTAATATAACACCACTTTCCATCCTTTTGTCCTAGACAAAGGTGGTTTGTCTGCCTGGCGTCCTTTCCTTTAGGGAACCTCCCTCCCTAATTCCATGTGGTTTACATGGCATTGATCACCACTCGGTCCCCACCCCCAGAGCCCAAAGGTGTGTATGTGATACAGGCCTGCAGATTATTCCATTTCTCTAGCCACAGTGATCAGTTCAGGGATGGGCACATGACATGCTGGGCCAACCTGACTCTTCCCTGTGAGCTTTCTGTCAGATCTATCAAGCAAATACTCTCTCATTCTCTGGAGTGCAAGCTGGAGCTGCCTGTCCCCATAGAGGAAAAATTGGCAACAAGGCAATTGAATCAGAGATTAAGTAGAGGTGACAGAGAGAGAGAGAGAGAGACAGAGACAGACAGAGACAGAGAAAGAGATAACTTTGATGACAATTTATATGAGCCCGTGGACCCAGACATTTCTGAGTATCTACCCTTTGAGGAAATAAAATATTATAAACCTCCAATCTCTTATTTCATCTATGTTTAAAACTGCAGTTGAAACCAGAGGTTTCAATAACAATAAATAAGGAATCTTGAGAGAGTGAGAAGTTATTGGCATGAGGGCTTTTGAGAATGCAAAGCATTGGGCTGGACATAATTTTTTGTGTGGCAAAGTTCAGCAGTAAGTTGAAAGGTACAAGGAACAGTGAGAGAGAGAGAGAGAGAGAGAGAGAGACGCAATATTAACCATATGGAGTTAAGATCTTATTTCAAATTACATTTATTCTTATTTTGTTTCTTGTTGTGATGATACTGAGTAGTTTGTATGCAAGAAGCTCTCCTATAACATTCTACTCTAACTACAATGGTTTATTGTTTTATAACCCTTAACCTTGAGACTATGATGCTTGTTTATTGTAGAAAATTGTATTTACTCATTGTAAGTTTGTTAGAGGAAATTGAACTTTCCATCAACCTTGTAATATTTAACCTGCTGAGTATGACTTCAATCCTCTTGTTTTATTTAAACCAACCAGCAGTAAAAGAGTGGTAGAATTTCTTGGCATTCAGAAAAAGTATTTGTGAGCCTTTCCCCCTTGTGGAAGTTTACAAGAAAAACAAATACTGGTTATAGCAGACTCAATACAGAATTTAAATTTTTTTCTTCTACACCTTGGACTTTTCGGTTACACAAACCAATACATTGTCCTTTCTCTGCCGCATACAGTGGAAGGACTCCTGACCAATACACCTTCTAAGGGGGTGTGGTGAGGGAGGCCAAGGCTACGTGGGTCAGCAGAGTCAGTACAGGGCCACGGACTAGCTGATTCCTGGGGTCCTGAATACCCTACCCTCTTTCAGAGCCTGTGGCCACCCCAGGCATTTTAGAGATTGTAGGGCATTGGCACTGACCTAACATTGATTCCTAGAGTTCCAGGATGCCACTGGGGTCCACTGATTAGAGTGGGAGTGTACGGGGTTGGGGCAAATGGAGATCTGAAGCTGCGTCCACCTCACAGAAGGCCCAGTGAGGCCCCAACCGTGTCCTGCAGTCATTCTCCTAGTTCCTGAAGGTGTAGCTGTGATACCGGTTCAATACAGGGTTGACATAAGGGAAGCCATATTGTAGAGGGGAAACCATGTTGTGACTTGGAATGACCTTTGACTAACTCTGGACGTTATGGCCCCTCCAGGCTGCTATAAGTTGATAACTGTTCTTTTGTGTTCCTTAGGAATGTGATGACCCCCGAGCAGAGAGTCTATACTGATAGCCATCATCAATGACAACTGAAAGATCAAGGTAGAGGGCGCTGCTCCAATCTCTGATGCATACCAGGTAAAACAAAGGACTGCCAGGAACTAAGACCAGATGGATGCCCCCACCCTGGGACCAGATGCCTCCACTCAGTAATCAGATGGCTGACCCCACCCTGGGACGAGATGCCTCCCCCACTCGGAGACCAGCCCTCTATATAACTGGCCTGTAGTCTTTGTTCTGTAAGATGGGTCTTTGAGACATTAGTTGGCCATCTTCCCCCTTGCTAGCAAGCTGTAATAAACTGCCCTTTCTTTTCCACCATCTTGCCTCTTGATGATTGGCTTTTGTCTCGTGGCGAGCAGATCGTGCCCTTTGTGCGGTAACAGCTGGAACCCACAGCACCAGCAGCTCCTGATCCCCACCCAGACCTCTGACCTGTATGGAGTAAGAGCTTTTTTCATAGAAAGGACCTAGTGTGAGCTCCTGGATTCTCTCTCTCCATCTAAACAAAATAAAACATACACCACACCCCATCCATCCGCACTTCAGCCTCTCCCTGCTAGTATATCAAAATCCGGCCCTTCCCTGCTTTGTATACCAAAATCCTGCCAGTCTGAATACACCATTCAGCAAAAGAGAAGACAGCCAAAAGGCACTTTGTGAAACAAAAGCCCAGTCATTAGCTAAGCAGCTAAACTCATCAAACGTTGTTCCTCTAGTGTGCCCCTGTTGGGCCTCAGTTTATCCCACCACTCCATGTACAAAAGTTAGAAAAGCCAGAACATCTATGTTAAATCTTGTCTTACTTTTTAAAATAAAATTTCCGCTCCTATCCCCAACCCATCTTTCTGCCCCTGTTCTCAATATGTGAAGCTATGAAAGTAGATTGAAGAGTTCTGCACTTGCCAAGGGCGGGACAGAATCACTCTTTCACCAACATTCCTAACTCCAAACTCTTGTTTTTACTAAACTACCCTCTAGCCTAGCACTCCCCAATAGAACTTTCTGCAGTGATGGAAATGCTCTATGGACGCACTGTCCAATGTAGTAGCCACTGGCCCAGGGGTTTGTTAAGAGCTTGGAATGCAGGCCGGCCCTGTGGCTTAGCGGTTAAGTGCGCGCGATCTGCTACTGGCAGCCCAGGTTCAGTTCCAGGGCGCGCACTGATGCACCGTTTCTCCAGCCATGCTGAGGCCGCGTCCCACGTACAGCAACTAGAAGGATGTGCAACTATGACATACAACTATCTACTGGGGCTTTGGGGAGAAAAAGGAGGAGGATTGGCAATAGATGTTAGCTCAGAGCTGGTCTTCCTCAGCAAAAAGGAGGAGGATTAGCAGGGATGTTAGCTCAGGGCTGATCTTCCTCACAAAAAAAAAAAGAGCTTGGAATGTAACTAGGGTACACTAGGAAAAATTTTTCTCAGGTCTCAGGACTTGAGAAAGCAAAGCTACTCTTAAACAACTAGTTAGTTTAGTTTAGTTTTTTCTAATCTTAAAGACACTATGAATTGCATACTCCATCAGTTTCCTTTTTTCCTTTGGCTGTCAGGCAGCTCAGCCAAATTTAGAGCACACCTCTACCATGTGTACCCTTGGATACTAATGTCACCCTCAGTTCCATTTATCACTTTCCTACCCTGTTGTCTTTTTTTTTTTAGGAAGATTAGCCTTGAGCTAACATCTGCTGCCAATTCTCCTCCCTTTTGGTGAGGAAGACTGGCACTGGGCTAACATCTGTGCCCATCTTCCTCTACTTTACGTGGGACACCGCCACTGCATGGCTTGACACTAGGTGCGCAGGTCTGCACCCAGGATCTGAACCTGCAAACCCCGGGCCACTGAAGCAGAGTGCGCAAAATTAACAGCTAGGCCACCAGGCCAGCCCCTTGTCTCTTTTTTTTTAATGTATTGTTCAAAGATTTTTAGTAAATTTACAAAATTGTGTAACTATCACGTGTTACTATCACACATTAACTATCAAACGTTTTCTTCAAAACATTTCTATTACCCCAAAAAGAATTCTTGTGCTCATTTCCACTCACTCCACATTCCCACAGGCAACTTCTAATCTACTTTCTGTTTGTGTAGATTTTCTTTTTCTGGCTATTTTATATAAATGGAATCATACAATATGTGATCTTTCGTGTTTGGCTTCTTCCATTGAGCATAATGTTTTTGAAGTTCATCTGTAGAATTTACCAGTACTTCTTTCCTTTTTATTGCCAAACAGTATCCCTCTGTATGGATAGACTACATTTTGTTTATCCGTTCACTAGTTGATAAACATTTGAATTTTTTCTACTTTTTGGCTATGAATACTGTTGCTATGAACTTTCACATATATGTCCTTCTGTAGACACATTTTCATTTCTCTTGGGCAGATACCTAGAAGTGAAGTTGGTGGGTCGCGTGGTAAATTTATGTTAAGGATCTGCCAAACTGTTTTCCCAAGTGCTGCATCATTTCTCATTCCCACAAACAACATGTGAAGGCTCCAGTTTCTCCACATCCTCATCAACATTTGTTATTGCCTGTCTTTGATTATAACCATTCCAGTGGGTGTGTAGTGGTATCTCATTGTGGTTTTTTGCTTGTTTGTTTGTTTGTTTGTTTTTGTAAGGAAGATCAGCCCTGAGCTAACATCCATGCCAATCCTCCTCTTTTTGCTGAGGAAGACCGGCCCTGAGCTAACATCTATTGCCAATCCTCCTCCTTTTTTTTCCCTTTTTCTCCCCAAGGCCCCAGTAGATAGTTGTATGTCATAGTTGCACATCCTTCTAGTTCCCGTATGTGGGACGCCGCCTCAGCCTGGCCGGACAAGCGGTGCGTCAGTGCGCGCCCGGGATCCGAACCCGGGCGGCCAGTAGCAGAGCTCAAGCACTTAACTGCTAAGCCACCGAGCTGGCCCTCATTGCAGGTTTTAATTTGCATTTCCTTAACAACTAATGACGAGCATCTTTTCATGTGCTTATTGGCCGTTCATATGTCTTCTTTGGTGAATTGTCTATTCAGTTCTTTTGCCCATTTTTAAATTGAATTATTTGTCTTCTTATTATTGAGTTGTAAGAGTTCTTTATATATTCTGGATATAAATCCTTTTAACAGACATAAGATTTACAAATATTTTCTGTCAGTCTGTGACTTGTTTTCACTTTTTTTTTTTTGGTGAGGAAGATTAGCCCTGAGCTACTATCCATTGCCAATCCTCCTCTTTTTTTTTGGTGAGAAAGATTGGCCCTGGGCTAACATCCGTGCCCATCTTCCTCTACTTTATACTTGGGACGCTGCCACAGCATGGCCTAATAAGCCATGCATAGGTTCGCACCCGGTACTAAACCTGCCAACCCTGGGGTGCTGAAGCGGAGCATGGGAACTTCATCACTACACCACCGGGCCGGCCCCTGTTTTCGCTTTCTTAACGGTGTTTTTTGAATTGAAAAGTTTTTAATTTTTATGAAGTCCAATTTATCACTTTTTCTTATATTACTTGTGCTTTTGGAATCATGTCTAAGATCCATCCTAACCCAAGTTCATAAAGATTTACTCCTATGTTTTCTTCTAAGAGTTTTATAATTTTAGCTCTTACATTTAGAGTTAATTTTTGAGTATGGCATGAGATAAGAGTCTAAATTAATATCTCTGCATGTGGATATCCAGTTATCCCAGAATCATTTGTTGAAAAGACTGTTCTTTCCCCATTGAATTGCTTTGGCACCTTTCTCAAAAATCAATTGACCATAGATGTAAGGGTTTATTTCTGGACTTTCAGTTCTGTTTCATTGATTTGTCTGTCTATCCTCATGCCAGTACCACACTGTCTTGACTACTGTCCTTGTTTTGTTTTTTTTTTTTCCCTCTGTCTCTTCATACACCTTTAATTTTACTTAACTGGGAGAATAGGTTATCCCCATTCTCTTTCCCCTAATGCATATTAGCTCTTGACAAGGATGTAATTGAGGCTTCCTAAAATCAAGCTGTCAAAACCTCTCTTGTGAAAATCATTGCAAAGTCATTAAAGGGACTATGACCATATTCCTACTCAAACAAATCCCAAAGGGGATCAAAAAAGAAACAGACATTTTACCCTTGCCACGATAATCGGATTTACTAATTCCCAGGGAAAGAGAAGACACACTGCTAATTATGAGGCAGTTAAGGAATTGTTTCCTTTCTCAATATGGCTTTAGAATGTACTGACCTGAGAAGTAATGTCTGTCTGTGAGCTTTCAGTATAAACATTATTTGTTTAGCAAGTTCACTATTTAAGAAAACCATTATGGATATTGAATATTGAAAAGAAAGCCCTTGGGGCTGGCCCCGTGGCTTGGCGGTTAGGTGCGCGCGCTCCGCTGCTGGCGGCCCGGGTTCGGATCCTGGGCGCGCACGGATGCACCACTTCTCCGGCCATGCTGAGGCCACGTCCCACATACAGCAACTAGAAGGATGTGCAACTGTGACATACAACTATCTACTGGGGCTTTGGGGGAAAAAAATAAAATAAACCTTTGGAAAAAAAAAAAGAAAAGAAAGCCCTTGAAGAAAAGAAACCCACCTTGAAGGATGAGACGTAGAATCCCAACACCCTTCCCCACAAGAATGATCTTTGGGTGGAAGTGCCAATTGGAGCATTACTGATCAACTTGATGAAGCCTGCAGGCATGACTCACAAGTTATCTTCACTTGGGGAAATGAATGCGGGAGGGGCAGGGATCCAGGGAGATAGATCCCCATCCTGGTGGGGAAGGAAGGGATTTTCTTTTTTTTCTTTTTTTGTGAGGAAGATCAACACCTGTTGCCAATCCTCCTCTTTTTGCTGAGGAAGACTGGCCCTGGGCTAACATCTGTGCCCATCTTCCTCCACTTCATATGGGACGCCGCCACAGCATGGCCTGACAAGCGGTGCGTCGGTGCGCGTCTGGGATCCGACCCCAGGGCCGCCACCAGTGGAGCAGGTGCACTTAACCGCTACGCCACGGGGCCGGCCCCCGCATTTGATTCTTGAGATACTTTTCTCTTTGGTCTCTGAGACAGTCCTAGTTATGACCCAGCTGTAATTTTCTCTTTCCGCGTTTTAATTCCTCTTTCAGCTGCCCTGCCCTCATTAAAGCAAGTCACGTATGGCAGCCCAGCCTCCTTTGATGGTCTTGGGAGGAATAAAAATGTGCGGGGGTGAAAGGGCAGGGGGCCTGCTCCACCCCCACCTCTTTGCTGGGGTTCATGGGGAGGTAGGAAAGTTTTCTTGAGGTATCTACATCCCAAGCTCCAGTGGTGACCAGCATTATGAGATGTGATCCCCTGCAGGACTTAGAAGAACATTTAAAGTGGTGGACCAGCTCCCAACTGAACAATTCAAGGGAGGTCCGAGACTGAAACTTCTACTTCTCTGTTTATGTTAGATGAAACTCACCTCTGAAGGAGGGGGATTGCAGAGAGGTGAACATCTATGTAACATTTTTAAATGTAGTCATTTATTCACAAAGATACAGAGAGTCCTACTACGTACAGGCATCTTCTATTACGTGTGTTTTATAAGTCACCTAAATCCTTTCTGAAAGAAGGTAAGGTAGAGAGAGGGAAAAGCACTCAATAAATCTTGGTGGAATGAATGAACTGCAAGAGCCAGATGGCAGGAGCCTTAAATGAGCAGGAATTTTTCCATGAGGCTGAAGGAATAATGATCGGGGAGTGGCTTTTGAGAGCAAGGAAGGCTCTGCCCCTACTCTGTGGCTGTGCAGAATGGCAGCTTCCCTGGAGACAGCTCCCAGGTCCTCAGTTAGGCAGGAATTGGAGGAAGGTCTCTGAAGGAGCTGAGGGCTTCTGGAGGGCTGCAGGGGAGGGTTGGGGAGGGAGGAGTGGGAAGTCAGATGAGAGAAAGGAAGTGCAGAAGGTTGATGGACGATGAAGCTGGCACTCATTCAGATAGTAGCTGAGGATTACCAGGACATGGGGCCCAGTGGGATTAGCTTTTAAAAGGTCCTCCAAACCGGGGCTATTAGAGGCTTGATTATGCTAATTCTAGTAATCATCAAATAGCTTCTATTTTGAAGAACCTGTGATGTGACGTTCTGGTGAAGCTCTTTACAAGTGATTTCTCGTCACTCTTACAATGCTACAAAGTAAGTAGTATCCCCTTTTTCCAGAACAGGAAACTGAGGCTTAGAGAAGAGAAGTAATTTGTCCAAGACCAGGTAGCTAATAAGTGCCATGGGTATAATTCAGACCAGGTCTGTATGTTTTCAAATGCCAGGCTGCCCCCAGCAGCTGGTCTGTCCCGACTGAGGCCAGTTCAGCCTGTTGGGTGGCAGTGGTGGCATGTGGGGAGTCCTCAGAAACCTGGAGGTGTCTGTGATATACACCTATGCGGCTCCAAGGCCCTGGCCAGAAGCCCCCACTACACTGCTGAATCTCATTGCCCACACTGCCTGGACCCCCATGAACTCCACCCACCTTCCACACAGGGCTGGGGAAGATGTGTGTGCATAATTATACATGGAAGAAACAGGACTCTGTAAGAATGTCTAACAAACAACCCTGATCTAGACTAAGCGTCAGGGAAGGCTGCCCCAAGGAAGAGATGCTTGAGCCAAAAGTGAAGAATGAGATAAAAGGTGAAGTGGGTGGGGTGGGAAAGTCTTCTAGAAAGAATGCGCAAAGGCCTGGTGGTTGCGGGGCACCTGTGTGTTTGAGGAATTGAAAGGAAGCAAGCGCAGCTGGAGGGAACTGAGCTGGGGGCAGCGTGATGCTGGACAATGGGGAGGTAGGCAAGGTGAGGACATGTAGTACACATTAAGGAGTGGGCTCCTTATCCCGGGAGCAATGGGAAGCCATTAGAAGGATTTAAAAGGGAAGTGACATGATAAGACTGGAGACAGGCAGAGCAGACGCAGCGAGATTAGTTAGCAGCCACTGCAGGAGTCCAGACAAGAGGTAACAGCAGCTTGGACCAGTGAGGTGTTAGTAGAGATGAAGAGAAGCGGGTAGATTACAGAGATGCTTTGGAGGTAAATTTAACAGATTTGGCGATGGTATCTAGGATTCTAGCTTGCCTATTAGATGGACAATGGTGCCATTCACCAAGACAGAGAGCACTGGAAAGGTGTCAGAGAGTGAAGGGCATGAGTCAGGTCTTGGACATTGCTTGTCCAACTTGGAGTTGGACTTGCATTGCTCAACTTGGAGTTGAGGTGCCTGTGAGACATCGAGGTGGAGACATTGACCAGGTAGTTGGCCAGGCTCCTGCTGGCCAGGAGCTGAGACAGGAGACTCTGCAGGCTGGAGACATAAAGGTGTGAATCATCAGCAGGATGGTAATTGAAGCTGTGGTCATGGACGAGATCACCATGGACAGAGTCCACAGGGAGAGGGGAAAGGTCTAGGAATGGGCCTTGAAGGAACACAAGCATTTAACGGAGGAAGGTGACCCTGCAAAATAGACTGAGAAAGAGACCAAGGAGTTAAGAGATAATCCAGGGGAGTATGGTGTCAAAGGAGTCAGAGAAGCTAGTGTTTTCAGAATGTGGTAATCAAGGGGGCTAGTAAGTTGAATACTGAAAAAAGGCCAATCCAGTTTTGAGACAATGGTGCTCACAGCTCAAACATCATGTTTTGGGGGAGTTCTGGGAGGTGAAAGCCAATTTGACTGAATGCTGGAGTGAATCGGAATGCCATAACAGTCAAGAGTGGGAAGGGAGCTGGAGGTAAGGTTGCAGGGAGCAGGTTGATGGAAGTATCCAGTTGAGAGGTGGGATCGAGTGCTCAGAGAGGGAGTGGATAATAGGTAGAGGGAGGTGCCTGAGAAAGGAGGGGCTGGGGACTCAATGATGGGCAGGAGCACTGGCCTGAGAGAGGAGGAGGGGTGCTCCCTCCAATGCAGCAGGAGAGAGGGCAGATGGAGGGAGGTGTGTGAATGTGCCAGTGGGAAACTGGAGGAGTTCCTGTCTGGTGGCTTCAATCCTCTCGGTAAAGGGGCAGGCAAGGTCACATCTGCCAGTGAGGAGGAAATGGGCTGGTTGGGGACTTACAGAGAATGGGGAAGGTTGGAAATAGCCCTTGCAGAGAGGGGTTCCAAGCTGACTGGAGATATGTGTCAAGGGCCCATATGCAGTCAGCAGCTATGATTTATGGGAACATCAATCTACCTGTGGAGTCACTTGGCGGCTTGAGCATAGCACAAGAAGGCAGATAGGAGGGCTCATCCGGAGCTGGAGGTTTGCCAGACACATATGATCAAAAGGCAGAGAGGCAAAGGGACTTGGGGTATTGACAAGAGTGTCAATAACATGTTGGGCCTTGGCATCTAAGTTGGACAAGAAGAAAAGTGAAGGAAGAGCCGATACATTAGGAGAACACAAAGAGATCGACAGCAGAGAGGTCTGATGAGCCCTGACAGCCGTCTCGAGGTCGCACGAGCAAGGTGGGAGCAGTGGAGGTGTGGTCAAGGAGGGGACCAAGGCCCAGTGTGGGGGGTTAAGAATGGGTGGCCAAGGACAGCCATTGTGATGAGGAGGTCGGGGGCTGGTCTGTCTGCACTGGTACTGAGGAAACCTAGGTAGATGGCAGGAAGTAGCAAAGGCCACTGAGAAGTCCTCTAAGATGAAAACAGAGGCACAGCCATTGGATTTGGCAAAATGGAGGTGAATAGTCATTATGTCGAGAGCAATTTCAGTGGAGAGCTGGTCCCGAAAGCCAGGTTGTAGTGGGCTGAGCGTGAGCAGGAAATGGAAGAGTGGAGACTTCACGTATAAACAGCTCTTGGGTTTGCTATGGAGAGCAGAGCAATGCTCAATCTCTCCCACTCTGGAGGGGGGTGTAGGGTCAAGGGAGGGAATTTTTTTAGGGTGGGAGAGAACTTGAGCAAGACTACGAGCAGATGGGAATGATACAGTAAAGAGGATGTAGGGGGAGAAGCAACGTCCTGGAGGAGCCGAAGCACCCTGAGCACAAGGCAGGATCAGCCCTGCTACAGCAGGTTGCATCCTCCTTGGAACCAGGAGGGAGACAGAGAGGAAGGAGTAGGCCTGGGTGGGTTTATGGATTTGATAGTGGGGGGATGAGGGAGTCTCCTCTGGTGGCTTCTGTTTTCTCAGAGAAGCTTGAGGTGAAGTTGTCAGCAGAGTGTTCTATTGAGAAATTAACTCCTGTCTCATTTTCCCCGATGGTGACTCATCAGGAAGGAATGAAGGGCATTAGCCAGGCTTTTGTTTTCTAAGGCCTGGGCATTTTTTCTCAACACCCCACACACACACACACATACACACCTGAGAAGGTAAACAGACGGTTCTAAGCTCTTTCTGACGGGCTGAGAGGGACGACACCACTGTGTCTCAGGGGGTTGACTCTCCAGCATGGAAGAGAGGGGCAGGAGAGCGGGCATTCCCCATCCCACCCTGATATGCCCTCTGCCCCAGGAAAACGGCCATGTGTGATTGAAAACTTTGTGGGTCTACGGGAAAGGCACCCTTGAAAGAGCCTGGGATGGAGGGAGTGGAAGGCCCCCATCCCAAGGCCCAGGCTGGACAAGTGAGGCTCTGCAGGTGGGAGACAAATAGTGGAAACCCCATGGCAGTGATGGCTGATGTCTAGAGCAGCAGCGGCGGCCTGAAAAAGACCTCAGCCTTTCCCTGTAAAGCAGTGGAGCACCGACCAACCATCTTTGGGGTTATGCAAGCCCCTGGAGTTCTTGGATGATGGGAGGGAGGTGGAGGAGAGCTGTGAGCGATATGGAATTCTTGCTGATCCAGTGGGTAGGCACTCAAACTGAATTTAATTTGATTTAGACCAACTAAGAGATGACTAAGAGATGTATTTACGTCATGAGTTTGAGCAGAGTGTCCAGTGGGCCCAGGACCTGGACAAAGGGTGAACAGTGAGTGGGAGCTGACATCTGGCTCTCCCCTCACCCTCCACCCTGGGGCTAGAACACAGCAGACACAGAACTACCACGTGGTACCACTCGGCCTTCACAGAGAGCACAAGGACGTCCCTCCCCACCAGGCCCAGGAGCAGGGCAGCAGGTCCGTCCCTCAGGATCTCATTCTCAGAGTCTGGCAATCTGGACACAGCCTTGGCTCCTCTCCTACCTTAGCTATTAAGCACTCACAGGCTCGGCCACCTGAGGTTCTTGTCTGTGTGGCCTCAAGGCCTGGGCCTCTGGTTTCTTTACCTTGGCCTGTGTCCAGTTCCAGGTGCTAGACATGCTGAGACCTGGGCGAGCCGCTCGCAGGCATTCTCATGCCCTGCCCTGGCAAATGCTTGACCACAGGTGGTACTGAAAGATGGGTGAGCAGGGGGATAGAGACCTATGGGTTGATGTTCCAAGACTCCCATAGGGGTTGAAGCAAGATCCTGGTTAGCACAGCAGTAAGTGGGTCTGCTGACTTCAACCACAGGAGTGTAAGGGCCCTGGCCCACCGACCTTCTAAGTATTGTGTTCACAGACCGGGCAACGCTGGGCAGACAGAACTGGGCTGCCAGAGCTGCAGACCTCCTGAGGCCCAGGTAGCAGGCACGCAGGTCAGCAAACCCCACAAACTCCTCTTCAGTGCATGCCAGGCTTACGGAAGCCCCAGATGTGGATGAGCTCTGAGGCCTGGTCAGAGAACTTTTCCCCACTGGTCACTTATGTCTGATGGATCCCTGAGCACAGAAAGGGAAAATCTACCTTTTCATTCCTTTAACAAATATATATCGAGTACCTATTGTGTGTCAAGCCCCCGTGCTGACCACTGGAATACAGCTGTGAACGAGGCAGGCTCATCCCTCCGGCCCTCAAGGAACACACAGTCTGCGGGGTGGGAGGACAGACAGATACAGACAGTGGTGACACCCAGACCTTAGAGCTTCAGCAGGCAAGCCCCAACCCAGCCAGGGGTTAGGGATGGCTTCTTGGAGGAAGTGATGGTTCTAAATAGGTACCATTGGTTCCAAGCTACTGAAACCCACTCAAGACAGAGCAAGTCTTAAGGCGTGTTTTTTTATGACTATGTGCAAGAGATTTTATGACCAATTTGGTTTTGTGTGGACGGAAACCCAAAAGTCAGAAACCGTCTGTCTGTCTGTCTCTCTCCCTCCCCCCCCCACCCCCCCCCACCCCAGGGTCCCTCAGGAGCCACATAGCCTCTAGTCTCTCTTTATTGGTCAAGATTTGTATGGGGCGCCCCGTGGCCTAGCGGTTAAGTGCTTAAGTGCGTTCCCCTGCTGGCTGCAGGTGGCCTGGGTTCGGATCCCAGGTACGCACTGACGCACCATGTGGCGGCCTCCCATATATAGTGGAGGAAGATGGGCACAGATGTTAGCCCAGGGCGAGTCTTCCTCAGCAAAAAGAGGAGGATTGGCATGGATGTTAGCTCAGGGCTGATCTTCCTCACACACAAAAAAAAGATTTGCAGGACTGGTGCCTGATCGGACGGGGGTGCAGGAGAGAAGGTGTCCTCACTTCTGGCCCTAAGTGACCAACCACTGCCTGAGATGGAGACTACTGAAGGCTAGCAGATCTGGGGCAGGAAAGAGAGTGAATTCAGTTTACCTGAGGAACATCCAAGGAATGGCATGGAGAATGTCCTGAGCTCAGAAGAGAGGCCCAGGCTGGAGATACAGAGAAGTCACCAGCATCTGGTTGGTGGTGGTCCAGACGGTCCCGGGAGAAGAGGCAGAGGGGAGGAGGGGCGGCCCAGAAGAGACCCCCAGGAAAAGCAGGAGATGGTAAAGGAGACTGAGAAAGGGTAGCCAGTGAGAAGCGTGTAGGCCATCGAAGTCAAGGGGAAGGACTGTTTTCACAAGTCAGCAATGAGCAGGCATAATTATAATTTTGAGCAGGCTCAAAAGTATACTTTTTCAAATTTGGAAGAAAAAAACCCCAAACCTAAACCCGCCCCAAATTCTGAGAAAAAGGCAAAAATGTCTACAGATGCATAAAACTTGCAATACTTCCTCCACAGTACACCAAAATTACCAATGGGTAAAAAACCACTGACTGGGAATATTCATTTTTGATCCCTTTCTCATCTGCACCTAATTGCCCAGAATCGCTGGAGCCAGTCCCTTCCCCTCCTCACACACCAGGGGGCGCACACACACTGTTTCTGAATCCAAGTCCAGGGCAAAAGCAGGCAGTGAATTAGGTGATAACCAGAACTTGACCCCTCAGCCAGATCCCTAGTCCCCACCTCCACCCCTGCCCTGGACATTACACTGTGATCCCTGAATCCAGGTGCCTCAACAGTCCCCAACCTTTGTTTATTTCTCACCTGTCCCTCAAACTCACAGAGGTATCAGGGAGACCCCACAGAAGATCAGGGACACCACAGGGGTCCTCAGCTGACCTAGGGCAACAGGGGTAGGTTCCCCACCTTTCATGACAGGGGCAGGCAGGAGAGGGCTGGTGTAGCTTTGGACTCTCAAGTGGTGGTGGCACGGACTGAGAGGGTGGGTCTGGAGCCCAGGCTTTGGTGCCAAGGCGCGGCTCTTGGTGTGGAGCTCACCAAGTCCCTATGAGTTAGGACCTGAAATAAATCCTCAGGTAAGATATTGGTTTAGCCCAGAAATTTATAGGGTCAGCATCTGAGTTTGGTATGAAGAGTCAGAAACTCAATACCAAGATTTATATCAGATTTGGGGGACGTTATCAAGTCTCGAACTCAGGGGCCAATTCAAGACTTGACTCGGGTTCATAGTTGGAATTGGTATAAATATTGGGGTGTTGGCCAGCCGCTGTTTGGGGTTGACATCAGGTCAGAGAAGAGGAGGGTGAGTATGGGGATGAAGTGGATTTCTGTGGAGCTTCTGCAAAGCCCATCTCATTAATCTTGGGTTCCAAGATAATTATTAGAGTCAGATTAAGTAAGGGTTCTAATTGGCCCCAAGGATGGGTGGAGTTTGAGGTCAGTATTTGTGTTGGGGCCTTCGCTGGTGACCCAATCTCAATTCTGGAATTGGGAATCCCAGTTCAGAAAGTGTGTTGGTGTTGACCTGGGGTTGGGAGAGCAGTATTGGAGTTTTATGTAAGGCTTGGGGTTCAGAAGAGAAAGTAGGAGGGGTCCACAGCAAGGTAGCTATTGGACTTAGGGTTCATAGAGGGATGGAGGGCTCAGCATTGGTACTGGGGTCCATTTAAGGACCAGGGTTGGTGCTAGTGTCATGTAGGTAGAGGTGATCAAGAGTTTTAGAGTGAGAATTGGTATTTGGGGTCAATATAGGGGCTCAGATGAAAATTACTACTTGTGCCAATTTCGGGGCAGATTTAGGGGTTTGGTCTCAATATTGAGTTTGGATGTGGATCTGGGGTCAGTATCAGGTTCAAGTCTGTATGGGGAGGAAATGGGGTCCTTAGAGTAGTATCAGGTTCGTATTTGAGAGCCACTAAGAAGATCTGGACTACGTATAGGAGTTTGAGTCTGTCCTTGCTCATTACTGGGGTTCTGGGTCAAGAGCGGAGTCCGCGTCGGTTTAGACTTGCGGTTGGGTTGTGGCCTCGCCGGGCCTACGCGGCTCCGCGGCTCTACGAGCGAGACTGCACGAGGGGAGGGGCGGCGCCGGGGACGCGCACGGCAGGGGCAGGGGCGCGGGCGCGAGCGGGGACGCGCGCGGCGGGAGCTGGCGCGGGAGCGGTGGCGGCAGCGGCAGAGGCGGCGGCGGCTCCGGCTCCAGCTCGGGTGGCGGTGGCGGGAGTGGGACCCGGTGGCCGCGGCGGCGGCAGAAGAGGAGCGGGAGCAGCGGCCCCAGCGGCTTGGGGGGGACATGCGGACCGACGGCCCTTGGATAGGCGGTGAGTGACCCCCCGGGCCCCCCTCCAGTCCCCTCCGCCTCCGTTCCTTCCCCACTCCCCCCGCCCTCTCCCCGCGTCCACCAGGCGGAGCTGGGAGCGGTCCCGGGGGGCTGGGGGCGCCGCTTAGGCCGGGCCGCGCCCCCACCTGCCGCGCCCGCAGCCTCAGCTAAGCGGCCCCCCCCCCGCCCCCCGAGCCCGGCGCCTCCTCCCCGCGCTTACCCCGCGGCAGACGCGCCCCCCCCTCCGCCGCCGGCTGGCTAGCTCCTCGCCGCCCTCGCCGCCCTCGTCCCCGCCGCACCTGAGCCACAGCCCGCGCCCCCCAGTGCAAAGTTTCCGTTTTGCCTTCGTGCTCCCCCTCCTTGATCCCGCCTGGTCTCCCCACGCCGCCGGCACGGACGCGCTCGGGGGCGGCTCTCATCCTCCCACCACCCCTAGCCCCGGGCGGGTCCAGGCCGCGCCCCCGCCGCACAGGCGCCCCCTCCCAGCCGGCAGGGGATCCGCAGCCGATGCGCCCCCGTCTCGCTCGCGGCCCCGGCGCACGTGCGTCCCGGGGAGCGCCGGGTCGAGTTTGGAAGCCCCCACCCGCCTCGGGCGCCGGCGCGGGCGAGGGAGGGGCCGGGGCGGGCTGTCCCCACCCCCACCCCCACCCCGGTGCAACGACCTGAAGGCCCTGGAGCGACCTGTCCCGTGAGGACGTGTCCACTCGGACCCGCTCCGGAAAGTTCACTCAGTCGCCGCCCCGCGTCCCGTCCCGTCCCAGTGTGCTCCGGTCCTCGTCACTGTGCCCGTGTTTCTGTCTCAGTGTCTTTCTGTTTCCCTCTGTCTGGGTCTCTATCACTGCCCTAGAGCGTATCTATATCTCTGTCTCCCTGTGTCACTGCTTCCCAGTCTCACCCCCCGCCACAGCCCCCCGCAGTCCCAGGGTCTCTCCACCTGTCTGTGTCTCCCTCTCCAGGTCTCTCTGTTCCCTCCCCCGGTCTCTCTGTTCTCTCTCCCCGGGTCTCTGTTCGCCACCCTCCCCCCGCCCCCATCCTCAGGTCTCTGATCTCTCTCCGGGTCTCTCGAAGAGTCTCCCTTCCCGGTCTCTGTCGTGTCTCTCCCTGGTCTCTTGATGTCCCTGCCCCCCCTCTGCTAGGCCCCCTCCTCATTTCTCTGGAATGCTGCCCTTCTGGTTCTTCCACCTCAGGGTGGAGGCGGGGCTCGCCTTTCTCCCCGTTTCGTCCTCCCCCCAGTGCAGGGCCCCTGAGTTATAGCAGGTCAGGGGGCTGGGTGCCCTGAACCTGTCTGAGCTGTGAAATGGGAGGGACGCTGCAGCGAGGGGATTCTCTGGAACCCCCTGGGGGCGGAGGCAGAGCCTGGGAGGCTGGACTGCTGAGTAGTGGTGCTGAAGGCTCCCCTTTGGCTCCTGAACAGACAAGGACAGGGATCCAGAGTGACCTGGTGTGGGATCTGGCTAGAGAATCCAGGGAAGTGCATTGGGGTGGGAGGCCTGGGAAAGGATCCAGAGGAGGTGCTTCTAGGGGGATCCTCAGTGGTGAGGGATCCCCTGAGAAGGGAAGGAATCTGCTGAGGGATGCTTTGGGAGGCCTCAGGGATCTGATGGGATCCAGAGGAGGGTTCTGACAGGAAATCTCAGGAAATTCTGTGCGTGGCTCCCTATTCACTCTTGCTTCAGGGAGCAAGAAAATCCCTGTTTTTCACTGATTATGTGAGTGAGCCCAGGGCTCCGAGAAGGAGCAGGCGTAACTCCCCAAGCACAGCCCTTCCACATCCGCAGCCCAGGGCACAGGCCAGACACTCACATCACACCCCATTCCCACTCAGCTCACCCCCCACAGTCCACATCCACTCACCTTCTTCCTGCCCTCACACTTGCACGCTTGGGCCTGCATGGCAGCGGAGCTCAGAAATCTGTGCTTGCATGCGCATGTGCCACTTCTGTGTGCTCGCGTGTCCTCTCACAGCACCCCTGTGCACAGCCCGGGGAGGGGTGTGTGCACACTCACAGTCTCATGCATTCTCGTGCACACACTTCCTTGTACCTTTTTGCTTGCTCAGTTTCCCCCACATCATCTGAAATGTGTCTGTGGTTGTATTTTCTTTTCCACTCCCTCTTCTCTCTTTCTTTCCTCTAACAAGGAAATTGTTTTAATATAATTCCTCCCTTCCTTCCTGTCTTCCTCCTGCAGCTCCCGGCCTCCCGGCTCGCCAGCCATGTGCACACTGAGGGTGGGGGTAGTGTCCGGGCTTCCGAGAGAGGAGGCTGGATTTGGGTGCTGGTGAAGAAGTTTGGGCTGGGTCTGGGGTACCTGCAGTAAGAGGAGACTGGCGAAAAGTCTTCTTGGGAATTG
Organism: Diceros bicornis minor; assembly: GCF_020826845.1. Classification (NCBI taxonomy): domain Eukaryota; kingdom Metazoa; phylum Chordata; class Mammalia; order Perissodactyla; family Rhinocerotidae; genus Diceros; species Diceros bicornis. The sequence goes on from NC_080752.1 coordinate 6,461,890, forward strand.
TATTGATATGCAACAAAATGCTGGCCCTGGCAGTTCGTGCTTCCTCCACTCTCTCCATTCAGCCCTAAGTGTGGGAGTCCAGTCTGGCAGGCCCTCAGTCAGGGGGAGACCTCCTCCATAGAGGCTGTGACACACACTACAGCGCCTCCACTTTCCAGCTTGAGACCTTGAGGAGATGCCTTCCTCCCGAGTCCCAGTTTTACCCCCTGTAAAATGGGATGGCTAATCCAGCCCTGGTCAGGTGCTGAGGCTGTTGTGAGAATCCAGAGGAACTGTGTGTGGTGCAGCAGCAGCAGCCACTTCCCGTGTGACTGACACTGCTGTTCTTGAGCCAAGCTTGCAGCCAGGGCCCTGCCCTTGAGAAGCTCATGGTCCCTAGGGGAACAGTTGCATCATGGGAACGCAGAGGAACTCAGTAACCTCTTATTGATTGGCGACTGTGTGCCAGACTCTGGACTAGGCACTCTCAGCCAGGCTGCCTTGCTTCCTGTGGGAATAACAGCTGTGTAGAAGAGGTGGCCCATCCCTTAGGAGCTGCTGAGGTTGAGTTCAGCATCAGCTTACCTAAAGCGGTGGCAATTCTGAGCTGAGGTTAGGTTGGGGGAGTTCAAAATGAGGCAGAGGGGAGTTCAGAGGTCAAGGTGAGATGTTTCCCAGAGAAGACCAAGAAGAGGCTATCTGAATTGGGTTTTGAGGGATGAGTAGGAGTTTTCCAGTTGAAGGAAGGGCACTCCAGGCAGGAAAAAAAAACAACATAAGACTCAGAGGTCTTGTCACTTGTAGGGGTATTCAGAGATGTAGCAGATCACAGAGGGCCTTAAATGCCCTGTTAAGTAGCTATGATTTTACTCTGAGAACACAGAAGGGAGATACCAAAGGATTAAAGCTTGGATAGGGAGTTTGGAATGTGCTATGATCGAATTTATGTTTCTGGAGGAGGATTCCGTGACTATGGGAAGTGGATGGAGACAGGACGCCCAGTGAGGAGAAGGGTGCAGGTAAGTCAGGTGAGAGATGATGGTAGCATGGATAGGGCGGTGGCATTGAGCCATTCAGAAGGCACATTATTAGGATAGGATGACTTATTGGATGTAGGGGTGAGGAAGAGGAAGGGGTCCAGGTTCCTGGGAGTGACTGGATGGGGCCTTCACTGAGCTGGGAACCTGCAGAGTGGAGGTGGCTTGGGGAGGGGCGGCAGATGGTGATCTCATGGTTGGACCTGTCGCCTGTGAGGTGCTTGGGGCATTTGAGGTCGAGGGTAGGGAGGGAATCCAGGAGGGGGTTGGGTGTGAGGGTCTGGAGTTTGGGAGAGCAGTCTGGGCCAGAGAAAGGAGGGCGCATCATATGAGAGAGTGTGGAGCTGTGTTCCTCAGGAGCAGGCAGCCTCAGTGGTTAAGAGTGCAGACTCTGGTTTCAGACTGCTGGAGTTGAGCTCCTCTTAATAGCAGTGTGAGCTTGAGCAAGTTGCTTAACATCTCTGAGTCAGTTTTCTCATTTGTCAAGTGGGTACAATAAAATTCCATGCCTCATAGGGTTCTTATGAGGGTCAAAGTTGATATGGAGAAAGTGCTTAGAGCAGGGCATGTCGTAAGCAGTGTTCTCCCATTGTTGCAGTTGTTATTGTAATCGTCATCAACGGGTGGTGCACGCCCACCCCCGTCAGAATCACGGGATGGCCACCTACTGCACTTCTGAGCTGAGGTTAGCCCTTTGGGGGAGCTGGGGAAAGGGAGTACACAGCCCTCCTCATCATTTACAGGATTGTGTGTGTTGCTCGGGTGTATCTGACCTTCAGCTGGGCTGGTGTGAGAAAACTAGACCCCATGTTGGGAGAGAGTAGAAGGGGATTCTGAGAAGGGGCAGCCTCAGTGGGTTCAGTGCCCCATCCCCACCCCCTGCCGGGGCCCTGGGCATCTAGTGAGGTTCTTTCCTCCCAAGTCCGCCTCTGAGCTCCGGAGTCACCTGGACCTCCAGCTCTGAGAACAGCTTCTCGACATGTTTTAGCTGCTGCTTCTGGGGACTGTTCCTGGCGCAACCATAGGGGCTGCCTGGGGGCTGCTCCAGAGGAATGTGGGTGGTTCTCTAGTGTTCAACTTGCTACAGCTTCCAGGCCTGGCAGATGGCAGAGAGCCCTTCGAGGGGCGAGCCCCGGGTTGGTGCCGAGGCCCTCTTACCTGATCTAGGTTATGGCTGCCGACCTTACCCCGTCTGAGGCCTCCCTGGGTGCCAACAGGTCATTCCTAGCTTGGGTCCAGTACCCATCAGGCCCTTTCCGAGTAGGTTTCTACTTGGTCTTCTGGATGTATCCGGCAGTCCAGAGTGGTTCTGGGTGCTGCTGCTGCTGAATCTGAGAGCTGATTCTCATTGCCTGGCTAGGCTGTTTGGGGACCAGTCTGCTCCAGGACTGATGTGGTTGCAGGTGCTGGACCAGCTCTTTCTGTGTGCTTTCGGATCTTTCCAAGTGCAAGGTGCGGTGCCTGCTTTATCTCTGACCCGCCTCCAGGCCACTTGGGCACACACCTCTTTCCATTGTGGCTCCTGCTCAGTGTAGGTCCAGGCACCAGGCCCAGTGCTGTGAGTGTGGCCTTGGGCGTGGCAGTAGTGCTGGCTAGTGTGGGGGACCCTCCCCTTTCTGCGCCTTGGACTCTGCTCCTCTGCCCCTGGGTCCCGAGCAAGTGGAGCCAACAGTCTCACATCTGAGGCCCCACAGGCGTCCCAAGACAAACGGGCCTTTGAGTTTGGGACACGGAAGCTGGTTTGTCTGGCCAGACCTGCCCGGCAGCCTGTGTGCTGGGAGCAGCGGCCACAGGGAACTTGATGGAGAAACTCAGTGGGCTGGGGGAGAGAAGCGTGCCACCATCCTAAGGCCCAGGACATTGGTTCTAGGTGGGGGGCAGGCGAGCGAGGGAGGGGGGAGAGGGTGTGAGCTCCAGGGTCAGCGTGGATGGTCCCGGGTTGGGGAGGCCCGTCTTGGTCAGTCAGGGTGGGCCTTCCGTCCCCTTCAGTGAGGACGTCCCGTGCATTGGCAGAGGCGGTCAGTCTCTGGTGAGGATGGTTCCGGGTGCGGGAGGCTGGCCTCGGGTCAGTGAGGGCGCTCCCTGGCCCGGGTTCCTGGGTGTCTGCTTTGGGGGGAGCCCGGGTGGCAGAGCAGTGTGGGGCGGGGATGGGGTGCGTGTGGGGGCGTGAGGCCGAGGAGAAGCCCACTGCGAGGCGCCTCCTGCGTCCAAGTTGCTGAGCTGCTGAGCTGCGGTGAGGTGGTGAGGAGACGGTGTGGGCGTGTCCCACCCTGCCCCCACCCAGGACGGTGCCTACGCTGGTGGGGCTCAGAAATGGTTCTAGAAGGAAGGGGCCGGGCTCTGTCGCTGTGTGTGTGCCAGCGGAGGAGACATCCAGGGGTACACCTTCATTTTAAAAATTACAGAGAAGCAGGAAGTCAAAAATAAATACTGCTTTTGAAGCTTCTTTGGAGGCTGCATGTATGCTGGTGAGGTTCTTCCAGGCTGGGCTGTTTTCCATGAACTCATTCACGCATTCATTCACTCATTCAGCATATCTTGACGGAGCACCTACTATGTGCCGGCTCGCTGCTGGGTCCTGGGGATGCAGAGCTGAGCCAGGGACACTGAGCTTATGGTCATGACTCAGCAACTGTATAAATAAATAAATCATGGCATTTGTGGTCACTGCTCCAAGGCAAAGTCCAGGCGTGTAGTCTGGGACATCATGGAAGGCTTCCCTGAGCAAGTGCCACTGGCTCTGAGATCTGAGGGCTATTGGCTAGAAGAACTTGGGTAGTGGGTTCCAGGCAGTGGCATACAGCTGGGCAGATTGGAAGAACTGTGGCACATTTGAGCATCAGAAGAGGAAGTTCCTGCAGTTAGCTGGCGGGAGGGAGCATGGGGGCTGCAGAGGTGGGCAGAGCCGTCTGCCCCACTCCAGGGGTATGAGGAGGAGTTTGGACACAAGTTTTACCGCTGAGGTCAGGAACTTGGTCTGTGTTGTTCCGGCTATATGCTGGGTGTCTGGAAGAAAGCCCGGCACATAGTAGGTACTCAGGAGTACCAGTGAGTGAGTGAGGGAAGAGATGGGCGGCTCTTCAAGAAGTGAAGTGGCTCTTACACCAGGCTCTGTCTGCTTTTCCATTCACCGTGTTTCTGTAGAAAAGACTGTTCCTGTCGACTGTAGGTTGTGATAGAAGGAGCAAGGTACCCACAGGATCTGGGGTACATCCCTCGTCTCTTTGAGGTCCACTTCTCCTCCTTTCTTTCTTTCTTTTTACTAAATGGAGATCATCCTGCGTGAACAGTTCTGTAACGTGCTTTTTTTGTCCTGCATAAACAGCATATTTTGAATGTCTTTCTGTGTCAGTACATACTCTGCTGTGACGAAATTCTTGGTGTTTTCCTCTCTCTCCAGGAAGGAGCAGAGGCCCTGGTGCCCAGCCCTCAGTGCTGGTTGTCCAAGAGTGACTGGTGTGAGCAAGCAAAGACCTGGTGAGTGTGCCCCAAAGTGTGCTAGGGGCAGGGGTGCAGAGGGGTCCCGTGGGCCAAGCTGAGCAGCTTGTATTTTGACCCCGGCTGGTGGAGAGCCATGGGAGGCTTGTCACTAGGGGCATGACGTGATCCTGTGTGCATGCAGCTGAGAGATGATGGAGGCCTAGACCAGGAAGGTGGTGATGGAGGTGGAGAGAAGGGATTCGAGTGCTATTTAGGGAGGTGGAGTAGACAGGACACGGTGAAGGATTGAATGTGGGGCGTGAGGGAGGGGAGGTGTCAAGGATGGTGCCTGGGTTTCTGGCCGGAATGGATGATGGCGGTGGGTGGGGAATGATATCTAGCTCGTCAGCTGCTGTAGGTGTGAAATAGGCTTCCGGGTGACATCCTGGGACTTACACCAGGATCTGTCTGCTTTTCCATTCACCGTGTTTCTGTAGAAAAGACTTCCCATCAACTGTAGGTTGTGGTAGAAGGAGCAGGGTACCCACAGGATCTAGGGCACATCCATCCTTGTCTCTTTGAGGTCCACTTCTCCTTTCTTTCTTTCTGCTAGAAGCACAAGCGAGTAGGTTGGAGTTGCAGGGAACGAGGTTGGAGAGTTAGGCTGGAATCAGAGCATGATGGGCCTTGGATGTCAGGCTGAAGACTCTAGACTTTTTCCTGAGGGTGATATGGAGGCATTGAAGGTGCTTAAACAGAGGAGCAACATCCATGTGTTCACATATCCATTTGCCCATCCATTCATCTATTCAGGAAACATTATCTTCATGTCCACTGTGGAATAGGTAGCAAACAAAGTGTGCTTGAGGGACGTGATCAAATTTGCCTTTTTGTAGCTAAACGGGGGCATTGGTTTGTGTGTAGAATGGATTGGAGGGAGGGACCAGAGGCAAGAAGCCCACTAAAGAGGTGGGTGTGATGAAGTCTTACTAACATGGTGGTGGTTGGGACGGAAGAGACAGGGCAGATTCAGACTTACTGACCAGTTGGGTGTGTGGGATGAGGAAAAGGGAGAATTTGAGGAGGACTGGTTGGCGTGGGTGACCAGGTCGATGGTGGTGCTGTCACTGAGATGGGGACCTGGAGGAGGGGCAGCACTGGGGTGGATGAGTTCTGGTTGGGCCATCCTCTGAAGGATCCCTGAGGGCAGAGCCCATGACCGTCTTGTTCATCGCCTTGCCTCCTGGCTCAGGGCCCAGGAGGGCTCACTGAACAGTTCTGCACGGACAGCTGAATGGAGAGGGCCGTGGAAGAGATGGGTCTGGCCTAGGCAGGTGAAGGAAATACGCATATATTGGGTATCTGCTAGTGGCCAGACCCCGTGCGTGGTGAGGTGGGCATTGGCGTTATTTAGAAGGTGCAGCAGGAAGGGCCGTGTCACAGGTTGGAAAGGTCAGATGGGGCGAGTGGGTGTGGGAATACCATGTGTCCCTTCACCTGTCCATCCTCAGAGGATGGGTCTGACCTACCTGGGAGCCCAGTCTCACCAGAAAAGGTGTCTGAAAGTGGAGCCCTCTGTCCTCTGGAGAGGCCACTTGCTGATGGTGTGTCTCACGGGGTGGGGTGAGCTGTGCCGTGAAGCCCAGCTTCTGGAGGCAAGGCGGACTTGGACGGGGAGGGGAAGATGCTCTGAGATCCCGAGGCCCAGGGACAGCCAGGCTGAGGCCTCCTTGGGGACAGGGCTCAGGGTGCTCATAGGGGACTGGGTGCTGGGGCAGGGGCCAGGGCAGGCCCTAGGTCACATCAGCAAAAGATCTTGCTGTCTGCCTCAGGGTTTCTCAACCTCAGTCCTGTTGACATTTTGTAGCAGATGATCCTTTTTTGTGGGGGGCTGGCCTGTTATTATAGCATGTCTGGCAGCGTCACTTGTTTCTTCCCAGTAGAGGCCACTAGCACCTGCCCCTGCCCCTGCCCTTGATAAATGTCTCCAGACATTTCCTAATGTCCCACGGGGGGAAGAATCACCCTGGATTGAGACCCACTGCTCTACACCACCTCTTGCTGCCTTCACTATGCTATGCAAATCTGGAAAACTGGGGAGGGTCACTCAGAGAAGGTTCATAGTGATGGCCCACTGTGCTGAGTTCTGAGGAGCAAGCAGGTGGCTGGGGGTGGGAGAAAGGCACTCTTCCCAACAGAGAAGAGCAAGTACAGAGGTCTGGGTCAGCCACGCTGGTGAGCATTAACCCGAGGGAGGAAGGAGGCTGGAGGGCTGGGGGCAGAGGGGTTCCAGCTGTGGGAAGGTGTCACCGCTGGTCCCCTTGGTCTTCTGCCCCTGGAGCTATGCCTCTGCTGGACCTTGTGCCACCCCCAGAGACTCTGGGACGCTCCTCCTAATCTCCCCCTCCACTCCCAGGGGAGACTGAGAAGCTGAGGGCTGTGAGAGGGCGGGGGCCCAGCAGCGGGAGGGCAGGCGGCTCCCAGACTCTGGCCCATGGGCTGGGAGAGGGAAGGCAGCGGCTGCCGGCCACCTCCCGGGGCTGGGGTCACGGCTGAGCCTCTGATTTATTCCTGTCATAATCTGGCGGTTGGTTTGGTGAGAGTTGGAAACATGTTGGTTTTCCCTTCCCAAGTGTAACAAGGCCTCTTTCCGCCTCCGCGGCTGCTGCTGCAGTGCCACGCGGTGAACTGTCCAGGACGTGACAAAAGGGCTCGGTTAGCCGCTCACCGGTTAGAAGAGGAATGGCTCCTGCTCTCCTTGCCCTCGGGCTCCTCTTGCCCAAGCGCTGGCCTCTCCTCTTGGCCAGTCGCTCCGTGGGGCCCTGGATACCCCTCTTTCTGCTGATGTCCATTCTGGGACCCCAGCCTCCTGGGAGCCAGGGTCCTGGCCTGGGGAGAAGAGGGAGAGGAGGCTGTAGGAACAGGTGGTATTTGGAGACTAATTAATATTTATGAATAATGACACGTGCCCAAGGGAAACAAATTAATCTGTGTTTGCATATTCATGAGGAGGACTCAGAACGATCCCAGCTGTTCTTCAGCCGGGGATACCCCCCATCTCTGGCGTCACACCGTCTCTCCAGGCCCCCCACTGAGGCTGGCAGGGGTGGTGAGGTTTGGGCCGCATGGAGGTGACATGGCCTCTGTGTAACATGCATTTCCATGACGTTTGTGTTTGAATCCTGGGGCTTGGTGTGGTTTCTGCTCCTTCCTTTTCCCTCAAAGTGGTGATTCTCAGGCTCTTTGATTTCACAAACCAGTACAATTTCCAAAAGTACTTGGGGGCCAGACATGGCTTGGCAATTTTTTATTTTGCCAAGTAAGGACATTATAAAAAATAACTGCTATCTGCTATCACTATCATTTCATACAAGAAAGGACATTTTAACACCAAGGACAAAATCTGAGAATAAAGGACAGCTCTTCCCAAGAAAGGGCAGTTGGCAGCTTTACACTGATATAGCAAAGAAAAAGATATATTAAAACCATTCTGAATGTAGAAAAATTGCGTCTGATTATATTCTACAATATCATACAGTATGGAATTGTTTTCCTGCCCAAGTATGTCAGTTTGGTAGAAGCGATGGTCCACAGTGCAATTCAGAGACGAGCTTGAGTGTGCAAGTGTTCAGGCCTTGTTTTCATCTCAGTTGTTGAAAGCCTGTACTCACCCAGCCATGCTGGCGGAAGTGGACGCTCTGCTCTTGGCACTGTGGCGCTAGATTCAGAAGGTTCTTGGCGATACCAGCAAGGCTGGTCGTTCCTCCCTGTTCCTCTCCCACCTTCTCCCACAGGTGACTGAGCACTCTGGGGTGGGGGTGAGGCCAAGGTCTAGATCAGGCCAGGCCAGGGGATCCAGGACTTGGACGAGGGGGCCCTTAAGCTAGGAGTGGCCTGTACTGCTTGACACTGGGGTGGGGTTTGTGCCCCGAGTCTGGGGCAGGAGGTGGCTTGCTCATGCCAGGAGCTGGTGAGGGACAGGCTCTGGCTCAGACAGCTGTGTGGTTGCCGGAGTAGTTCCCTGAGAATGTGTCCGTGTGTGTGTCCCTTGAGTCTCTGCGTTCCTCTGGGTAGCTATGTCCCTGTGTCCATGGACTGCTGGGAAAAGCTCTCTGGGGAGGGAATGTCTTTGTTTTCAACTTCTCCACCTTTGTCTGTCCTACTTTCTGCTTCTGAACATTGTCCTGAGCACCCTAGACCTGATACACAGGGGTCCTGGGAGTCCCCAAATAAAGGCCACTAGTTTTTGTCACATTGGGGGTGGGGTTACCAGAGGCCCAGGTCTCTGACACCCACAGCCAGAATCTCATCCAAGATTGTACCCCATGATGTCTGTTCTGGAGTTATGCCCCCATGGTGGCTGTACCAGGGCCTCACACCCCTTTAATGTCAGTACCAGAGACTGATGCCTCATGATGTCTGTAACAGGGGGTTACACCTCTGTGCCAGTGTCCAGGGTAGCTAACCCCTATAATGTCTGTCAGGCAGCTGCATCCCCATGACGTCTGTCCCCTCTGTCTACACTCACACGAGGTCTGAACCAGATGGCTACACCTCCATGCTGTCTCCACCTGGCAGTTACACTGCTATGATGACTGTACCCAGGCCGCTACAGGGGAGTCGGCCTCTGTGATAATTGTCCTGGGGAGTTCCATCCCGTGATGACTGTGTGCTGTACCTCCGTAATGCCTCTTGTGTATAGCTTCATCCCCTGTATGTCCGTACCAGGGACATGTTGCCCCCGTGATGTGTGTTCCTGAGGGTTGTGCCCCGATGATGTCTGCACTGGGGATTCACACCCAAAATGCTTGTACCTGGGAGTGAAACTTGTATGAATGTTGTATTATTGCCTGTCCTAGGCCCCTCTCGCCCTGTGCTTTGGTGCAGCACACCACCGAGCTATAAACCTGTGATACCTGTACCAGGGGCCACAGGATGGTTGTATCAGGGGACGCTCCCTCTGTGACAGCCGGCCAGGCAGTTCCCCACCCGATGACTGCTGGGAGGTTGAATTCTGTTGGTTGCTCTGCTGCACCACAGCGCCATGATGACCAAGCCCAGATGGGGCCTGAATGATATGTGACCTCCTTCTCAAATTGGTCATACAAGGCAGCATTGTGGGAACTCCCTCTCTCCTGGTCTCACCACCTGACTTCCGTGATCCCTGGGCGGAACCCCAGGCGTGTGTAAATGGGGCTGGATGCTCAGAATGCCCCTGTGTCTTTCTTGCTTTTGCTGCTCAGCTCCTGTCTCAGACTTTGGGCAAGATCTTGGGATGAGGGACACCTCCCACCCTTTTCCCTTTATGTTCAGTCCCCGCCCCTCTTCACAGTCCTGCCTGCTTTGTCCCAGCACCTTTTCTCACCTACTGCCCTCTGATCTTATGACCTTTGACAGTTGAGACTAGGGTTCAAGTTCCAGGAAGGAGCAGAGCCATCTTTGAGCCCTGCCCCTTCGTGTTCACCAGCCCTGTCACCTCCTTGCAAATTCTCTTACCATTGTGGGTCAGCTGGCACCTGGGTCTGATCACGACTCTCCCACCAGAGTCCATGGGTGCCACTGCGGGGCCCTATGGTGTGTTCACCGTCACTCACTCCCCTCCATGCCCTGTTGTGTTTTCAGAGCATTAATGAGGGACTTATGTGCCACCTTCCTGCCCAGAACAAGGTGTGAACAGAGCTGGTAGGCACTGGTGCAGATCCCCTCGGTGGGGGGACATGGAAGAGAGACTCTCAGGAGCTCACCATCAGGGGGCTGGGAGTGATGGCAGTGTATCTGTACTATATGGTGTGGCCCTGCTGAAGGCTCCACACAGGTGCCTGGCAGAGTGGGGAGGGCACACCTGGCTGAGGAGCCTGTGAACAAAGGCCTGGAGGCATTCAGCCAATCCTGAACACGGTCTTCCCCATGCATGTGTTCCTGTCTCAGCCCGGACGCTGGTTTTGAGCACGTAGCTCCCTGAAGTTTGCCCCCCCTCCCACCCTTGATCTGCACTGGGCTGCTGGGACAGGGGCAGAGGAGGTGTGGGGTAGAATCTTAGGATCCAGCACCTCATTCCTGGCCATAGGGCCATAGGGCCTCCCTGTGGTTTCCCTTGGGAGCGGGAAGGTGCCATGGGAATTGGGTAGGATGAGGGTGGCCAGGTGAGGCAGCTGCAGCTTGTCAAGAGTGCATCCTGGCGAGCCCGGACAGGTTGTGGCTTTGGCTTCAAGCCTCCGCTACCTGCACATCCTGTCTGCCGCTAACAAGTCTGCTCTGGGGCCTGTGCTCAGCATGCGGGGTCTGGCCCCCTGCCTCCTCCCTCCGTGCTGGGGAGAGGAGGGATGGCAGGATGCTCCAGGGACTCTGGAGTCCCTGGCCTGCGTGGATTTGTTAGCTTGTCTCTGCTCACCATCTCTGTCTTGTTTTGTTTGGTCTCTCTGTCTGCACCTGTCTCTGTCTTCTCTGTGTCTCTCTGACCCTCGCCCCTTATGGAGGCGAGTTGGAAACTCAAGGTCTGGGATAGAACATCCCCGTACATCCTCTGGTCTCGGTAGCCCCCTGCCCCCCTACTCAGGTTTAGAGAACGACCTGAAGGCCTGTTGTACTCTCTCTCCACAGTATGACTGTTGGGTTATCCTTGGGGTCACTAGGGGATCAGTGAGGAGCCTGGGTGGTCACAGGCATCGGAAGGTCTGGGTGGTCATTGCATAGTCCAAGGGTGGGGGTCTGTTGAGCTAGGCTAGATGGTCACTGAGGATGAGCACGGGTCTGGGTGGTAAGGGCCAGGAGGTGGCATGGGTGGGCAATAGGGACACTGGTGCATACTAGCTAACTGGCTCTGCCCTTCTGTCTCTCACAGGTTAATTGTCCTGGGCTGTGGCTGGCTGTGGTGCTGGAGCCCTGGATGGCCCCCGAGCCAGCCCCAGGGAGGACGATGGTGCCCCTTGTGCCCACACTTGTGATGCTTGGCTTGGTGGCAGGCGCCCATGGCGACAGTAAGTTTGACCCCTCGAGATGCAGGATCTCCCAGGTCAAAAGGTGGCTAGGACTCTGGGACAGGACAGGACCAGCTACTAGGAGAGACAGGATGGCTAGATACCCCTCCAGACCTTCTTCTGTCTTAGAGAGACGCCCCCCAATTGGAGAGCCCCCTAACAAGCAGTACCCCAGCCTCACACCACCTTAAGGCACTGCAGAGTGGGCCATGTCTAAGCGTGACCCTGTTTTATGGGGCAGAGGCGAGACATGTCTGGGATTCATGTGGTCATGGATGATGGGCTCAGGTGTGTGCCGTGTCTGCCACTGCAGATCTGGGCAGAAGGCACAGTGTGAGCCACGTTGAAGGCTGGTGTGGGAATGCGGGGAGGCACACAGGAATGTGTATGGACATGTGAATGGGATGCTAGATGTGTCCACAGGTCCGGGGAGGGCTCAGAAGTGGGATCCACCATAGCCCTTCCCCTGGGCTATACCCTCAGATCCAGGTGTGGGGACACTGGGGGCACCCCCTCCCCCAGCCTGGGGAACCGTGGAAGATTGCACTTGGCCAGGAGGAAGCCAGGCTCCAGCGTCCCTCTGTGTGTTTTGGGGGGAGGTGGGATTGTTCCCTGCCCAGATCCAACTCCGAACTTTGGTCCCTTTCCTGCTGCCCTTCCCCCTGCCTGGCACTAGGAGACTGGCCGCAGCCGCCCTGTCGCCATGGTTACCACTGCTTGGTTACTGGCGGGAGGCGGGGCACAGGGCAGATTCAGCCAATCTGCACGCTGAGGGGGAGGGGTGAGGTCGGAGCCAAGGTCTCGGGGGAAGGGGCCGTTCCCAGCCTGTCCGGAGCCCAGAGGTGGCCAAGAGCCAACCCAGGGGTCAGCCTGCGGGTCAGCAGGCCATAGGGCTTCCCCCACCCCGCTCTCCAAGTCTCTGGATGCAATTCTCTCTCCTCGCCCCACCCAGGCCCTTTCCCCTAATGGCTCATTAATTATTCAGGACTAGATCCTGGAGGGGGTGGGACTGGAGCGCCCCGCCCTTTGTCCTCCGAGGCTGAGCCCTGGTGGGGGCTAGTAGGGTGAGGGGATGGGGAGGGCATTCCTCCGGGGGCGGGGCGTAGGGGTGAGGGGTATTGCGAGCATGGAGGTGCCGGCTTGAGAGGGCTGGGCAAGCAGGAGCCGGGTGGGGTTAGGGGTGGGGGTGATCCCCAGGCCTGGTTGGGGCTGCTGGGAGAGCGTGAGCCTGCAGGAGCAGGTTGAGGTAGCAGTCCTCTGGTGTGACTCTGGCCTCCGCAGGGAGGCGAAGGCTTGTCGGGAGTCAGATGTGGTCACTAGCCCTTGGACACTGAAGTACTACTCTTGCTCCCCACCTTCACCCCAGACATTCTCAGGGCCTTCAGACAGGAGCTTGAGGGCAGAGGGAGGACTGCCCGCCTGCGCTTTAGGACAACACACCCTCGGAGAATAACTGCCTTCCCCTCCTACTTCAGACCCAACATGCCCTGACCCGCACCCTCACTCTCATCCCGCCAGACCTGCTCCTCTTCCTGTGCTGTCTCTCCTGGTGAATGGCATTACCAGCCACCCAGCCACCCAACTCAGAAACTTGGGCTTCTCCCAGGCTCTTCCCACTCTCATACCCCACATCTAATCCATCACAAGTTCTGTTGCTTCTACCTTTTAAATGTCTTTGGAGTGCATCCGCTTATCTTTCCACTGCCTCGCCTAAGCCGCCCTCAGCGCTGTTTGTGCAGCAGCCCCTGATGGCTTCCCTGCCTCCAGTCTCTTCCCTCATAACCCAGTCTCCATTCCAGAGTAAGTCATGTTGCAGAATGAAGGCCTGATCATGTCACCCCCCAATTTAAAATCCCTCACTCTCCTCCTGTGTTGCCTTCAGGATCAAGCCAAGGGGCCTCAGCCCTTCTCCAGGCCCTGCATTATCAAGCCTCTGCCAGCCTCATCCTGCACTCTGCCCCCCACCCCACACCCCCGCCATGCTGCTTTCTCTCAGTTGCTCACATGCTCCCCAGGCCTCTGTTCCTTCTGTTTCCTCTGCTTGGAACACTCTTCCCCGTCCCCTTCACCTGAGCAGTTCCTTCAGGAGCCTGGGTCATGTGCTGCTCCTCTGTGCTCCATTCCTACTGCATGGTTGTGACTGTCTGCTTGGGGTCTGTCTGTCCCTTCAGACTGGGAGTGCTGAGGGGTCAGAACGTTGTCCAGCGCGGGGCCTGGAGTATGGTAGATGAGTGGGTGGAGGGGTAGAGTCAGACGTGGACCCCCAGTAGGACTTGGGGGGCAGGGTGGAACAGTTTTTAGAGCACAGTCCAGGAATCTCCATGCTGGTCCATTAAGGACCAGAGCCCATAGACCAGGGTCTTGAAGATGGGAACTAGCTGGAGACGCCCAAATAGGTGAGTTGGGCTCTGCTCCCAGGCAGAGCGCTGTGGTGGAGGGGTCTGGGGGGCGCGCTGTGGCGACCTGGCCCTGGGAGGCAGGGTCTGTCTTACAGGCCTGCCTTATGCTGCACACGCTTGTTTGGATCCGTCCCCTCCAGTGGCCAGGCTTGGGCTGAGCATGGGAGACTTCTAGCTGGGGCGAGCGGCCAGACATGGACAGAGCTGCTGCAAAAGGTAGAGCAGGCGCTCCAGAGAATTGACGACCAGAGTGGTGAAGCGCGGAGCGGACAAACGTGTTTCTGTAGGCCTCTTAACGAGACAAGTGAATGGGGCCCTGGCCTCTGAGGGGAGTGGAGGGAAGTGGGTGGAGAAGCCGCTGGCGAGAGTTAGCCCAGAGGCCCCGGAGTCCATGCCGAGTCAGCTCTCTGGTGACCTGGGCATGTGGGGTTTCAGGTGGCTCCCCCAGCCCAGGGCTTTGTGGCTTCTCAGGGGGGAGGCTTGTGGGGCCAGAGGTGGCCCTGAGCAGGAACAGGTCTCTGCTGATCTAATGTGCCTGTCAGGTGCTAAGTGGGAAGAATCCACACAGGCCCACCTTCAGAACCTGCAGTGTGGGTTACTACAGTGTGTGCTGTGTTGGGGACAGCACAGAGATAGTGACCTAAGCATCTTGGGAAGAGGCTTGGGAGGCTTCCTGGAAAAGGGGAGCCCTGAAGTATGAGTGAGCATTTGTTAATGGGGGGTGTTGCATAATGAGATGAGATTGTGGAGAAGCAGCAGGAACAAGCTGGCCTTTTCCATGGAGCTCATAGGAGAGCCACAGAGAGAACCATCCCCCGTTTGTCCCCAGACAGCATGGGACAGAGGCCAGGATGCAGGACCAGGTGACCAGCTGTGAGTGGGGCCCTGGTTATGGCCCAGTTACTTGGAGTCATAGAAGCCCAGAGCAGGATGCCTGACGGCTGGAGGGGTAGGGGTAGGATGGGAGCTCCAGATACTGGGGCGGGGGCAAGGGCATGAGGGGCTGAGGATGTGTCTGTCGTATCATCCCCCCAGCCCCCGTGGAGCTGCACACAGTTCCCTCCCCCTCATCCTTACAGGTAGACAGGACGGGTGATCGGTCTGGACTCTGCCCTCTGGGAACTCTGGCAGGTTGCTTTTTCTCTCCAGGCCTGTTTCGCTATTGCACAATGAGGGCAGTCACTCCTACCTGGAAGGGTTAACTGAGGTCACGTGTTCAAGGCACCTGGCACCTAGTATGTGCTCCCCCTATCCGAGGCCGTGACCTGGGGCTCCCCGTGTGTCCCCTGGGAGTCCAGCGTTGTCTCTGAGGGGGTTCCCCTCTCGGGGGCACCAGGAGCAGTCACAGGAGCCAATGAGTCCCCAGCTTATTAGGCAGTTCAGGGCCTGGGAAAGCCGCCTCTCCAGGAGCTCCCTCCCCTGCCTCACCGTCCCTAGCTGCTGGCGTCTGCTCTCTGCTTCCGTGTGCTGCCTGTGTACCTGTGTAAGTGCACTCTGCAGGGAAGGCACAAAATAGCGGGCATTCTACCCGTGGAGGAGCCTCCGAGGTGGCCCAGTTTGGCTGTCCCCTGGGCTGGACCCTGGGAGGTGTGTGCATGCCCCCCAGAGGCCAGTCACTTGTTTCCTTTCTTGGCCCACTCCTTCCCACTTTGCAGTGGCTCAGCAGCCTGTGCGGCTGGAGAGTGTCCCAGGGCGCTGCTGCCCAAAGGACTGTGTGGCCATGCCCTCCGTGGTGTGGGGGAGGGGGCAGGCGGGGAGAGGAAGTGGAGCCACATTCTGGTGGCACAGAAGGCCCCTTCTGGCACACGGTCTCGGAAGTTCTGTTCAAACCCTCACTGAACACCAGCTCTGGGTCAGCCCCGGGCAGAGTGGTCAAGTCGCCTGGTTTTGTCTACCTGCCTGGGGATGTGATCAGTGCTGGGATGGGAAACCCAAGGGCTGCAGGATGAAGAGCATGCTTCCCCAAGCTGGGGGTGGGGCACATGAGGGGCATGTGCACGAGCAGGGAGGTGCCGAGGGGTCTGGCCTATGGAGCAGGTGTGAGGGCACCGGGGCCCCAGCTGTGTTCCAGCACAGTGCGTGGCCCAGGGCAGGCACCTGCTCTTGTTTGAAAGAGTCAAGAAAGGGGAGCCTGGACAGGTTAGCAGGAGCGGGTGTGGGGAGGGGAGCGTGGAGACAGACGTCAGTACAGGGTTTGTAGCTGGGGAGAGACGTGGCCAGATTCACGCTCCTCAGAGGTCCTCCTGGTGAACAAAAGGGGCGAGGGCTTGGGACGAGGAGGAGCGGGGATTTTGGCTCCGGTGCCCTGCGAGGTGCCCTCGGGTACGGGAGGGGGAGGGTTGAGGGAAGTAGAGGGCGAGGCCTGGCTGAGGGAGGGCTGCCCCCGGGCTGCACCGGCTTGGGCAGCGCTGCCAGTCTTACCAGTGTCTGGAGGGCAGGCGGGCAGGGCGCTGGCCCCGCTCCAGCCTCCACACGGTGCCCAGCCCTTTCCCCTTCTCGCCGCCCTCTCTGACCGGTGCCCAGCCCTTTCCCCTTCTCGCCGCCCTCTCTGACCGGTGCCCAGCCCTTTCCCCTTCTCGCCGCCCTCTCTGACCGCCCTCTCTGACCGGTACCTGGCTCCCCCCAGCTTCTGGGTCTTTGTTTGGTGCGGAAGCCCCGCCCCCAGGCGCTCTGCCGGCCATTCCGGTTCAGCAGGTTCCAGCCCCTGGTTTGGTTTCTGCTGCAGACACGTTGAGGCAGGAGCCCGAGGAGGGTTTCTGCCCCAGGCCTCCCTGGGTGTGTGAGGGGCCGCAGTCTCCGTCCTCCTCAGGCGTTCCGTTGTCGGGTCACTCCTTCGCTCGTTCGGCACCCGTGTGCAGGAACTGGGTCAGCCCTGGGATGGGGCAGGAAGCAAGGCAGCCATGGCGTCTGCCCAGCCCGGCGTTATCGTTCTAGGTAGGGCAGCAGCTACAAGTCAAATACTCCCCAATGTGGAAAAAGTCATAACCTCACACATGTACATAACAAACTGTGAGCAGTGCTGTGAGAGAGGGGAGGGAGTTACCCGAGAGCTTCAAACCAGGAACTGGGCCAGTGGACGTGGGGACAACAACAGGGGGACCAAGGAAGGCTTTCTGAGGAAGTGATGTTTAAATTGAGATCAGAAAGGTAAATAGGACTTAGTGGGTAAAGAAGTCGGCTAAGAAAAGGTTCCTGGCAGAAGGAACAGCTTATGCAAAGGCCCTGAGGCCTCAGGGAACATTGCTTATCCAGAGGATGGGAAGTCAGGGCTCTGGTGGGGAAAGTGGCTGGAGTCAGACCTAGCAGGGCTCTGTCCACTACAATAGCAGTTTAAATTTTGCTTTGAGAGCAGTGGGAGGCCTTTGGAGGGTTTTGATCAGGGGAGAGGGATTGTCAGTTCACTCTGGCTGCTGAATAAAGAATAGACTGGAGGGAGCAAGACAAGGCAGGTGGAGTGTCCAATCAAGGGAAGGTGGTATCTGGACTAAGGTGGTGGCAATGCAGGAGGAGAGCAGGAGCTGCTGCCTGGAGGTCCTCAGATTTGGGGGAGGGGTGCACAGTGTGGGGGGGGATGGGCAGGAGATGCCCCCAGAGGAGCCTGAGTGGACAGAGTCCTCTGAGAGGACCTGTCTGAAAGGACCAGCAACCAGGGAGAGGGTCTGCAGAGAGCTGCAGCCTGCGAGAGTCCAGAGCCTCCTTCAGAGGCGGGCAGAGGAAGGGTGAGGCAAACTGAGGCTTCCAGAACCTTTGTGTTGTCCCCCTGCCACTCTGGCCCCCACCGTGTTTGCGTGTTTCCCCACCAAAGCTGCCCCCGGCTCCTCTGAGCTAGTGGCCCTGCCCTCTAAGAGCAGTCAGGTGGGTCCCCGAGTTTCCCTCTATGACTTGTCCGTTATTTAACCTCTGAGCCTCCATTTCCCCATCTCTAAAATGGGGATGATAAGACTGCCTCCCTCATGGGATTGTTTTAAGACTGATAGTGCAAATGAGGGTGATGGTCACCCTCACGCAAGGCTCGCCACCTGTCGAGCCTGTGCACGCGGTTTACAGACATCATCACATTTCGTCTGCACAGACCCCTGAGTCACTAGCACCATTTTGCAGATGAGAAAACAGAGGCTCAGAGATGGTGAGTGACTTGCTTAATAATTACACAAAACCTCCAGAGCCTCCTGGGCCCTGAGGTGCTTGGTAAGCTGGTTCCCTCCCTGCAAGCCTTAGCCCTCCAACTCTCTGTACCTGCAGCTGTCACTCCTGACCCTGGTGGTCCCCCTGGACCCTCCCCTCCTTGTGGACTCTGCCATCTGCTGTCCCTCCTCTCTACACTGGATCGGCACCCTCTCTGCTGGCTCCTTCCCATCAGCATTTAAACATTGTTTTTCATCATAGAAAAAAAATGTGAAAACCTCCCTCCAACCTTCATCCCCTCTAGGTCCCTCTTTTCTGTATCTTCCCCTTCAGAGCCAGTCTTCTGTAAATAGTCACTGTACTTTTCTCTCCACTTCTTCGCGTCCCACTCGCTCCTTGACCTTCTGTGGTCTGGCTTTGGCCTCTGCCACAGCACTGACCCTGCTCTTGACAAGGCCCCAACAGTACTGTGTGATCTGTTTTGTACTAGCTGTTTTGGAGTCAAACAGGCTTGAATTCAAGTCTCATTGGCTGTGTGACTTTGGGCAAGTGACTTGACCTCTCTGAGCCTGTAAACCAGGGATAATAATGATGAAAGACTAAATGAGATAAAGTACCTGGTGCAGAGTGGCTTAGCGAAGGATTGTTGTCACTGCACACACACGTTTCTATGCCAGGGACCAGGTCGGGCCTAGGCTCATCGGCGCCAAGCAGGTGGTCTGAAAGGTCATTTCTCACAGTATCAGCCTTCCTGGAGCTGTTTGTTGGCCTGATTAATAGGAAATAGATCCGCTGTCAGGATTAACGACGCGGTGCTGCGTCTTAATGGAAGCAGGTTTCTCTGGTCTTGTGACCCTGGTTGGTGGGATTCGTAGGGACAGGTACTCCAGGTTGGCCCTGGTGTGTGTATCAGGGTGTCGTGGGCGTGGCATTGCAGTGTCAGAGCCCCCTCCTTCCTCCCCCTCCTCCACTTCTCTGTGGGCACCTTGGGGAGACGTCCAGGCCGTCAGAGGCAATAACCAAGTCAGTGGGGGTGGGGTGGGGGCAGATTTACAGGAAAGCGTTCACCTGGGAAGATGTCCAGAGACGCTTAGGAGGTGGAATGTCTACGCCTTTGGGACTGCTGGTATGTGGGGCCGGGGGAGAGCAGGAGTCAGGGTTTCTGGCTTGAGCCTTGGGGTCGATGGCGGTCCCATCACCAGATGGAGAGCAGTGGGGGAGGGACAAGTCTGGGGGAGAAGCTGGGGCTCTTCCCAGCAGCTCTCAGCCTGCCTTTGTCCCAGAGCTTGGAACTGATGGGGGGATGGGAGACAGAAGAGGGTAGCGGTTGAAGCAGGGACTCCAGACTCAGAATGCCTGGGTTCAAATCCCGGCTCTGCCACTAGCCAGCTATGTCATGTTGGGCAAATCCCTTGACCTCTCTGAGCCTTGATTATCTTCTCTGTAAGCAGAGGTAATTACAGCCTTGCCTCATATGCTTACAGCTCATTGAATAGTGCCAGGCCTATGGCAAGCACTATATAAGGGTAGGCGTTGCTATTATTGTTTTCTCTAGAGTTCTTTCTTGCCCCTGCCCCGTGACTGCCACCTGTAGTGTTGGCCATGTCTGTAGTGACCATGCCATCGTGACTTGCTGTCTCCATCTCTCCAGGCAAACCTGTCTTCATTAAGGTCCCTGAGGACCAGACTGGGCTGTCAGGAGGGGTGGCCTCCTTTGTGTGCCAAGCCACAGGAGAGCCCAAGCCACGCATCACATGGATGAAGAAGGGGAAGAAAGTCAGCTCCCAGCGCTTCGAGGTACGTCCTTGGGTAGGAAGGGGCAGGCAGGGTTCAGGGGCTGCCTACTCCAGGGTCTGGTCCTACATCCTCTCCCCTGTGTCTCCTCCTGGGGGGCCTTTTGGAGGTGGGAGGAGGGCTGACCCCAAGCAGGCTGTGACCACCTGTCTGTCCTCTGGCAGGTGATTGAGTTTGACGACGGGGCAGGGTCAGTGCTGCGGATCCAGCCATTGCGGGTGCAGCGGGACGAAGCCATCTATGAGTGCACGGCCACCAACAGTCTGGGAGAGATCAACACTAGTGCCAAGCTCTCAGTGCTCGAAGGTACGTGCCAGGGAGGGACACAACACGGTGGGTAGACTGATGTGTGGGAAGAGCCAGCCAGCCCTGTTCCTGCCATGGGCTGGTGTGTGTTTGGCAGAAAGGAGACTTGGTCATCCTGGGGTCAGCAAAGGTCAGTGGTGGACAGGGATGGTCACTGGATCTGGCCTGGATGGTTTGGCTTGTGCTGAGGCCAGCTGTGTGCCTGGTGTCTCTGTATTCTGCTGAGCTCGGGTCGGGTCTGGGGTCTGACTTTAGGCGTGGGGCTGCAGCTGTGTGTTGTTTGGGTTACGTGGCTTGTGGAGCTGATTTTCATGTGGAACCTGGCAGTAGGCTTCAGAGAGGTGTGTTCCTTGTTGCCCTGAAGAGCAAGGGCCCTAGGCTGGGGGCTGGGGCTCTGTGTGGATTTCAGTGTCTTCTCACTTGATGGCTCTTCCATTCAAGTCCAGAGGGTCATCTGACCTGGGCCCTGTGCTGGAGACCTCAGCCGAGGGTTTTGGGGGGCTCAGAGGAGAAGGGAGCTGTGGTCTGAGTCCTGAGGACAAGCAGGAGTTGGGATGGGGGCTTCAGCAGAACAAACAGCATTAGCGTGTGCCAAGGCCCAAAGGCAGGAGAGAAGGGAGCTTTCAGGGAACTCAAGTAGTTGAGTTTGGTGTTGGGGGCGGGCGGAGCTGGAGGGCACAGAAAGAAGACGGGAAGAACCAGTCAGCATGAGCCTGGAGAGGCTGGAGGGCAGATCACACAGGACCAGGCAGGGAAAGGAGCACTTTGCTGGGGACATAGGAAGCCAGAAAGGGGTGGGGGTGATGATGGATTCATCAGTCTGAATGTGTCTGTGTGTATTTTCAAAATAGAACGTTGATTGTTGCTTTTTTTTTAATTGCGGTAACTATACCTATTCACTGTTGAAAATTTGATAAGTATAAAATAGCATATAGGGAAAAAATAAAAGTCATCTGTTATCTCTACTATTAGTATTTGGTTTTTTCCTCGTATTCCGTTTACTGTGCATGCATTATATATGTAACAAAAGTAGGATCACATTCTGCCTAACAATTTGTACACTGCTTTTTAAAAAAAACATATCGTGAACATCTTCCTCGCCATTAACTATTCTTCTGCGTCATTATTTTTAATGGCTGTGGGTAGGTGTCACGTGGAAGTGCCCTAATTTATTTAGCCATTCCCTTATTGTTGGACACATATGTTGTTCCCAGTTTTTTGCTTTTATAAATAAAGTGCTGTACACATCCTTGCAGATAAGATGGGTTTACCTTCCTGATGATTTCCTTATTCTAGATTCATGAAAGTGGAGTTGCTGGATCAAAGGGCACGTGCATTTTTAAGCCTTTCACTATTTCCAGAAGACTGTGTCAGTTTACACTCCTGCCAAGCAGGGCATAAGAGGGCCTCTTGTCTGCACATCCTCACCAGCAGTGGGAATTATCATTGAAAAAATATCTTTGCCAAGTTAATAAGCAAAAAATGACATCTCAATTTAATTTGCATTTCTTTGATTACAAAAGCAGTTGAACATCTTTTCACATTGGCTGTTTTTACACCGTGGCTTTATGTGTTCACACATGCATCCGTTCAGGAACTCCTTTTTTTTTTTTTTTAATAATTTCATTTATTTATTTTTTCCTCCCAAAGCCCCAGTAGATAGTTGTATGTCATAGCTGCACATCCTTCTAGTTGCTGTATGTGGGACGTGGCCTCAGCATGGCTGGAGAAGCGGTGCGTCGGTGCGCGCCTGGGATCCGAACCCGGGCCGCCAGCCGCGGAGCGCACGCGCTTAACCGCTAAGCCACGGGGCCGGCCCGTTCAGGAACTCCTTTGCATCTTTGTGTCTCCTGTGAGACAGGGGTGGCGGGCTCCAGCGTGGAGGGCCAGTGGAGGGCAGTAATTAAAAGCAAAGGCTCTGGACCATTATTCTCTCACCTTGTGACCTTGGGCCAGAGACCGTGCCTCTGAGCCTCATTTGCTTCATCTGTAAGCAGAGATGTAATACCTACAGCCCAAGCTGATTTGGAGGATTAGATGTAATGTGGTTAAGCACTTCGCAGGATTCCAGTGTGAATGGGAGCTGCTGTCGGGCTGGAAGCTGCATTTCCTGAGGCGCAGGCGTGAATGTGAGTTGGCAGTACACGGCTTCCGTGCTGCCTGGCATCATCTGGGTGGTGCGTTCTACTCGTGGTCCCACTCCCATGGGGGAAAGGACTTACCTGTGGAGTGGGAGCCCAGAGGACAGGCCCTGGGCCAGGATCACTGATTGCTGAGTGCTCTCGGGCTCCTCCTTGCCACCCCTGACCTCAGTTTCCCCACTTATGACCTGGGAACAAGTATTTCAGCTCTGCCCGCCCCCCCCGCCCCGTTGATATCTGCCCCAGCAGGGAGCCATCTGCCCTGCCCTGGCATTTGAGAGGTGACTGAAGGGCCAGACTGTGGCTTCTGTCCCAGAGGGCATCTTCTCGGGCTCTCAGATTGGGGAAAGAGGGCCTCCTTGTTAGTGTTGAAAGAGAAGTACCACCAAAGCCCCTGTGGTCCAGCCCTGGCACTCTCTCCATGTCCTCTGTGGGCACTCTCCTACCCCCTCCACTGCCCTGGGAAGCTTGTCTTTTAAAGGATTGAGGAGGATGAGGATGGTCTTTCAGGGCCTGAGGTGAGGAGGATTCAGACTTGCAGGGGTCTCCACCTGGAGGGGCCTTCTTGGATGAGGGATTCTCTAGCAGGGGTCTGGGGTGTGTTTGTGCTTCTGGGGTGTGGGAGGTGTCTGATGAGGTTGGAGAGAGTGTGGGGCAGGTCCCTGCCCTGCTCATGCTCGCTGCCCGGTTGAGGTGGAGCTGTGGGCCTGAACGAGCCCCTCCCCCGCTGAAGCGGTGCCCGGAAAACAAAATGCTGACTTACCGTGTTGCTCCGTGTAACCTTGACAGGCTCTGGGCTTGGCAAAAAGGAGTGGAGGGGGAGCCTCAAAGGTGCCAGGGGGCGGGGCCAGAGGAAGGCAACCCAGACTGTGCCCATCCCCGCCCTGCCCTCCTGTGCTGGCCAGGAAAGCTGGGTGTGTAAGGTCTGGGTGGAAGGATGGTTGGACTGGAGCTGTGGGCTGGGGCCGGAGGAGAGCCAGGGCCATTCCTGGGGGGCCATCATGGGGTCTCAGGAGGGCTGGGGAGAGGATGGAGCTGGTTTGGGGGCTGGGAACAGGAGTTGAGTCCCGTACCCCTGTCGCACACTGCACATATGCCGCAATGCACAGGTGCACGCCCAGGCTCACCGCGGGCTGGGCTCTTCAGGGGAGTGCTGAGGACTGCCTGGGCACCCTCTTCAGGTGAGGGTCGGTGTACCCCCAAAAGGAAGCCCAGGCCTGCAAGTCCCAGCCCATGCCCCCTGCCCTCCTTTGTTCCACCACGCCCAGCCTGTCTCTCACTCAGCTCCCACTGCAGCCTCTGGGAGCACCCAATGCTGCTCCTTCATCATGGCCTTTGCACCCAGCTCTCTGGGCAGGACTGCCACTCCCGGCGAGCCCCAGCTACCCTGTGATAGCCAGCCTTCTGCCTCACTGCCTCTCCCCGCCCCAGGCTGGATACAGGATGAGGGTGCCCAGCACAAGCTAGCTGGGGGTGAGCCCATCATGGGCTCTGCTGAGAGAGGAGCGCAGGGCCCGCCGCCCAGCGTTCCTGTCTGAGTGGTAATTGAAGCCATTAGCGCGCCAGCCTCTCCCTCGCCGGGTAATGGCAGGAAAAGCTCTTCTCGCTCTGCACTCTTGAGGCGGCGGCGGAATCACTCCCCCTCCAACCCGCCGCTGCCACCACTGAGACGGGGAATCTGACATTTTCCCTCGGAGGGAGGGGAGGGGCGGGGTGGGAAACAGGCCTTGCTTCTTGGCCTTTCCCTCCAGGAGGTGGGGGGAGTGGGGGTCTTGGAGCTCAGTCTGGAGCTCATGGCTTCACCTGGGCCACTGGGTTCCAGACCAGGCAGGACAGTGGTCAGGAAAGCCCCGGAGGAGGCCAGACAGCAGAGGTGTGGGCAGGGCCCTGGTGACTTGGACAGGCTCTGGAAGGGCCGAGGAGGAGGAGGGAGAGGAAGAGGAGGAAAAAGGCTGAGGAGCCGGGATGAGCTGTTTCTGACTTTGTCCTGAGAGACTAGCTCTGAGGGCTCCAAGTGCAGTCGGCAGCGTTTGCCTGTGGTCATGGACACAGCAGATGATGTGCACCCTGTGTGTGGTGTGGGTGCCCTGTACTCTGTGTGAAGTGTGGTGCGGTGTGTACAGCGGGTGTGTGCCTTACGGGCTGTGTATGCAGCAGGGGTGTGCAGCAGACTCTGTGTGTGCGTGCAGCAGGCAGTGGGGGGGGTGTACAGAGCAGGTGGTGTACGTCAGGCAGTGTGTGTATGTGTGCATTAGAGAGTGTGTATGTGGGTGTGGTGTGTACAGCAGGTGGTGGGCACCTTATGGGCTGTGTGTACAGCACGGTGGTGTGCGGCAAGCAGCCTGAGCTAGCGTGTGGGGTCAGTCTGGTGCTGTGGGAGGTCAGAGATACTGTGTCTGAGCTCTTTGTCTCTGGGACCCCACAGGATCCCTGCTCAGAGCTGTTGGTCAGCGGGACAACTGGACAGAGATGAACGTGGGACAGAGTAGTCTCTTATCAGTGCCTATGATGGCCCCTCAGCTGTTCCTCTGCAGCCAGGCCAGGAGGGTGGGTGCACCAGATAGGGATCCTGCCCAGACCTTGGGACCCTTCCCCTCCCTCCCCTCCCCCCACCAAGCCCAGGCTCTTTTCACCTGTTCCCACCCGGCCTCGATGTCTGCTGACGGACAAGAGGTGGCAGTGGCCGAAACCCAGGCAGTGGACAGGGGAGGAAGGGAGAATGGGTTACAAGCAGTTTAGAAAGAGTGGAGGCCTGCCTGGCTATCTGTGGGACTGGGGAGGCCGGAGACTTGGGGTTACTGGCTCTGGGGCAGGTAGATGGTGGTACTGTTTTCTAAGATTCAGGTATGGGAGGAGGACCAGGTAAGGGGCAAGATGAAGAGCCCAGTTCGAAATCTGCTGTACCAGGTGTGTGCGTGCATCCAGGGGAGGTGTCGGGGCCTTGTTCAGATCGCCTGGCACTCCAAGGGACCTGTGGAGGTAGAGTCTCAAAGGTCAAGAAATTGCACATCTGGGCCCAGGGCCAAGAGGGGAGGAAGAGGGGCTGGATGGAGCCCAGTCGCTGACTCGTGTTAGGCGGGGAGATTGCATAGGAACCTGGTCAGGAGGTGCCTGAGAGGGAGGAGGGAAGCCGGGAGTTGGGAGCGAGGCCGTGGCATTCCCGTGGAAGTCAAGAGACGAGCGTGTGGGGGCCGGCCCTGTGGCTTAGCGGTTAAGTGTGCGCGCTCCGCTACTGGTGGCCCGGGTTCGGATCCCGGGCGCGCACCCACCGCTTCTCCGGCCATGCTGAGGCCACGTCCCACATACAGCAACTAGAAGGATGTGCAACTATGACGTACAACTATCTACTGGGGCTTTGGGGGAAAAAAAGGAGGAGGATTGGCAATAGATGTTAGCTCAGAGCCGGTCTTCCTCACAAAAAAAAAAAAGAAGAAGAGCGTGTGAAGGAGGAGGGAGTGGCCGTCAGGGTGGGGTGCTGTCGAGGGGTCAGGCAGATGAGCGCTGGGAAGTGTCCTTTGGATTTAGCTCCTTGGAGTCATGGTCGACCTTGGTGAGCACTGGCAGGAAGCAGTGGGGGTGGCAGCTGGGCTAGAGGGGGGCCTGAGCAGTAAGTGTGAGGCTGTCAGCAGTCTGGAGTGACTGGGCCTGAACCTAGGGGGTAAATGCATCAGAAGAATCTTCCTGGAGTAAGACTGAAGTGAGGGAACCCCAGGAGGAGAGTCCAGCATGGGCCAGGGTCTGGAAGCTGGAGTGTGTGTAGGGTGTGCGCCCCGGTGGCCCCCAGCCTCACCAACCCGGTTGAGTAGTGCGGTGTGAGGCGCCAGGGAAGCCCTGGGCGGTGGGGCCGGTGGGGGGGCACCGAGAGAGTGGGAGGCCAGGGCCTGCTCTCCGCTCTCGCTGCTGCTCTCACTGCCGCCAAGCCCCAAACAGCTCAGATTCAAAAACAAAACAGGCTTTTAAGATGCCAAGTTTGATGAAATCAGAGTGCTGGAAGAGGTGGGAGTTTTCTCTTAGAAAAAGCTGAAAATCGAGACCGAGAGCTGTGAAGGGAGATGGGCCCAAGGCTCCCCAGGCCTCCCTTACTGCCTGGAAGCCTGGGGGCGGGGCGGGGCTCTCTGGGAGAGTGTGGGAGCCTGCAGGTGTGGGGAGGCCTTCTGACTTGCCAAGGGGTGTCTGGCCCCTGGCTCCTGGCTCCTGAGGATGGAGCTGCCTCAGGTACAGGGCCTGCGGTGGCCTTGGTCTCCTTAGAGTGCTCGAGGGCTGGGGGAATGGCAGCCCCGCCGCCCGCAAGGTTCCTTCATGTGTCTACACGTCTTTGTGTTTCCCTGTCTCTGTCCCTGCATGTGTCTCCAGGTGCACGTGTCTCATATGTGTATCTCTGACTGCATGTCTCCACACGTGTGTTCCCGCGTCTCTGCGTGCACCGCCTCTGGATCTGCCCGCATGAGTGTTTCCACAGGTGCTTGTCGCTGCAGGTGCCCGTCCACATGCACATGTAGGTTTCTATGTTTGCGCCTGTCTCCTTCTCCATATCTGTCTCTGTGGGTCCCTGGCTGTGCATGTTTCTAGGTGTCTGTGTGTTCAGAGACAGGGTGAGACCAGGCCCAACACTCACGCACAGGGGAGGGGGTCAGGCTTACCTACGGGGCTGCCCCGGGGAGCCTGTGTATGTGCGTGCTGGTGTGTGCCTGCACGTGCAGAGACGCTGTGAAGCTGGGTGAACATGGGTGAGAAGGTCGTGCTGACAGACGGTGCTGCCCACCCCAGACCCCGCAAGGCGTCTCCATCTGTTGGCTTCCCTGGCGCAGCCCCCTCCCTCTGGCCCAGACTCCGCCTCAGGCATCCCGGGCTGAGCTGGACAGAGAGACCTGTGTGTGCTTTGTAGGGGCTGTCAGCAGCCTTCCTCCCCCAGTCGTTGCAGCCAGCCTAAGCCGATCCCCTGTCCACCCCTACCCTAGCCTTATCTATCAGGACCCCAACATTTGCCTTAGCTCCAACCAGATTCACCTTCCTGCTGTCCCTCCACCCTCCCACAGCCTTTACCCAGGGAGTCCCTCCCCCTCCTAGAAAGCTCCCCTGCCTCCCATGCTCAAGTGTTTCCTACTCTTGCATCTCTCTCCTCCTCCAGGAAGCCACCAAGATAGCAGATGAGCTGTGGAGTTGAACCGATCCAGCTCTACTGCTGCTGTGGGACCTCAGCCAAACTCCTGCCCCTCTCTGAGCCTTAGGTTCCCAACCCAAACCGCCCTCTCTCCCCACACACACCCTGTCATTTTCCTCTGCCCAGTGGGGACAGCAGGGAATGGTTCGCGTCTCCCCGCTGCAGTATCTCAAGACTGGTGCAGTTTGGTGTAGGAGCCATTCACGCGCATGTGCGCACCCACCACAGGTACAGAGATCTGTGCAGGCGACCCTCGGGAATATGTGTGACCCTACATGTCCATGCAGGCTCAGTCCACAAACAGCTGTACAAACTCGGGCTCCCTGGCACCTCTGAAGCCCCCAAAGCCCCCATGGGCTTTTCTTCCCTTCCTGGGGACGCTCTTATCAGAGGATGGAGGAGCCTCCGCCCTATGGGGACAGACACTACGGATGTCTGGCGCTGAGGCTGCGAGGCAGGTGTGGGGGCACCTCCCCGCCCTGTGCTCAGCACGCTGGGGACCCCCCAGCTACGCGTCGGTTGAGCGGGAAGGAAGCCTAAGACGGAGGGTTCCTTGGAGCTGAGGGTCCTGGGACGGGGGGCGGCGGCTCCACCCAGGCGGGGGTGGGGCGGCCGCGCTCGGACAGCGGATGCGCGCCTCATGGACACGGGGATGGGGACGCGCAGCCCTTCCGCCACGGCGCCGCCTCTCCGCCATTGCCATGGTTACCGGGTGGGCTGGGGGGGAGGGGCCCTTTCTCCCCTCGCGCCGCAGCCCCTCAGCCGGCAGGACAGGTGTTGAGGGACCTCGGCCTGACCAGCCCATTTGGATGTTGCAGCGTGGGTGCGTGCCCGCGGCTGGCCACGTGTGGTGGAGAGTCGGTTCATTTTGCAATAAATAAAAACGCTGCGGCTGTGTGCAGGGGTCTGCGGCGGAGGGCGTGGCGTGGGGGCGGGATGGTGGCCCTGCTCCCCCAAGGCCGCCCCTCACATCCGCCCGCCCCGCCCATGCTTCCATAGCGGAGCCCGGGCCCAACCCTGCCGGGCGTGGGGTCCCACCACCTGGTCTTATCCCAGCCCCCCTTGTGGTGTAGCTGTGTGACCTTGGGCAGATGTCGAGATCTCTCTAAGCCCCTATTTGCTCATACACCTCAGGGTTTTGGTAAAGATTAAATTATTTGGGGCCGGCCCCGTGGCTTAGCGGTTAAGTGCTCGCGCTCTGCTGCTGGCGGCCCGCGTTCGGTCCCGGGCGCGCACCAACGCACCGCTTCTCCGGCCATGCTGAGGCCGTGTCCCACATACAGCAACTAGAAGGATGTGCAGCTATGACATACAGCTATCTACTGGGGCTTTGGGGGGGAAAAATAAATAAATAAAATTATAAAAAAAAAAAGATTAAATCATTTGGTGAAGCATTTTAGCTCAGTAGCTGGAACGTAGTAAATGCTCCATAAATGTAATCTTTTATCCCTCGTATCTGGACCTCTCTTTTCTGATTGTTGATGGTTTTGAGTGATCATGTGACGCCAGCCTGAGGAATTTGCCCTGGTCTTCAGGCTGAGTGGTTCAGGCTGTAGTGGACCTGGACCCAGCTCCTGCAGGTACTGGGGAGGGGGTGAAGGGGATAAACGCACTGGTCTGGAATCAGTGTACACCAGCATGCCCAGTGCTCAGCTGGGCCAGGCACACGGCGGCAGCAGTAAGTGGCTGCTGTCCTTGGCTCCATTTGAATGTGCTGGGGGCCCCCGAGTGAGCACAGAAGGCCGAGAGAGCAGCAGGTCACTCCTAAGGGCTGGAGTCCTCCTGTGAGACACGCTTCTCCTCCCAAGGTGCAGGACTGCAGCCTTCGGAGTTCTGCCTGGAAGCCTCGTTGGCACAAGGGACTGGCTTTTGGGTCCCGCTGTTTTATGGACAGCTCTTCACACGCCAGTTTTAGGCTCTGGCGGCGATGCCTGAGGGATGATCTGAGCCAAGGATGGAGCCATTGAGGGTACAATAATTGAGGGAGGAAAATTAATTGTCCTTAATTTGGCGTAAATCCCAAAGACCTTCCCCGTGTTAGGAATTCAGAGTAGATTCCCAGGACCCAGGGCTGCAGATGTCTGTGTGTCTTCCCTTCTGCTTGATCAGTGCCTTATGGGCAGAGATCAGGGCCTGCTGACTCCTGGGCCCTAACTCTGGCAGGCCCTGCCCCCTGCCCCCTCCATTGCCCAGGAGGGCTGAGCAGGTAGGGTTGAGGTCTGGGAAGAACTAGACTGGTGCCCTGGTGGGCTGAGACGGTCCTAGTGGTCCTGAGTGTCCCCCAGCTGTTGGGGAGAGCAGTGAGGGTGGACGGGGAGCCCTGCCTGGGCTCCTGTGAAAGCAAGTGGCAGCAGAGCCAAGGGAAGCTGTTTCCCTGCCTCGTGCATCCCCAGCCCTGCTTCATTTCCATCCTCCCTGTTCTCACCACCATTTAACATTTTCCTGATTTAAGAATCAGAGCTGAAAGTCAGGATGCTGTGGGATCGTATTTGCAGCCAAGGAGATGCTGGGTTCACATCTGGAATTGATAGGGCTGCACGTGGGGACGCTACTACCGGGAGAGGCTGATGAGGCGAGGTGGTGCCAGGAGTCCTACTGTCCCCCAGCCCAAGACCCCCTCTTCTGATGGGCCACAGTCCCTTTGGGCTGCTTCTGGCAGCTGGAGCCTTGGCAGAGCCCCCCCAGGATCTAGCAGCAGATAGAGGGATATCTTGTCCTTGCCTGTTGGGGCTCCCCCAGCTTCCTCTCCTGCTCCCTGCTGCCCAGTCAGTCCCCCTGGGTCTCTCAGAGTCTCCGGGGAGGGCAGCCCTGCCAGCTTTTACTTTCTTTTCTTCTGAGGATGCCACACGCCTTTCCCTGGCATAGGAGCCTGACCACAGCGAATGTCCGCACAAACTCATTTTCTGCTGGGTCTGTGGGAGGGTGGTCGAAGCAGTGCTCGTCTCCAGGTCTCCCTCACCATGGAGCCCCGCGCCCCTGGCAGGAGACTGACAAGGGACAGTGTTCCCCTTCCCCCATGGGGTGCGCCTGGCATCCACACTGGTGGAGAGGCTCTGCCAAGTTCTCAAACACTGCAGTTTGCTCCTGAGAGGAAAGTCTCGCGCTAGCTCAGGACAGGAAAGGGGGTCCCAGGACCTAGTCTTGGTACCCGTCTACCCCAGTAGCTTGGCCCTTGCTGGTTTATGATAATAACATCAGCTCGTATTCATTGGTGTGGGTTCTTTATTAGATGCTCCCCAGCACCTCACGTGCATTAGCAGAGATAGTCCTCACGGTGGCTGTACAAGGTGGGCACTTGAACCCTGTTTGCAGATAAACACGGAGACTCGGAGAGGGTTAGTAATGCACCCAGGTCACAGAGCTAGTTAGTGGAGGTGGGAGCCCCACAAGGTCTGCACACTGCCTGTGCTCCAGGGTGGGGAGTGGGCTGTCCCAGCTGTTCAGGGCTGACACAGGTGTCCGAGTGCAGTGGGGGTGGGGTGTGCTGTGATGGCTGTTCTTGTTGTTCCCATGGAAGTGACTCCTCCGTGAGCTGGGAGAAGGCAGCCAGGGAGGAGTTTTGCCTCCCCTCATCAACTTTTGGTGTCCGCATAGAGCATTTTTGTCTCCTTAGCCTCCGCATGCTCAAACACGGTCCCCAGACCTGACCGTGGCCTCCAGGGTCAGGGCTGCAGTAGAGTATGGGTCAGGGTCAGGGCTGGAGATGAAGGTGTGTCATTGGTAGGGCAGGAGGTGCCCAGAGTCCCGGCTGGAACCCAGGCTGTGACGTGGGCGCTGCCATGCGGTGGAGCTGAAGGCTGGACGCAGGCAGTGGAGGGGACACTGCACGTGCAGACAAGGGAGTGGAGGCTGGACGGCGTGGGGAGCCTTCGAGCTGAGCGGTGGCTGTTGATACCGCCACATGAGCTGTCGCCCCCATGGCCCAGCATCCGTGTGGCACTTTGTGCTGTGAACAGCAGGGCATCGATTCTCATTTTCCCAGCCAGATAAGTGCTGACGTCTTCAGTTTGAGGCATTGCTTCTCAGACCTTGATGCTCCTTGATGGAGCAGGGTGGGCCCCACTGCAGCCCCCCGGTCTTGTGAAGGGCAGGCCTGGGCAGTGGGCCTCAGGACTCTGGCTCCTCACATCAGGGCAGGCTTCATGCTTAGAAGTCAGGGATCGAGGAGAGAAGTCTTGAGGCTCCCAGCCATCCTTTGAGTCAGGGGAAGCTGCCTGCAGCAGGGGGTCCTAGCGGGCAGGCAGTGCTGGCCCTAATGTGCACATTTGTTCTTTGTCTGCAGAGGAACAGCTGCCCCCTGGGTTCCCCTCCATCGACATGGGGCCACAGCTGAAGGTGGTGGAGAAGGCACGCACGGCCACCATGTTGTGTGCAGCAGGCGGGAATCCAGACCCGGAGATCTCTTGGTTCAAGGACTTCCTCCCTGTGGACCCTGCCACAAGCAACGGACGCATTAAGCAGCTGCGTTCAGGTGAGCAGAGGGCAAAGGTCAGGGGGCCACGCAGACTTCAGGAAGGGTGTCCGGCCAGCCCCCAGCACAGCCTTCCCATTTGGGCCTGGGTGCCTAGGAGCCACAGAGGCCTCAGCCTGGGGCTGACCCTCCAGGGCTGAGCAGAGGGCACCCAGTGGGTGGGCTGGATCTTGCTATAGGCCCACCTGGCCCGAGAGGTAGAGAGCTTGGCAGTGAGCGCTAGTCATTGGGGATTCTTTTACCTTCCCGGATTGTTGGAGTCCAGACTTTGGGCCAGCCCTGTTCCTTGCAGCATCAGTGTCATGCCCAGCCTGGTGTTGGGCTCTGTGGAGTTACTCTGTGGTGTTCATCCCTGTAGCCTGGGCTGAGAGGGGGCCTGGATGATGCTTCTCTTTGCTTCTCCGGACAGCAGGGAAAGAGACTCAAGATGCCTGATTCATCAGGCTTCAAAAGGCTGGACCTCAAAGGCTTGGAGCTAGGGGGACTTGTTATTGTCCCTTGGCCACCAGGGCCACCTGTCTCCTCTGGATGTCTCAGTCGAGCCAGCTTGGAGCCCTGGGAGCAAGGATGCCGTCATGACCAGGCGGGAGGTGTCGCCCTCTTGATCGATCTGCCTGTGAGACCCCCGCCAGGATAATTGATTCAGTTTTTGCGGGACCAGAGCAGGTGGGAAAGGAGGCTCAGAATCATCTTAGCCGCATTCTGCATCTGCCGCTAGCATGGGCAGGACCTATAGACCTTGGTCCAGAAGCCCTTCTGCTAGCTGTGGGATGGTGGGCTTGGGCAGAATGGCCAGTGCCGTCCAGGGCCCCTGCTGCCCATCAGCCGTGATGTCAGCACCGAAAAGGAGGACATGACTCTGCCCCTTTCAGGGCACTGCAGGCTTCAGAGGCACCTCTGCCACTCCCTGGGGTACCAGCCCCTCCCCACCAACTCCTGCCTGGTGGATGCCGCATGGTGCTCAGGGGAGGAGGGAGAGATGAGCCGCCCAGCAGGGGCAGGATTCTGGCCCCAACCACAGCCGCCTGAGACAGCCTACAAAGTGTTAGCTCATTTAATTTAATTAAAACTCAACAAGATGGAGGCAGCTGTAGCGCAGTTAATTAAAACAGCCATAATCAAGGCAGGAAACGGTCCGGGAGCGTTTGTGGCGCTGCCCAGTGGCCAGCACAGTTCGGCTCCTCTGCGTTTCCCACAGTCCCCCAGGCAGGCTCCTCGAGCCGCCAGATGGTCACCCCCTGAACGGCACTGACTGTCCGTGGGGCAGTTCTGGGAAGCACACTGTCTTGTGTATTCATGCATCAAGTATTGATGTAGTGCTTGCTGTGTGCCAGACCCTGTGCTGCCCGTCCACTGCCCCGTGGGTCAGCTCCCACCCAGTGCTCCACTGGTACTGCTTGGGCCTTGCCCCCTGGTCCTCTCAGCAGCAGCTGACACCCTCCCACCTTTTCCACCGCTCCCTCCCACGTCTCCCTGGCTTCCCTCTTACGTCTGTCTGCCCTCAGCCTCTTCTTCCTCAGCTCATCCCTCCAGCTGGGGAGCCTGTGAGCCCTGCCCTTGTCTCGTGCCCTTGTCCCATGGACGGAGCCTTTCTCCAGGCCAGCTCACCCACTCTGACAACTTGAGGTACCATCTCCACACCTGCAACTCCCAGTCCTGTCTCTCCAAACCAAACATCTCACCTGAGCTCTAGACTAAGAAATGTTTCTGCCTTCTGGGTGTCACTCTGACCGTGATGAGTGGTGATCTCCTTCCCAAACAGCTGTGCCCTTCTGCTGACCCTCTCTCTGTGAGCGGCAGCGCCCCCAACCTGAAAACTGGGACACACCCCAATCCTCCTCCAATAAGGAAGCACCAGGACCTCTTGATTTGTCACCACATGGCTCTCAGGTTGGTCCCCTTCTCTCCTTGCACTGCCTCGGCTGTATCCCAGTCACCAAAGTCTGCTCTTCCTGCTCCCGGGTTCTCCCTTGAATCCATGCGCCAGCAGCTGTTGTGTCCCTCTGTGCTCTGACAACCTCACTGCCTGCACAGTCAGGCGTGTGCTCCTGAACGCGGCTCACAGAACCCTCTCAATCTTCCCCTGCTCATGCCTCCAGCTTTATCTCGTCGGGTCCCGGCCGCACCACTTACTGGCTCAGCGGGCTTGGTTAAGTTATTTAACTTCTTTGAGCTGCAGTTTTGTTCTCTTTAAAGAGGAGCGACAATAAGAAGCAAGTGAGACAATGGCAGGCAGAGCTTTAGTTTACGGCCTGGCTGTGGCGAGGGCTCTGTGAACAGGGCTCTTGTTCCCTCTGGTTGCTCCCCACTTGCCTGGAGCCCCTGTGACCCCTCGTGGCCCTCCGCTCACATCCACATACACTGGAATGTGGAACCTCCCCTTTCTCTGTCTCAGCAAGGCCTCCTCCTACAGGACTCCTCCCACTTCACCTTGTCACCGTCTGGCTCCAGCTCTGCTCACTTGGGTTGAACACTCCTTGCAGGGAGGGCCTCGGTCTGACTCTCCTGTGCTGCACCCCCCCCCACCCCGTGCCCAGCCCAAGCCCAGCTACAGGACAGGTGTCTCTGTGCCTTTGTTGATGAATGATTTCCAGAATGTGACCTTTGGGCCCTGTCCCTGCAGGCTGATGTCCACTCGTCCTGCTTCCCAGGTCCAAGGAAGACCTCCCTGTTTGACCTTTCCTGCCCCCTGGAAGCTGTGACCTGAGGGTGGTGGGCACAGGGTCCAGCACCTGGGATGGAGCCAGATGGCACCTGAAGGGCCTTAATCGTCCCACCTCTGCAGTAACAGACAG
This sequence comes from Diceros bicornis minor, assembly GCF_020826845.1. Lineage (NCBI taxonomy): Eukaryota > Metazoa > Chordata > Mammalia > Perissodactyla > Rhinocerotidae > Diceros > Diceros bicornis. The sequence continues at coordinate 6,496,495 of NC_080752.1, forward strand.
AACTCCCTCCCTGTCACTGCCTGACCCTGGCCTCTGACCCTTGACCCCAGTGGCTGCTGCCCCTATGCTGTTACTACTTAGAAGGTTGCTGGGGCTGCTCCATGCACGCTTGACAGGGACACCCCTGATGGAGTGGAATCAGGCCCCGAGCACTTGGCTGTTTATGAGGACTTCCCGGTTTCCACATTACCACCAGTTTACAAAGTGCTCTCCTGCCTCTGGTTGCACTTGATTCTCCTGCAACCCTGAGAAGTTGGACAGGCTGTGATGATCATGCCCACTTACAGCTGAGCTAAGGGGGTTACCTGGGGGTCACACGTGGAGATCCAGGGCTGGGGAGCTCCCCTCTGAGGTCACCCCGGGGCCTTCTAGGATCACATGTGCTCAGCCTGGGGCCAGGGGAACAGCTGGACCCTGCGAGGGCTCCAGGGCTCCACAGTTGCGTCCTCTCCAGACCTCAGGACCTCCCTGACTGGTATCCAGAACTCCTCAGGCACCTGTGGCCCGAGCCACAGCGCATGTCACCAGGGCCTGGCCCTGGGCCAGGAGCTGAATGGGAGGGCAGCTGGGGCGTGTGCTGCCGAGGCATGAGCTCTTCTCCGCAGGCACTTTCCTCGCTCAAGTGACATGACCTGCTGCCACGGCAGGAGCCTCCTGGAGAGTTTGAGCTTGAGACCCAGAGTGGGCCCTAGAGGAATAGGGACAAGCTTGGAGAGAGTGGAAGTCGAGTCAGGAGCAGGCCCCACCCCTGGAGCAGCGAGAGGGGACTGACCTGCAAGGGGGCGCTCAGAGCCACTGCTGGGCCTGGGAGGCGCTGTTGTTCACCTGCTCTGCCAAGCCTGGACAGGGCGCATGGGAGACTGCCCGCGCTCAGCTCAGCTCTGTGGCCCGAGTTTGCGAGCTGCCGTCCCTGTCACCATTGAGGACAACCTAACACACCATGTCCACGTGCTCACCCAGAGCGTGGTCTCCTTCTACACCCCCGACACCTGAGCCAAATGAGCCAAGACCGCGGGGCCTCGAGCAGAGGTGCTGGAGGAGGCCTGCTGGCCCTAGCCGATGGGACCCGGAGGGAAGTGCAGAGCAGTCTCCAAGGTGGGCCTGAGGCCTGCAGCCCCCCAGTCTGCTGGCTGGCCCCAGCTCCAACTAGAAGAGCCTGTCGCCCCCACTGTGCGCCCCGCATCAGCCAGGCCTGCCAGGAGGGCATGCTGTCGGTGCATGGTCACAGTTTCCCTTTGGCCTGAGCAGACAGGCACCTCTCAGGGGCAGTGCTGCCTCCCGGGTCCCCTCCAGCCTCCCGCGCCCGCCTGTGGAGTGGGAAGGCAGATTCCTCCATCAGTCTGTTGGGGAGGTGGCTGTTCCGAGAGATCAGGGACTTATCATCCAGCAGATTAGGTTTTGGAAGAGCTGAAGCCAGAAGCTAGGAGTCTCAGACCTGGACCATTGACATTGCCATCCCCTCCCAGGTCAGGCCTGGGTTGTAGGAGTAAATCAGCGCTTGTCACCTTTTTGGTCTCAGGACCTCTGATTGTAAATATCAGAGGACCTCAAAGAGCTTCTGTTCACGTGGGGTTTATCTATCAGTATTTACTGAATTAGATATGAAGTCTGAGAAGATTTTAAGTATTTATTAATCCACTTTAAAATAATTTAAAAACCTATTACACGTTAACATAAATGACATTTTTTTAATGAAAAATAATTATATTTTCTAAAACAAAAACATTCAGTGAGAAGAGTGACATTGTTTTACGCTTTTACACGTCTCTTTAATTTTGGGTTTAATAGGAGACAGCTAGAATTTCATATCGGCTTCTGTTCCACGATATAGAGCCTCTGGAAAACTCCACTGTGTATTCATGAGAGAAAGAGTGAAAAGGGCAAATAACTTCTTACTCTTATGAAAATAGTTTTGACCTTGTGGACCCCCTGAAAGGGTCTCAGTGACGCTACAGGTCCCTGGACCGTGCTTGGAGGGTCACTGTGAGGACGGTTCTTCCCAGGCGTCTCTGCGCACCCCTCCTACACACAGCCCAGGGCCAGCATCTGCCTTTGCCTCCTGTCCAGCCTCTGTGTCTGCAGGAGGCAGCCTAGTCCAGAGGGAAGGCTGTGAGCCAGACCTGGGTAGTTCCTGCTACCGCACTTACAAGCTATGACCTTGGACTTTGGGCAAGTCACTTAATGTTCCTCAGCCTCTGTTTCCTTGTTCTTACATGGAGATGGATAATTCCTTCTAGGCAGCTGTCGTCAGGTTCAATGTGATAGTGATCAGGGTTTGTGTCTTGGCACACTTCCCTCCTCCAGCAGTGGGCAGGCAGTGCTGGGCCTGGGTGTGCCTACAGGCTCCTCCCTCCTCTGCAGGAGGCAGTGGTGGAAGATGGGGCCTGAGCACGGCCTCAGAGGAGGCACCTGACGGGAAGGGAGCCTTTTCAGGCCTCATAATAGCCCTGCACCAGGCATTTGGAGGATGAGCATCTGGCCCTCTCTGCTACTCATCCTCAGGGTCACAGAGCACTGAACAGGCAAGGGGTGGGCACTGGCCTCTGGCTTTTGCCAGTCAGGTTGGGGGGAAGCTCAGTAGTCACCTAGGTTTTAGCAGGGTTGAGCGGGCTTTACAGGGAGTCTGTCACTGGGTTATGAGTTCACCCCGTTCCCACAGTGGGGCTGGACTGGTGTGTTTGTTCGAGGGAGACCTGGTCTGGTGGTAGCCCATGGCAAGCCCTCTCTTTAGCCCTTTCTTCTGTCTGCTTACCCACCCTGGTTTGTTTTGGTAAGTGTTTTGTTTTGAAATGCTACCCTGCTGTGGAATTTGGGTAGCCCTGTGGGATGGGGTTGCCCCCTCTCTTGTTCACCTCTCCGCTGCATTGGCCCCAGGCACCTGGGTCTGTAGGAACCCTGACTCCACCTTGTTGATTCCCGGCACCCCCAGCCGTGCTGACCCCACCCCACTCTCCTCCTCAGAGCAGTGCCAGTGACCTGGGGGACACAGCTTCACCCACACTCAGCCTGGCACTTGCACACACATCACCTACGTAGGCCTAACTCTGTGTATTTAAGGCCCTTTCTCGTGTTTTATCTTATCTGATTTGGCTTTTTGTGGCTTTCCTTCCTTTTGTACTAATGCTTCTCTCTGATCTTATTTGCATTCACATTACCTCGCCAGGTGGTTCACCAATCAGAGGTAAGAATGCTGTCCGTGCATCTCGCCACGCCACGCCACTTGCCGCCACCACCACTTCATCCCGTCCAGTCCGTCACCTCCCCCATCCCCATCTTGACCTCTCCAGCTCCTCATCTCCAGCTCCGGTCCCCTCGACTCCACTGGCCACTACACACATCCAGTCTTGGTCATTCCCTCCTGTGGACTCATCCATTGCAAGTCTGGATTGTGGAGATACTCGCCAGCCCTACTGCCCACGCCTTCTAGGCCAGCCCCACAGAAGGGACCTTGTCGGCTCCCACAGTGAAGCCACGCCCTGGTTCCCAAGGTTGGCCACAGATGGAGTCTTCCCATGAGGTGGGGGAGCATGACCAAGCCCTGCCTTTCCTCTGGAGCCCCTCCTTTGTCTTGGGGCCCTCAAGTATTATTGGTCTTCCCTTTAACATCCTAACACAATGGTAGAATGAGAATCACCCCGTAAATTCCTCGGCCCAGCAGATACTCAGAGGGACATGCAGTTAAGACTTTAGCGTAGATGCTGGGGTGACAACAGAGACGAGCAAGATCCTGCGTAACTAGGTCACCTGACCTGTCAGCCCCCGGCGGAGTTCACGCAGCACGGCCTGCGGCCTTGGGGCTCAGAGCCCAGACTCTGGACTCAGACACCCGGGTTCAGGTGTGACCACCTGCATGACCTTCAGGAAATCCATCATCTCTCAGAAGTCTGTTTCCTCTTTAAATTGGGGCCAGGGCACCACCTCATGGGGCCATGAGAACTAGAGGAGAGGATGAGGATGTGGGCAGTGTCTGGCACAGAGCAGATACCCTGTAAAATGGTTGCTTCTGTAGTTTTTATTTGCATCTTTTTTGTGTGTACATTTTAGTTACATTTTTCTCTCCACCTCTCTCAGTGTTCTTGGGCATGTCTAGACCCTCAGAGGCCAGGGCCAGGGTGGTCTCAGGACAGAAGTTGGGGCTGGGAGGAGCAGCTGCCTCCCTGTGGGGCGTCCTGTCCATCACCCCTTGAGGGCAGGACTCGCTGTCCGGATTCCCCTGCCCCTCCTCCCAGCCCACAGTGGTTCTTGATGCCCTGGCTGCTGGGTCTTGGTGTTGCTTCTCCATTTGGGGGTTTCTGTGTGCACATAGGCTCAGGGTCTGTGCTGGGTCCCCTGGCTAGTCCTAGCTCTCAGCACAGGGGAGCCTCGTCCCCCAGCAGGGGTCTCACCCAAGCCCTACTTCCTGTTCGCCCTGTGGCACTAGCCATCAGGTCTCCCCTTACCCCCCAGCTGAGCTGACCTTAGAGCAGCCCCCGCCCAGCCAGGGGCCTGATGCCCCAGCTTCAGTGCACATTTTCTGTAACAACGTTCATCCATCCCATAAGCATGACCCGTTGGGTGCCTTTCGGGGCTGTTCTCTCAGGATTTGAGTATTTGGCATGTGCCCAGGCCCTCACGCTCCCTGGTGCCCGGTGGGGAGGGCCGAGGCCAGGGCCACAGAGCAGGCCAGCCCTTTGTCCTTCTGCACTGGGGCCAAGCCTGGGCAGCCCTTTCCCCCACCTCCAGCTCCCAGGCCCCTGGGTCTTCACAGCTGCTCTGGGTTTGGGTGGTGGAAGAGGGATGTCAGGCTGTGAGGGGGCTGCAGCTCAGACTGGTAGTGGTCCTACCCCGGGGCCTGGGCCATGAGAAAGCAGCTTGGAACTCTTCCTGTGGTTCCTGTCCCATCTAGTCCAGTGGGGTCTAGCAGGTTCTGTCTGTGTCCTGTGTGGGGGTGACCGTCAGCCAGCCTGTACCCTGGGGGCGGTGGGGGCTGTTAGGGTCACTCCCGCTGTTCTGTGCAGACAGTGGTTTTCTGTCAGGTTGTGTCCTGTGGGGATATTAACTGTCCGTTGGACCGTCCTGTGTGGGTGTGATCATCTGTCAGCTTGTTCCAGGGAGGGCCTGTTGCCTGTGCCTCGGGGTATTCTTGTCACAGACAGCTTGCCCAGTGTGTTCTCACCAGCAGTGTTTTCAAGTGTTTATTGCCAGGGCTGGGGGGTGGCCAAGTAGAGTGGTTTCACCCCCACCCCCACCCCGGCCCCATCTTGGGCTCCCCCACCCGGACATGCCAGGACTGGCCCCCAGCCCAAGTTTCCTCCACCTTCTATGAGGGTCCTTTTCAGCTGCCCACCCAATCCTGGCTCCTGTCTGTCTGTGGCCAGAGCAGCTCCTCATTGCGCTGGCCCGAGTGGGAGCTACAGCCTCCATTAGCTTCCTGAATTATGCAGGAGCCACGGTGGGTCGAAGCACTTTAGCAGGCCCAGGCTGAGGAGAGGAGCTGGAATGGGTGGGGCTGGCGGGGTGGGGGTGGGGGAAGGGATGATGGCTGCTGTGAGCCGAGGCTGCTGGGCACCAGGGCCCCAGAGCAAGCCCCTTCCCTCCTCTGGGGTTCTGGTGGGCAGCAGATTCTCAGGCTCTTGTCAGATGAGGGCATGGTATGCTTGCGAATCCCAGGCCAGCAGGTCTGCAGGCTGCTCCCGCCCACGCCTGGCTCTGCTCTGCCCTGCAGGGCCAGTAGGGCCGGGAGCACTCATGGGAATGCTCATTGGCAGACAGGCTCCAGTACTCGCCAGAGCAAGATGGCCACTCAGTGGAGTCTGAGGGTGGTGTAGAGCCCCTGGCCAAGCCGACAAGCCCAGCAGGACTGCAAGTTGGGGTGGGCTTGTGCTCCAGAGTTTGACCCTTGGTTCCAGCCAGGAGGCCACTGGGCTTTTCAGGGGGAGCTTCCTGGAAGCAGCACTGCTGCTGGGGTGTGGCCCCAGTGTCTGCACCATCTGATCAACACAAGCCACAAACGCTGTCGAGACCCCTCCCCGTGTTCCAGGCCTGACCTCTGTCTTTGTGTCCCCTCAGGTGCCTTGCAGATTGAGAGCAGCGAGGAGTCGGACCAAGGGAAGTATGAGTGTGTGGCGACCAACTCTGCAGGCACACGCTACTCGGCTCCCGCCAACCTGTATGTGCGAGGTAAGGACTCGGGCAGTGCCCAGCCCTGTCTCTACGGAGCTGAGCTGCCCCTGCTGGGCATGCTGCCTGGAGCCCTTGGTGTGGACACATGAGGGGCTGCTATGGGCCCAGTCTCTCTTCCTTCTTGCTCTTTCTGCAGCAGCCATAGTGGCAGCAACAGCTCCCACTGGGCAGGTTCCTAACGTCCGCCACTACTTTGCTTTCCTCCTCGCAGGCCCTTTGGGAAGCAGCCACCCTTGGGAGCATTTGTATCTCTTATAGGTCCTGCCACGTGGGCCCAGAGCCGCATAGGAGTCTAGAGCAGACTTCTCATTGTATATCTATGTGTGTTTGTGCACGAGCAGGCACATGCTTTTGTGTAGATGTGTGCATACCTGCCTGGCCTTCCTTGAGTCTATCCTGCCTACTCCAGCAAGCTGGGCTCCAGGTCAGGCGAGGCTCCCTCTGGCCAGGTCTACTTGGGGCCTTCCTGGAGGAGGAGCCAGTCAGTACCCTTGTAGAGAGGGTCTGTGCTCTGTCACCAGCCAGGACTCTTGTGTAGAGGGTCAGGCTGAGGCCGCTGTGAGCAGGCACTGGTGAGCAGCTACCGTGTTTCAGGTGTTTCTTGCTGGGACGAAGTGGATTGTGCACTTTCACAAGTCCAGGTACCCAGCAGAGAGGGCCCAGGGACTGTTTTGGAGTGTCCAGTTTCTGCTATGCCCACAGCCCAGGGGTGACCGAAGCTGGCACCCTGTCTCTTCCTGAGAATATGCTAGGTCTGGTGTGCATGGTGCCCAGGAGTGGCCTTGGAGCCCCTGCTAGCCCCTACCGTCCCCTCACTTAGCCCTCTTGTACAGATGGGTGTCATTAAAAGTGAAACCGTCTCCACTTGGGGGATTTGTAAAGGAAAGTGGATGTGGCTTCCTTACAGCAATGATTTCATCACGCTGAATGCTTTGTGCAGCTTTGCGAGGGGTGTCGTCCACCTGTCTGCCCAAGGCCAAACACGAGGTGGGGCTATGTCAGGGGCCTGTCGCACTCTTTGGGTCCACTTGATCAGAGAGGGTTAGGCAGAGAGAATTAGGCCATCAACCATGTACTTATTGAGGGGCTGCTCTGTGTCAGGGCACAGGTTCCCAAGAGGCCGCGGGCTGCCAGCCCGTTTTGTGATAGGCAAATTGTGTTTCAGAGACAGTGGACAGTGCTTCTTTGGAGTTGGGGGCATGGGATGGGAGGTCCCCACTGGCCCCCTTGTCAGGTGTCCTGCTCGTCGAGGCTCACCTGAGTGGACCCGGGGCCTGTCTTAAAGAACAGCACCTTGGGGCCGGCCCCGTGGCTTAGCGGTTAAGTGCGCGAGCTCCGCTACTGGCAGCCCGGGTTCAGAACCCCCGGGCGTGCACTGACGCACCGCTTCTCCAGCCATGCTGAGGCATGTCCCACATACAGCAACTAGAAGGATGTGCAGCTATGACATACAACTATCTACTGGGGCTTTGGGGAGAAAAAGGAGGAGGATTGGCAATAGATGTTAGCTCAGGGCCGGTCTTCCTCAGCAAAAAGAGGAGGATTGGCATGGATGTTAGCTCAGGGCTGATCTTCCTCACCAAAAAAAAAAAACAAAAGAACAGCATCTGGACAGGGAGGCCCAGGAGCCCGAGAGCCACCCAAATGGCCAAGATGAGTGGAGCTGTCAACTGCACAGCCTTCCCCTCACGCTGCTGCAGGCAGAGCTTCTGACAGGCGCACAGGGGCCTGACGCGTCCTCTCTGAGAGAAGAACGGCTGGAATGACCCTTCTCAAGGACCTGCCTCTGGACCGTTCCAAATGCTGTGCGGTGTTGACCAACACTTCTTCCAGAAGATCATAGGGTCGAGAGAGCGGAGGTCCTGGGCCTCAGCAGAAAAGGCATTGGCTGTGTGTTTCTGTACCCAGGAGAGGAGAGGCCCCGCAAGCCACTGTGAACTCCATGCAAGCAGCACAGGCATGGTCATGTGGGCACATTTCCTGGGGCAGAGCTGCAGGAGGCGCACTGAAGCAGGAGAAAGCCCAGACCCAAGGGGGATGGACCCTGCATTGTCATCTTGGCTGGGCAGTGTTCTCCGAAGTCACCATGCTGGCCTCAGACCTGAGGCAGGGCAGTGGGTCTTTGGAGCTGAGCTGAGCTCAGCTGCTGTAGCAGGCAGCTCGGGCACTGACTAGGAAGCTCTTACCTCCAGCCCCTTGGAGCCCTCCTGTCTGGGGGGCCCCCTCTGTCCACACATGACCCTGACTGGCTCCTGCCATGGCCCATCCCCCACTCCCACTAGGTCTTCCTGAATCGCCTTCCTGGCTCATTCCCACAGACCTTTTGGGCAGGGAATGTGGGGTTTTCTTTAGTTCTAGCCCCACTTGCCAGGGACCCTAAAACAGGCTGTTCCAACCAGGCTTCAGTGGTCTCTCCCTCTCTCTGTCACACACACATGTTCCTGTGGACCCTGGTGTCTAAGGGCCAATCCTGAGTCTCTGTCCCCCGGCCCGACCTGAACCTGCACCTGCCCTGCTTTGCCGAGAGCGACTTGCCCTAAAGCCACAGGGCAGGCCCTACTGTCTGGACTTGCAGACACCTGGAAAGCCCTGCTCCTAGGACCCTTGCCTCTGATGTCCCCACCCGTCTTCATCTCAGTCCTGGCAAAGCCCTTGCCTTCTGCCCCCAGCAGTGCTGAGGGTCCATCAGCCCAGCTCCTCTGGGACAGCCTCTGCTGTGCTGGCCACCAGCTCTGTGTCTAGAACCCTGCTTGTAGGTGGGCTGCCCAGGGAGAAACCCCCAGTGCTGGCTTGCCTGCTGGCCTATGTTCACCTGTCTTCCAGCAGAGCAAGGCTTCCTTCCGGAGCAGGTGCCTGTGACCCTCCAGGCCGGTGGAAGGCCCCCACTGGGCTCCAGCTCAGGACCTAAGCCTCAGCCTCCTGGTCGTGTGGACCCTAGCCCAGGGTTTCTCAACCTATAGACATTTGGGGTCAAATAACTCTTAGTTGTGTGGGGCTGTCCTGTGCATTGCAGGATGTTTAGCAGCACCCCTGGCCCACTAGATGCCAGTAGCACCCCCTCGTCACGACAACCCAAAATGTCTCCAGACGTTGCCCAGTGTCACCTGGGGGAATGCCCCCAGTTGAGAACCGTTACTCTGGATGGACGGCCTCCCACTGGCATCCATCTCCATCCATCTCGGACTCTCTTCTCCTACCGTGTCTGCTGAGCCCAAGGCCATGTCTCCTTTGCGGATTTGGCTTCGGTGTCGACCTCACATCGTCCTCTTTCCCCAGACTCTCAGGGCTCCCACTGTCTCTCTGAGGCCCTGCAGTTGCTACATTTAATGGGTAGTGTGTATAAAGCTCCTGGCAGGGCCCTGTGCATGCAGGAAGTGCTTGGGCGTCAGTAGCCACTGCCACTGTCAGGAGTGCTGTTGGGGAATGCATCATCCAGTTACGTCTGACGTTGCTCACACTTGCCCGCAGCTCCACCCACAGTCCAGCAGGCCCAGGCATGCTGGGTGGACCAGCCTCTCTCCGTCACCCTCAGACTCCCTCCCTGAGTGACTCACTCTCTCCTTCTGTCCACAGTGTCTCTCTCCTCCAGCTCTCAGGATGCACAGCTGCCAGGGCCAGGGTGGGGCCACGCCCTCCATGGAGCCCAGCGTACCTGCCGCCAACCTTCCCCCTTCTCTACAGGGAGCTGGCCGCTGGGCCACAGCTTCTAAATGGGGCAGTGTCTCCACGACCTTTCTCCCCACAGGTGCCCCTACCAGCTCTTCACCCTGCAGCGCTATGCAGTGTGGGGCTTCCTCAAGGTGGCGGGATTCTAGCAGCTTTGTGTGCCTGGTGGGTTTGTGGGCTGGGTGGGCCCTGACCCCAGAGCCTAACTCACTGGGTCTGTCCGAGCTGTGGGGTGAGCGTGAGGCATGGGGGCCTGCCTGTGCCCCACTTCCACCCCTTCCTGTCCCGCCCTTGGCATCCCGGCACCTGCCGACGGGATCCAGCCCTGTCCACCGTGTCCTCCATGAGTCCTGAGTCTTCTGTAGCGGCGTGGTCCGCGCGCACCTGCGTGCACGTGCGTGTGCGTGGGGCACAGGAGTCTTGTCTCGTTTCCATGCTGTGTGGGCAGGTGAAGGTTGGCCTGTTTTTACTCTCTCTGTGTTTCTCCTTGTCTTTTTTTTATTCCCTCCTCATCCTCATCGCACTCTGCCATCAACCCAAACTCTCATCTCTCAGATCAGCGAGAAGGTTGGTCCTTTTCACTTCTTACCCATCTACAGTCCGCCCACCGATGCGATGCTCCTGTCAGTAGGGACCAGCGGGCTCGGTCAGCTCCCTCGGGCTCACTCCGCCAGGCCTGCCCGCCAGTCGGGCACTGCTCCTAATTGTTTGGGCCGGCAGGCGGGCAGGACCGGGGGTGGGTGGGCAGGCCCCCTCCCCTGCATGTTTCTGCTGCTTGGGGCCCTAATGCACCACGTGTTTGCATGTCCTCTTAGATGAGCTCCTCTGCTCGGGTGGTCGGGTGGGCATGGTGCATGGCATGACACCGTGCCCCACCTTTGTACCAGGCCAGGCCAGCTGTCTGTTCCAGGTGGAGCGCAGGAGTGGTTGGCGGGGCTGTAAGAGCTGTAGTTCTTCATGCGCATCAGTGGGGCCTTCCACAACCCCCCACTCACCTAAACTCCACGTTCGCCCAAGCTCGGCTGAAACCACTGGGAATACAGACAGAAAAGATGAATCTAGAATGAGCCTCTCCCTCAAGATTCCACAGCGTAGGACAAAGTCCTGCAGGGTCTGCCCTGACCTTGAGGATCCCACCAAGACTCGACAGGGCAGTCAGCCCGGGTCTGCTTCACAGAGCTTGGTGTTCATGGCACAGATGGATGGCATCGTCTTGGCTCACTGAGAAAGTCTCTTATGCTCTTGTCTTTTCCCTCTTGGCCAGATCCAAATGAAGGTCTTCCCGCCTGCCCCAGGTGCCTCTGCCCGAGCCTCCCCGCCGTCTCCCGTTTGCTCAGCCCTGTGCTGGGTTCCGGGCATTCAGACCCGAGGAGCTCACACCTGACTGAAAAGTCAACTGCAACTTATTGAGGCCCCCACCCAGCCACAGGTGGAGAAGGGCTTCCTGGAGACTCTGCTGCAGCCCATTCCAGAGCAGTAGCACAAGGGGCTCAGCCCTGCCCTCAGGCCAGACTCCTACCTGCAGTCCTCCGGCCAGCAGCAGGGGCTAGCAGTCATTCTTATGTCACATGGTCTGTGTGGTCGAGGAGACTCACCTATCCACTGGGCTTTGGTCTGAGCCCCAGGGAGCAGACCCAGGCCACCTGTCCCCTCTGCATCATCTCTGTGGCTTGAGTTTCCTCCACGAGGGAGAGGGAGCCAGTCAGGAGGAGCGCTGTGGCCTCAGCTCAGATGTCAGCCCCGAGCATCCCTCCATGTGCACTCGTGAGCTCTGGGGCATTTCACTGACACCATTTCGCTGACCGGACGGATCTGCAGGGGCATTCAGAAAACAGCCATCAGCAGAGACAGCCCAGCCCCTGCACCTCCTCCCCCACCCTTCTGGTCCCTTGTCCCTTCTCTTTCTCCCCCTCCGTGGTCCCACCAAAAATAAGCATGTACACAAATATTTAACGGGAAGGCAGAAATGAGTTTCTAAATATTCTTGGGGGATTTGCTGGGCTGGTAATTTGTTTGGCACTGATAATTACATCTTACGTTTTTCCAGCTTTACTTAAAACTGTGTGCTGAGTGCGCTGGTATTTAATTACTGCTCTGTGGCAGCCAGAAGGTTATTTATTAAAGAGTTATTTTATCTTGATACAGTGGATCCTGCCCCTTATCCCCTCCTTAATGTTGTGTTATTTTCATCAGAGAAATTTCCTCAAGTGAATGCAGATTGCGGGGCTGCCTCCCCCTGCGATTAGGCTGTCACTCCTCTGAATGCTGATGCCTCCGGGCGCTGCGCCGCCCTATTATAGGGGGTTGTCAGTGCAAATAATTAGACTTAAAAGTTACAGCTGAAATGTAATCCAGAAATGGCAAAGCCCTGTTTTGGAAATTGTCTATAAAACATCAGCGCTGAGGATGCACAGGCAACGGTAATAGACCGGCATTGTTGGAGCCCAAGATTAGACCCTAAGTGCATTTTCCCGGCTCTGGTTTTTCCTTCCCTGCTGTTGCTTCTGTCAATAGACCGAGTCCAGGGCGAGTCCTGCCCCTTTTGGAGGCCTTGTGTCTGACAGCGGGAGGAACGACAGTGGGGCTGCTGCAGTGAGGCACCAGCCACTCCTGGTTGTTGGGATGGGGGTCGCCATCCGTGCAGGTCCATGAGGCCGAGTCCACTGGCTGTCTCTCCCCTCTCTTGCCCCCACCCTCCCTCTAGGCATGCCCTAACCTCCTGCACACTGCAGGAGGAGGAGTCTGAGCTGCAGGAAACCACTTTCCAGGACTCCTTGGGCGTGACTGGTGCCCCGTGTTCTTGTGAAAGCATCATGGGTGGTATACACAGGAGTCTCTGGGCTTGAGGACCTTGCCTGGTGCTAGCGATGACCCTGAGTGTCACATCTGGCCTCAAACTAATCCTTAGCCCCTGGAGTTCTCCATTCCACTCACGTCTAGGTGGGGAAAAATAAAAACAGAACTACTCTCAGTGTTAGTTCCTGAAGGCCCCCCATTTCCTGACAGTGGAATAGAAGACCTTGTCTTCCAGGGGCTCTTTGGGGTGAAGACCAGTCAACACTCTGCACGGCCTAGGTTGAGACCCAGGGTTTACTGGCCAAGGATGTACTTCCTTTTCCTGGGGCTCTTTGTTCTCCTGTCCAGGGACCTGATCAGGCCCCAAGATTCCACCACTGAACAGGGTTGAGCTTGCATCCGTGACCTCTCTCCTGGCACAGGCTCCCCAAATCCCATGCTTATGCCGACTAGAGAATATCTTCTGCCAGCCTCGGCTAACCCAGAAGCCAAGAAGCTCCACAAGCTTCTCCCTAGAGCCTCATGGGTCTCTTTTCTCAGCCTTGTTAGCCAGGGCTCAGAAGAGCGTGAGCTTGTCATCACACAGACCTACTCCAAGTACATATATAAACTCAGGCGTGTTGCATACAGTATCAGTCTAAGTAAGCTCCCTTGTCTGTGGTTGGGAGGTGATAGCATCTGTAGCATGGAAACCTTCAGCACACAGTAGGTGCGCGAGTGATTTTCCTTCCTCAAACTCATTTTGATGCCCATGAACAGGGAGGAGGTGGGGCAGCTGCTGGCTGAGCGGAGAGGCGAGGAGAGACTTGGTCAGTTAAGGCTGCTCCTCTGTGCCTTTCTGCTCGAGCCGGGGCTGTGCTAGACTCTCTCTTCCTCGGCAGGCCTGGGCCTGGTCCGCAAACAGACCTGCATGCCTGTACCTCTCCTTCCACGGTCCAGCTCTCAGGCCCAGCTCTGGAGCCCAGGGAGTACCAGCACCACCAGGCTGGGCAACACTTCTGTCCGTGCCTCCTGGCCTCCTTGAGCCATTTGGGGCAAGTGCTCAAAGGGGGCTGTTTGTCGTGGCTGCCTCTTGCCAACCATGCCCCAGGATCCACCTGTTCTCTGCCACACACAATTGCTTTATCTATGATGTGCTGTTGTCATTTGGTGTGAAGTCCCAGCTTTCAGACGTCACAGAAACCCACTTATATCAGCTTAAACAAAACAAGGAAACTCGTGTCTTACCAAACTAAAAAATGTAGAAGTAGATTTGGTGTCGGGCAGGGCTGGATCCAGAATTTGAACAGTTTGTTCAGGCATTTATCTGTTTCTTAGCTCTGCTCTCCTCAGTTGACTTCTTTGTTCTCAAGCAGATTCTCTCATGTGTTGTGAAAGGTGGTCCCCAGTCCCCCTAAGGCTAGCCACTGCAGTAGGGAAAATCACTGTTGTAGTAGTTTTTGCAAGAGTCCAAAGCCTATATGTCTCATTAGCCAGGTCTGGGTCCTGGCCCATGTAGCAGGAATGGGAGGAGGCGTGGTTCCCCTAAAGAAAATGAGGATGCCAGTTCTAGAAGGCAGAACACTGAATGTCCATGAGGCACACTGAGACCCCAGGTGAGCCTGGGGACGCAGAGGGAGGTAGACCCAGCCCGTGATGCTATCACGCCTGCTTGCTCTTGGGACTGCCCGTGTTTTGGTTCTGTCTGGAGTGAGGCGGTGAGGATGGAGTTGAAGCAGTAAGGTGGGGTCCTGCGGTCTGGGCTGGGGAACCATGCAGGAGTTTTCACAGGGAAGCATTGTGAGCAGATTTGTGCCAGCTGTTTGTGGAGGGCCAGTCATGGGAGCTGGGGCCCAGAGGACAAGGCAGGAGGGACAGTGAAGAACCCGAGGCAACAATCTGAGGAAAGACGCTGGTGGCTTAGACTTTGGTGGTGGATTTAGAGAGAAATTAGTGGGTTTGAAGGATATTTTAGGCAGTGCGTTGACAGGACCTGGTGATTTGCTAGATGTCTGGTCTCAGCTGCAGCTTGACCCCCGTGTAGTGAAGTCAGATGTTGGACTGGGTGGTCTCTGCAGTTGCTTCCAGCTCAGATTCTGTGGTTTTGGACCATGCGAGCAGCAGAGTCTAGAACGTATAGTGGAGGGGCTCTGATGTGGCACTACGGTCCTTTGCATGCCCGGGCTTCCTGGCAAGGGTCCTCGGAGACCCGCGCTCTTGGTGGTACCCTCTGGTCACTTAGCCTCACTGCCTGCCTTCTACAGCTCACAAAGGACACCCCCCAGCCCACCAGCTGCATGACCTGTCTGCATGCCACGCATGCCTGCCCATGGCTAGGTCTTGCCTCCTTCCATCCCTTTGCATGTTCTGAATATCTGTGCCAAGCTTGCAACTTTTGGGGGTGGGTTCCAGGCTGCACCTTGGACTGAGAAGCTCAGAACAGCTCCTGACCTGGGCGGCCCCAGGCTGGAGGTCGTGGCCAGGCACAGCCACCCTCCCTGTTGAGACCCTTGTTCATTGGCACGGAAAGCCATCTGTTTGGCGCCTTCATCATGTTAACTGCCATCGTCATGCCCATCCTGCCCGCGGACCACGTCCCTGGCCTGCCCCAGCCCTTTGCCCCTGCCCAGCCCATCCTAAGAGGCGGCCCCTCCTCTTGGGTTCCCAGGCTGTGCCTTGAGCATGGCTGAGGTCCCGGCAGGTGGTCATGCCACTGCCCTCATCTCTCACCCTCCAGTCATGGCCTAGAGGTGGAGGCAGTGACTCCAGAGAAGGTGGCCGTGTCACTCCCGGACTGACCTTCTGCCCTGCCCCAGCCATGCTCTGAGGACCCTCCACCCTGGGGTGCCTGGGCTTCTGGTGCCCCAGCTGACCCCTCTGGAGACCGTTGGGGGTGGGGGGGACAGGCACTGGAAGGCGACCTGGGACGTTGCCCTTACGAGGCCTGGAGCGTAGACAGTGTAGACGTGAGGCCTGGACCTTGCACTGAGTCCCTCTCTGACCCTGGGCAAACAGGGCTTCTCTGGGCCTCAGTTTCCTAGGCTGTAAAATGTGAGCTTGGTTGCGGATCTCTCGTGTTCCGGTCCCTGAGTGTGGGGCTACTTCTAGCCCAGAAGTGGGGTGGGAGGTGGTAAACTGGGGCCCAGGGACTCCGTCCTTCCTGTCTCTGAGGGGGGTTTGGCTCTGAGAAGATGGGGCTTCCTGGATGAGGGGCCCCTGCCCTTCCATCCTCCCGTGTGCACTGCCCGGCCTGTGAGTGCCTCTCTCCCTCCTCCCACAGTGCGCCGTGTGGCCCCTCGTTTCTCCATCCCTCCCAGCAGCCAGGAGGTGATGCCGGGCGGCAGTGTGAACCTGACGTGCGTCGCAGTGGGCGCACCCATGCCCTACGTGAAGTGGATGATGGGGGCTGAGGAGCTCACCAAGGAAGACGAGATGCCAGTCGGCCGCAACGTGCTGGAGCTCAGCAATGTCGTGCGCTCCGCCAACTACACCTGCGTGGCCATCTCCTCACTGGGCATGATTGAGGCCACTGCCCAGGTCACAGTGAAAGGTGAGTGCCACAGGCGTGCCTGCCATGGCCTGTGGCCTGCCCTGGCGCCTGCGGCTGGTGAACAGGGATACTGTGAGGACAGGCAAGGCCTAGGGGGAGTTGCTCTCTCCTGGGTGCCCAGGCCCTCAGTGGGGGAGGGAGGGGTTTCTGTCGTTAATAGTGTTACTATAATAGCTGATAGGTACTGAGTTCCTGGGGGCAGACCCCGTGCTGGTAAGCACAGACGACTTTGTTCAGTCTCGGTGTTAACCTGGGAGGTAGATGCTCTTGTCATCCCCATTTTATGAGTGAGGAAACTGAGGTGCGGGGTCACACAGAAGAAAATGACAGTGCAGGGACTTACGCGCCCCCGAGGCACTACATAGCAGTAGACCCTCGGGTTTACCAGCCTCCCCGCTAGAAGGATGTAATGAGATAGTAGCCATAGGGGTCATGAGTTCTCTACCGGAGCCTCGGGACAGGCACAGGTACATAGACTCCTCTGGGCTCCCCACTTCCCCTCTCACCTCCTCCGGTCAGTCCTCTGTCCTGCAACTTGAATGATCTTTTTAAAATGTCAAGCAGGATCATGTCACTCTCTTTTAAGAAAGGGAGAAACGCCTTCCGGTGGCTTCCCATTGCTTTTAGGGCCCTCACTGAGGCCTCCCTCACTCCCCATGCACCAGCTACACGGATACTTCTGTTTTGCGCTGCCCACCCAGCCCTTGCCATCACTGGCTCCATCTCACTATCCAGGTCTCAGCTCTGAGGACTTCCCTGATCACCCAGCCAAGGAGATTCCCTGGATTTTTCCCCATCTCAGCACCCTGCTTTTTGCTGTCCTTGCACAGACCAGAATCATGTTTATCGACTCATTGCTTCTCTCTCACACTGGAATGTAAACTCCATGAGAGCAGGGGTGTGACTGTCTGTGTGACATTGTGTTCTCAGCCCTGGCATAGAGCTAGCGCTTGGTAGGCACTCAATAATTATTTGATGAATGATTGGCTGTGGACCTAGGACTTCTCCACCTTCGATTTGAGCCAAGCCACAGGGTCCGTGGGGCCAGCAGCCCCATCACTCTTTCTAAAATCCAGGGGCCTAGGGCCGGCCCCGTGGCGTAGCGGTTAAGTGCGCGCCCTTCGCTGCTGGTGGCCCGGGTTCGGATCCTGGGTGCGCACCAGTGCACCGCTTGTCAGGCCATGCTGTGGTGGTGTCCCATATAAAGTAGAGGAAGATGGGCACGGATGTTAGCCCAGGGCCAGTCTTCCTCAGCAAACAGAGGAGGGTTGGCATGGATGTTAGCTCAGAGCTGATCTTCCTCACAAATACATACATACATAAATAAATAAATAAATAGAATAAAGTAAAAAGTAAAGTAAAATAAAATAAAATCCAGGGACCTTCCCTTAGAAAATACCAATCCCTTCCTGCTCCCATCACACATACTCGCCAGCATGGGGGCGCAGACACCTGCAGAGGCAGATCTCTGCTACCCAGCCTGTGTGCTTTCCGTCTGCATGGGGCCTGGGCAGGCCATGGCACCTCTGGGTCTGTTGCTAGTGAGGATCCAGTGAGTTCTAGAAGTGACGTGGGTAGACACTAGGTGACCCAAGGCCCTTGGGGGCACCAACAGGCCTGGTCACCATCCCCCACTAGGTTCCCTCAGAGGTCACCGTGAGCTTTCCAGCCTGTTCTTCAAGGTGGGCTGTGGGGTCAACCACGTTCTGGTTGGATGACCCCAAGGGCAGGGTTGTCTCCTGGAGTCGTGACCTCGGACAGCCCTGAGCCTTCCACTTTGTCCCCAGCTCTGCCAAAGCCTCCGATTGACCTTGTGGTGACAGAGACAACTGCCACCAGTGTCACCCTGACATGGGACTCTGGGAACTCGGAGCCTGTGTCCTACTACGGCATCCAGTACCGTGCAGCGGGTTTGGAGGGCCCCTTCCAGGAGGTGGACGGCGTGGCCACCACCCGCTACAGCATTGGTGGCCTCAGTCCTTTCTCGGAGTACGCCTTCCGCGTGCTGGCGGTGAACAGCATCGGGCGAGGGCCGCCCAGTGAGGCAGTGCGGGCGCGCACCGGGGAGCAGGCGCCCTCCAGCCCACCACGCCGCGTGCAGGCACGCATGCTGAGCGCCAGCACCATGCTGGTGCAGTGGGAGCCTCCTGAGGAGCCCAATGGCCTGGTGCGGGGCTACCGAGTCTACTATACTCCTGACTCCCGCCGCCCTCTGAGCGCCTGGCACAAGCATAACACAGACGCGGGGCTCCTCACCACCGTGGGCAGCCTGCTGCCCGGCATCACCTACAGTCTGCGCGTACTGGCCTTCACCGCCGTGGGTGACGGCCCACCCAGCCCCACCATCCAGGTCAAGACGCAGCAGGGAGGTAGGTGCAGGTGGCATGCTGGCTGGACAGCCGCGGCAGGGCTGGGGCGGGCCAGGCTGTGGCAGTGCCTCCCCCTCAGGCCGTGAGCTTGGGAGCGCTGGGAGGATGAAGGCCTGTCTTCCACAGACATGTAGTCACTTGGGATGCAGGACAAAGGTGTGGGGGTGAGGATCTGCCGTCCCCTGCCGCCTCTCCCCGGGTGCCTCTGGCCTCTAGAGGGTCTGGTGAGGCTGACGGCACCTGGGGCTGTTGCAGTGCCTGCCCAGCCCGCGGACTTCCAGGCCGAGGCAGAGTCAGACACCAGGATCCAGCTCTCATGGCTGCTGCCCCCGCAGGAGCGGATCATCAAGTATGAGCTGGTGTACTGGGCTGCAGAGGACGAAGGCCAGCAGGTGAGTGCCCAGCAGGGACGGAAGGGAGGAGGGCTTGTCCTGATGCCTAAGGGTCTGTGGTGGGCTCACCCAGGCAGGCTTTTCTACATTTGTGTGGTCGTGTGGGCACAGCCCCTAGGGTTCTTCTTGGCTTTGCAGCTCACATGGCCTGTATGGTTCTGTAGGCTTTGTCACCTCTGTGCCAGGGGCAGAGTCCGTAGGTGTATCCTTGGGTGTCCCAGGCCCTGTGGTTTATGTGGCAGCAGCAGAACCCTAAAGTTCCCCTGGGACCCTGTATCCCAGATGTTCCATGGCCCTGTGGTCTGTGAGGCACCTGTGGCAAAGGTTGGGCCATGCGTCTCTTGTGTGGTCCAGGTGGCCATGTGGCATGGATCCAGCTCTGGAGCCACAGTGGGTCTAGAGGGGTCAGTTGCAGCCCCTGTTGGGGAATAGCCTCTGAGTGACCTTTCAGGTCAGAGCAGTCAGTGAGTGCTCCCTGCTTTTCCAGCACAAGGTGACCTTCGACCCCACCTCCTCCTACACCCTAGAGGACCTGAAGCCTGACACACTATACCGCTTCCAGCTGGCTGCCCGCTCCGAGATGGGGGTGGGTGTCTTCACCGCCACCATTGAGGCCCGCACGGCACAGTCCAGTAAGTATCTCCTGAGGCCACTGCCTGCTACAGCTGGGCTGGGACACAGACACACACACCTTTCCTCCTTGACCAGGCAGCTGGTCAGGTCTGCTGGGCCCTAGACTGGATTCTAGTCTGGGCTCTCGGTCTGGACTCCAAGAGAGGGACAGGTAAGTGCCCACTAGTCTGTGTCCAGACAGCTGCTGCCCTCACTGCTCCCTGCCCGACTCCTGCCCCTCCCCCACGCACCCCCCTCCCCCATCCAGGTAAGTGCTGTGTCTGTCACTCATCTCCTTCTTCCCTCCCACCCTGTGCTGGTCACAATTGCTGACTGGGCCGTCTTCAGTGGTGGAACCACCATGCTCGCCATGTCCCACACCTGCTTTGGTGGCCGTCCTTCCTACTGTATCCCCACTTCTCATCTCCCATATCACGCATATTCCCTGCCTCCTGCCCCCCACCATGAGAAGTATGTGTGGGCCGTGTAATCACACTGAGCCAACTGCACATGGGGACACGTCTGTGAGAGTGACACTCTGTGACTGAGCATGTCCACGTGCCTGCATTGGGACTACACGGCCATCCGTGTGTGGGACCATCTGCGAAGCCATCTGTGTGACACCTTTGTGGCGTTGTGTGTTACTGAATTTCTGCATGTGAGTCTCTGATGCTGTGAGCGTGTGTATGCCCACGTCTGACCGCCTGGCCCTGCAGCACCTGTACATGTGTGCAGTGAGTGTCTCGTGTGCCCCTGTGATTGGATCTGTAAGGCTGTTCTTAGGATTGGGACTCAGTGAGTGTGTCTCTGGGTGAGTGACCTGTGACCCAGTCTCTGGGCCTCTGTAGCAGCTCTCCCGATGACAGACCCTGAGACCACAGGGTGTCTGGTCACACAGCCACAGCAGGCCACTGTCCATGAGGTTCTATGTGATAACAGGGCTGTGGGTATGTGGCTGGATGGGATCTTGGCATCGAGACAATGAGCACATGTGATGACCTTAAATACAGCAGAGTCTGTGAGGCAGTCCCTGTGACATGGGCCATTGTCCTCATGCCCTAGCATATGCCAGTGACATCAGGAGGCCTGTCTGTGTGTGCCCCTGATGTTCATAGACTCATTCTACAACCATCTACTGTGCTCTTGCTGGGTGCCAGGCCCCGTGCACAGTGCAGGGCGGGCATCACAACCCTGACGTGCCCTCAGCTTGTGGGGATCCTAGTCTAGTGGGGCAGACAGCCATTAAACCCACAATTATCCAAATGAGCTTTTAATTACATTTGTGTAAAGTGCTGGGGAGGAGGCAAACAGTGGAGAGATGATGGGACAGGAGCCATATCTGGTCTGAGGGATTGAGGAGGGCCTCTTTGGGTGACACGGAGGCCTCAGGCAGAGGTCAGCTTGTGCAAAGGCCCTGGAGTGGGAAGGCAGTTGGTTGTGGGCAGGGGCGAACAGCGGGCCAGAGTGCCTGGAGCAGTTGCCAGATCCCTGCAGTCAGGGCCTCCGGGCCAGAGGACAGGCAGGAGGGCTGACAGGCTGCTGTGTGAGGATGCGCAGGGCAGCCCTACGGGACGCCAGAGACCAGATAGGAGGATTTGCAGCAGTCCAGGCAAAGATGGTGGCTCAGATGAGATGGCAGTGGTGGATTTGAGAGCTGTCTGGGAGGCCGACTAGCCAGGACTTGGTGACAGATGAGGTGTGGGGGGCTGAGGGAGAGGGAAGCAGCAGGTGAATCTTGTTTCTGGTGTGTAGACCTGGGAGGAAGGCGGTGCCGCTCCCTAGAGTATGACAGGAAACAGAGGCGGGCACCCAGGCTCGGGACGCTGTGTGCCATCCCGATGGTGACACCTGGCAGGCTGCCGGAGTCCAGGGCCTGAGCTGGAGGTGGAGGACCCTGAGAATGATGCCCACGGATGGGAGGAAACCCAGGAGAGGGGAGTGTCTTGGAGGTTGGAAGAAGAGAGTTTCAAGCAGACCAGATGCTGCTGCTGAGTGGTGAGGGCCCGAGGAACGCAAGAGTGTCGTTGGATCTAGTAACGTGGACGAGTGGACCTGGACAGGAGTTTTGAGACTGAAGTTGATTGGATTTCACGAGGCGCGTGTGGAAGGTGAGGAAGTGGAGACAGAGGACTCAGAGGCTAGGAGTTTTGCTGGGAGGGAGGGGACCACTGTGGCTGGGATGGGGGTGCTGGGGACAGGATCTGTCTTTTCTGATGGGAAAATCTTGAGTATGTTTAAATGCAATTGGGAACGAGTCAGTAGGGAGAAGCAGAAAACATGGAGAAAAGAAGGATAATTCGAGGCTCAGGAGGTGCGGGAAGAAGGCAGAGCACAGTGGTGGGAGAGATTGGCCTTGGACAGGAGGGCACATCTCTCTGTTCTTGGAGAGGAAGGAGAGAATCAATGCAAATAGGTTGGTTGGTGAGTTGGGTAGCAAGAGGTGGAGGGAGCTGCTGTTGGGAGTCTTCGGTTTTCTCTGCAAAGCAGGAGACAGGATCATGTGCTGAGAGGAAGGGAGGCGACGGGAGCTGGAGGTTTGAGGAGCAGGGAGGAGGTTGAAGGCATTCTGTGTAACGTGGCCGAGCGAGCTAGGCAGAGAAAGAGACCAGCAGGCAACATGGAGGGCCCAGGTGAGGCCATGGGGGGTGTTCAGAGGGTGGTAGCCTGCCTGGCCAGGTGACTGGTCTCTACCTGCCCCAGTGCTGCCTTGGAGCAGGCGGAGAGTTGGGTCCGCTCAGAGCTTGGTGCAAGCTGGGCAACAGCGTGAATGAGGCGGCGGCGAGGGAGTTGGGGATATTGGTAAGAGTGGTGAGATGGTGGACTTTGGTGTCTGAGCTGAACATGGAGGGCCGTAAGGATGGTAGGTCGGTGGTTGGAGGTCCCCAGGGGGTGAAGAGCAGGCGCAGTGCTGGGGGCCTTGAGCAGCTGAGCTGGGACAAGGGTGAGGGTCTGTGAGGGGATGTTGGAGGCCAGTTTGGGAGGTAGGGCCGTCCCCACTGGTGGCATTATCTAGGCATGATCATAGCAGTGCAGGGGAGGAGAAAGCCTTGGAGGTGAGGGGCTCAGGGGCCACTGGGTTGAGGGGGCTGCTGGTCACCCAGGCGGGGGTGGCAGCAGAACTCAAGATGGTGAGGAAGCCCATGGAATGGCAGCAGAATCCTCAGCAGGAATAGGGGGACCTGGGAACGAGGGGGACACAGACCTGCCTCCTAACCCCGAAGGAACCTGTTGAGTGAGAGCACCTCTCCCGGGTACTTTTCTCCAAGCTATCCCGGGGCCAGTGGCCTCCAGTCTGGTTCCCTGAGGCTCAGGCCCAGATACCCCATCCAGGCAGGCAGAGGCCAAGGCAGCCTTGCACCAGAAGAGCCAGTGGGGCCACTTGTCCTGAGAAGAGAAGAGCTGTGGGCACAGCAGCTGGAGAATTTCTCCTTGTGTGATCATGTGTGTGACTGGGGGGTGGCAGTGGGGGTGACATGGTGCCGTGCTTGTGTGTATCTGATCCCACGTGTGTTTTGTGCAAGACAGCATATGTCTTGTGTGTGTGAGGCACTGTGTCAGGGCCCCGTATATGTCAGAGATACCGTATGTGTGTGGGAGACTGTGTGTGTGTGTGTGTGTGTGTGTGTGTGTGTGTGTGTGTGTGTGTGTGTGTGTGTGTTCCAGAGGGAGCGGGCTGTGGCGGCAGCGGCGGTAGCCTGCCTGGATGGCCCTGGGATAGCCCTTCTGAGCCCTTCTGTACTTGGGGAGCAGCCTGCCTGGGTGAGTGTCCCGTCCTCTGTGACTGGTCGCTGAGCTTGTGACCCCTCCATCTGCCTGCTTCCCCCATTTGTCTTCCCCAGCCCCCTCCGCCCCTCCCCAGAAGGTGACGTGCGTGAGCGTGGGCTCCACCACAGTCCGGGTAAGTTGGGTCCCGCCGCCAGCTGACAGCCGCAACGGCGTCATCACCCAGTACTCGGTGGCCTACGAGGCGGTGGACGGCGAGGACCTCGGGCGGCATGTGGTGGACGGCATCAGCCGCGAGCACTCCAGCTGGGACCTGGTGGGCCTGGAGAAGTGGACGGAGTACCGGGTGTGGGTGCGGGCGCACACAGACGTGGGCCCCGGCCCCGAGAGCAGCCCGGTGCTGGTGCGCACCGATGAGGACGGTAGGCGGCAGCGCCAAGGGGAGGAGTGGGAGGGGAGTCACCCCACTCAGACACCACCTGCCTCGCACTCCAGGGCCTTTGCCTCCCGTAAGCCCAGAGGGACTCGTCTTCCTCGTGTAGGCTTAATGGCCCAGACTGGGGAGATCTAGCTGTGGGACAGTCTGTGCCTAAATCCCAGCCTTTGAGAGTGTCTCCAAGGCAGCTGGAGCCTTAAGAGGCTAAGGCAGAAGCAGCAGCCCCACCTAAGATTTGGGAGGTCGAGACTGGGAAGAGTGGTGCAAGAGACACTCAAAACAGAATCAGTGAGACTCTGCCTTGGCTAGACTTGGGCATGATCTGGGGGCCTAGGAGGAGACAGGACAGGTTGTGCTGACTTTAGGGTGGTTGAAGGCCTGGTGCCCCACCTCTCCCCTCCGTACCAAGTGAGGTAGCTCTGGGCCAGAGGGGTCAGCAGTGCCGGTCCTGGGCTCTTCCCTCTGCCAGGCAGAGGGAACCTTCCATGTTCCTTTCCAGGGACAGACAGTCTAAGGAAACCACATCAGGGCCTTTCCTGGGGCAGTGGGGGGCAAAAGCAAGGCCCTGGAGCGTGCTGTGCCCACCTGAGCCGGGCTTCACACCACCAGGCCTAACTTCCTCCTCTCCCTGGCCCCCAGTGCCCAGCGGGCCACCGCGGAAGGTGGAGGTGGAGCCGCTGAACTCCACTGCTGTGCGTGTCTCCTGGAAGCTGCCCGTCTCCAGCAAGCAGCACGGCCAGATCCGCGGCTACCAGGTCACCTATGTGCGGCTGGAGAATGGCGAGCCCCGTGGGCCCCCCATCATCCAAGATGTCATGCTGGCCGAGGCCCAGGTTCGCCACTGGGAGGTGGAGGGGTGGGACGGTGGGTGAGACCAGCACACCCTGCTTCCTCCTTGGAGCCCAGGTTTGCTCCCCTTCCCTGCCTGCCCTCAGAGGGACTGTCACACGGAGACATCCTGCTGCGTCGGGCTTGGGAGGCACTGAGACCGAAGTTAGGGCCAGGTTCCAGGAATACTCCCTCCTCTGTCTTGGGTCTGCCTGAGCTGTGCCAAGCCAGGCCCTGCCAGCAACATCTGCCCTGGTGACAGTCCCAGTGTGGCAGTCACCTCTGTGGTTCAGCCGCCAGCACTACCAGTGAGGAGCTCTGTCTGCGCAGACCCAGGCCTCCATTGTCACCCCCTGCCCAGGCTTCAGTACCCCAAGCCCTCCTTTGTGGTTTGCAGGAAACACATTCACTGTCAGTTAGGCTGTGCCTCCTCAACAGAGCTGGGCTGCACAGCCACTCCTCCCACAGCCAGGGCAAGGAGAGACTCCTGGGCTGTTGCCTGCCCCCACTTGGCTCTTGGCAGTTGCAGAGTTCTGTGAAGGGCCAAGCTGGGGTGTTGCTCTGCGCCTGCCCCCCAGGAGGATGGCTCAGCCCCTGATGTTACTTTCAAGGTCTGGGCCAGCCAACCTTAAATCTCCCTCTGTGTGCTTCTGTCCTCCAAGGACGGTGATTCTGCCTGTGAGCTTGGGGTGAGGTCCCTGGGGTTTGAGCACTGGTTTGCTATTCAGATGAAGAACCTGGGATACTGGGAGGTTATGTGAGTGCTCCAGAATTTTCCAGTAAGTGGATATCTGAGCTTAGATAAGAAGCCAAGTCTCTGGACTCCTGGGCAGGGGCTATAATTGCTATTGCGAATTCTTCCCAAAATATTCTGCTGATAAATCATGATACCTGGTGTGGTCTGCTCTGAAGGTCTCCCTATCCAGAATCAGGGCCTTGGGGGGATCCATAGGAGGTAGCACTGAGCCAGCCCTAGGAGGAGCCCAGATTCCCTCCAGAACCCACACACCCTCCCCATCCAGCTTTTCACCCCTACCTGGGCTGGGATCTGAGGTACAAGCACGTACCCCATGTTCTGCATGCTGTGCTTAGGGGTGGACTCAGCCACACAAAGGCAGGGCCTTTGTGCCTCTGGCTGGGCTCAGCACTCTGAAGCAAAATTCCTTTCTGCCCAGAGGTTCCATCTTCCTCCTCTCAGCCTGCCCAGTGCTGAAAAAATGGGGTGGAGGAGGTGGGTGTACCCGCCTGCATTCCTGGGCCAGGTCGAGGGCTCCTCGTGGGGGCTCAGCAGACACACCCACCCAGAAACATCCCAGGAATGGGCTCCCTACTGCCCCCCTCATCCTAGGGGGCAGCAGCACAGCTGCAGCCAGGGGAGTTCCAGAGGAACCACTTAGGGTGCCCCCTTCTGGTCCCGGGTGGTTTGAAGAGAGCTGGGCCAATAGGATGAGGGACACGGCCCTCTTGGCCTCAGACATCCTGTGATGGGGGGTAAACACGAGCCCAGGCTCCAGGGAAGCTGATTGCAGATGGAGGGCCTGCCCGTGCAGCCCCTTGGGACTGGGTCATTCTGCTCCAGGGTGGCAGGAGAGCAGATGGGGCCTGGTCCCCAGCCTGGCCACAGGGCCCAGCTGTCCCCTGAGCGCCCTGTCAAGGACACCACAGCCTGTCCTTCTTCACCAGCAGCACCATCTGCTCAGCCCAGGGCCCACATCAGCTCTGACAGGACCGTGGGGTACGTGCCCCCGACGTGTGTAGCCAGACCTGTCTCCTGTTAAGTGTGTCTCCTTAGGTTTGCCTCCCTCACAGCCTCTGACTGCATCTCCCCCTGTTCTGCCCCTGTCTCGTTGTCTCTGTTCCTCCTTCCTCTCTGTGTTCCTGTCTCTCCCTCCACTGATGGTGTTTTCATCTGTCTCATTCTCTCCTCTCCTCTCTCCTTTGCTCTGCTGCCTTCCATCCTCTCCCTCCATTTTGTTTCACCCACTTTGTCTTTCTCTTCTCCTCTCTCACTCTGCCTGCGACACAGGAGAGGTGCCCTGTGAGGACCTCTGTGCCCGGGCCTGGCTTGGGCAGCACGGGTCTCCCCCCTGGCAAGGAACCTAGAGCAGAGGTGGGTCCAGCCCCACTCTAGAAAGTGGCCTTGGCTGGTAGGGATCTGTCGATGGGCTCCTCCCATATTCAGTCCCATGGTCCTTGCAAGGACTTTCCAACAGAGCTTCCCAGAACAGGAGGACCTGAGGCCGGTAGACAGAGACCAGACCAGCACTATAAGGGTGGTTGGGCCAGAGGACCCCCTGGTGCCTCTATCTTGGAGGTGTCGTGGACCATCTCCCTGTTCTGTCGGGGACACTGGCCAACCCCCAGCCCTCCAGTGCCACAGGACCACAGAATGGAGACCTCATTCGCTGCACATGTCCAACTAGTACACCTGCATGCACTATGGCCTAAAGAATGGTGTACCAAGAAGTAGTCACACTGTCAGCCCTGAAACAGACCTTCCTACCTTGAGGAGATCTCTGGCACCCCAGGAAGGACACGGGGTCTGAGTGCTTCCCCTGAGCCTGTGGGGCAGGACCCAGGCTCCAAGCGTGGCACTCACACCTTCACCTTGCTGGCCAGCCTGCCCGCCCGGCACCCCCCGCCCCCCCCCTGCCATGCAGCTCTTGCTGTTCCTGGGACACCACGCCTTCCTGGGGAACTGTATAATCTGTCATCCCAACCGGGATACTTTTGAGAGTGAAAGGCGACATCATGGATAATCATACCCTGACAGCCAGCAGAGGCCAGCACTGTCCAGGCAAACCAGGGTGTACAGTCAACCCCTTTACCCCTCAGTGTCTACCCTCTGCCTGAACTGTCAAGCCCACCCCCCATATCTGGTGGTCTCTCCCTCCAAGCACCTCCAGGTGGTGCGCTCTGATCCCTCAGTGTCAGGGAGCCCTCCCCCGTCGGGCTGTCTGCCCCCCAGGTCTCCCTCCCCTCAGCCCTGCCACACACATCTGGGCTCCGAGAGGCAGGGGCTGGGATCTTCGGATGGGGAGTGGTGCTGGAGTGCTCCCCACATGGGCACTTCAGCGGCCCACCCCCTTCACCTGCCCCCTGCTCCAGCCAGGCCCCCTCTGGGCCAGAGTCCTTCACATCCTGTCTCCCTTTCTCTCCCTCTCCTGCGGTCAGTGGCGGCCAGAGGAGTCCGAGGACTATGTAAGTAGCAGGTGTGCGAGCGCGGGCAAGACGTGGTTGGGCTGGGCTCGTGGGACACGCCCCTCCCCTGCCTTTCCTCTCAGCCTGAGCCACCAAGATCCACAGGGCACCAGCCGCATCCAGAGAAAATTGGCGTTTAGATGCGAGCACGGAGCTGAGCCGCAATTGGCACTTCCTCTAATCCTTCCTTCTCGCCTGTCGAGTAGCAATTTTAGGCTACCGTTTGGAATCGACCAGGGCCTGGCCCCTGCTCTGGCCAGACAGGGATGGAGTTAAATCCAATCCTGATCGTTAGGCCTTATTGATCCCTGCTGTGAAAAATCACCTGCTTCTGGGCCCAGGCTGGGTGAGGAATCTGGGGAGCCGGGTTCTAGTATTGGTGCATTCTGGAGCCCCAACCCTGGGAGACCTTCCAGCTGGGGCAGGAGGGGGCCTCTGAGGGGTTGGTGGCAGCTGCAGTGGCCCCACCTGAGGCTCAGAGCTGGAGGGACACCAGGGTTGGTGGTGACAGCTCTGTTCCCACTGGACAGTGGTCCCCTCCCTTCTTCTCACTCTTCCCTCTGTGTTGCGTGGCTTGGCCTCCCGTGGTGTTTCTCCGCATGTCCGGAAATGATGCCTTGGCTAGAGATCGGTGCGTGGGCAGGGCCTGCCAAGGCTGGGGGACACTGCCCTGGCTGACTTATCAGATATCACCGGGGACAGTGGAGAAGTGCATTCCCCAGAGTGGGGCTTCCCTGTCCTCCTGTCTCTCCTCCCTGTCTCAGGAGGTATTGCAGAACATAAGGTGTTCACACAGCCAGTACCTAGATGGGGGTCAGGTGGGGTCCTGCTGGGTAGCACTTTGGCCCACCCCTCCACCCCCCTCTGGGTGCGTGTGTGCACACACGTGCCTTAGTACCTGCAGGTGGCCCTCCATCTGTTTACACAGGAGGAGCTGTGGGCTTCATGCATGTGCGTGCCAAGAGCTGTGCAAGGTGCTCCATGCATGCGAGCTCTGTGCCCTCTGTGTTGTGTGTACACAGACCTCACAAGGTGTCATTCATAGTACAATGGAGTGAAGGAACAGCGTGGCCCTTTGTTCTTGTCTGAAAGGAAGAATGAGCTGTCTCCCCCAGACGTGTGGCTCCTGGGACGGGCGAGCTCCTCCTGGGCGCATGTCCCACCTGCCTGCCCTGCCTCCAGCAGAGTCCAGTATTGCACAGCCACCATCCCAGGACCGCTGGCCTTGTGTGCCCTGGGGACCTTCCCCCGACTAAGGTCCTGAGGTGGCTGGCATGGTCTGGCCTCTCCTTGCTCTCCTGTGATGGGAATGGGTCTCTCCTCCTCCCTTAGGAAACCGTCATCAGTGGCCTAACCCCAGAGACCACCTACTCCATTACTGTTGCCGCCTACACCACCAAGGGGGATGGGGCCCGCAGCAAACCCAAAATTGTCACGACGACCGGGGCAGGTGAGTGAGGGGTCAGGACAGAGCCGAGGGTGGGGCAGAAAGGAGGGCAGTGCCAGAGCCCGGTGCGTGGTTGTTCAGTCCCAGGCCGGCCCGCCATGATGGTCAGCACCACGGCCATGCACACCGCTCTGCTCCAGTGGCACCCGCCCAAGGAGCTGCCTGGCGAGCTCCTGGGCTACCGGCTGCAGTACCGCCGGGCCGATGAGGCAAGACCCAACACCATAGACTTTGGCAAGGACGACCAGCACTTTACGGTCACCGGCCTGCACAAGGGTGCCACCTACATCTTCCGGCTTGCTGCCAAGAACCGGGCCGGCATAGGTGAGGAGTTCGAGAAGGAGATCACAACCCCTGAGGATGCGCCCAGCGGCTTCCCCCAAAACCTGCGTGTGCTGGGGCTGACCTCCTCCACCACGGAGCTGACCTGGGACCCCCCAGTGCTGGCGGAGAGGAACGGGCGCATCACCAGCTACACTGTGGTGTACCGCGACATCAACAGCCAGCAGGAGCTGCAGAACGTCACTGCCGACACCTGCCTTGCACTCTCCGGCCTGAAGCCGGACACCACTTACGACGTCAGGGTCCGCGCACGCACCAGCAAAGGCGCCGGCCCACTCAGCCCCAGCATCCAGGCCCGGACCATGCCTGTGGAGCAAGGTGTGTGCTGTGGGCACGTGGCTGCGCCTGGGGAGCTCTGCTCTCCCTGACCCACTGACCGACGGCAACTGTGCTCCACCAGCCGCTGCTGTGTGACCCTCCAGTCTCATGACTGTGACCACTAACCTCTAGCAAACGGGTGCCACGTTCTCCGTGTGCGACCCCTGACCTCTGCTGTCCTTGACCTGATTTCTGCCGTGTGACTCTTCAATCTCCTGTGACCTTGACCTACTGATCTCTTTTGACTGCCTCACTTTTCTCGGGTGTGCGACGCTAATCTCTTGGGGCCACGACCTACTGACCTCTAGTGAACATGTTCCACTACGCTCTGGCGTGCAGCCACATGCCTCTCATGACCGGGTCCCACTGACCTCTGGGCACTCTGACCTGGTGTCTCTGAGCTCCAGCACTTCCGGAGATCCTGACCAGGGGTCCTGTGGCAGCTGCTCTGGCCCGGTGCTCACCGTGACAACGAGCTTGGGCTGAGAGCTGAACGTGTGCGATTTGAAGAGGGGTGGGAGTGGGGCTACCTGGTTCTCTGCAGCCATTCCTAACCCCCGACCCCTGACCAGTGTCTCTTCCTGGCACAGAAGCCCCTCAGGCCCGTTCACCCCACCCCAGTTATGTGGCCAGAGGTGACTCCCTCCTTATGTTCTGCAGTGTTCGCCAAGAACTTCCGTGTGGCAGCCGCAATGAAGACATCTGTGCTGCTCAGCTGGGAGGTCCCTGACTCCTACAAGTCAGCTGTGCCCTTCAAGGTGGGTGAGGGCACGGCCGGCAGAGCCCAGCACACATGCAGGCCTGCTGCGGGCATCATTCCAGTCCCGTTTGTGGGTGTTTGTGACACAGGATCCTGGTTAGATGTGTGTGCATGCTCGTGGGAGGCCTGTGATGGGGAGCCTCACCCAAGTGCACTCCCTGCCCCCGTCCCCTGCAGATTCTGTACAATGGGCAGAGCGTGGAGGTGGACGGGCACTCGATGCGGAAGCTGATCGCAGACCTACAGCCAAACACGGAGTACTCGTTCGTGCTGATGAACCGTGGCAGCAGCGCAGGGGGCCTGCAGCACCTCGTGTCTATCCGCACAGCCCCTGACCTTCTACCACACAAGCCGCTGCCTGCCTCTGCCTACATGGAGGACGGCCGCTTCACCCTCTCCATGCCCCACGTGCAGGACCTCTCACTCGTCAGGTGTGCAGACGAGGCCTCGGGAGGTGGGCAGGGCTGGCGACACGAGCATGGTGATGACAGCTGATTCCCGCTCTGCCCGCCCAGGTGGTTCTACATCGTGGTGGTGCCCATCGACCGTGTGGGCGGGAGCATGCTGGCCCCGAGATGGAACACACCCGAGGAGCTGGAGCTGGACGAGGTGTCTGGGGCAGGACAGGGTGGCACTAATGACAGCCCCTTACTGGTTGGCTGTGGCCCCAGTGACTCTCCCACAGTAGCATCACTCTGGCTGCTCTGGCTAGCAGCCTGCCCCTCTCTGAGGAGAGGGAGTCTGGGATGGCTCTCTGGGAGTTTCCAGAGAACTCCTGAGGGCTTACAGAGGATCTCCTGGGGTGGGAAGAAGCAGAGTTGTCTAGAGGCTCCTGAGCCGTGTAGACTTTGGAGAGTCTTGAGGTCTAGAGGCCACAGAGGGCCTGAGTGGCACCCCCAGGGCCTTTGGCATCCCGAGTCCTCTTCTCTCAGCGGTGTGGAACCAGGCCCATCTGATTGGGGTGAAAGGCAGGTACCCAGAGGTGGGTACCTGTTCTTACTGGGCTGGCAGGGAGGAAGCAAGGCTGTGTCTGGGGTCTGGCATCATTCTGCGGGTACAGTGGGCCAAGCCCAGCTCGGGCCCCTGACAGGGAAGGTGAGCCTCCTCTCAGCCCAGGGGTGTGTGCTCCGAGGCTGCTGTGACTCCTGTGCTTTGCTCTGTCAGCTCCTGGAGGCCATCGAGCAGGGCGGTGGGGAGCGGCGGCGACGGCGGCAGGCAGAGCGGCTGAAGCCGTATGTGGCTGCACAGGTGGAGATGCTCCCCGAGACCTTCACCCTGGGAGACAAGAAGAGCTACCGGGGCTTCTACAACCGGCCCCTGTCTCCAGACCTGAGCTACCAGTGCTTTGTGCTCGCCGCCCTGAAGGAGCCCGTGGACCAGGTCTGCCTGAGCCCCCTGGGCTCTCAGCACCCCAGGCCTGACCCGAGACCAGGCCAGTTTCAAACACCAGATCTTAGGCCAGGGGCAGCCCCAGAGATCCCAGACCTGCATTAGGGATCTTAAGACACCAGCCCCTACGACCCAGTCAGCTGACCAGGCTCAGGTCAGTCTCTTAGGGTCTGGGAGACCAGGCCCACCCAGCCCAGCATAACCCGGCCCCAGAGCCCTTTTTCCAGGTTTGCTGGGCGGAGGGTGGGGGATCTCACGCTGAGCTCACTGTCCCTGCTCTTCCTTCACTGGGCCGCAGAAGCGCTATGCCTCCAGCCCCTACTCCGACGAGATCGTGGTCCAGGTGACACCCGCCCAGCAGCAGGAGGAGCCAGAGATGCTGTGGGTGACGGGTCCCGTCCTGGCAGTCATCCTCATCATCCTCATTGTCATCGCCATTCTCCTGTTCAAGAGGTGAGTTCTGCGTTCAGGGCTCCAGAGGACGGCCACCTGCCCCTGGACTCTCAGGCCCTCCCTGGGCGTGGTGCATGCGTGCATGGGGCAGCCACACTGGCCTGCACCCCGGGCCCAGTGGGAAGCCAGGAAAAGCAGAGGCAGTATGTGTGCACGTGTGTGTGTTAGCCTAGGTGTCATGAGCAGCTAAAGCTTCACAGAGAGCTGGTTCACGTGCTTCCCCGGCGTGTCTGTCTATCTGTCTCTGTGTTTCGATGGATGTGAACATGTCTGTCTCTCAGCTTCAAGAGACCACCCTCTCCTGGTCTCCTGTCTTCAGCACTTCCTCTGCCACCATTCCTAGATGACTCCCCAGGCTCGCTCTCCTGCCTAGGCCTAGAGAGGTCCACCCCCAGCTGCAGGCCCACATGCGCACAGACCTTCACCTGGCAGATGTTCATCGAGCCCCTGCTGTGACTGGAGCATCCACAGCTGCCCCAGACTCAGTGTGTCTTGAACCCTCCCTGCAGCCCTCCTCCTCATGGTCCCTATCACAAGGGTCTGGCCCATCCACCCTCTTTACCAACCGAAAACCTGGGTGTCACCGTCACCCTTCCTCCTCCCTTGCTCTTCACGGTCTCCCGTGAGTCCTATTGTGAATGTCGCTGGATCTGCTCCTCCTCTCTCTCTCGGTGGGCTCCCCAAAGATAGTGCATGTGCAGGCGTAGCTGGGGCCCTGGCACACAGCACCCCTCAGTTCTCTCTCGGGTAGTTGCAACCACCTGCTCTTGGAGTCTCCCCTTCCTGTCCATCCATCTCCCAGCCTGGGAGCTATTTCCAAAGACTTTACTTTGTCACCCTCAGTATAAAACTTTTTAGTGGCTCCCAAGGTAAAGCCGGACTTCTGTAACCTGACAATCAGATGCCTGGCTGGCCTGGCCCCTGGCTCACTCCCGACGTCGTCACGCTGAACTAGTGCAAGTCCCCGGCCGGCTCTAGCAGTGCCCTCCACTCTGCAGTTTTCCTGCTCCCTGCCCACCCAGCAGCTGCCGTCTCTTCCTTCAAGGCTACTTTCCAGGCTCTGGTGCCCACAAGGCTCTCTCGGCCCCCACCTCTTCCCCACACCGTCCCCCAACTGCCCCAGTGATGCTTCATTGGGCACATCGCTGGGCCTGCGTTTCCAGCACCCAGCACAAGGCTGAGCCCACAAGGCATCAGTGAACGCCTGTCAGTGAGCGCGTGCTGGTCCGTATGTCTGAACACATCGCCACGTATGAGTTCCTGTGCCCCATCTCTCCCCAGGCCCCACCCCTGACCCCTGAGCTGGATGCAGTGCCTCCTTCCTCCCAGGGTGAATAGAGTCAGGCTCGCTGGTCCAGGCCATGGAGACCTGTGGGTGGGGAACGTGAGGAGTGTCCCACACACCCACTCATCCTCCTTCCCACTCTTGTGTGGGGCCTGGTGTCTGCAGGAGAGGTTTCCCTCCCTGTAAGTGCCATGTGGGTACCATAGATAGTTCCCCCCTGTCACCAGAGGACCTGAGTGCTTGGTGGAAACAGTGACCATTCCTTTCTTCTATCCTTGCCTGTCTTTCGGGACCTAGTAAACAAGAAAGGTAGGAGTCCTTCCTTCTCTCTTCACACACCTCCCCCTTCACTTCTTATCCCTGTACACAGTTCTGGCCCAGCAGGGAGGGGCAGTGCTTCGACCGGAAGCCTCCTGGTGTGTGGCTGTCCCGTCGGCTCAGCAGGCCCCGAGGTGGGCTCTGTCACTCTCTGGACTTGTACCTGCACAGGGGATGCCTGCTCCAGGGCGCAGGCATAGCGCAAACTTCCAGTACTTCCCCTGCGTGCACAGACTGACTCTGAGCTCGCCAGAGCCTTCCACCAGGCTCCCAGTTCTGAGATTACCTGCGTGCTGCAGGGGACAGAGTCTTGTGTTTGTGCAAAGAGCACTGGCTGCTGGGCAGTGGGGAAGTGTGTGCTGCTACACACTCATGCACACTCACACTAGTTCTTCCTCTCCAAACACACCCATGTCCACCAAGCAGAAGTGGCCCCTGGATGCTTATCAGCAGCTGGACCCCATAGTCTGTCTCTGACCCTGTCCTTGTAGACAGGGGAGCTAAGGCCAGCGAGGGGGGACTCTGCCTGGCTCGGGTGATACCTTCCTTGTCCCTCCCCTGCCGCGGGGGGCATTGACCGTGACACCCAGAGCCTGACGCCTGGGGCCCAGCTCTTTGTGATGTTGGCGTGTCTTATGTGTCGTTTGCATGTTTATTCCTGATGGCTCCTGCTGCCTCAGCTGTGGCGGCCTTGGGGACAGCAGCCACTCCCCGGGAGTGCCCTCTGTCAGAAGGAGCCACCAGCCTCCGCAACCCCCTTCCTCCCTGGCTGCACTGGCCCTCTGTCCACTCCCCACTCCTGCTGTCTCCCCCCCACACCCATGTTTTCCATGTTGAAGCTGCTCTGTCCCTGGCTTCTCCATGCTCAGAGACCCCAAGAGGGGGTGGGGCGGTGGGGGGGACAGAGCTGTGGACTCAGGAGCTCTGTGGCAGCTAGCCATACCGTGCGTCCTTGTCTTCCATCTGGACCTCGGGTTCTTACCAACCGTCCTGCCTCTTCAGGAAAAGGACCCACTCCCCGTCGTCTAAGGATGAGCAGTCAATTGGGCTGAAGGACTCCTTGCTGGCCCACTCCTCCGATCCCGTGGAGATGCGGAGGCTCAACTACCAGACCCCAGGTAGGGCTGCTCCCCCAGCCCAGCACTGCAGGTCCCTGGGGTCTCCTCCAAGGGGCCCTGGCCTTGTGCCCCCATTTCCTGTTCCTGGTCCTCCTCTTTGCCCTCCTCCCTGTACC
Organism: Diceros bicornis minor; assembly: GCF_020826845.1. Taxonomy (NCBI): domain Eukaryota; kingdom Metazoa; phylum Chordata; class Mammalia; order Perissodactyla; family Rhinocerotidae; genus Diceros; species Diceros bicornis. The sequence continues at coordinate 6,531,755 of NC_080752.1, forward strand.
CGTCCACTTTGCTGAAGTGACTG